>NC_054055.1:17568729-18218729 GCF_017639655.2 Falco naumanni
TGGAAGTCCCTAAGCAAAGATTGCTGAAAGCTGGAGTGTTCTATGAAAAAAAACCTGTGGTAAATTTCCCCTGATCTTTACATCTTTACTTTTTCCTAAGTCCCCAGCAGCGGCTACTCTAGGAGTCTAGAGGCTGGCTAGGCAGACCTTCAGTTTGAATCTGCGTCTGTTCCTGCACTGTTATGGTGGCTGGGGCTCCCCAGTTCAAGAGAGACAGGGAAATGCTGGAGAAGGTCCAGCAGAGGACTACAAAGTTGATTAGGGGACTGGAGCATCTCCCTGATGAGGAAAGGCTGAGAGCTGGGCCTGTTCAGCCTGGAGAAGAGAAGACTGAGAGGGGATCTTATCAACGTCTACCAATATCTTGAGGGTGAGTGTCAAGAGGATGGGGCCAGGCTCTTTTTAGTAGTGCCCAGTGACAGGACAAGATGCAACATGTACGAACTGAGACACAAGAAGTTTCTTCTGAATATGAGGAAGAACTTCTTTACCCTGAAGGTGACGGCACTGGAAGAGGCTGCCCAGGGAGGTTGTGGAGTCTCCTTCTCTGGGGACATTAAAAACCTGCTTGGACAAGACTGTGCAATGTGCTCTAGGAGAACTTGCTTTAACAGGCGGTTGGACTGGATGATCTCCAGAGGTCCCTTCCAGCTCTGACTATTCTGTTATTCTGCAATTCTGTGACTGTTGACTCAGGCCACTGGTCTTCTGGTTGGTTTTGGGTTTATGTGTGTATTCTTTGAAGGCTACTGGAGACAGAGATTTCTCTTCTCAGTGGAGGCACAGTCTCTAATGAGATGGAGTGCACCCCTGGCTGTCCCCTAGGGCATTATACACTACTTTCATACACATTGTAATTAATAGTTAGGTAAGACTCAATTGAAAATGTGTGTAGTAAGCACAGAATTGAGTTTGACATGCTCATCCCACAGCTAGAGCCCTGCTGTTATTTGTATGGGAACTTGTCACATTTTTTCTTTCCTCTAACTCTTCTACCTTCAAAGCTCTCACTTAGAGCCACGAAGTTCTTCATTGCCCTTACAGAAGTACTGACTAGCACAAGGCTCTCTGACTGCAAGCTTCTTCCTTCAAAACCTCTCTGAGCGTGTTTCTTCCAGCATCCTGGAAATACAAGCCTCACACAAATGACCCAGGAAGTGAGAAGAGACTTCCTGGCATGGAACCACTTCTTGGCTCTCCCAGGGGTGCTGTTTTATCTCTTGCTAGCTCCTCCAGTTCAGGATCATCATCAGCCTGCTGCTTGCTTGTATAATGTGGAGCACTTTTCATAGTGAATAATAGCTAATGCTGAATTGACATTCAGAAAGAGTTTGAATCACTTGGTAGCAGAGCACCAGCAGTCAACCCCAAACTGATTTTTCCCCAATATTCTGAGTAGGCTCCAGACGAAATATTAGCATCAAGTTAAAAAATAATCACTTGTAATGTGTGAGGTAAGGTTTCCTTTGGTACTTCAGTGATGGTACCACCCAGGACATATTCTAAAATTCACACTGACAGCAATGAAGTTTATGGTCTGGAAAGATATATAGATTAGAAAAATGGAACTATTGTTTACCTTCTGATTATTTTTTTCCCCTTAGTACTGTTTTTTCAAGTATATATTTTTGGGCAAAAATAAATTGATTTCACTTTATATTATATTGGTTTTCAACAAAATATGGATTGCAAATATTTTAAATGAAGTTGTATTCGGAAAGATATGTGTTGTGGCTTTTAAAGTTCATTTAAGCATCTGTCTTATTCATTACTTTTGTAAAATCTTGGGGTTTGCCAAGTATAAAGTTTGGTGAGACGTTAGGCAGATGATGACTCAGTTGTATTTTCAAATGTATTTCTCTTCTTGATTTAACTTGAAGCTCTGGTACTTCACTTAAGCAGAATCTAAAGCAACAGGGGTCCAGCTGAGTGGGGTTACCGTGCATGCCCTGCTGGAGGATGGTTATGAAAGTTCTTTTCTGGAGACCATTGACAGCAACCTTGAATGTGTCACCAGAGAAGTCTTAAAAACACCTCAGATAGGAAACAGGTTTGTAGAGTCCTGACAGTGATTTTTTAAAATTAACAACAATGCACCATTTAGAAACAAAGCTGGGGACTGCTGCTTATAACTCCCAAGGAAATTTTTTGTTTGGATAACTGGAGAATGATGTAATGTTACTGAGATTGACTACGACAGAATGCATTCCTTGTAAATGCTGTGTGGTTGTTACTCTTTAAGAGGTGGGCCTAAAAGTTGATAGTATCTGTCTTAACACTGGACAATCTGAGGATAAAAAGAAAAATACAAAAGCTCTTGAGTGTTGCAAGGTCTATTGTTCAGAGATTCTGTGATGCATTCTTCCTCCTTGAGTCTGACCAAAAGGTGGTGTCCTTGAGTCTGACCAAAAGCACATTCCTATTGCTAGAGAATGTCCCTCTGTCTTCATCAAGGTTTGGGTCAAATCCCTCTCTTACAAGTTGATCATTCCTTCAAAATCAGGCCACTGGCTCTGAGATGTGCCTTGCCAAATACTTCATTAAGGACTTCTATTAAGTCTGCTGGGCCAGTAGCCCAGAATTTGTGACTTCTGTCACTTTTCATTCTATCACCTTCACATGAGTTTGACGTGCCCATCCCACAGCTAAAGCCTTGCTGTTATTTGTATGGGAACCTGTCACATTTTTTCTTTCCTTCACTATGAGGAAAATTCACAGCAGTATTGTGGTGGAATGGGAGGAAAGGGGAATTTCCTAGAAACCTTGTCTCCTTATGACATGCATATAGAATATAGCTGGCATGGCACGTTTCTTTAATCATAACTTCAATGTTTTACTCATGGCATGACTTCTAGCTGTTACTGATATATATGATTACTGAATGAATCACGCATCAATCCTACATTACTGTGAGCCGACTGTAACCAAGCATTTTCTTTCAGACCACCAGAAGGAGCTATTGAATTCCAAAAGCCTTTCGTTCCAAGCAGGAATGCCTGGTACAGCAGGGCAAGCAGGATAATGGAGCAGGCACACTATCTTCCTTGCAAAGTCCAGCTCTGAGCCACAGAGCAGATTCTCATTTAGATTCTGTGTCTTTTTCTGATCCACTGTATTGTAGTAACCAAAACTGATTTTACAGGGTTTTAAGATGCTTAGGGGAGAGTTTTCAGGCATTGTTCCTTAAATATATACTAACAAATGCTAACCAAATCCAAAGAGATGGGAAATTTATTGAGACAGGATTTACCATGTATTTTCAAAGCACAGGGAGTGTGGAAACTGCCATTTTCCATTAGGTCAGCTGGGAGATGTTAGGCTAACAGACCTGCAAAACACTTGAGAGCTAATGGTAATGTCCACAAGAATAAAAGAAACCTGAAATTCTACGTACCCAAGCTGACTGGCAATCAAAATGCACCAGTCCCTGTTATGTGTTTTCTGAGGTGATATGAAGATGTGCAATAATTTGTTGTTAGCCCAATATAGGTGTCTCATGATCGGATTCATAAAATGAGGTATTGGGATTTGTAAATACCCTTCCTGCTATGAGGTCTGCCCTTTATATTTGACAAACAAACCTTACACCAACAGAAAGCAGATGACGTTGCTTTTGCCTGTCTTCCATTTATACTTTCTTTCATCTGACAGCAGCCTGAAAATTTGTGATGGTGGTTTGCAGGTGGTGCTTTCTGTGTGAGTGTGTGTCTGGCTTTGAATCAGTGTTTGGGATAAGACCTTAATTAAGTCTGTCCACTGCTATTCACAACTTACTTTGCTATTATAACATTAACTCTGGAGAATAGTCACACTGCTTGTCTGTAAGACACTATCAAGGTGCAATCCTACATATATTTCACAGAATAAAACCCACATCTGTCTATGGGGGGAGCAGGTACTAGCACAAAACATCAGTGTCTCAGTTAAGCTTTGTGGTATGCTAAGATTGATAGGAACTCTGGCTTTCTGGATGGATCTCAAAAACTATACCTACAATTGCTGCTGTATTGGGATGTTCTTCTGGATCAGTTCATTTCTTCGGGAAGGAAGACAAGTGTGGGGTATCATGGAAGGACAGAACCCATGCTGACACACATAGGTTGTAGGTGAAGGAAAGGGAAGTAATAATCGATAGTGGTTATTTCTGAGTATGCCATAAAACAGCATTCATTGCTAAGCTCCCAGTTGTAATGTCCTACACAATTTGCTAAGTCAGTGTATTCAGCATATTAAAATAGTATTTGTTTTAAACGTGTGTATTATGCATGTCTTTGGATTAACAGGAGAAAGGGTGTCCGAGAAATAACTTTTTCTAAATACTTTCAGGTAGTAGTTCAGGCTGACTGATCTCAGTATGAGCTTTTCCTAATGTTGAATTTCTGAATTTATAGTGCATTTGAGCTCAAGAGACTCTGCTAGTACTCAGGCATAATTTTGGTGCTGTATGTAGAACAAATCAAATATTGCCCTGAGGAGCTTACAGTGCAAATGGTTACAAGACATGAAAAGTAGATATAGATCATAAAGAGGAGAGAAAGGAACAGGGCGAAGCTGAAGGACAGTGTGGAGAGGAGGAAGAGGTGTATAGTTTTGGCTGGACATCTAGTTTGGAGGTTTCATATGTTGAGCCCTCCCTTTGTTTTTCTTACCGTGATAATGTCTAGTAGCCCTTTTCAGAGGTGATGATCTTGTGCTAGGTGTTTTGCTGTGCAAAGATGGAAATTGAAGGTGGTCCCTGTCTCAGATTCAATCTGTATGATCGAGATCCAAGATAAGACAGTTGGAAAATGATTACGAAGAACAGGTACTATAGGCAATAAGTTACATGTCAAGGGCACTTCACAAATTTAACAGTTCCAGAACAAAATACATTTGTCATTTTATTATGAACCCAATCCTATTTGTTTATGCAGTGAAGCTACTTCCAGAAGTAATCTGTGGATAATATTATATAAATGTAAATACTTTTGCTTTTTCTTTGTAGCAATATCTTGGATCTCAATCATACAGATTGAATCTGAAACAGGGACCACCTTCAATTTCCATTTCTTCTTCCAAAAACGGTTTAACATGCCCTGTGCTCTTTTTCTTGGGAAGTGAGAATTAGTTACAACAAGCTATGCATCTGTAATGACCTTGATCCCTGATTATTATCATTTTCTGGAGTTACGAGGCACAGTAGGCACTAAGACCATATCAGCCTAAAACTTACTTGTTTTCATGCTACGGATTTTCATTTCCAGAACTTCCTATCAGTGTGGCACAAACTACCAGAGAACCTGTCTCAACCTGAGCCTCGCTTTCTGCAATTACTGTATCTCATAGGAACAACAGCATTGTTGGCACTTGGAAGACAGTTTACAGGGAAACCATCTCAGAAACATATCTCTTCTCACAAAGGAAACATTCTATTTCAGCTTCTCAGTAAACCTGCACTTTAAAAAACAGAAAAAATGTAGCCTTTATAAAGTTAGGGCAAGAAGATACTTCGTATTATTTTGCCTACACTTCATCAACTGGTCCTTGAATAATCCTAAAAGAATACTAATAGACAAGTAAATGAAAGCAGACTGTAGAAAATCAGTTGTGGAGAGGGAAGAAACTCCTTTCAGTGTGTGCTAGTCTTTTTGAAAACACACAAATATGTTACTATCAATTTACTTTTTTTACAGGAAGCTGAATCTTATTTTCTCTTTATGAAAATAACAAAGCCCTGTTACAACATAATCCCAGCAAACAGATGATTTCTGTCTGTCCAGTCAGTCCTGGCTTAAAGTAACAGCACATATCACTCTGTCCTTTAAAGGTGCGCATCAGATCTGTATGCCTGTGGTCAGAGTGGGCTTCCTACAAAATTCTGCTTTTTCATCTTGTTCACATTGAAGGTAATTGGAACTGGCTGGTTGATTTGTTGGCCTTCTTGGGAGAGACCCTGATGCTGGGAACAGAGCTATGGGGTTGCTTTGTTAGGATTTTGAATGATGGGTTTATGATGTGGCTTTTGTGCCCTTTAAGCACTCTGGGCTTCGGTTCTGCCAGTGCAGACACCAATGGACAGGAATCCAGCTGTATGCTGTCATCAAAAGGTTTGGGATGTTCCTTCATTTTTGCATGGTGCATAGCTTCTTCTGGGCCACAAGAATTAGATTATTAGAATAAATGAATTCTTACAGGGTCATATTGTCAACATACTACTCCCCTTGGTGTGTTGTATGTCTAATCTGACCAGTGTCAGTGCAACTTTTGTATGAGTTGCATTCATTGGCAAGAATAAAGACGTTTCAGTCTGGCCTCTTTCCAACATTGCAAATGTATTACTCATGGTACAGTTACTGACATGAAACATACTCAGGATGTTTTGATGGCCTCTTCGTTCAGTAGCAAACATCTATCTACAGTCACAGATCAGACCAGTCTTAACAATCAGCAGAAGTTTTCAAGGGAGGTATTAACCTCAAGTCACATCAGCTTTCCAAAATGTCAATACATAGGCTCCTTCTCTTTAGCCAGTAGTGAGAAGGAGGCAGTTTCAGAAGACAGTTGATCCCACCTATCTTTTTCCATTGGCAGGGGAGGAAATTAGGTGACTGATGAACTCTATTTTAAGAAAGACACAAGTTACCCAAACTAAGTCTGTTCTTTGCTTTCTGGTACTATATGTGATGGCATCAGTCAGAGCTGACTGCATCTTCTCTGTTCATGAGGGAAGCGTCTGTCACGTGCAGCATCTCCTGCATCGTGTGGCACAGTCTATGCATCCAGTCAACCACTGTTAATGGTGGGTATTATACCGCTTGATTTCCCTTTTTTCATTCTTTGGAATTTTCCTTCCTATGAGGGTAGATCTGCCTCAATTTGTAACAGAGATGGAAAAAGTACTCTGAAGCAGACTGAGAATCATAAAGTGGTACCTTTCCTGTCCTGTCCTGTTGCTCTGACCCTTTTGCCCTCGTCTCCAGATTAGGCCATCTGTGAATCTTGTTATCTAGTACTGTGCAGAGCAGATCGTGTGACTGATCTCTTGGCACTGCCAGTGTGTTGCCTTGGTGGGTAGTGTGGGATGAAAAAAACACAATACATGCCTTTTCTGCCTGAGACTTGTTTATCTGCATGACATCCAGGCTGCTCTGGAAGAGCTCTCCTCTTGCTGATCACTGGCAACCAAAAACGAATCAAATGAAGGCAAAGTTAGAGAAATTCTCCTATACAAAGAGCTGCTCTAAAACAAAGCTGCATTTTTGTGGTGCATTGTCCTGGCTCTGTGTGAGCCCTGTAAAGAAACAAAGGAGAGCAGGAAGGAAATCTCAGCTGCTTAGTAAATGCCCTAATTTAATTTATTTACTGTTCCCTTCCCCCACCCAAACTGTTCTGCTAACCTGTTAGTCCCAACTCAGACAAGTAAAACCAGCTAATCTGATTAGTTCTGACACACAGGAGCAAGGCTGCTGGGAAAAGCTGGACCCTTACAGCTGTTTCAGGCTTCAGCTTCAATCATAACATTATGGGTTTACTGAATGTACAGTGCAGTATGACAGGAGCCCGGCAGCATGTACACAAGTGAGCAGTGTGACCGTCACTGAAGATTTCTACCCTGGGTCTGAGGCTACTGGAATACAAACCATGTTTCGTGTGACCTTCAATGTAGTGACAGAGAAAGTTACCTTCACCTTGGCAGCCTGCCCCTCCGTCACGTGGAAGGTAAGCTCAGATATGCATCATGTAAAAAGGCTGATGGCACAGTAAACTGAGTATCTAAACTGTTTTCCCAATCTTAAGCTGTGTTTCCAAAACCTGAAGGGGAGTAATAATGTTTTAAGCGAACTGCACCACAAAGTGGCATATGCATGACTGGTTGGAGTTAGGCTAAATGGATCTGATTCTAGAGAACAGCTTATTCACTGCCTTTTAAAGCTTTTCTCATTTGACTTCTAAAGTAGCCAAATTCACAGTCACCTTCAATCTGGTCTGGAAAAGCCACTGTATTTATATTAACAGTGAATTCAGAGATATATATAAACACAAGCTACTCATTTCTGTAAGGAAGGGACACTGTTTGGGGAAAGCTTTCAAGCTTCCTAGATAATTTAGGGTTTGCAAGGATTTGTGAATTGTGCCAAGGTATGATAAATTAGAAAAATTTGCATCCCTATGATAAGGGACTTGAAGCAAAAAACCACTAGATGCATAATTTACCTGCCATGGGTTTGTGATAAAATGTAACAGAAGCCAGAGATGCTTTGCACACCAGCTCATTCTCCCATTCAGCAATTCAGTTTAGATCTTCATTTCCTTGAGACAAATGTTCCCATCTCATTGTGAAGAGACCAGCATTGTCAGGATGAGATGGGACCAGGTTCATTGCCTTTCCTTTCTCTTCTAGTGAGCGTGTGCTTTCACTATAGTGCAGTTTGAGCCACTATCTTCTAAGTGTTGCTTTAAAAACTTCATTTTAGAGTCTGTTACTTATAGAGCAGTTACTGTAGGAACATCATCTCTGTTGTTATGCCTTTCAGATGTGAGACAATTATGAATAACTAGATACAGTGGCAGAGCAGGGTATTCTTCTTGCTTTAGCTGTTCATGATTTATGATGATGCATAAGTAGTTGTATCTTTGCTATATTGTTTTCTCAGTCTGGGACCCGTCTTTTCTCTTGACTTGTAAGGTAAGCACTGCCCAGAAGCTTCTATTAGAAGGTCTTTAAAGGGCCTGGTACAGTGTGTCCTCAGCCCAGATCTGTGCTATTTGTAGCATCATATGCTAAATAAACCACCATCTACTGGGGCAAAGTGTATTTGGAGTAAAATTCAGATGAAATTCATTTTATTGGACAATGTCTCTGTGTGGGAGAGTTTATGGTGATATTGCTTTGGTTTCCCCATTTATTAGGAAAAATTACCTTCTCAAACATGCCTGTTCACTAAATGGTAATGAAAAGATTATTTCACCATGACATAAAGCGGCCTTACCTATGCTTGCTAATGGTGTGTTAAAGATTTTTCTGCCTTCATATCAGAGTTATAAGTCCTTAGGCAAAGTGCCTTTAGGCTGCAAGGCACTTAGAATAGGTATTGAAATGGAAAAGGATATTGGATTTTAACATGCTGCAGTGTTCCTACCTGACCCTGGCTCATGAGCTCTTGGTACAGCAAACATGAATGTGAACATAACCCAGCTGGGTACTGCATTTCAGTGTTCATTTATTATGTCACTGAGGGCTGTTAGACACAAGTACATTGTAGTAAATCCCTCTGGAACAAACTGGCAGGTACTGAAAAGTGCATCCTGGCACACATTTCCAGTTCTCCAGGTCTTCTGTTATTTGCATAATTTCAAGTATTTGATATATGCAATGTGCAAACATGAGCACATTCTTAAAAGTAAAAGCTGAAAGAAACTGTGGTATAGTACAGCTTGTGGAAACGTAGTACATTTGTTGATGAACTAAGTAAAATATATGTGAGAAACTGGGCACAATTGTATGGAAAACCAAGATGGGATGCCAAGACAGCAGAAGAGATGGCTCTGCAGTACAGCTTACATAAGTAATGCTAAGTTTAATGAAAGCTTTGTGGAGGGAGGTAATTTTTTTATTGACCAACTCTTACAGTGGGAAAAATCCAACAAGGTTTCAGGCACAGAAGCCTTCCGTTTTGACAGCAGAAGGCTAATGAAAGACACTGTTTCCCTGCAACCTTACCTTGTTTGTGTCCTTATATCAGCCAGAATAGCACTGGTACTGCAAGTGAATTTAAATCCTTTGAAGCTGAAAGTAGTCACATCACTGCTGAAGGAGGGAGGACAGAGACATCTAGTTTCAGACTGCTGAGTCTTCTACCAAGAGTAAGTGGCCAAGCCTGCAGATAATGCTGGGCTGTTCTGCTTTTCCACATGCCACAGCACGACCAGCAGATGAGTCTTGCGTGGCGCTTTTGTCAAAACATCATTTTGTAAAAGCTAATTTAATTAGATGTGGGGGAGGGTATGGATACAGGGGACAACTAGAGGGAAGTGACAGCTGAAAAGGCTGTTGATCAGTGCAAAATTCTCAGAGTTAAACACGCCTTTTCGCATAGGCACCAATGCTTGATAACCAAAGCAAGAAGCAACCCTCTTATAAACCATAAGCATCTTTATTATATGGAGGAGGAGGACTGGGCTGCTCTTTCTCACCTCTCTGTGTCAAGCTGCCTCCGCTCATTTCCCTGCTCCTTAGGGAACAGGCTGCTGGTACTTCTCGATCTGTTGACAGACATGGAGCTGGTCAGCAGTGGGTTGAGTACTCTGAGATATGTGTGGGTTACACAAATCAGACCGTGGCTGGTATCAGCTTGGCCAGAGCCCCTCTTCAAAGGCCTTTTCAGGTTTCACTCACATGAATTACTGTTGGATTTTCAATCAGTTGCTACTAAAGTTCAGGGAGTCTTGTGCCTCTTTGTGTCCTATACCTGGTTTTAAGAATAGGTAACAAGATCATGCAGCTATTGATATACCCACGAACTGTTACCATTCATTTCCTAACTCGTGAATCGACAACCTGCTACTTAGATGAATGCAATTCAAATTCACAGGGTACAAGCAGATTTAGTTACAAAATGTACTCACTCATTGAGGATTAGCTATGCTTGAATCCTATTGATTTTCTCTTACCGATGGTGTTTTGGTTTTTGTTGAATCCTGTCTGAACTGTACGGGGGAGGAAGCAGCAAAAACTGCTGGTTTGTGGCTTTCTATTCAAAGCCATGAAATTCACTTGACAGGATCAACTTAGCTTGGGGCTTTCTTGCCAGTTGATGCTTTGCTTTATCTCCCTGGCATGGATAGATAAATAAGCTAGGGGTGGCTTTGCAGGCAGTTGGAGCCTGACCCGAACATGTTGCCAACTTTCGAAAGCTGCACAATGGCTCTCTCTCCCTAACAGTTACAGCCGTTGGGGCAGGGACCTGTTGTCTGAAAGGCTGTTAAGAAATAACGATGTAAACTCCTCCCTAAGGATGAGGGAACAATGTTCAAATCCTATGGAGGGAGCAATATCTGTGATAAGGAAACCAGAAACATTGGGAGCTTAGTCGTTTGTTTTCTTTCTGCAGCAAGTTGAATACAGTGCTTCTGCTTGTGAAGAGCTGGTGGGGATGCAGGATGGGAGGTGTGGGAAGTGGGTGGCAGCACACATCTTTTCTGGGTCAGAATAACCTTCCGTGCTGCTGTTTTAGAAACCTGGTTTAAATTTACATGGAGCTACAGTTGCCTGCCCTGTTCAGCAAGAGTAAGTGCACATTAGTGAACAGTTTGTTATTACTTTGTTGTGGTAGTGCCTAAATACACCCCCAGTGTCAAAAACCGTAGTGGTAAATACAGTACAAAAAGAAACCGGCTAATCTATGGATTTAGGGCACTCTAGAAAAGGAGCAGACCATGAGCAGAAGGACAATGAGGTGATGACAGGTGTCATCTTCATGTGATGGCACCTGGGAGAGAGGTGAGTGCAGGCAGAGGGCAGTGTCTGTGGTACATGCTGCAATGGATTACTCTAGGGCTGAATCTAAGAAGGTCTTGCATTAGTCCAAGGAGCTGCTTTGTTCACCAGATCCTGTTAAAGCTGGGGAGATGATGGAGCTGAGGAGGGTCAGCACCTGTGGGCAAAAATTTCAGTTTGTTCTTGGACATTGTTTTCAGCTTATAGAACAGTACATTTCTCCTCGAACTATAACCATTTCTAACTGTTAAATATAGAGCTGCTAAACACTTCCAAGTGTAAGTTCCCTTAAAAAACATCCAGAAACAGCTGTTGCTCTCAGTTTACTTTTGAACTGCTTTTTTTTCCACCTTGCTTTTAAAGAACTCCCCAATAAATACACCATATACATCCGCTTCTGTGAACTTTGTTCAAGGCTCACAAGCATGTGCCTCTTTTCTTCTCCCTGCTTGTGAGTGCAGGCACACCCAATCTTGTATGGTTGTTAGTTAATTTTGTTGCTTTAATGTACCCAAAAGAGAGGTTGACAAATTCCCTTCACTCTTTACAATGTTCACAGTCCAGTAATAGTCTATGACCCCAAATACTTGTCTCAGCAACCCTGAACCCCACTGCACACTGACACAACTGTCTTTGTGATTACGATGCCTGATTTGGGTGCTACTACCATAGAAGCAAGTCCTTTTTGAGGTGATGACAATTTCTAGCAACAATCTCAGAACTTTATTACCTTGAGCCATGAGGATAAGCCAAGGCTTTCTTCCTGTCATTGTACTTCTAGGAGTTCTGTAGCTCCCACATGTCTCCACAAAGGTCTGGCTAGCAGAAATTTGCTCATCTTTAGAGGACTGAAATTCTTTTTCTCCATCTCTTCTTGACCATTTTTCTTAAAATATAACACATCCAGCTAACATAAATAGCAGTATGTTCTTAGCCTCCTACCAAACCCTTAAATGAATGTGACTCAAATGGATCAGCAGGTTCTTGCTGAGTGGTCAGGTAATGCAGAAAATCAAGTCTGTGATCCACGTTTGAGCCCCAAGTCTAGTTCACCAGCAGATGGTAGCAAACATCTCCTTCCCTGTGAGAGCTTCATCTGGGGTTCTCTGAATTTTAAAGGCCTGGAGTGCCTCACTGGGGTCATTTGTTTCCAGTCAGAAGAAATAAGCTGTAAACAAAGTAGCTGTGCAACTCGGAACAAGGGAGAAGAACCACGGAAATATTGCTGCCATCAGGACAGAAGAATTAAGTAGAGGCCGGAACAAAACTACTGCAGTGACTTGCACTGAATGGCATGAGAAGCATTTTGGTGTCACTGTTATTGTTCTTGTGGTGACAAAAAGGGACCATTATTTGCAGTGTAGCAAATGAACAACATACAGAGCAGCACGATAAAATCGAAACTGCTCTGGGTCAGCTCTGCTTGTGTATGTTGATCCTTCGTCTTTGCACTGAAGACATGGAAAGTTCAGGATGGGTACTTTCACTAGAGGCTGTTTCTAGTAATTTATTTGTTTTTCCTCTAAGCTGTACTGGCTCTAAGTCTTTTACATTTTATATGCGCCATTGATTACAACTCTCTCACTTCTGTATGCTACTCATTCAAACGGCTTGCTGTGACACTTCTCAGCTTTTTCCTGATAGCAGCTAAACTGAGAAATGGAGGAGAGAGGATAAAGTGAAAGCTGCTAAACTGTGGTGTAATTCCCATAAGGAAATGTCTCTTCACTTATAAGACAGTACTGGTTAGAACTGGGCAAGCTATTTGTGTCAAATCACTGGATAAATTTTACCCTTACTGTTTTCAAGTGTATCACCTCTACTTTTAAGTACCTTACTGGAGATTTGAAATTCTCCAACTCCTTCATGCACTGTTCAGTTCTGTAAGTAGTTGCTGGGAAGCACTCCCTCTGTGCTCATTTCTCCAAGTGGTTGGTGATCAAAATCCTGAGAGTTTGTTGTGTTGTCTGACTGGATATTGAAACTGATTTCTATGCTTATTTGCTGGAAATGAAAAAAGGTCATTTAAATATCGTTTAAAACAAGACAATGGCTTTTTATGGGTATAAAGATGTATCCCTTCTCCAGTGCTTACTATATTCCGAGCCAGAACATCTTTATTGGTTAAAGTTTTAGAATGGAAAGAGAAAGGAAGAAAAATCAGTTACCGTATTGTGCTGAACCCTTCACAGCATGTCTTGCTCTGGAAATCAGTGTAGTACCAAGCAAGACTGGCTATACCTCTGTCAGTGCTTATGCCACGTATCCGAGGATTCCAGCTGAACTTGTCAGGATTATTTGTTGACCTTAAACCTTTCTATTTTCTTGCAGTTATTAGAAACACCTAAATACCTTCTATGCCTTTCGCAGATATATCTGGTCTGAGTCCTTTCAGCTCCACTGGCATCAGTCAGTGGTGTTACTGTTCATGTATATTGTCTTGAACTACATGGGCAGGGGATAAAGTCCTCCCACTGCGACAACACTTGTCTCCTACAGCTGTGCTATTGGCAGAGGTGACGATTAATCAGTTCCAGGGACAACTGAAAATTTTGCTTGGGAATTTTTGGTCCATATCTTTTAGCAGAGAGATGTGCTGGGAAAGGTCCGGACATGGGTGGACCTAATGACCTAATTTGACAGAGCTAGAACTGGAAGGGGGCATGTGTCAGTGTCATGAACATCATCGTTTGGCAGTATGTAAATCTGCCTTGAGAAATCCTTGTGTTTCATCAGAAATGCCATAGCCATCTGAAGCCAAGCTTTGATTTAATGTAAATTTACTGCTGATTCAAATTTGTTCAAAACCACTGATAGATCTGATTTGTTGGGCTTTATGCCCAATCAGGTATAATTTGTCTACATATTTCCATTTTTATGCTAGATCAAGGAACATTTGTCCTCCTGCAGCCAGCATAAAGCCTCCACAAAAGGGTGAAACCACCGCACAACTTAAACTCTCTCCTGTGTAGTGTGTTTACTCTGTCTGAACTGCACTCACACTCTCATGTCTGACCAGATCTATTTTATACTTTGTGGTGTTTAACTACGCCATCATAGAACCACAAATGCAGGCATACAAGAAGGTGATGTCAAATGCAAACTGTGAAGTCAAACTTCTGTTTGATCACATTTGCTTTCCCAAGTGACAAGAGCTATTTTTTCCTCTAAATAGTTTAAAATTTAATCAGATAAGTGTAATGTGCAGGAGATCTATTAAGTCTGCATACATATACATGCATGCAGAGACATACAGATGCATGTGTGCTATTTCAAATATTAAACTCAAAATGCATGCATTTACTAGTTAACATCAGCTCTACCTTTAGTCACCCTTTACTGGCCTGATATTAGAAAAGAATGTCAGAAGTGGTAGTCTTGTAAGATGAATCTGGATAAGAAATAGGAAGGGAAGAGCAAATACATGGAAACTGAAAGCTGTCATTGGAGAGAATGCCTAGAAACCCAGTAAAATGCAAGTGGGAATTGCAAGGTCCTTGGTGAAGACAAAGAAGTGTTGATCTGAGCAGTATGGAGACTGGAAAATACAATGACCCAGCACCAAAATGAAGAGGGGTGTATGTGTGAAGTTTAGGAATTGTCTTGTAGAAATATTTTGGGTTCTGACCAAAAAGAATAAACCTACTTTACGTGAAACACCGATTTTGATGACAATACATTATGAAATGATAGAGCAGCTATGTATTTTGCCCATGGGATTCAGTTTCTGTTCCAGTGCAGATGCTGAGTAGACGTTGAGATGGTGAGTTGGTGACTGTAGTAGTACTTGGGTTTTATAACTCACTTAAACACTTTATGCCTTATTTAACAATTATCTGAAGCTCTTCTCACTATTGTTATTATAAAAGGAGCAGTTGCAAACTTAGGGCAGCTTGTTGAAATCTCCTTGTACAGCAGTGCTAATTCTTTCCTCTTTATACAATAGCCATGCAACTAAAAGCATCCTAGGTTCTTCACAAAATATAGAAAGACGTGGTCCCTGGCCTAAAGTGCTTTCTGCTTTAATTCAAAGATGACAGAAGATGTGAGAAATGAGAGTGAGATGGTTCAGGGATGAATGGGACCCAGAGTTCCTCTAAAGAGAGCACTCTGGTGTGATGTTTATGCAACATGAGCATTAAACTGTGTCCAGCCCCCCCCCCCCCCCCCTTCTTTTTGAAGTTAGCCTTATATTTTGCAGAAGCAAGGGTTGTATGACATTAACTGGCATTGAAAGAGTTCTGAATGGTGACAGTTTAATTTTTTAATTTTGATAAGAGCTCTTGTGTATCACATCACAAGCTGGGACATTAAAGAAATATGTGTCAATTTATCTTAATATGCCATATTGTAAATCACAATGATTTACCTGCTGCTTTAAAAGGACTTCAGCAACCTCTGAAGCAGGGACAGCAACCTTCAAGTGCTCAGGGGTGAGCAGCTGAGAAAATGCATATTACATACATCATTTAACTCCCAATGTGGCCACAAAATGTGGTAGAAATATTTCCTGAGCTATACTCTGTCCAAGTTTCTTATAAGGCCAGCAACTTCTAATCAGACTTGAAATCCCAGTGGGCCTTTTCAAAACTGGTTTCAGCAGCAAGGAATATTTAGCAGTGTCTGACTGCTGCATTGAACCTAAAAGTGCTGTTCACAAAAAATGTTCCCTGGCAACACCTCCTCCCTAAGAGCCAGAGAAGTATAGTTTAAAAATCTTTATTTACAACTGAAGAAAAATAATCCTTTGCCTTAGTGAGCTTCAGGTGGTTATTGAGTCTCCATAGAGCAATATTCACCTCTTTCCAAGGAAACTGGCCAGTTTATACATGTGATCATGGATCAGACTGCACTGGTTCCACTGCTGTTACTGATCCTGAAGGTTAGGAAAAGAGGATACTGCATGGAGTTCCTCAGGTCTCACTACCTTCATAACCAAGACTGAAATGTCTCCTTCATACTGGCTGTGGGGTCCTCTGTGATCAGAGAGGAGTGGTGGAATAGCTTCCTTAGGTAGGTGCTTCACGTTCAGGGTCAGAGTGACAGACGGACATCTAGCTCTCTGGAAAGACCATGCCATTTACTTCCTTTCATGCTTTTAAGCATCCATCCCTCTGTCCTTTTTGATTAGGCAGCCCTATCTGTCTCTGAGTTAGATGTGATCAAATCCTAACACCTAGTACTTCCCAAGGGAGGGTTTCAGATGACCACATTGATTATGGCAGTGGGTATCTTCTTAATGTACATGAAGAGAGATTTACATCCTACAGTGATCAAGAAGTAGCTCTGTAAGGGTGTTACACTGGATCACCCTTGTCACTGTATGATTTCCAGCACCCAAACTGAATGAGCAGCCTAACCAAAGCAGGGATCCAACATATTTGTCAAACACACTCGAAGTCCCATTGTTTGACTCTATACAGAATTTAATGAATTGGTGCCTCTGAACATTATCTAGCAACATGCTGGCCTCTGCTGGCAAGCCCCAGGCTTGCTTGTGCCAGTTTTTCAGGCTCTGTCCCTCACACCCAGGCGGTGGCAGGGGGCCATGGGCAGTGCTGAATTTACATACAAATGAGGAGGAATTTTTAGCAAGTGTTCTCCAGTAGAAACTCATTCCTTCTTGTTTTCCTTATTTCTCAATCTTAAGGTGGGATGTTTTACCTCTCTGTCACTATCTGTTGGTTCATTTCCAGGCTGGACAAAGCTAATGGGGGCCCAATTAGGTCCCTAATTAGGACCCTTCCACTGGTGCTGCCTGGGCCCTCCAGCAGGGAGGGGCTCTGTTGCCTTTGCTCATGTGGCACTTTTTTCAGCAAAACGGTGCTGGGAAAGGAAAAAAAAAAAAAAGTGTTTAAAAGAGGGAACTGGAATGAACAAAAATTTTTCCATTTAAAGTTTATAAATCACTAGATAAAATGAATGAAACTGTGAGAGGTGCATAGCCCAGGGTATAGAGCATGCAGTATGACAGACTTCTTGTTATCTTTTCTCTGTCTTGCCAGCCTTCAGGCAATAATGTAACCAAGCTCTGGATGAACACTGTAAGCTCAAAGATAAGCTGAGAAGCTTTTGCCATTTAAACCTCTTTAAGGTCCTAATGCATTAACAGGAGATTTACATAGACTAAAAGTTACATAAACAATCACTTCTCAAAACGTTCTCTTTCATTTAGGTGCCAAAATTTGACTTCTCTCTGAAAGCCAAGGTATTGCATCAGCATTTAACACTAGGGCGGCCAGTTCCTTCCCCTGGTGACAGCACAAGGTCCTGCAAGTACAGGACCCTGAAGCTGTATTTTGGGAGGTCAGTAACGTGCCTGCATGTAGCCTGCAGTCCTTGCTTTGGTGAAGAGTATTAAAGTATATGGGGTTTAATACTTTCTTTGGTTCGACATTAAACCAGGCATTTCTTCACGTTAAAAAGCTGCCATTTTGACCTTTACCATTATATTAGAAAGCAGTGACAGGCTCAGCAGTTTGAAGGAGTTGTTTGCTTTCTACAAAGTCAGATTAGCTATTCCAGTAACACACTAGTATTGTATGCTGTTATAACCATTAACCAGTGACTCCTCCACACAATGAATCTCTGTATTTTGCAGAAACTAGAGCACTCAGTGGGTCCAGTGCCCATTATCTCAAAGGTTTTTGGACCAGGGTTTGTCCCTGAATTACAGAAAACATTAACCATCCTGAAACACGCTTCATTCTCTTCAGTTACTGAGTCCTTGGAATATCTACAGATTTTTTTGACAAGATATAAAACATCTTTGCAATTTTCTCTCAATATTTTTCAAGAGAATGGTTTTGAAGTGGTCACTAATTACCAGTTTTAATGACCAAAGAGTCTTATTAAGGGAGATCCATAAGGACCAAGTTTTTAGGTTCAGAAGCACATAGTATTTTCACTTCTGGAGGAAGGCTAGGAAGGGCTGTGTATGTGCTTAGCCCTCTCTTACTAGACAGTCATCGCTGTTTCCAAACTATGGGCCTGGCACGCTCTACATGTGTACCAAAAGCCCTGGTCCTTCAGTCATCTTTACAGGGAGACATGCTGGACTGTGCAGTGGATCCCACCTACTCATATTTTTCCAGTGAAAGTAGTGTGATAGTTCAGGGCCTGAAGGAGCAATCTGTATAGTATATACATATCTAAAATAATATATATATAAAGTATACATCTGAGTCTTATCTCAACAAGCACTCAGTACTCAGCCAGACAATGGACCTTGATGCAAGAGGTGGGAAACATTCCCAGATCCCATGTTAGATACTATCAAATATCAGATTTATAAAGCAGGAGGAGAATAACATTTCTACCTGTGAGCAATGCACAGTTCATTTGTCTAGTAACTGAAGGACTGGTTGTCTAAGATGATGAATAATCTGAGCTGCTGTGTTTCGGAACTTAAAAATGTTACTAATGAACATTAGTCATGATGGTGACTAATGTTCTTGTTTGTGCCAATGTTTAGCCAGTCTGAAAAGATGTAGGTTTAGTAAATGATCTCCAGACTTTGAGATTCTGCCCAGTTCTACACCCGAAGCTCAACAGAAAGAGGGAATAATTTATACCACATTGAAGTAAAGAAAAACCAGAGTGAAGCCATTAAAGCAATAGGACAAAGGCCCAGCTTTAGTCAGGGTACAGAAAAGTATTCAGCTGTTTTTGAAAGCTGGGCTCCTCCTCTCAGTTGCACTGCATTCACTGCAAGATAACTCTTGCTTTAAATGGAGGGAACTGTTTATAACTTAATGAACCCATAATTTAGAAGAATTTAGACATAAAACTTCATGTATCGGTCAAGTAAAGTAACCTCAATCACTTGGAATATTGTAATTGCCTTCTTTAAGCTGTAAAGCTTGGAATCCAAGCTTGCAGGCTGAACTCTTCTGAGGAATTAATTTTCTCCAATTAGAGATCTCATTGCTGTCCTTGCGTTGTGAGCAGTTCTGTTTGTTCCTTTCACCGTTCTTTGCGGTTTTGTTAGCAGCACAATTTACTGCAGCCTGTCTGTGTGTAGTGAATCCATAATGGATTATGGAAATTTGCTGTAAAAGCCTAACCTTTTCTGATATTTGTATTAGGGTTTCCCAGTACCTCTGTTCTCGTATGTTTTGATGCTCTAAGAGAAAGTAGTTATTTCAAATACTGGTGAAGAAATTAACTTTAAAGCCTACCCAGACACATGAAAACTCATCCTTCCAAAAAAAATTATTTCCTACAGCCTAAAGTAGTGCAGTTGTTATTAGCTGAGAGAAACTATTAGAGGATATAACAGACTCCTCATTAGGTTTCCACCAAGGCCAGTAGCATTATTACAAATACAAAAGAGTTAAAGTTATCTTTGGTCAGATATACACTGCAGAGCATGTGATGACCATTAATATGGATCTCAAAAAGCTCTGTAATGTGGCTCAGATCCAGAAAGATGGATGTTTATCTGAACAGTTGTATTAGTGAGATGCATTTGCAAAGTATTTTAATTTCTTGTGCCGGGCAGGGGTAGCGCAAAGTTGCAGCAAGAATGAAAAATTATCTGAGTTTTCCAAATATTACCTGATGTTCAGTACGGATTGGATGCCCATATGGTTGGTAGCTCTTACAGTATCTTGGCAGCTTTTCCGTTCTCAAATCCATATGCTTCATACAATAATGAGCAGGTTCCAAGAAATGTACTGAGCTCATCACATCCAAACCCAACAGATACTCTACTGTTACGTGACTTTGGAAAGCAGAGCAACTGTGACTGGGAGTCCGAATGAGTCTAACCCTGTAAGATAAAATTCTGACTTCAGAGAATTTTCATTATTTTAGCTCCTTTAAAATGGCTAAAAGCAGAGTGAGGGGAAGTTTGATTCTGAACTGGGCAGTTAACCTGGGAAAGGCACCCTCTGACAGTCATTAACTTATATGGCTCCTGATGGGCATAGCATTGAATATTTCAGCTGATGAAAGGATACAGTGTTTTGGACATTTGAGGTCTAAGCTAAAGCCTTATACATCCAGGGAGAAGCTTTCCTGGCTTTGGATCACTCTTTTGAGATTTAATTCAATGTCAAGTCAAGCTGGATCTGTTTCCTGAACAAAAACACAGATACAGGCAGATAACAAAGGAGCTGCTATATTCTTTTAGACAAGCAGAAAGGGAGAAGATTTATTTCAGAAGCCTCGAGATAATGTCTAAATCCAAAGATGCAGAATGGGTGTGCAAATATATCCTCTTAAAATTATTATGACCACAGTATTCCTTGATTTACTGACAGCATGGTCAGGCAAGCAGCACAGATCCAGCCTGTTAAGTTATGTAGTAACTGCAATGCAATTTCAAATCCTTTGCACTGAAGCTGGTTTAAGCGTGCATGCTTACAAGGCTTCATAAGTATCTTGGCCACTCTCTTCTTCCAGGTAAAGGGATGGTCTTTTTCAGCTTTAGGATGCCCTGGTTGGACTATTTGTTCTTCTGACCCTGAGCGTCATGGAATATTTAAAAAGCTTTTAAAAGTGAATTCAGACCTTAAAAAGAAGCAGAAGTTATGGAGCTAGTAATGGGAGAGGAAGATCAGCCCTGAAGACCTTTGTTTTTTGATTCAGCTCTGTCAGTGCAACCCCTTGAGGTTAATGGACCATTCCCTTGTGCCATTGTTACTGTAGTAACCTACAAGAGCAATTTGCAGCATTTGGAGTCTTGTTTTACCTCTTGGTGAAATACATCTGTATAAGAGGTTTGTGTTAATGGTAGCATCACAGTAGGCAGGGATGATGCTGTTTTGGTATAGGAGGCTGAGTCATCCCCTACCTTAAAACTCCTTGGTTTTAGAACACATTTTTTGTTTTAAACTTACAATTACCTGTTGAATAACGGAGAAGAAAGCAAATGGGAACTCATCTGGTCTACTTCTAGCATTACTTGGTTTGCAGCCTAAAAAAGATAAAACTTAAATATTACAATATTGCAATGAAATACACAAATTGGGCAGGACTCACATACTTGTGTAGCTAGAGGGACTGATACACTATTCACTCCCCCCTCACTGCAGAATGAGTTTTGGTGAACCACAGTAAAACCAATACCAGGGGGCAACAACATTTGGGGCAAAATGCTGACCTCGATAGTATATGGTGCTTTCTGACATATCTATGCATAGAGATCTTTTTTTAATATTTAGTTACCACTATACCATGCTTTCCATCCACAAAATACATTCATAATGGAGCTGCATTCTCTTAGATGTTACCCTCATGGTTGTGAAGATTTCTGCCCCAGAAGATTTACAAATCAATAATTCTAGTTGAGTTTGAACAGAAGTTATTCAGTAAGCAAAGCTTTAGAGGTCTGTTTCCCACTTATATTCTGTAATGACCGCTGTATTTTTTGACATGCTGTGAAAGGAATTGCCTGAGCTAAAACAAGGCTTGATCTGAAGAAGCTATTGACCTGCTTGTCTGACAGCTGTCAGATATATTTAGTTCCCAGTAAGCAAGATTTGTTTCACCTGGGGCTGGAAGTTCAGGGCCTTGCAAGGCTGGTGCCTGTGTTCCCATTAGTAGAGCTCCGCTAGATCACAAAGAGAGCTCTTGTGAAAGTCAGACTGCATCATCATGTTTCCCCCTTGCTATCCAAGCCACCATCAAATTAATTTAGTTTAGAGACAAAAAGATCTTGTCTATGATGGGGAGTGGGATATTGTTCTGTGAGTAATTTTAAATGGGCTTAGGGTCAGGGATTTTTTTTTTTTTTTTTTTAAGAAACTATCCCATGATCTTTGTTTTTAGGAATTTCCCTGTTATTTGATCTACTTTTTCCTTTATTGAGCTTCAACGTAATGTCTATACCAATAACACCTGTATGTAAAATCATAGTAAAGCACCTTTTCTGCAGTTTATTTTTGAACAAAATACTTGAAAAATAGTCTTGGAACCTACATGCAATTAACTTAGCAGATTTTATTACTGAAATCCTAGAACTATTAAAATCAGTAGCAACTCCTCATGACTTTAATAGGTTCAGAATTTTATCTTTGTAAGGAAGATACTAGTGGGGGGTTTCCCCCCTCTATGACCTTTAGAACTAGCTGACACTTCAGTAGTGCAATTGCAGCACAGATTGCTAGAAAAGTGTGGAGAGCATAGCAAAGATCAAGGGACAGCTTACTTCTGGTGAGAAGGCATTTTGCTAGCAGATGTATTCATACTCTCTGTAAGTGTACTTTGAGAGCTTACTGAATATTGCTTACTTTAGAACAATCCAGTATTATGTTCTACGAATTCCTAAAAGACAGATTTCCTTCAAGAAGACTTAGAGCCTGTTTCAGGGGAGGTGCAGCGCTATGAACTTATGACATGTGAGCTTCCCACCAAAGTGGGTATGGCTCAGCTCCTGTCACAGATATAGTCTGGCATATAAAGCTAAGCCAGCTCTGGTTTCAGCTGTCCTTAATGCAGCAGGCTTTATGATATGTTGGTTCAGTATTTGTGGACTGGACCACTGAACTATCACTGTAGTGCAGGTTATTTGGATTCACTGTGGTGGGAATTGCTGCAGCCCAGTAGTGCAGTGGAATCCTTAAACATTGCAGTGCTTTACCTCTACTGGTGTAGTAAAGGAACATGAGTACAAAAGCACCAAACTACTAAAAGCAATAAATCTCAGAATAAAGTTTTGCTGTGGCTAGGACTGTAGGATCTAATGGCTTATCACAACCTCTCTGAAATACGTCCCCCCAGGAACTGTTTTGGATGCTTTTTGTGAATGGGTGCTCTGCAGGAATTTTATTTCCAATGTTAAGAATAAGCACACATTTTATTTTTGAGCTATTCTGTTTTTTTCTGCATTTGTTTTTTCATAAAGCCAGGAAGCATGGAGGATACTGGAAATTAAACAGATGTAGTATGTAAACCTTTCTCTCTCACCACACTGTAAAAATAGCTGTTTCAAATCAAGTTACAGATGATCTCTTAAGACAGATTATTAATTCAAATGTGCTCTCTCAACCCTATTAAACTGTCTTCTTATCCCTAGTGGGGCTAGGCACAAATCAAATGCACAGATCAGAATGACCCTGGTCACGGTGTGGGAGTTGAAAACTCATCTGACGGAGGATTTGCAAATGACCTTTTGCTTTGTACCAGGCTGCATCAAGCTCTCCAACCAAATACCCACTCACTTCCTAAGCGTCCTTGATGTAGTGCAGGTGAAGTAATTGTTTACATGCAAAATGCTAAACATATCGTGCAAGCCTAAATTCTCAGGCCATTGCTACCCGTTCTTTGTCGAAGCCTTAAGCTGCAATGAGCTGATGCAGCGCTGGAGGTCATGGTGGGGGAAGCACCTCACAGCCGGTAACGTGAGACATCCAGAAAATGTTCCTTTTGGTTTTCCTTCTGCTTTTTTGGCTCCTCAGTTAGATCTGTATGTGTTACGCTGCTAGATGTGAAACTTGGATTTGTTTCAGAACGTCTGAAATATTCTTTTCTGACATTAACAGTATAAATAAATTCTTCATTAAGTTCTTCTCATGTTTAGCTTTTCAGAGAAGAGCTGATGAGTCACAGGTTTCTAAAGCATCTGTTCCTGGCATTATACTTCTCAGACATTAATTAGAAAACATCAAAACAATAACATTTCCCCTGCTGCTTTTGGAAGAAAATGAAATATGAATCCAATTAGTTTGAATAATTCTGGGATTGGATAATTGTATTGGTCACAGGTTTTATTTTCTCCTTGGTGCCCACGTTTTGTAAAGTCAAGTCAGGTTGAAACAATAGCAAGAGGAAGGAAGAAAGTAGCATGATATCCTGTGAACACCAGCTGTATCATTATTTTCTCTTTGTTTTCGGAAATAACCTAATGAAAAGGCTTCTTCAAATGCTAAATGCCTTTGTTGAATCCTTTCTCTTCTCCTGAAGCTATTTACCAGCACAAAAGGCTTCAGCCTAGGAATCCACACAAAAACCTGAAGAACAACAAGGATCAACGGAACAAATGTTCTGCCAATCTAGTGCTATAACCCAGCATAACTGTTAATTTCTGCATAGCAATGGGCTGAGGTTTTTCTATACCTAAAGGTCATGATTTTGGTACTTAATGAAGTTTTGAGGACCTGGTTTTGATCCCTTTATTTAGCATATACTAGGAAGTGATAAATCTATGTGACTGGCTTTACAGTACTAGTAAACTTTTAAAGCACACTGAAAATACTCAGCTTCTCGGTAAATTAACTGAATGACATTTCTACTTCTCTTTGCGAAATTGTTCCCTGTAATTAAAGGACTGTATTTATGTGACCTTTCTACAGAGTTTGTACTTTTGTTGCTTTTAGACAACGTCTTATGACAACAGTAGCCAAAGCCTTATATTTTCCATCAAATTTCTGAATACATTGTGAAAGTACAAACTTCTGCTGATACTGACAGTAAGATCCATGTGCATTTTTCAGGTGGCAATATTAACAGTCCCTGTAGAGAGTAACTACACTGTCTGCAGCATTTGTTCTTCTTTCACCCTAATCCACAGCAATCGTGAGCAGATCCAATATACTTCTTGAGATCAGCGATTTCCTGCCCTCCAAGGACCTTGTGAAATTGCCTCTCCTTCCTATTTCCAGATGCTCATTCAGAGGTTCAATTGAATTAGGTTTTGAAAACATTGACTAAACATTATCTCATTCTGTGCCCTGTGATTATATTTTTCTTACCTTTATGAGAACTCTCACCGAAGCCTCTCTGATGTGAGCACAGGCCATTGTTGCCCAGGACAGGGATGGCACCATGTCCAAGTTGTCCCTGAAATCTACCAAATATTTTTGCAGCCATATTGGTCATATATGATCTAGAAATGTAGAATTTGTAATCTACCAAATATTTTTGCAGCCATATTGGTCATATATGATCTAGAAATGTAGAATTTGTAAGTCCCTTTTTCTTCAGGCAACTTTATCTTGCCATATCTCACAGGGTATTCAGTTCTTCCTCTCACAATCTAATGGAGATCTGTGTGCTGAAGCTTTGGTGTCATCTTAGTAGCAGTAGATCTAAGACATATATTTGGGTTGTCCAGCGGTTTGATCTACACAGTGACTTGGAGAAAGTGCCAGCCATAGCACCCAATGGATTGTCTATTGGTAAGAATGTCACCAGCTATCGGCTTTCTAAGTCTCTTATCCACAATTTTTTCCAGTTTTCCACAGAAAGTTTGAGATGTGGGTCACAAGAATTGTCT
Organism: Falco naumanni; assembly: GCF_017639655.2. Lineage (NCBI taxonomy): Eukaryota > Metazoa > Chordata > Aves > Falconiformes > Falconidae > Falco > Falco naumanni. The sequence continues at coordinate 17,594,427 of NC_054055.1, forward strand.
TTTTTGACAAGCCTCCTCTTGATGTTCTTCAAATGAGTACAGAGGTTTGTGTTTCTCAAAATATTTCCATGGATCATGTTCTGATTAAAAATGTATGCATCTTGTTAAATGCATGAGCTGCCTCCCCTGAGAAGTGAAACTTGTGACCTACTTTGAAAACAGCACTAATCCAAGTTTCCCAACTTCTGCTGGACTCTCTTTCCCATTATGTGCAGCAATTTCCCGCAGTATGTTGGAGTCTGCTTTGGATGTGACCTGCTGCCCACAGTAACTCCTGCTGTCATCTATCTTTATGTTGGCAAGCTTCCATTTTATGCCAGCATTCCTGCAAGAACAACTGAAGAATGATACCAAATCATGTCAATTTGGTGTAACCCTTTCTCAGTTAAAGAGATTTATTTTGAAAACCTGGGCTTTGGACTCTGTGGAGCATCTGGATGACTGGACCCCTATTCCTCTGGCCTTTGGTAGCTGGCAGCAGATGATTTCATGAATCTGGCACAGAGCTGAGCTCGTATATCTTACTCTTCTTTGTATTCAAGTTTTGAATTGCTCTGTGCTACTTTGCACCCCTATTAAAATCTCTCAATTTTTCTATTATGTGCAAACTATCAGAGCACTTCTGAAGACAGCATGATGCTGGCCTCTACTGCCCTTGTAACAATGTGCTTGCTAAAAAAGGCACCTGTCTCCCTTCTTTTAAAAGGAATGCAGTCTGCCTGCCTACCTGCCTGCCTAGATGCTTACATAACTGGATGGGTATTTCTGTAGATACAAGTAAACCATGTCAGGGATACAGAAGAGTGTGAATGGGTCAAGAGGAAGCCTGGGGAAAGGTTTAACAGAATATAGGGAGACTGGGGAGAGAGAGGATGTGAGGAGTTAGGAGTGGACAGAGGATTAGTAAGCAGAAAGCCTGGATGTGTGGTGTGGGAATATAATCAGAGAGAGAGAAGGATAAGGAGCTAGTCTGAAATGGAGAGGGTTTTTGGTGAAAAAAAAAGAGGGCCAGAAGTAGATCTAAATCAGGAGGCGAAGTGAGGGAGAGGAACAGCCTGTAGAGGATGATGAGGTACAGGAATCACCAGAGTACAAGGGCAGAACGAAGATCCCTCTGTTTCTGTCCTCTCTCTGGATGGGACGTGGTACTGGTAGCCAGGTGGAGAAGGAAGAGTGCCCTTGTGTGCACGCGTAGACCTGAAGGCTGACCATGATATGATCTTACAGTGAGGAAGTGGGGGGCCTTTCATTTTAAAATGAAAGTATTAAAACATAGTTTAACGTGATGATTTTGTTTTCATCAGGAATTGGCAGCCACAGCCTGGTTTACTCCACAGTGCTTGCAAATTTTGATGTATATCTGCAGGAGACAGACATTTTGCACCTATGTACCCTTTATGAGTTTACTTTAAATTAAATACATTAGGCTTTCCAAAGCTAGGGATTCTGCTATGGTTAACAGAGCCACTGAACACATGATCATTTTAGTTAAGATCTTTTGATTAGACTTGGCCTTCACTTTAATCATAGGCTCCTTTGAGAAAAATAGCTGTAGTTGAAGAGTTTAGTCTGATACTGAGAATATAGTCTGTCAGTGTTATGGTAAAAATTTTACATGTGCCATAAATTTTACTATCCCTAATAAAATAGATGATCTAATAAAATAGAATAATAATAAAATATGATGATCTTAGCCTACAGTTGATCATATCCACTCCAATACAAAATTATTGTTTTTATAGATAATTATTTCCAGTGAAAAATTCTGTGAATGAAATGCAGAGGAGATAATAATTTATCTTCTTTGCATGAATAGTGCAAGTTTAATCATATTAGTGTTATTAAAAATTTTAGCCACAGTGAAGTATTATTCAAATATCCTGCTAGAAAAGAATTAGTCTATAAGTGAAATAAGATGAAGCTAGAGCGTTTGGAAATACTAATTTTTCTTACATATGCTTATAAATTATGTATGTAAGGGAAAATTATGGAAACCTATTGTTTCCAACAGCTGTGCCATAAAATGTTTTGCATCCTGTCACCTGGAATGCAAAAAATGCTTTCAGTTTAACATACATTTTACAAAATGTTTCTGTTCAGAAAATGGGTTATTTGTAGTATAGTAACAAATAAATCCAGATTAAATATATGTCCTAACTTACACAGTTTAAGATGTTTGTAAAGTTCACCTTTTAAATGCATGCTCCATAATTTGTTTCAGGGAACAAAATGTATAATATTAGAGATACTGTGTCTACAAATGTATCTAGGACCATGGTTTTTTGAATTTTCTTCAAGAATCATGAAATCCTTATGGGTTCAACTGTGTAAGGTATTGACTTTTTAGCTCTCAGGTCAAATGAGAAACTCTGGAAACTGCTTCTGGTACTTCTTGAAAGTATAATTTGATTTAAAAAGCAATAGTTCAGTTGACACAAAATTAAAGAAGTCTTATATTTGGTTTGCTTTTGCCTCTTTAAAATTTAAATGCAGGCAGAGTTCTAAAGAAAAATTATATTGAAAAGAGAAATATAAATAAGACTTTTGAAAGTTTGTACATCAAATGGTTCAAGCTTTTTTGCTTTTACTGGCTAAAAGTCAGAGAATTTTAGAAGAATTTACCAATAAAGATGCATTTGTGGGTATTAGAAAATAATGCTGTTCTACTTATTAAAGAAACACCTACACAGAGTAGGCAATGTTTGGACTTGAAGTGCAGAAGTGTTTGTATGTGTGTGAATCTATAGTTCTTTTAGACACACCGAGTAAGTTTTAATGTCACCTCTAGCCCAGAAGCTGTCTATTAGCAGTAGCATGCCACTGAGCTCCAGCTTATATGGCTAATGAGTGAATATGATAATAAAGCACTAGAATAAGAGATTCGTGCAGTAAAATCCACTTGTGAAGATCATCATTGTGGCGCACACATTCATCCCAAAATAAGAGAAGCAAAGAAATTCTATGTAGTGTTGCAGCATGAATGTGCTGCTCCTTCACTGGGTAGCCGGTTATCTCCCACCGCTGTCCCTGCTGTATGCTTTCAGTCGCACTTTGCAACCGTAACTGCTGGTTTTCCACAACTCCCTGTCACAGCAGCCCTCCAAGCATGCTGCAGAGCTTCAGATGACTAAGGGTGTACATGTGGGGATAACACAGTGAATGGGTCTGCAGAGGGAGATGTGAGGAATGTTTGGTAAATCAGTGCAAGAAAGCAGACATTTCTAGGAGACAGACTTCAGATGGGTCATCAGGTCTGGTCTGTGGTGAGCAGTAGCCATGTTTTTATTTGGGCTGGAAGACAAGAAAACACATTGTTGAGTTGCTTAAATTCTTGTTTTCTTGCTTTCACAAAGGTTATGCATAGTAGCAACCTTAGAATCTGAACAGAAATGTTTCTAACGTATAAGTATTCACAACTTTATCACAATCTGTGTTACCTAACAAATTGTCCTACAAATTGTTAGGGGTATTATATAGATGTTCTAGGCCACAGATCACCCGGTTTTGGCATTTCCCAGAAATCAAAAGCATTTTATTGTTCTGAGAGTTATTGGAAATTGTGTGCCTTGCACAGGAAGAGGTTTCCTTGCAGTCAGTAAAGGAACTGAAGTTTGCTACCAGTCCTACACACAGAAACTCCTGTTCATCCAAGAGACCCCATCCTTACCACGCTACTGCCAGCACTGGTCCATTGTTTCTTTCTGGGTCCCTGGTTTTGGAAGAGAGTGAGAGAAAGAGCTGTTTTCTCACTGTCAGTTGAATAAAAGCCAACAAACCAGACCCTGTTTCTTCAGGTGAGATTTAGGAAAGAGTCTCTGGCTGTGGCACAAAGGTTACTTATTACAAATTTTGCCCAGGTAGCTAAGCTGACAGGCCAGTGACTGAGGTGTTAGTGAAGTGCTGCTCTGTTGAACCATTCAGTCTGAGTGACCGAATTTTCCCCAAGAGGTGCAGGACAGGTTTGTGAAGACAGTCTATATTGAACTGCACAGCAGTAGTGCTAGAGCAGTATTCAGTATTGGAAAGAAAAAAAATGATGCATTTTTCCAGTACAGTACATGGTCAGATGGGACTGTGGCCTTTCACCCTGACATTCTCAGCAGAAGCTGCACTTTGTGTAAGTGACTCATAAGATGCCAGCTTCGGTAGTTAGGAAACGTGTCTGTGCCCTCTGGCATGATTAGAAACCAATAACCAGAGCAGTAAACAGACTACAGATTTTTGGCATTTTGGGTAAAGTTGCTTTTAAAATGTTCTTCTGTATTTGAAAGGAGGACATGACTCAGTTATAAATACTAGCTTAAAAGTGTCTCTTTTCATTGCAGCCTCCCTGCTTGCAGGGACTACGAAGAGTACACCCTGCCACTCAGACCCGTTGTCCTTTTTTCCCTTGTTAAAGCAATGCTTTGATGCTGGCATAGAGACAGCTGCAAACTTAGTGTGGCTAAACGCCAGTTTTCTCTGATCAGATTCTTTGCCAGGGTCTTTACATATCAGCTCCCAAAACACCCACAGGAAGAAGCCTCTGAAACAACGCAAGTTATTTGTAATAGTCGCCTGTTATTAGTTGCACAGTTATTGTCACTTTAGAGCACAGTGATGAGCTTGCCAAGGAGGGAGAGAAGTAACATCCGGGTTTTTTTGTTCAATAATCACATAAAAATACAGCTTAAAGCTATAAAAAGGATAAAAAAGGATCAAAATTAAGTTCTTTAATGAGAACCCTTTGGTAGTTAGTTTCTGGTTCTAGTACAGGTTTTAGTTTCTATCCATGTACCTGTGTTGCTGCAGCCTGCAAACTCCTCTGGCTTTTCATGTGAAGGAGTGAGACTCATCTCCACTTTGCTCTAACGATATATTTAAAGGTTCTACCAATATATTTAATTGAGCTGAGCACTTGCAGCAGGCCCTAAATGACACTTGGTGGTCTTCACATTTGCAATGACATTTTCCCACTCTGAAAAACCTATTCTTCTAAATTGTCTTTGAATTGTCAGATGACTTTATTGAATTTATCTCATTAGGAAAATGGCTCTGAAAATGACCTTCTGTGACAAGACTAGAGATTGTGGTGGAAAACAATGAGCAAAACAACCACAAAGGAGGATCAATATTACTGTGCATTTGAGGTGAAGATTGCTAGGATCTGGAATTGAAACACATGCTATTTACTGCAAATCAATAGTTATACTAGAGGTACCACAAGGAACAGAGCTAAGACAGTTTTTCTTATCTAAGGTAAATCCAATAAAATTAACGAAGTTAAATTTGCATATTTCATTTAAATGGCCAATACCGAATAGAGCAACAAATTATTTCAGAAAATGCGCACACAAATATATACATATAATGTAACTGTAGAACCTAATGAGATAAACAAAAAATCACTAATAATAAATGATTAGCAACATAGCAACATTATGAATTAATTTTGAATCACATGGGCAAAATTTCCTGAACAAAATGTCTTATGTAGGATCTGTATTCACAAAGCATGCTGATTTCTAACCAGATGCACAGTGTTATTGATGATGATCTGAATAACTAATAAGGTCTTTGGGGGAATATGGGAATAATACTGTTAAGAAGAAAGGAGTGATTTATAGTGTGTACAAATATGAAATTCTAGGGATTTTCTCTTCAGCTCTGCTCTTAAGGCCAGCTGCAGGTTTTGATGAAGGTTCAGGTATCACCAAACTGATGTAACTGTTCCCATTGAGATTCAGCTTTGAAGAGAAAGAATTAATGTTATTTCTGATCTTTTGTTAGCTATGTTCAGAACAGCTTTAATGATAATCACACAGCATTGCTTCTTGTAGTGTTGTGGCAGTAAGAAAATTAGGAAAATATTTGGGATGCAATTATTTTAAAATCATGTCTTGCCTTGTCATACCTACCTTGGAGACAGCCATTATGGAAATGATTGGTTTAGTTTAGCAGGCATTCCGGCCAGGGCTTGAAAAATTTCAGTACCAGAGACCACACTTGTATGAACTGTTTACTTGAACAACCAGCTTATTTTAAAGGGGATATCACAGTTGTATTGGTATTTTCCATTGGCTGTTTGGCTGCAGAATCAACTTCCTTCTGTGAGTCCTGATCAAAAATAAATCAGGTCCTCAGGTCTTTGAGGCATACTGTAGGACAGCTTGGGCAACTGTGCAGTATGGAACCTGGGTAAGAGCTGTACAAATGCAGGATACCTCAAAAAGTGTCTGAAGACACTATTCTGAGAGGGTTTGAATTAACTTAGTTCTTACAGGGTTATCTTCTATTAGGCTCCTTTTCCCTTTGCCTGATGCAGTTCTAAATAGCGATAAAATATTTTTACTTTTGAAGTGAATCTCCTTCTCTTATAGCTTGTAACTGAGTGCTATACTGAGTTGTGCAAGGCATCTGTGGTATATTAAGAATCTGGATAAGGCTGACAAACTGGGCTTATAAAAATATATCATTTTTACTGATTGTCTACGTGAAACTGATTAAAAATTCTAAGGTCCTTAAATGTGGTTTTGGATCTTGAATAAAACCTTGCAATGAGAATACTGTAAGCAATTTCAGTTAGGCACAGAAGAAGAATATTTCTAGGATGTGTACAGAGTTTTGTTGGCTATTCGATTTACTTAATCTGTTTATACTGGTTTTCTTTGGCATAGCGGATATGCACCTTTACAAAATACCTACAGCTGGATGTGTTTCTTTGTAAAACAAAAATTTCACATGTACCTCTCTCTCCTAAAGATATAGATCAAAAGAGTGAATATATAAACATAACAAAATACCGAGGCAGGAAACACTACATAAAAAGTGTATAATCGAATCATATAATGTAGTGGAAAACTAGGTTCTCTAGCATTAGATTCTTGTTTGCCCTTTGTTTTTTAGTGATGATTTGGTTACAAGGACTGAAATACAGCCTGATGGAAAACAAAACCTGAATTTACCCAAGATTCTCCAATGAAAATTGTATTGATACTTTTAAATGAGAAAATGGTCTGAAATGTTGCTTGAAAACAAGTAAGACTAGATAAATCTTCTCTCCCTTCTCTGAAGAAAGATTGGTTAATTAGGACATGTGTTGAATACCCAAGCACAGATACAGGCTGGGCAGAGAATTGATTGAGAGCAGCCCTGAGGAGAAAGTGTTGGGGGTGTTGGTGGTTGAGAAGTTCAACATGAGCCAGCAATGTGCACCCACAGCCCAGAAAGCCAACCATGTCCTGGGCTGCATCAAAAGCAGCGTGGCCAGCAGGTCAAGGGAGAGGATTCTCCTCCTTTACTCTGCTTTCATGAGACCTGGAGCGCTGTGTTCAGCTCTGGGGCCCCAACAGAAGACAGGCATGGACCTGCTGGAGTGGCTCCAGAGCAGGGCCACAAAGATGCTCAGAGGGCTGGAGCACCTCTCCTGTGAAGACAGGCTGAGAGAGTTGGGGTGGTTCAGCCTGGAGAAGAGAAGGCTCCAGGGACACCTTAGAGCAGCCTTCCAGCACCTAAAGGAGCCTACAGGAAAGATGGGGAGGGACTTTTTGCAAGGCCATTTAGTAACAGGACAAGGGGGAATGACTTTAAACTGAAAGAGGGCAGATTTAGGTTAGACATTAGGAAGAAATTATTTCCTGTGAGGGCGGTGAGGCCCTGGCACAGGTTGCCCAGAGCAGCTGTGGCTGCCCCATCCCTGGCAGTGCTCAAGACCAGGCTGGATGGGGCTGTGAGCAGCCTGGTCTGGTGGGAGGTGTCCCTGCCCATGGCAGGGGGGGTGGGACTAGGTGATCTTGAAGGTCCCTTCCAACCCAGACCATTCTATGATTCTAATACCAAGTGTGTTGTAGAAGCCAAAAAAAAGTCTTTGATTCCAGCTGAGGTGCATTATGAGCTTCTGGCTTTCTTTGAATGCTGATCCCAAAGTGAAACTCAAAAGCCTCATACCATTGTGAAGCCAAACCAAGAAAGCCGTTTGCTTAGATCTAGAAGAATTGAAACTACTAGTTCTCATACAGCTGCTTCACCAATTTTTCTGAGTTAGTAGTTTTGCTAACTTGATAAAAAAAGATGGGAACTGATTCTTTTGGGGGACTGTCTGTTTTCTTATCTGTTCCAAATAATTTCTGCCTACTGCTTTGCTTATTTTCCTCATGTTGTCACTTAGTAATGTGTGCAGCAATCAGGCAGGGAAAAGGGACAACGTATGGAGCAGGGTACTGTATCAGCTGGGAACTGGCCTGCTGTTGAGTGACCAGGGACAGCATGCTGCCCGCTGGCACTGCTCCCACCTGGAACTGGGGCTGCTGAGGACACTGGTGAAAGTCATTCCAGTTTGGCCCAAATCAAGTGGAAGATTTTGACATTTAGTGTGTCACCCACCACAAGACTACTTGTTTTGCCAACAGCTGTTGAAAGGGAAACACAGTTCCCCTACACTCATTTCTTGGGCAGCAAAGGGAAAGATACTTATGACTGGTTTTATTTTCAAGGGTAGTTAACTAGGCATTCATACATTGCTGGTTTGGACATTAAAAAGCCCCACAGTGTTCTTCTGTCTCGTTTAGCCTTGCTGTTTTATTGTGCTCTCTCACTCAGTCCATCTCTACTGGAGGCATGAACTCTGCCTTAAGAATGTGTCCTTAAAGCCCACCAGAAGGTAGTGTGGGCAGAGAACACCAAAACTGGAGCTCTCTACATCACTAGAGGCTGATTGTAGCTTCAGAAAACATCGGCTCTTGCCTCTTATTTTGAAAGTGGGAACATACCAGCTGCCTGTCAGGAAAATGCTGCAGCTTATGACAGGAATTAATAAAACAGTGAATACTGTGCTGGAGGCACTGAGTGCGATCTAGCTAACGCATTTGTCCGGGAAATCTTCTGGTTTTCATTTAGAGAAGTTATATATGAAGCAGCAAACTTGGTTCTCTGTAGATTGAAAAATAATTTTATGGCCAGGGAACTGCATGAAAATCAGATGAATGGCAACCTGATGAACTTGCGGCACTTGGAATAACAGTAAGGATTATTATCTTTGACTTAGTAAAATACAAGGTTACGCACCTGCTTTTCTTTTTAGGGCAGTTATTAAATATCTTGCTAAAAACTGTTGTCTCTTCCTACTGAAATTATGCCCTGTTTCACTCCCCAAAATCTTGCATTTCATTGGGATAATAATATTCTAATGCATGCCTTCACTCATAGTTTTTACCTACATAGTGCCCATAGCACATTCTAAAGGTAAACTGACATGAAAACTGTTACAAAGATCCATTCCCACAAGAAATGTATATGCTTTTGAGGTTAAACCCTACAACAGCTAAGCAATGTACAACATTTTGCAGTAGGAAAACTGATTCCACATTCAGCCACTACAAAAAATACCAAAACTCATTGTTGAAAGTGGTCTCCTGGAATTAAGGTGACAACTTGCTAATTAGTATTCACATGATTAAAGGAAAATCCTCTTCTTCCCATTTGATTCCTCTAATGGTGAAGAATATATGAAACAGAAGCACTTATCACCACCAAAACTAGACTCCCTGAGGAAGTGCTTAGCTGGTCATGCCTTCCCATGCCATCATGTTTCTGTAACTAAAGGTCAGAAACAACAAGACATCTTTGAAATTACATGCTGAACTAAGCTAAAAAAACACATTTTTTGTTTACTTAGCCATGAACTCTGTACTTTAAACAGAGTTGTCTCAACTCTTGGCAGCAAGGCTGCATTAGTGCTCTGCACCACTAGGAGATCTCTCAGTGCTGGGGGGCCAGGGAGCTTGGCTGAGGCATATGTTCTGAATGCAGAGTAGCCTTACATGTGTTGTGGCAAGGTATTGCTCTTGCAAAGCCTTGTGGATGCACATCTGGAAGTATCCACCACACTTCCTTGGTCACCTAGCAGATTTAAGAAAGGTCTTCCTGGCACACAGAGGAACTGTGGGAGAAGGTAGTGAGAAACAACCCCCAACTCCCAACCACCCACAAGCTTTAAACAAAACCAAAAAGATCCCTTGAAATTACCTGAGAAGGTTCTGCAGATGTTGGCATTATTTGAACAAGTTTTGTTGCTATTGTCCCAGATGAGTAGTAAACACCTGGGTTTGGTGAAGATTTTTAAATTTTTTTATTTCATTTTATTTTTTTGTGAATGACATTTGCTTCTGGAGCTTCTCAATATCAATCTCAAGCTATCCAAGATAGCTAAGCAACCCCTCCTTACTGCAATTGTGTTGGTTCACGTGTTTTTACCATGCACAAAGACATTTTGCAAACAGGATATACACTGCTTAAGAGTAATTATTTATGGGCCAGCCAGTTATCAGTCAAGTGGGGAAGAGTTAGCCTGTATTGCTCCTTGGAGCTAGCTGGTCCTTGCTGTTGCTGAGTTGCCATCAGCCAGTGCTCTATTTTCTTTCCTTAGGTTTTTATGTTGGTTCACTATCTTTCCTCTCAAATGCTTGAGTTGCTAACTATTACCAATTATTATTCAACAATTACATCTCTGCCCATGTTTTCATCTAGGCTTTTTTTTTTTTTAATCTTTAGCTTGTGTACTTTTAAAAACCAACAATTTTGCCAATAAAATCGAACTGAGGTTATACAGCCTGGCTGCATCAATCTATATTTGGGATAATAGATGGCTGAACTCTGGGGCCACAGCTTTCAGCTGCAGCAAGCTCTTTGTGGGCTTTGCAGAGCTGCCTGCACAACAATATCTGATGATTAATTTTATGGTCTTCTCAATGATTTCATGCTTTACCTGAACAAGATGCTTATTGCAACCCATCTATTTTTCATCCATATAAATCTACATACAGCACAGAGTCATCTTCTAGGTCTGGTACGCTCAGCAGTGGTTATATACTTTCAGAATGAAGATGTTCTATACCTTTTAGCTTTATAGTGAACCATATGAAAAAGCACCAAAAAGAAAGAAGAGTGTTGTTTATTCTGCTGAAGATAACCTTCTATCTTCAGAACGTGATCTTGAGTTAGACTTGAAAAGATGAAGGAGAGTGGTATGCTGTGTGATAGCAACACTGATAACATTAAAAAGGACAAGGGAGTGCTCTTGGGCTCAAAGAGATCAATGTGCCAAAGAATCAGAGAAAGCTTAATCCCTGGACAGTGCAGTGGTAACTGATGAAACTTGTCTGCCTACATTCCCTTCTGGAAGACACCAGAAAGCTATCCACCAGTGATACAAAGCCTAATAGTTATGGTGGTAACTATGAAGATGGAAGGCAGGTGATGTTGGTGCTATGCAATTCTGGAAAACCGGGAAACAAAAATCGACATATTTGATACCTTAATATTAGTAAAGCTGATACCACTGAATCAGCAGTGGGCCATTCCAGTGATGATGGTTAAACAGCTGCTGAAGCTCTATTAAAAGACCTGTGGCAAGTAGACTGAAGGATGTGATCATTCCCCTCTACTCAGTGCTCATGAGGCTACTATATTGAGTACAGTGCCTGATTTGGGGGTCTCCAGTTCAAAAGAGATGGCAAGGAACTGTAGAGAGTCTGCAGAAGGATCACTCAGATGGTCAGGGAGCCGGTGCATATAGCATAGAAAACGTTGCTGATTAAAATAGGTTTTCCTAGCACAAAGATGTGAATGGTAAGGGGGCTTCAGTTGCTGCCTCCCACTACACAGAGGGGAGGTACGGAGAAGGCAGGGACAGTCTCTTCTTAGAGGTACACAATGAAAGGACAAGATGCCATGGCAGAAAGTTGTAGCAAGGTAAATTTTGCCTGGATACACAGAAAAAAGTGTTCAACTATGAGATATTTGAAGGACTGTAATAGATTGCGAAGAGAGACTTTGGAATTTTCCTCCTTAGAGTTTTTCAGAATTTGACTGGACAAGACCCTGAGGAAACCAATTTACTCCTTGAGTTAGTTCAGCTTTGAGTAAGAAGTTGGAAGAGATATCTCCATAGATCCCTCCCTATTTAATTTTTTCCTATAAGACTATGCTGGTAGAGTACATATCTTACCTCAGTGTCTTCTCATTTGGTGTCCCTGCCTGAGCTGCTGAGCAGGAAGTTAAAAGGTAGTAGATAATTCATCATTCTTCCCAAAACTGGGAAGGGCAAGGAACAATGCAAATTAAAACTAGTCCTTCAGACTGTCAGACTTGAAAGTGCTGGACTGATTCCAGCTCTTGAATCCTGCAACCCATGTATCAGTGCATATTAGAGTTCTTATAAATTAATATTGGCAATGCAGAACTAGATTATCTAATTAAAGTTTAATTTCGCGTCTGACAAATTGGCTTATTTTTTAAAGCCATCTGTGTTACAGAAACACAGATGCTAAACGATTGAAAAAATAACTTTGGTCCCAACTTTGATTTAAATGTTTAAACTTTAAAACGTCTTCCTCGACTAGCATGACTACCACTCCCATTGTAAAGCTGGGCATGTCTCAGAAGATTTTCAGTAGATTATTTGAAAAATGTTTCTCACGTGCATATTCACTAGTGTGTTTTCTATACCCATGTAGATCAAATTTATTTTTTACACTCTACTAAACAGACATTTTCTGGTGCAGATACTGACAGGCCCATTTAACTGGCAGGACATGTCTCAATCTGGAAGGCAAATCCACTGGGGTTCCAGGACAGGGTGTTAACATGCGTGGAGGGTTACTGGATGTGCCTGAGCACCAGGCTCCTGACTGGCTTTTCACTGCCTTTAGAAGAGGCTGATGCTCTTTTCTAATCCTTTTCTAATCACTTCCTCAACTATTCTTTAAAGTAAGAGATTAATATTTATGTGTTGGCATCTCAAAGGAAGCATAATTATGACAACATTAATTTTTCCTATTTTGTGTGAGCAACTTGAATAGAAGAACTATTACTATGTTTGTAAATCATATAATCTTGATTTTGCCGATGATATCAAGCTTATCATCTTCACCTCTTTTCACATCATCCTGTTTTCTGTTTAGGATACTTAGCCTCATTTGCAGGTGTGATTTTAGTGTATGTTGTGAGAAAGGTACTGACTAGAATGAACCAGTCTTTGTCACCTGAATATAAGGGTAGCATGTTACTACAGACTATGGGTTTTGCACCAGTTATCCACAGTGAATTGTTCTGGAACCAGTAATAATTGCACATTGATTCTCTGGAAGTCCATACTTTACAGGTGAGAATAAGATTTTAGCTGTTATGATGGTTTCTATTTGATGTTCTAGAGCCCAAGGAAAACTGACATTGACTTAACTGGATTTTGTACTACACTCAGTAGGAGGGATCTCACCTAAATATAGAGCTCTGAAATTAATTCCACGCATAGTATAAACTATCTTCTAGGTTATCCTAGTCTATACAAAGAGAAATGCACCTCCAGAAGCAGATTCAGACAACTGGTTTATATCTGTTTTGTGTGAAGAATTCAACAGAGTAGCTGTACTCCTTCTCCTTATGTGTAATGAACTGTACATTTTGTTATCTGAACAAGATCTCCTCTATCCTTTCATTCAGGCATCTGTTTTTGTTTTCACTTCAGAGACAGACGGATGTAAGTTTGCAACACTACATACTAATGACAAATTTAATCCAAAACCTGATTTATTCACTTGTGGTAGCACATGTCCAAACAGGCTGCCTGTTCAGTCCCTTCGCTGCACCGAATGGCAGACCAAATACTGGCATACTGTATCTACTTATAGAAGAACCTATGTTCTTCTGCAAGTTTAAATCCTTACAAGCATCTTTTCCATGGTTTTTGTGAATTTTCCAGGAGCATACAGATTGTACTCCAGGAGCTAGCTTCACTTCCTTCCTGAAAGTCTCTCCTGCATTTTTGTTTGATGTGGGCTGGTGTCTGTCACTGCCAATAAGCATTTGCACTGTCTGCCTTAACCTCCTCTCTATAATGTGTACAAAAGTCTCTGGATGTGTACAGTGTATAACACCTACCCAGGAGCAGCCTGTGCTGGAGTCCTGACCACAGTCTCCTCTCGGGATCCAGCTCCCAGCACCGCTGCAGTGTTCCTATATGGTCCTGTATGAAGATGCTAACATGGCAGCCTTGTGCATTAAAGGCTCATTCATAAGCCTTGCGGTTTGCCCCACAGTCTGAGAGTACACTGTGTGGAAAAGAGCAATCAAGCCCACACAGGGACATAAACTAAATAGAACCAGGAGTCCTAAGGCAGTAATGCTAAACTCAGAAAACCAAGAGAGTAATCAGCGGAAAGTAAACCCAGAGCAAAGGAATTCATTATGAACAGTGGAGTCGGTGTGGGTCGCTGATATGTTATCTTTGCTAGTTATCCTGACTCACCAGCATGCTGAATCTGCCTAAACGGCTTCTATGTTCAGCTTCCCCTGTGCCCACAATAAGTCTCTCCAACAGCGTTCTCAGACAGCGTGAGAAAAGCGTGACCTGACTCACGCAGAGCATGGCTACTCCCAGGAAACTTGAGTGCTCCAAAATCATACCCTAGCTGGGAGCACTGCTATTGTCTTGGAGCTGAGGGGTGCCAGTAGGACCTGGAGCAATCTAGTGAGGAGTTAATTAAAAGAAAACAAGTTACAGTTTCATCTCATTTGCTGAAGAAGATGGTTAACTCTTTGTTGCAGCGAGCTGCCAGTGATTTGCTGTGCTGGGATGAAAGCCCATCCTCTTTAATCACTCCCCAGCAGAGCAAAATTACCGGTGTCAGGAAAACTCATTTTGTGGCATTAATCAGAATGGATTAAAATGGAACAGTTTCTGAGCTGCCCTGCGAGAATAGCTGTGGGACATCAAAGAGAGCCTGTAATCCACAAATCCAGAAGACTGCGTCCTCTGCTTTGAAATATTGTAGTCAGCCAAACATTTATTGGAATGACATGTTAACTGCATTGTGTTTAAAAGCCCTTCGGTGTTTAATCACTTGTATCCTATCTCTTCCACTGTAATATAATCAGGTAAGTAATCAACTGGTGTGTTCCGGTGCTTTTGATGGAGAAGTTTGAAGATCCATTTAAAATCTTGGACTGCTTCTTGATTTTAAATTTTTGGTAATGACGGATAATGGACTACCATAGGGTCCACTCAATCCATTAGGAATAAATCCATTGCTATATATGTTATAGCTCCATGCAGTCATTTTAAATAAGAACATTTACCTGGGTGCTTTGGAAAGTATTTTTCTTCTTCTGTGTGTGGAATTGTGGTATTTTATAATCCAAAAAATTTCTTGTCTTGAAAATCTGTTTTAGATAATGTATTTGAATTTGCTACATAGCAACATATTTGACAAGAGGAACAAGGTTTTCTTATAAAACCAGAAATCTGATTATCTCTGGAACTTGGAAAAGGTACCTGAACTAGCTTTTCAAAATGTCTCATGCTATTTGTGTGGTTTAAGAAGAATAAAGTACCTACAAGCTGCCATATACAGTAGATATACATTATATTATTTTCAAAGGCAAAGAGAGACAAATATGTGTCTGTTCAGATTCTTTTCCACTTTATCTAATATCCCACATGTACCATAGTCATGTGTATGTCATTGCTGAGTGGAAAGTATTAATCTGTGCTTGAGAGGCCCACAGAAACCCTAGACCTTCCTGCACTTCACTGTGGTCACTACTATGTAGTCATTGTGAAACTGTCTCTTGCCCAAGTACTTATGCCCAAGTACATAGTTCTGTGAAAGTGTCAGCTTGATGTTCAGTATCAATCAAAAAACCAAACCAAACCCGCACCAAAACAACACAAATAAAATCCCAAGTATTGTTAAGAAGGGAATAAAGAAAAAACCATTGTATAAACAAATCCATGCTTCACCTGCACCTTGAATACTGTGCAGAATTCTGCTCTCCCCAGCTCACCAATATACAGTGCCATTGGAAAAGATCCAGAGGCAATTCACAAGAATGATCAAAATTATGCGGTGGCTTCCATGCAAGGAGCAAATAGGTTAGGATTCTTCAGTCTGCAAAAACCGGACAAACAAAGGGAAAACATAACAGAAATCTATAAACCAGCAAGCGCCATGAAAAGGATGGATAAGAATCTCTTGCTTGTATGATATGTTTAGAATATAAAGAGAACGTTTTTCATCACCCAATGTAAATTTAAAACTGTGGAGTAGTTATGCCATAGGATGTTCTGAATGTTTCAAATTTACTAAAATAAAAGAGAAATCCATGAAGAGCTATTACATATGAGGACACAACTTCCGTGTCAGGAAGCCCCTGAAGGCTGGAAAACGTTCTGATCAATTACCACCATGTGCTTTATACTATTTGCTAGATACTCACTTTCGGCCAGACAGGATATTGAACTAAATAAATCCTCCCCTTGCCCCAGTACAGCTGTTCTTACACAACCTGGATTAAATCTCAGTTTAAAAACACATGGGGAAGGAGAAAAGGGACAGCACAGCTAGGTGGGTATGGCATGTAACTTGGAACGCCCATGCTGTTTGAGGCAGTGCCATTGGGAAGGCTGAAGCATCTTCAGGTCTTCTGGCAAGTTCACACTCCTTTAGAAGGCATTTTTTCCACTGGTGAAAGTCAGTTATTTATGCCAGTGGAACATGGAAATAGGACTAAGGTCTTCATTCATTTACATGAACGGCAGAGACTAACATAGCTATTGATTACTGACTTACTATTTAAATTTTCTAATAAATAATGCACACTTCAAACTTGATTGAAAAACTTACTTCTTTGTTTTGCCATGATTTCTTTGATTGCAGCGTTGTACATGAGACAGAATTTGACTTACACATTCTGATTCCCAAGAAGATGTCTAATCTGTATTTGGTACTTAAGAGACACAGGAGACATGTTTTCGGTCTTTTACTCCAGTTATATACCTGCAGTGTCAGAGCAGCAGTTCTGTGAGAATGTCTCACAAAGTTCAGGGTAATACTGGAAAGATGCTTGTGAACTCAACAAGATTTCATGGTTTATTTGGTTTTATTATCTTTATCCCAGTAGGATCTGCACATAGTATGAAGGAATATATCATGTGCGAGGCAAGGAAAAGGATCTTAAGCAACCCTACATAGGGTGATTTAAAAGTTCTTTTCCTTTGAACCAGGCCTGAACTTCTCACTGCACAAGCTTTGGAGACAAATTCAAGCATCAGATTTCAGGAATTACAAACTACACATCTCTACTACTGATTATTGCATTTAGAAATAGCCTTTATGTAGCCCTTGCTAGAGTCCCGTTTTAGTACATCAGAAGTTAACTTACAGTACGGTTTTGTCACATTAACTCACCCTGATCTGCACATTTCCCTGTAAGTAGGCCCTGCAAGCAAGGTGGCTGGCAGACTTTGACCCTGAGGTTTTTTTATTCAGACTACCTAAACTTCGGGGCTAGACAGTTGTACAGCCTCATGATAAGCAATGAGACTGAGTCCCTGGACCATTTCCTAATGACTGGGCTGTGCTGCATCTCTAATACTCCAAAATATTTCCATAGCACCAAGCAAGGTGGGTGAGTCAGATCCCTTCTGGAATTGTTTCTCTGGAAAATTATCACAGTTCTTAAAGATTCATTCATCTGAGGTATCCCATATGCATATGTTACGCCTTTCAAGTCATTGCTGAAAATCAGCCTGTAATGTCAAAATGAACACCTGTCCTCTGTAACTGACTCTTTACAAACTGTGTCTTTATTGTGCATTTTTTGCATCAGAATACAGAATCAGTGACCCAAAGTCTGCATGTAGGAATTGCATGAATAGAACAGCAGGAGAGCTCCCAGCTTCATCTGGACCAGATTATATATCTAATCAAGTCATATTTAGCTGCAACCTATCACTTGTTTACTGAATAACCTTTCTAGTGTGATGCTAGCAGCTCAGAAAAGCTGATTACTTCCATTTCCAGGGCATTCAGTCAGATCCTTCCTCTGAACATTCATCAATAGTTCAAGAAAAAAAAAATCATTCTGTTTTTGTGGGGCTCAACTCTCCATCTTAGCCTCAGGAAAAAAAATGCATTTTGTTGGATACATTTCATACTTCCCCTGGTCTGAGTCAGAATCACCCGAGGAAAGCATGAGTCAGAAAGCCAAAATGATTTTTGAAGAGACGACTACATCTTAAGATGGATGTCTTTTTACTGTAACCGTGCTCAGAGATGGTTCCCCACAGACGTGCATGGAAAGGAGGAACACCAGCCACTGACTTTGGACAGTGCCAGCTCCTAAATGGACATACACATTGCAGTGGCTTCTGTGACTAACCTGTGTAAATGGCCCTGACCCATGCCCTCTGTTATTTCGAAGTGCTGACCACAATGTCTATGTTAAAGATTTTTCTGCATTTGTAGAAATAAGCCAAAATAGACCTGCAGTATCCTGCCAGCCTGTGCCTGGGAAGCTGATTAAAACTAAAGGAGCTTGTTTTGACATAGTCATAGTCATTTCCCAAGCAGTCCTTATGGAAAGTGGGAACTTAACTGCAATGATTTCTGTGGACAGGTATGGTAAAAACATACTAGGGTTTATCTGAAAGCATGAAGTGCACCTCAGTAAAGGAGCTTGGTCACTGTGTGACACTGGTAAATGAGTGATCAGTGTAGGTGTGGTGCCTTTTAATAAATAAACCATTTGACTAGAAGAAAAATGACACCAAAACACACTTAACTGTGGCACTTTTCAGGAACGTTGCATGCATCCTTCAGAAATCATTTATTGACCTCTTGAATCTGTTATTTATTCACAAAGAAGAGGGTAAACATTTTGGTCTCTTCAAATCTGAACAGATTTCTGTATTTGCCATGTGCTAGCCCAGGCTTTTGCTGCATGTCACTCAAGCCAGTTGCAACAAGCTGAGAGACTGACAAGGGTATTTCTTGTTTACCTCCCTGGAAACAGAAATAGTGTTTAAAAGAGCCCTGGCACTCAAGTGTACGGCTCCTGATTTTAACCCATAAACAAAACACTCCACAGCTGCTTGGATGACAAACCATGAGGAAATGCAGCGTGTGACAGCCTGGTATATCTGCCTCAACAAGTGTTTTGTTCAGCTTGCTAGAAATTGTGGCTCCAATGGCAGGGAGTGGGCATAATACAGCTCTTGGGATACAGATAAGCAGAGTTGAGGAGCTCCATGAGAATGCTTGCCTGGTGAGTGGGGCGTGATGTTTGGACAAGACTGACCTTCCACAAGGCAAACCTGCTTCTTTCCACCAGAGCTGCTCTGGTGGGGCTTCCTGTTGGGGACTTTAACTGAAGCAAATGTGAAGCTTTTCAGCTTTTTTTGCAAAATGCATTTTTCAGGAGAAAAAGCTGCTTAAAAATTTGTTCCTCTGTTCATGTCCTCTGTTACTACAGGCAGGACTTCAGGCTTCAACCTGAAGAAGGCTGGAGGCAGGAGCAGTGGTGGCTCCCTTATGCTGGGGCCAGCATGCAGCTGATGCAGTGAGAGCAAGCCTGTGCTGCTGTAGAACCCCATTTTGGGAACACACAAAACTGAGACATAACATTGTGTGTGTTTGTCCATGCACAACTACACAAACATTCTCACCTAGGTGAGAAAGTAGCCCATTACTCACTTTAGTGAGTATGAAGACCTACCTTAAAAGGACAAGTATAATTTAATGCAGAGACCCCCGCGTTCTCTATAACCTGAATTTTTCAGAGAGCTTTCAAATGGGCATACTTGCTTCTCTTGTTTCTGTTGCAAAATCAAATGTAGAAACAAGACAAGATGTGCAAATTTTGAACTGAAATTGTTCCTCTGATGGGAAGCATCATCCCTCATAGTCTAAAAAGTATAGTAGCAGGAGGGACTTTTAATAACAGAAAATCAAAGTTTCTCAAATTACTTGCAGATTAAGAGATTTGCAGAGCCAGCCTTAGAAAAAGACAATGGCTGTGTGATTGATCTTGCTGACAAAAAATAATTTGCAGAAGTGCTGGTATTGAACAAACCCAGACAAATGATTAATGAGGAAAAAGTCTGACAAACGTTCTCCCCTTACTGTTGAATTGCCTGTGAATTTATTGTATTTCTTCTCTATTCAAAATCTATTTTCTTAGTGATTTTTGAAGATTATCTTTATTTTTATGCTTTGTTATTAAGAAGAATTCATTGCATCAGTGGTTTTCAGACTCTTCTGAGTGAGGCTCCCACCCACAGCCTCATCTTCTTCCCTGCCCCTTCCATTCCCAGCTACACTGTAGGTCCAGGAGATGAAAGAAGGGGGAGGTTTGTACTATAAACCATCTGGCAGTGCTTCTTTTTGCTGTCTTCTGTCACTCCCTTCCCCTCTGCTATTACCTGGGGTAGGAGGGAGTCTGACAGCAGTGCTGGGGCCTCTCTGCTTCCCGTCCTCAGGTGCACAGAGCCACAGGGGGAGACAGTGCATGGCTCGGGCTCCCTGCTTCGCCCTCCCTGAACCCAGCTCTTGCCCAGTGCTTCAGTGTGGGATTTAGTGTGCCTGTGTATGGAGGGACTGAGGGAATATGGAGTATATCCTGGTTTACAACGGCTTATAGCACAGCTCACAGCTCGGAGGGTAGGTGAGATGCTGTCTCTGCAGCGGAGGTGTGGTGCAGGGAAGCACAGCTGATGCTGCGTGACTGGCATTAACATGCCAGAGCTCAGCTGTGAAGGGAAGTTGTACAGCACATGCACGATTTTTGCCACTCAGTTTTATTATACTCTCTTCCCTTATCCTTGATCGTAACTCTCAAAATTGGGTTTCCTATAAAACACAGTCTGAAAAGTGCTGTCTGCACAAGTCCATAATATTCACTTCAATATCATTGTTTGAATTAATTCCATGGCTGCATAAAGTAGCTAAGCTGGATGTTGTAACTGATTTTGTTTGTGACTGGCAGGGAATTTATTTCTTGTTCTTTAATGTTGGGTACTCACTTCAAAATGTGTGTTGTACTTCCTCTCTTCTTCCCTTTCCCTGGCCCGTCTCCTTGGCTTGTAAACTTTTTATGGGTTGGAGACTGTCTCTTGCCTTCTGTTTGTTTACTAATACCACTGAGCCCAATCTGGATAGGAATTTCTAAGTGCAACCATAGTACAAGTATTAGAGGAATGGTCACAGCAAAGTAATTTGTTACAAGAGCTGTAGAAAGAGAACATAACAAGGAAGCACAGCTTTAACCTGTTTATGTGTAAGTAAGAATGGTCGAATACCTTTTTGCAGGGTTTGTGCACATTGAACTCAGATACTACATTTCAGTGAGACTATGGAGTGAGTAAGATAATAGTTAGGGAGGGTACTGACACTGTACTAATGAGTTATGCTGTTGGGTGGTTATATAGAAAGGAATCACCACCCTCATGAATTTCATGCAGTGTGATTGATTGCCTGACAATTTAATGTGAAGTCTCTGAATAGTCAGCCTCCCAGATGTTTTTTCTCTCCTCTAACATCCCTTATTTAGATATCCTTTATCTCTTTCTTTTTATTTGATTTATCCATTTATGTTTTCTTCAGCAAAGAATTCTTTCTTCCTCCTAACTCCCTTTAATTTATTCCCAACTTTAAACAACAAATAAAAAAATGTTAGGTTTGAAAACTGTAGCAAGCTGCAAGAAGACTGAGAAAACCCAAAGTGCACAATGTCTTCCACACACCATGAAGCACTGGAATCTAACTGCTTATAATCTACCATCACTTTATAAAAGGCACATAGGCCATAATCTTAAAAATGTTTATACCTCTATAGGAATATATTTGCCAGACTAATTCAGTGAAGTAAATGATAGTGTACACAGAAGTAAAGTACCTCAGAGTAATATTACTCACAGGCTACGTCTATAGTAGACTTAAGCAGGGAGAGGTCATGGGCTCATGCACAGGGTCACAACTGTCTTTATTGCCAGCTTGTTGGGCTGCTCCCCAGCATGGGTCAGGCGCAGATTGGACCAGGCAGTGTGGATGAAGTCCCTTGTGGGAAGCTTAATAAAGCAGATATGGTCAAACCATCCCGCTTGCCTTCATAGCAAGAGCCCAGACTCTGCCACTGTTTGCTGTACTAGAAGTGTATCCTTAGAGGCCACTACCGTATAAGGGGAAGCTGCAAAGAGCACAAGATCTATGAAGTTTTGCATCCATGGTTGGGTCAGATGCCTGTGACAGCTTTCATAGCTCTGCCTATCTTGTGTAATTGAAATAATGCTCTACTTCGGTACTTTTTTCGAACATGACTTTATTTTTGCTGAGCTTTCTGGAGCTTCTTGAGGTTGTCCTGCTGTTTGTCCTCAGCTCTTCCTGCACATGGACTTCGTGAGGTTCAGAAGTCCCAGATAGTTCCCTGAATGTGGCTTCCTCTCTTGATTTTCCAGCTCAAATATGGAGATCAATCAGGCAGCTTGGTACAGTGCAAATTTTCAGATACATTTTGTGAAGCAAGATGGTTGGGCTGAATCATAGAGATTGGGTTAGCAGTGGCAATTCTGACCCATTTCTCAGAAGAAGAACAGAAAAGCTGTTCTCTTTGCTGAAACTATTTATGAACCAATGTCTGTTTACAGAGAATGGACCTTTTCTTGTTCTGTTCCACCTTTCATAGAAATGTTGTAAAGAGTCATATTCATTAAATGCTCTTCAAAGTTGAGGTACAAAAAATGAATTCAAGCTTCTAATTACAGGAAGAGGTGCAGAGTATACTTGAAGAGTCACAGGATTTATTAATTACCTTCCTGTAATGCATTAAATCCTTAGCTGTTTGGCAAATACAAGACTCATGTCAGATGCTGCAAAAACTCCATTAAGATTAGGGTTTCTTTATAAAGCACATGCAAAAAAAAAAAAAAAGAAAAAAAAAAAGAAAAAACCAACCCTGTAAGAAACATACTTGTAGAAGCAGGACCTAATACTGCTCTTCTGAGTTAATAAAGAGCAAAATTAGGTACTTGAGAGCAATGACAGACCTGGCCCAATATTTGAAGCTATCATTTTTGTATTACTAGTCTTCATTTCTTCATTAGTAAATAAGCTTGTTGCTCTGCTAAAAGGCCAGTGCAGCCAGAAGTATTATGAGGAGGTGATATATCCTCTCACAACTATTAACGTGATGAACTGGAAAATGAGCTGTGACACTAAGAAAGCTACTTCCCTGTTTTGAAGAGAATTTGAATCCAAACCCATGAAGAGTCAATGCTGAGGGTTAAGGTAGCTTTTACTGAGGTCATTTCTGTTTATTAATTCATATTTTCATCCTGTTCATTGATATTTTGCTTTCTTTATCCCTTTCCTCAAAGTAACATCAGATCACATGGATAAAGTGATGAAGATTTGTTTATAATACAGTGCATTGGTAGCAGTCTGTCAGCTTTACTGTGGTACATTTCCAACACTGCATGTAAAAATATAAACCAAAAGGTGGTAGTAAACTAAAAAGATACAGGGAACTTTTAAAGGAGTTAGTGATACTTCGTATCTCGTTGTTGTTCCCTTTTGATATCAACAGGACTCCAGGAATCTTCCTAGTAAAGGTTATCAGACTATGGCTGCATGAATATCCAAGAAGGAAATTAAAATAAGGGAGAAATGGATACTACAATTGGCAAGGATATTTCTGAGGACTGGTAATATAGAAGAGATGGTAATTTAGCATAGTGTATCATAGAAAAAAAAAGAACAGTGATATGAAGGAAATTATTTTGGGCAAAGAAGGATGTCTAAATATAATTTTGTTTTATTTTATATAATCTGCAGTACTTCCTACATAAAGGATAGCATTTGTGTATCTTAGTCATGTCTTTGAAATGACTGACATATTTCATATATGGTTTTTTTTCCTTTCATTCTCTTCCCTGATGATCAGTCAATGGTGGCAAAGACACTGTCATTGCTATTCTTTTAATGGAATTGACACATAAAATACAGTAGAGGAAATCTAACTTGGTGCAGAAACTCCATATTCTTTGAAAGCTCAGAACTCCATTTTTCTTACAGAAGACAAGTTCTTTAATACCCGGGCTGTTAGCACATACCCAGCTCACAAAGCATGAATTTACTGATACACATCATATGTGGAAGTTTCCTTTCATAGTACAGACAGTCCTAAACAAATAAAATAAATTTGACACTGAGTAACAGCTTTAGTTTCCTCTAAATCTAATCCAGAGTGCAACAGTGCTTTCATAATGCACTGAAAAAAACACAGTGAAATGACAGGAGTATATTCAAGAACAGAGTCTGTTAATGTCAGCCCCAGGAAAACACAACCCCAGATTACCAAATCTGAATGACACCCAATTTTAATCCAAAAATTATTTACTCATCTGATTCCTATGAAATCTTGAATTGAAGGAATCCAGAAACTGTGAAGCATCGTTTGCAAGAAATTCTGGGCGATTTTTATGTATGTTTGTAGCCAGAAGACTAGGCGGTGGAGGCTATATAGCTTAAAAGTTCTTTCTCTGAAAAAAAGAAATAAACATCAAAATTATGTCAGAACATGAGGAGAAACTTACCTCCTAGAACATGTGGTTCCAAGATCTTAGTCCATCAAAGGAAGCTAATCACTCTCCCAAAGGCAGCTCTGCCACAGAAGACTCACAGGCTTTCAGAAGAAACACTTACTAGTGATGGGGCTGGATTCCTCATCAAGGCACTTTTTTTCCTCCCTTAATTGCTAATGGACTCATATAAATCACACTTGAATCCACTGAATCTTTGAAAAACTGGGAATAGATAGACAGTAGCTGGGAGAAGAGTGTCAATAGTACAAGATATACCCAGTTACTAGTTGCTGGCTGACACAGTGTAAGTCAGCAAACAAGGGTGAGTGCTGTTGTAATTAGATGAATCAATTGCATTTTCTGTTATGCTTCCTCTAATACAAATGCAACTTGACTCCTAGAGCTCCCGTTCTTCATTTGCAGAGCATTCCTGCAGGTGCATTTACCATTGCTCCATGTGGGTTTTGCTCACAGCAACACAAGGCGAAGGGCAGGCACAGCGGACGGGCGGAATGCCTGGAGGAAAGCTGGCACTGGAGAGGCTTTCTGCTTTGGGTGTGAATAGCTAGGAGGGACACAGAGACTGTGGTGATACAGATAACAAAAATCTGTGGATGAAGGCAATGCTGACCATTAAGATAAAAACATTTACAAGCATTACTTTGGATTAATACTTAAGGTTGTAGTCAAGTGCTCTTCCTAGAACATCTCTACTGGTTAAAGAGACTTCCACCTCTACTTGCTTGTTGTTGCTTGTCTGAACACTCCCTAGCCCCTTTCCAGCAAAATGATCTGAATTAAATAGTTTAAGTAATTTGGACCATTCTGATGGAGACAGGTCAGGGAGCGATCATGTAAGGGCATCTGCTAACAGCTATGGGGGGTGGGGGTGGGGGTGGGGGTGGGCGGGAGGGCTCACCTCCAGTGGGATGCCAGTGATCAGCTGGGCATCGGCTGGGAGGGGCAGCACACAGGTTAGAAGAGCACTGGGTTTTACAGCACCAGATGTACTTCAGACATCTGTACCAGACAGCTACTTCTCCTAATTTTCCTGGACAACAGCAGGATCTTCTTAGGCATTGCTGCCTTGTAGCTGCTGGAAACATGGACATCTATAAGCAGACACAGGAGGTGAGAAAAAGACCAGTTTGCAGCACATCTGTTAAAGATTGCTGAGAGTGGATGGAAAAGGGTTTATACCAAACACCAAAACTTTCAAATTGAGCAGGTATTTTAATTTTCCTGTTGTCTGTCTCCCAGTCCTAAATTCTTCTTCCCACTAACTTCTCATGTCCACTGTTATTTCTTCTGGATGTTCTGGCTGACTTTTCTTATTGAGTGAATGTGCTGGTGTGAGAATATTATCTATTCAAGAACCCTGTCTTTAAGCATTATTAACTTCAATAAAGCATCTTTATAGCTGGTTCTTTGTAGTTTGAAAGTACCTAGAAAAGGACCCAGGGCTTAAAACAGGATGTTTAAAATCCCACCACACGCAAAATTACCCATTGTGCTCCCATGCAAAGAGAGGAAAGACACATGACCCTGATGGAGCAAAACACTTTGGCATACATCTAACTCTAAACACATGAATAATCTCATTGCATGCCACAGATCTACTTTTTCAAGGATATGCTCGTATGCCTGTTAAGATGGGATGGAATAATAGGTCATGCCCACATACACTGAAGACAACACCATTACTGCAGTAAATATGTATAACCCATCCATCAGGGTGATTCGTCTCAAAACTAATCCTAGACAGTCAATCATAATTTATAATAGAAACAAAGAATTTATTTCTTTTTCTATGAAAGGTTTTGGCTTTTGTTGGAAAACTTTGACTTTCATGCAATTGCTGGAGGCTTTGATACGTTATAACTTCATTCTTCATGAGTTTGTAGAGCAGGACAGGATCTACATATGAGTTTCCCACAGGGATACCTAGATTGTAAAGAAAAGCTAGCAACGCTGCAGACAAAATAACGGGTTTACTGTTGACTAAAGAGTTGAAAAAGTACATCCTCTATGACTACAAAAGGAACTTGAAATTTGTCAAGCTATTACTCTGTCCACCTTAGACTGCTTCCTCATTGAATATTCCAGCTATTACGAGTGGTCCACTGGCAGTTTAAGTACTGCTGCGGCATAAGGCAGATTAGGAAACACAATATTCACAAAGACAATTGCTAAAGAGGCGCATGGCCCGCTTCACCTTTTCACCATTGCTAGCATCGGTGAGGATCTACCAGGAAAGTGGTATTTTAGCAGTACATAAGAGGCAGATAAACTCATGTGTTTTGTTTCTCAGGCTATGAAAAGTGGCTAAAATTTCTATTGCCCAAGTAAATGTGGATAAACTCTGTTCACCTTCAACTGCACAACTGCTTTTGGCAGGAACTCTGGAAAGTTTTAATGGAAAAAGGCTAGCATAGCTGGAAGATCAAGAGGTGAATGTCTATCTGTTCTTTCTGCAGATAATTGAAAACATGTCCCCAAGATGACAGACTTATCTTGATTATTGTTATTATAGCTTGCTTAAGTGGAAAGGTAAAATAATAGCCATTAACATACATTGGCTATATATAGTAGGGAAACAGACTGCACATTTTGAGTTCCTGGCTCTTCAAAATTAATAGTCCACAAATATGAGACAGTGACTTTCACCAGGAAGTGAACTCAGTTATAATCTCAACATACAGTTAACCTCTTTCTAAAATAAGTTTCCATGGAAAAACATAGATTTTGGAAGCGTTAAAAAGGAAGAGAAAACAAGATTTTGGGGAGCAAACTACATGGAAGAAAATTAGCTTTAGTTAGTTAATTAGTTTTAATGATTCATAAAACCAGAGGTTTGTTTTCAATTTAGAAATAGGGATGAAAGGCTATTCAAGGACTTACAGGTGATGATGCTTCTCTCACCTGCTATTAAACTTGTAAGCAACCTTTTCATAGTTCCAGCTGGGGCACTGAAATATGATTATGCTAGATGAGAGTTCCTTTTGGCACACTGTAGCAGCACTGCAGAGAAAACACAAATATCTCACTTCTACTCATAAAGTGCTATAATATCTGAGCTCTAGAAGTAGTGTTCTGAGCTGCACTTTTCACTCAGTTTTACAATGAAGGTTTTACATGCAGAAGGGAGCTATAATTCGATCATTGATCTTGTGCATTTTTATCCTCGTAATTTATTTGAATTTGCATATATGGATAGTAATCAACAATAGGAAAACATCAGCAGTGTAAATGATGTTTTTAAATGTATTTTTGAAAAATATGCAGAGATTAAACTATGGTACTCCTTATACGCAGTCATATTTTGGAGAAGCCATCCAAACATTTTGAACTTGCCTGTTGGTAACAGACACCCTGGTAGACTATTTTGCTCTCAAGGCTCAGAACTTCTGCTTTTTTTCTCAGTGCTTTTATGCCATTAAAGTTCTTGCCCTTGACAGTCCTTGGGTGAACATAATCCAAGACACACCACACTTCCTGACAACCTCTTTTAACAGGCATTCCAATGCATTTTTCATACTTCATCCTTCATGCAGCCTTAATCAGCTTCCCTTGAAAGAGAAATGATACTGCTCACCTACGGCATTTCTAAGTATACACTTCTTTGTTTAAATTCTCACTTCTTTTAGATTGACAGTGAATTTCTAAGGAGATAATTGAGATCTAGTTATGTAAGTTTACTGTTTTTTTCAGGAGGTTTGGGGGTTTTTTAGGAGTTTTGCAGTTACATAACTTTTTTTTGTATTTTTATGATGTTTTGATGTTTTACTTTTGTGGGAATTTTGCGGGCTATCTACCAGTTCTGCTTTGCAGTTGTAATGATACAGCGTTACAAAAAGTACCCTAATAATGTATTTGAAAGCTACACAGAGTCAATCAATTCTGTTTATCAAATGAGTCAATGCAATATTTCATAAGGAATCAGCATCAGAAATGAGTTTATAAAGATTTGCCTGGTATCGACTAAGCTTTCGTTTTATTGTTGTATTGGATGGAGAGCAGTTCTCAGATATGCATTCAGTGCCATGTTGTTCTCACAACACTAGCACCATGAAGGAATTTAAATGGGCAGCTTTTTTACAGTACTGATTCTTTGGGCTTTGTGCTGTTGTTCCAAGAGCACCTTGAACTATTAAAACCTGTCACTATCTGCTGAAAGAAGTGGTCCCTTCCTGCCTCCCCGGCTGCTCATGTCTGCTCCAGTGTTGTCTAACCACTGAGCTAGCACAGTGAAATGGCCTTACAGTCAACTGAGCTGGTGAAGCACTCCAGGTAAAATTAACCTGTCCAAAAAGCTGTTTGGGAGCAGCTCTGGTGAATGGGATGAATTAAGTGAATGATCTCATTTGACTCACCCTATTAAGCACGGTAGACAGGGTCACTTCTAGAGGAGCTCTTGTAGCTCTGATAATTGAATCTTGACATTATGGAAGGACTAATCCAAAAGCACAGCTGTTGGCCCGTGTTACAACTGTGCGCACCATGGTCCTAACGGGAGGGAAGGGGATAAGGGGAGCCATCTTTGTGCAAGTGCCCCTGGAAACACTCTTCATCAATGCTGATACCCGCACGATGCTACCAGCATGCTCAATGAGAGACGCTTGCCCCACCAGTCCAACCAGGGTAACTTCCCTCACTTTTATTCAAGTGCTGTTAAGCTGCACGGGAAAGAAGGAGGAGTTGGGCTTTGGCTTTCCTCCATTCCAGCATAATCACTTGGAGTCCTGCAGCGATCTGAGGTGTGGTGGGCCTGCTGCCTTCCACCCTGCCGGCACACTGATGGCGACATGCTGCCGGCGCTGTTCTACCAGGGCAGGGAAGGGGCTTGGTTCACACATGCTTCCTCAGACACATTTGTTATGGTGGCCTAATGCATTTCTCCAGGCATTCTGCCAAAACTAGTTCCTTCCTATGTACAGCTAGACCTGTGGTCCAGGGAATAGGCAATAAGTATAGTTTAATTTGCTTCTACTTATCTCCTGAGAACTGAGCTTCTCTTGCTTCCAGCAGTGTTCTCTGCTAGAAGAGGTGCCAGCTGAAATTGCAAATGTCTTCCCTACAGCTGAAAAACTAAAAGAACTCATTCTGTCTTGGTAATGTCTTGCTGCTTCTAAGGAACATGAGAACTTTTCAGGGCTGGCAGGCCACCTAATGCTAAGCCTTGTGGTATCCCAGCACATGCGTCTGCACAGACTGAATCCTTCAGTCAGAGTTGTTTGAGGAGGGGGAGGTTTGCCCTGTACACCTGCCTACCTTCTCACCCGTATTATTTCGAGGAAAGCTTGCCCTTTTGCCTGAGCGCGCTGGCTTTGGATGAAGCAGTCCTATTGCTTGGTCATGAGCTGGATCTGTATCCCAGACAGCTCTTGCAGGGCATCTCTGTGGACAGCCATGGCTTTACGGTGTGGGAAGAGACCACGGCCCTTCCCATTACAGCCACACGGGGAGGCAGGGACACCCAGCTCAGAGCCCACAGTCCCTCTCCCTTCCTAGCTCCGTGTGTATTGGGTTTGCGCGTCCAGGTTTTGGTAGCAGGGAGAGGGGGGCCACAGGGGCGGCTTCAGTGAGTTGCTGCCAGCAGCTTCCCCCACGGCCCGCGGGGCCAGTGCCAGCCGGCTCCCGGAGGGACCCGCCGCTGGCCAAGGCCGAGCCCACCAGCGGCAGCGGCAGCGCCTCAGGGGCTGCGTATTAAGCAGGGGGTAAAACCCCCGTGCGGCAGCGAGAGAGCGAGCGCAGCGGCCCCGCAGCCCCGGGCGGTGCGGAGGGGCCGGGGGGCTCCGGGCGCCGCAGCAGCGGCTCCCCCAGCCCGCGGGGCAGCCCCCGGCGGGGCAGGCCGTGCCCCCGGCCCACGGAGCCCGCGGGGGAGCAGCTCCCCCCCGCAGCCCGGGCAGGGGGTGCCCGCAGGGGGCCGGGACCCGCGGGGGCCGCGCCGGGGCCGGCTCCGGGCAGGGCCCGTGGCCCCGCGGGGAGGAGCCCGGGCCGGGGCCGGGCTGCGGGCAGGGCCGGGGACCCCGCGGGGGCCGCGCCGGGGCCGGCCGGGCCTGAGGGGCTGCGCCCCGCGGCGGGGCCCGCGCTGGGGCCGGGGGGGAGGAACTGCAGCCCCTGGGAAGGGCTCCCGCTGGAGCAGCCCGGGGGGAGCTGCCTCCCGTGGGGGGGACCCGCCTCCCGGGGGGGGGACCCGCCTCCCGTGGGGGGGACCCCGCGCCGGGGCCGGGCAGGGGGCGAGGACCCTCCCCCGAGGGGCAGGAGCGGCCGGGACGGCGGGGGCGGCACCGACCGTAACCCCCGGCCCTGCTCCCCTGCGCCGCTGGCAGGGAGGAGGGAGCGGAATCGGGGGCGAAGTTCAGCCTGGGGAGGAGGGAGGGCTGGGGGAAGGTGGTTTAAGATTCGGGTTTATTTCTCGTTACTCAGATTTGATCGGCGATAAATTCAACTAATTTCCCCGAGTCGAGCCTGTTCTGCCCATGACGGCACCTGCTGAGCCATCTCCCTGCCCCCATCTCAGCCCAGGAGCCTTTTGCTGTATTTTCCCTCCCCCGCCCGGCTGAGGAGGGGGTGGCAGAGCGGCTGTGGTGGGCGCCTGGTGTCCAGCAGGGTCAGCCCACCACAGCGTGTCCCGGCAAAGCAGGGCTAGGCAGACCTAACACAGCCAGTTCAAAGGCAGTGACTAACGTCTTGCTTCATATTGAGTATGGTATCTTCCCACCGTGTTTGTGACTTGCTGCTGCTGTGAATTTCAGAAACCTTAGTTTACTCCCCTGGAATAAATAATAAAATATTAAATAAAAAAAAATAATAAAAACATTAAGTCTCCATTAAAATACAGCAATTCAACATCCTGACATTTATGAGCTCACGGTAGGAGTTTATTTAATTAAGGATGATTCTGCATTCTTCACAAGGAAGATTGGCTTTTTTGTTTACATTGTCATAAATAGTCTTGTATGTTGGAACACTTTGGAAAATACCAAGGAAATATGCTTCCCTCCCACTTTGAAAATATTCTCCCTCAGCATTTTTGTGTGCTGTTTTTATTATCTTTGCCTCCAGTAAAACCCCTAAGATAGGCATAGTTTTCAAGGGGAAGACTTCAGTACAAACAGCCTTCAGTGCATGTTAACAGATTTAACAAAAGATTAAAAGAGAGGAATGAGATTAATAGGAAGTATGAAAATAAAGATGAAGGCTAAATCAATCCTCCCAATATTCTTAGGTCCAAGTGTTTGTTTCCCTCACAATAAAAGTGTATCTTCCAATGCGTTGCATCCTTCAGTTTTAAAGAGTACTCCAATGTAAAAAAAATACACTGTTCAATATAAAACGTTGCTCCCTCTGCAACTGTGTTTTAAAAAGGGGGAGTGACAATGAGAAGTATGTATTGCAGCCAAGATCAGATCTTTAGGAGTATGAGCAGCACAATGATGTCAGGTGACAGGAGAGAAAGAACTGCAAGAATTCAGATTCCAAGACTGCAGATTTGTGCCCAGGAGCCCTCTGATCCTGTTGGCATCATAGCACTGGAGCGGAGCAGGAGCAAGGACTGTGGCAGGATTCTTCCCAGAGCCTGAACAGCCCTTCCACCTCCAGCCTGATGAACAAAGCCTCTTCTTTTCCTGCTCAGTGTAGCAGAGAGAAACTCTCCAGCCAAACGCAGTGAAGCTGCAGAGCCCTGTTGGGTGGCATTTTTCATCTACCTGCCTTCGTTTGTAACGCATCTAACTCCTGCATGCAGCACCTGATTAATCTAGCGTTTGAGGGGAGGTGCTAGGTAATGAAGTGCAGAATGCCGTTGATTTTCAAGAAATCTAGAAATAAGAAAGAACCCTAAAAACTGGAAGCGCAACTTCCATTTTTTAGCGGAGTTGCAACTTCATCCATATTTGTGGGTGTATATATAAATAAGAAGCGCTATATTCTAGCATAACAAGCACACCTCCTGCCCACTGTGTCTGTCTGTTCTCCCATGAGAGATTATAAACTTGATACTTGGGAAGATGCAAGGCTGGCACGGAGGGGTCTTGGAGGAATGCAAGGAACACCTACTGTGTGCAAGGAACATGGCTCAGGAGCACGGTGGAGAGTGTCTCAGCAAGATAAAGGAGCATGCCCTGAGCCCTGTGCTGGCAGGAGGGCTGCTACCAGTACCTGCATGAGCACATTTTAAGCTGGTTTAGACGTGTCCAAGCAGATTTATAGTTGGTACAACCTCACTGTTACTAGTATTAAGCTGAGGCATGCAGCCGCTTAGCTTTACAGGCCTGAAATTTCATTCTGATAGGAAACCCTGATACTACAGCCTCTGCGCACCTGGGACCTGGGGCCAGACGGAGAGCACACGAGGAGGAGCGTGACTTGGCAGCCCAGTATCTACAGCACCTACCTCAGGAAGGTGTCCTGGCTTCCTTTCTCTACCCTCAAGATTACTTGTGGTTTTATACCTTGAGTGTCCAAAGGAAGTCATAGTACATCTCAAGCAAGGGACCCAAGCTTCTGGCATCTGGCAACGAGACACCCTCAGGCGTGCTTCCCTCCAGGTCCCATGGCTCCTGAGGTCCTGGCACAGAAGTCCAGCTGCATTTGGAGGATCCTTCTACCTCCCAGTTCTGTAGCCTGTTGGTTATGGTACTTGTACAGGAGATATAAGACATGAATGTGAATTCTACTTAGCTAGGGGATGCAATTAGTTATCTTGGACAATTAAGGTGAAAATGTTTTCAGGAGACAGGCTACGTGATCTAACAGATAAACACCGCTGAGAGGCAGAAGATCACTGGCTTCCACTACTGACTTTATGACTAAACCACCAGTCAGTCATTGGGCAGCCTGTGAACCAGTAAACTCACTAATGCATGAGATGAGATACCCCAAATACCTCCCCGCTGGGTAAATGCATTTAATTGTCTAGCAGACAGATCTGAGAAATGGAAGGGGTGGAAAGGACCACCATGCATCTAGGAAGAGGGTGAAGACCTTCCCTTTCAGCAACAGTGGGTCATTAGGTTAGCCCCACAGCTAAGCCTCACATTTCCAAGGCATCCAGCAGCCATGGATAAGCCAACGCTGGCATCTGGAAAGCTTTCAGGCTGAGCAGGAAGCTTAGTGTGGAAATGCTAAAGAAGATGCAGAAGTTTCATTTTTTCGGCCTTACACAATCAAATTTTTCCTACGACCCATTGTAGACAGCAAAATAGGCCTTATTTCTGCATTTGCCTAGTCTCAGCTTTGAGACATTGATTCTTATGCTTCTGCTGCTAAATTAAAGACTCCCCTACTTCCTGTACAACTACTATTTGATAAACTAAATAATCTGATCCCTTTAAGTCTCTTACTGCAAGGCATTTTCTTGAATTCTTTTGAGGCTCTTTTTTGTGGCTTTTCCAATTCAATATAATTTTCATCCTAAGTCTGCTCAGAACAATTGTAAATTGTTTTGTTGTTCATTAAAAATTCAGCAAAAACCCAGTGCATCCCTGGAGCAACTTGTTATTCTGTGACTGACAATGCAGTAGTCTGAATCAACAATGTTTTCCTATTAAACGTATGCAAAGTCTTCCTGTCCCCATACCCCTGTACATATGAGTAACCCAGAAGTAAAATAGCAGTCTGGAAAAATTTTTGCTTCACAGAGAGGATCTGACAGAAGGCGGCACAACTGCATAGGCAGTTCATATGCATAGTGATTTTCCAGATGTTGCCTGGAAGCTGCTTTTAAATATATTTTTGGAAGAGACATTACTTTTGACTATGGCAAATTTGTATAGTTAGACAAAATGATACATATGCCTACAGGATTAATAGCTGTGTGGAAATTAACATTTTACCTTTCATTGCTTATTCTTGATAATATCCTATTATTTTTCACAAAGTCTTTTTTTATTTAATAATAAAAATAACGCTATGAAAGAAAATGAAAAATAACACCATCATGACAGCATACAGATATCTGTTCAAACTAGTGGCTCATATGTTTAGGTACAAGTGCCTGTGTTTGGGTAAAAACCGAAAGCGTAGCAGAAAGCCTTACAGCATAGACAGGATCCCATTTCCAGAAGATGCTGACAGCATTTTGGCATTCCAGGAGCAAGACCCATAAAGTCACCTTGTTTGTTCTCACCCTTATGCATTAAGGAGGAGCACAGGTTCCTTTTACTCTCTTCTTTGCTGCTCCTTGGTATTTTCTTCCATTAAAAGCATTATCCAATACAGTCAAGTAATTTCTCTTTCTCACTGTCTAAACAATATCGAGCTTTTTATTACACCCCCTTGGTATTCTGTGTTTCAGGATGATATGCTGGGGCTTACAAAAGCCTCCAGATACATTGCATTGCCATTAGCAGAGCTGGAGGTGGCTGCTCAGCAGCAACAGAATTTCCAGCTCCCCTGTGGTGGAGATGGTGACAGGAATTAAGTATAATGCAGCTTTGGGAGAGCTTAGCCTCTGCAAAAAAACCTCCAGGAGATCTGAACTGTAGGTTGACTTACTGATTGGGGCTGCACATCTGTAATGAAATGAAACTCCACTGGATCTGCTTATGCTTCCCTGCCTGCCAGCAGCACCTCTGTTCTTGTTCCACTTGGCTTTAGCTTTCTGTCAAATGTGACTTACACTGTGTACATGTAATCTATATAACCTCCATGCCACTACAAGCCAGAGCTCAGTGCCCTCTGTGCAACCTGCATGGAACAGGCTGCAGCACTGCCTGCTATGGCACTTCCCTGATGCTGTTACAACACAGGTTTGGTTGTGAATGCAGACAGGTTGTTATCCTCAGCTCAGCTAAAATCCACAGATACGTCCAAATCCATGTCAAGCCCTGCTTAGTTGTCCCCATGCAATACCTTAGCTTTGGTTTTGCCTTGAATCTCTGTACTTTGGTTGGTTTTGGTATGGTATGAGACCTGATTTCACTTTGTACCTCTTACAGTAGCCCAGTAAGTCAAGGCATTTTAAACTGGGAGTGTTTATCTGCTGAAAAGCCAAAACAGACACTTTTAGATGGAAGACTTACTAACTGGCATAAATTAAACTAGGCTGATCCCATCACCTGGTTCTGTGTTTGTCATAGGTCTTTCCTAGACCTAGCCACATCTCATTCAGCCACACTTCTGGCTACACACAGCATGACGCTTATTTACATTCTTTAAAGCTAGCCCCCAAAATGAGAAATTCTGGCTCTATCTCAGATATTCCTCTGACCAGCAAGCCTCTAAAACCAGCTTTGCAAACCAGCCAGCCAGCCATCTGGAACAAGTAAAGTTCATTTCCAAAGTGTACCAACAAAGCAGCCTCCATGCATCTTCTCCAGAGCACTGGCTCACAGCCAACAATAACTTTTCTGTGTAATGTATTGTGAAATATTTGCAGTTCTGTACTGACATTTCCTTTTCTTCTTTCTCTCTAAAGTCCTGGTCAGCTCCTTGGTTGGTGAGGATTTAGCCCACCTTTGTAGAACAATAGTTGCATGCAATAAAATGCTTATCTTGGTTCCTTATCTGGTACTGCCTGTCTTTGTACAAGATGAGTCCACTAGTGATCTGTATCAAATAATCTACTGTCTGAAACAAATGTACAGAATTGAGTAATTAAAATATTAAATGATCCTACTGTTTGGCACTATTGGAAAGGTTATTATTAATCTTGCAGCCAAGATTAATTTTGTTCAGTATTTCTCTTAGTACATTTGGGGTTTTTTTCTGCAGAGACTTGAAATATTAGCACCGAATTGTCTGAAGCATTTATCTCTTGCCAATAACACTATCTGTTCAGACCTAGTAAAACATGTTCAAGCTTTTCCAACATAAGCACTACATACTTTATGAAGTCTAAATTAGGTTCTTTATGAAATCAGCAGTGGTTATATAACCACTGTGCAGTTTCATTAAATATGGATTAATATCAAGACCATTCTTTTTGGAGAATTTTGTGGGCTCCTTTCCAAGGATAGCAGAGAAAATCTTTCAATCTGACACACTGGAAGAAAGGAAATAATTGCTAATTCTTCATATTTAAATGCAGTGCATTTCTGCTTAGGTCATGTTTCATTTGAACTCTGTCTTCAGAGGATGTTAAAGAGGCTACTTTGGGATAAGTTCATCTGAATATATCCCATAGATGCATTTTTGGGTATCTTTTTAAAAGACTGGAACTCACCAATACATCTGATTAATTTATAGCTCTTTCTGTGCTTAAGTTTCTGGGTAATGTTTGTGTAGTCTGGTCTTTGACCTGTTCCTTGCAGTCCCAAAGGCTGCTGAGCTCCAGGGTCACACATAAACTCTGTGTACAAAACCAGTAACTTTTGCTAGTAAATATTGTAGTAAGCTTTTTTACTCCAAATCACTCCCCAAACTTTTATAGGATGACAATTCACACCTCCAATACGCAGTGGCTTGTCTTCCCATTCTTTTCAAGCTTGTGCTTGGTGGGTTTGGATTTTTACACAATTATTTATTTATTTGATTTTCTATGGCTATAACCCTTATGCCATTTTCCTGAGACAGCTGCCACTACTTTTATGATGCATTGGAGCAGCAAAGTATCTCTCCCATTCTACTCTCCACCATCTTTCTTCCCTTTTCTCGCTGTGGAGCAGGGAAGGGCTCATCTGGCTCCAGTGCTTGGGGTCTGGATGGATTCATCCACTAGAAGACTGTGTAGACTAATGCAGAAAAGTTTGTTAGATAATGTAAGTAACATGAAACTGGAATCCACTGAAAATTCTGGGCTATTTTCTCCTCCCCCAGCTCAGACTAATTCAGCATGTGGTATTTTTGTGGAAATTAATTTTTTTTAAAGCTATTTATTTAAAATATATGAGAAAAAAAAGATTCAGCAAATAATTTCTGGAGGTAAACAATATGATACTTCAGTTTGAAACTTCCTGCCACTGCTTTGAAATGCATTTGTAAAACAATAGTCCTTGAATACTTATGGCCCACAGGGACCAACAGGCTTTTTAAAATGATGATACAGAGGATACAGGGAGCAGGGATACTGGGCTGTTTGGTGTATAAGCTGCGCATGACTGAGGTCTTTTGCTTTTGCTACTAAGAGAATTCCCAGCTGATGGAGAATGCCATTTTGGTTAGGACTTTCACTTCTGCAAAAGTCCAGCTTCGCAGCAGTAACAAGTTTTTAATATTGACTTTCCTGCCCTTAAAAGCCATCTTCTGCACAGTAGTGCAATGATAGGTGTGTTGCCATAGGCTGTTTGAAGGATTCCCAGCAGACTTGGTTTTGTAGGTCAAGACATGGCTATCATAAATCTAGGTATGTCACAACAAGGATGGGAGAGACAATGGTAGCAATCATTGTGACAAACAAAATGGTTTACGTCACTGTGACATCATAACATCACTGAAGAGCTCACCGAGCTCAGCTCAACATACAGAAGGGGAAAGGGAAAAGGGAGAAGGAAGACATCCAAGGAAAAAAGGAGCTGCAACCTGGATTGTAACAGCTCACAAACTGTCCACAGGCACAAAATATTATTAGATTTACAGGATCAGAAGTACTGGCTTTAATAGTTGTTCCCTGTATAAAACTCCCTTTTATGAGTAACTGGCTTTTTATGGATATAGTAATGATCAAGTAGAAGCACTTAGTCTGAACAGACTTCAGGTACCATTTCATAGCAAACAGGTCCAACTGTTTTTATTCTGTTGTATTAACCCTGTGACCCTCAAGGAGTGGCAGTGGCAAGGTATCAGTTCCAGAAATGCATAAGGCCTACCCACAGGAGTCATATCAAATTTTTAGCATACACCAGCATGTCTGGTATATCTGTGCAGTTCAAAGTGGTGTTTTTCAGAATGTAAGCTCTTAGTTGGGACAGGAAGAGGGCAGAGCAAATCTGTAATGACTATTTTAAAAGTATTTCAAATAAACTGATATAATACAGTGTAGGACTTCTCCCAGCCTTCTCCCAGAAGTGAGTCTGCAAAAAATGTCACTTAGAAATGGATGGAGAGACAGGCAAGGAAACAGAGGAGCTCGTAATTGTTTCTAGAAAAGACCTTTTACATTACTTTAGCAGTATAAGGGGTCTTTAAGCAGTTCTAATGGCAATGAAAGGCAGCCTGGAAGCTGGAATAAGTTATGGTTTAAAAAGCATTTCCTGTAAATGACAGCTAAGACCTGTGTGTTTTCAGCAGTGTTGAATTAGGACTTCCATGGGATATGACACTGCCATATTGTATAAGAATATGGTTTGAAATGAAAGAACAAATTAAAACTTCAGAGATGAGGGGGTACCCCTAATGGGAACATATCAAAGAGCAAAAAGTGGAGGGGTCAGCCAGTGTTCAGAGAACAGAGTGAAGGACTTGTCATGCGTGGGAGGAAAAGAGAGGGACACTGGCTCTCTCATCAGTGCATTTGCACTGTAACCCTGACTTTCCCATGTTTGATCCTTTCTCCTTGTGCAGCTTTAAATTTGAGGCAAGGCTGGTAACAAACACATCTCTTATTCAGCCATGCAGAATATTTCTGTCATATTGGGTCATTACACTGACCCAAATTCAGAGTAAAACAGAGAAATCAAAGCAAAGGATGATCAACTCCATTCTAAATCTCTGTATGAAAAACAGGATGCAGCTCAACCCCCCTCAACCTTATCCGAGCCTGGAGGTCACTTGAGTGGCCAACAAGCTTTTTAGTTTTCACTCAGATCACTGCTGTTTTCCTACGGATACAAAAGGAGGCCTAAGAGCTTGAAATTTTCTGGAAGTGAAAAGCTATTACTGACTGAGAAACTACACTCTATCCCAAAATTCTCTGTGTACATGGGTGAGCATTTCCACCCATCTCTCTGAGGCATGTGCGCAGATGCCTGAGATTTAAAAGTGCAGAAGTGAGTTTGCATCTCACAGATGTTTGAGACTCCCATTGATGTCTGTGACTCCCATTTCAAGTATTCACAATTTGCACGGTGTTAGGACAAGTGGTCTTTCAGAGGCTTCATGATAAAATAGTAATTTAATGTTGTATCTATCGCATGTGCCATTGGATGCAGACTTCTAATACTTACATCAAGGCCTTGCAAAGTCTTAGAAATGCTGCAGAGTCTTAGAAATGCTTTGTTTGCCTTTTGGTCTATATTCCCTCTTTGAATGCTTACAATGAATTTTGCAAAGTGTGGGGAGTTTATATTCAGGCCTATAACATTATCACATGTCCTTTGCTGGGTATACAATGTGATATGTGCCATTTGCTGATCTGGGATAAGTAAGATGCCGTTGGCAAAATGATAGCTCTTTCAGGCTGCCAAATCTCTGATGTGCTTTCAGTTTCTGCAGTGCTAGATTACTTTCAGGATATTGCTGCTGAGAATTGAGCATCTGATCTTGCAGAGTAAGATATACCACCATGGAGATGCTGAGACCTAATGACTTTTGTGGCAAAGGCGTATTTGGCATTTTTGTGGCTTTGCAGTAAAATTACTATAATAGTAACATATTAGTTATGCTAGTTCTCTTTGTTTTCTTGATTTTTTTAATAGTACTTTCTGAGACAAGAGAAAGCTTGGTATAAAGGGGCTTCAAGCTTTTTTATCTTGGAGAACCTCAATGTTTTCCACTAACAGTGCAGAGCCTTCTGTAGGGAACATATATGCCTGTTGACAGTAGGGCAGGTGCAATTTCACATTAATTACATCTAACTTGCAGTAACTACAGACCTTCTTAAAACAGCCTGACCTCCTCACACCTTTCTTTCTCTCTAGCTCCACTTCCTACTGGTTGGGGGTTTTTTTGAGTTGGATCTAGGAGTTATTTCCATCAGAAAGTGAATTTCCCGTTGGGAAACTGCGTTGAAGTGACCTGCCCTACAGCTTCCCAGTTCCTTGCTTGCTTCTGGCACCAGAAGGGCAGAGGAACTCCTAGCGGGACAGCCAGGCAGCCTTGGAATTGTATTGGTTTGGTGTAATGTGAGGCACTCCCACAGCTGTTCCTTCAACAGTCCCTTGATCCTCAGGGAATCTGTAAACCACAGAGGAAAACCACTGCTTAACTAATCGGATTATCAGCTAGCTCACTTGCATGTAATACATATCTAAACACTGCTTAATTTGGGATGTTAATTACAGCCTGCGCTGAAAGAATATGCATAAGTCTTTAATTACATGGAAAGATGTTAGATCTTCAAATTTGCGGCTGGAACTCTTGTTCCAAGGGTTTAAGAGGCTGGTAATTGCTTGTGATAACCATTTTTACTCTGAAAATTGGTTTTGGTCATGTACTGGCAAAGTACTGGCTGCTTGCAGTTATGTTGCCAAATGCCACCCAGACTGAACCCAAAACAGACTAGAATTTTGTGAATTTGATATTTTCTCATATAGCTTCACCATTGTCCCAGTTGTTTGTTGTCTTACATATCTGATTGACTGTGAATGAACTCAGGTTTAAGAGGATTTGGGTTTTTTTACTCTAAGTTGTCTTTATTATAACTTCGTGTTGTGCAGCCTATAATGTGAATCCCTTTATGTTCAGGGCTTAATCCACCAAGGGGCTGTGCACAGAAAACACCAGTGTGCTTAGTGCATAGAAAAATAAATATTGTTTGTCCCATGACTGGCTTCTTACCAAACAGCACAGATGTATTTACAGCACTGATGTATTTACTAATCCCATTTGTAACCCCATTATCTGTGAATGGATACTAATACAATTCTGGCATATGAAAGTGCATAATTTTCAGAACAGAGTGTCAGTTTGGGACTAATCTCTGAAATGGTTCCTTTGCTAGTTCCTGAACTCATTTGTCACATGGAGAGCTTGCACATTTAGCAAAGATGAAAAGACAGGTAAGGATAGAGAGATCTTTTTATAATTCAGTTTTCTGTGCAGGATTGATCCCACTTTAAAGATTCTTAGATAAATCCTTAGACATTATTCAAAGAATATTATTTGGAGGGTGAGAAACAGTGAAAATTTCCCTTGGCATAAAATAATTCAAACAAGATTAAATCTTGCCTCTCAGCCTTTCTGAAGATTTTTCTTGGCAGTTTGATATATTAATTTGAAGGGAAAAAAATTAAATACCCTTAAAACTACTTAGAACTTCAGATTTCTGATACAGATCCAAATGGGAAGCACAGGAATACACAGAGCAGAGAAAATCACAAGCCTGGCTAAGGTTGTACCTGGAGTCTGAAACCCTTAGCAGGACACATATTCTAAAATGAATCCTGTGAACCTTATGGTGAAGGGAGAGTGCTTGTATAATTGCATTTTTTACATAGCTTTTCACAAAAGCCTTGCGGGAGCGACTTTTGAGATAGGTTTCTTCACAAAAGAAGGTCATTCTGAACTATATCTGATGCACTGGTGATAGCTTCCCTATGGAGATTATTCAATTCTGTAAGTTAGTTCATGGAACTAGTAGAGAGTATCCATAATAAATATAATGAAATCTAGTTCTCAGTTGCTTTCTAGTTAAAAAACAGACTATTTTTCTTCCATAATTGTGAATCTTCTCATTTGAGTAGTATGTTGTGTGGATTCAGTATTAATTTATGAAACTAATAAAAAAATTATGGATTGTGGATCTGATAATCAGTAATAAATTTGATTCAAACCTGATGTCACAATTGCAAGGCTTACAGGATACCAGTCTAGTTTTTATAGCTGCCTGCAATTGTCCAGCCTTCATCAATTTAATGCAATCTTTAATTTTTAGTCCATCTGAAATACTAGAATCATTTCACTGTTTACTGCTCTACTTTACTGTACCACTCCAACATGCAACAAACTTCTCTCAGCTGAGGAAAATCCTATAGTACCTTTCACAAATGACATGAGGACTTCTGGCTGATACCTAATACCTAGACAGTTTGAAAGTCTTAGTGAAAAGAAAGCATGTCCAATTTAAGTTA
Organism: Falco naumanni; assembly: GCF_017639655.2. Taxonomy (NCBI): domain Eukaryota; kingdom Metazoa; phylum Chordata; class Aves; order Falconiformes; family Falconidae; genus Falco; species Falco naumanni. Next base: position 17,636,709 of record NC_054055.1, read on the forward strand.
CCTAAATATCTGACATAAATTCCTAAATACAAAGCTATTATAGAGTATATCTATTTAATTAGTACAAACACATTTCTTAAGACATCTGCCCAGCAACTGTACATAGCAGCTCTTCCCTCAGCCCTGCTGTGGCCCAGCCTTGCCCCATTCCTCGTCTGCTTTACAGAGACCTCTGCCTTTTCTGCCCATCAGTAACCCGGTCGCATGGGCTGTTGCTCTGCCACGTTATCTGTTCCACATCCTGCTCTCAGCACAATACATCACCTGTGCTGATCCTGCACCACCATAAATACACTTCTATCCCTTTTTTTCATTCAGTAATAAACCAACAGATGTGCTGTATCTATCTTTGCTACAGGTGGGATTTTCAAAGCTGTTTAGTTTTACCTTCCATTGACATTAATGGCAGTCTTATTCTTCTAATCAATTTAAATAAACCAGGCCAGCACAGATTACTCTTAGAAATCTGTCTGATTCTGCTTGTTATTTGAGGCAAGCACACTTAATTAGCGATGAAAGCTAGAAAGAACCCTATGCAGACTAATTCTTCATTGCTGCCCTCTCTGATTTTTACTTTAATATTTGGCAGTAAAGAAATGCAAGTACTGTTAGGACTGTAAAGTCATAACTGCCTGCTTAACACCTGATGGTGATAAACTCATGAAGAATTCTCTCTGATGGCATCCTAGAAGCAGGGAGCTCCTGTGATTCTCAGGTAGCCTTCCGTGAGGCCGGGGGCAGCTAGCTCAGCAAAGAAGGCAGAATAAAATGCATTTCTAGTGATGATCATAGAAATTTTCCACCCAATTAAAAATCTACAAGAACTGGTGTTTTCTCTGAGGCGAGAAACAATTAGTTTCAGCCTTGTCATAAACACAGCACCTTTTCAGAACGCAGGAGGGCTTAGACTGCCAAGCCTACAAGTTCTACTTTTACTGCTAAACCTTTTATCAGTAATGTACTGTCATTTTAAAGTAGTTGACTTCACACTATGAACCACCCTGTACTGGAATAGTTTGTACTTGCTGCCAGAAGGGAAAGAAAGAGGTCCCCAGCTGAACCACAGGTTTTAAAACAAAGCTATGCAAATTAGCCTGTGTTGCAGTACCACCATTAAATGGTTTCCAGTACCTGGTGTGGCTTCTAAGCACTTAATGTGAAGGTATCAGCCCTACCCTGTCTACTCAACACAGATACTTCCACAGCTCCCAGAATTTCTCTTTGAGAGTGTTCTGGGAAGCTTTCCTCCTGTAGGGATTATCTGAACTAGAGTATTTCTATAGATTCAGGAAGGCTGGAAGTAACCTCTGGAACAGCTGTAGGTCTCTAGTCCAACCTCCTGCTCAAAGCATCTCCCATGACAACAGGTTGCTCAGGGCCTTGTCCTGTCAATTTTTGAATGTCTCCAAAGATGGAGGTCTTGCCACCTCTCTGTGCAGCCCAAATCCTCATGGTAAAAGACATTTTCACTCTGTTGAGTCAGAATTTCTTATGTTACACCTTGTATCCATTGCTTCTTGTCCTTTTACCAAGTGTTTTAGAGAAGAATCTGCCTGTGCCTTCTCTGCAATCTCCCATTAGGTAGTTGAAGATAGCACTAAATACTCTTCTTAGCTGTACCACACAAAATAGAAACAGCACCTTCTTTTTTTGTTAGACCTCAAGAACCTTAAATCTCCAACCTGGGGTTGGAGGAGTCATCAAGGAAGGGAGGCCCAGGTCAACCTGAAGGTATTCAAACCCACAGCTCAACATCTTAGGACATGGCCTGGGATCAGATGGCAACGGGAATTTCTCTTCAGAACTTCTGCCCAGTGTTGAAGCTATTGTGCAGAGAAGACTTTAGAAACCCAGAGAAAGGGAAGAAACAGTGGGGAGCCTGGCTCTGTGACTCTTTTCCATTCTGTTTTTTTTACAGCAGGAACAGATTATGCATTTTGCATGGAAAAAGCATTGTGTAAAATGTATTAGTGGCACTGGGAGCAGAGACTTGTAGGGTCATTAAAATGTACAGTCAGGCTCCTTCCTTTTGCTCTCTCTCTGTGGCCCCATGAATCTTTTCATCACTTCATCTCTGTGCAATGGCACTGCTAGGAAGAAACATAACTAACCACCACAAGGATAAGTTAATTAAAGTGTTTGCAAAAATGCTTGGAAAAAAACGGAGATCTAGTTAATGTTTTACACACTGCTGTGTAATAGAAATGTGTTATTAATCATCTTTATCGTGAGACTGATGAAACATTAAACCTGAAGGATTGCTGTTGTGCTAGACACTGTACAAACTGAGAATGGCAGACAGCCCTGCTCAGCCTCATGGGTTTAGAAAAGGAATTGACATTAAAGATAGGACTCATCTGGCCAAAGGCAGATAGATGTCTGTTCAACATCATAAAAATGAATTTTCTCCAAGAAATGTATTTTTCTCACTAGTGACAGGGGACCTTAGATATTGACATCCGAAATTAAGCTCATGCCATGAGAAAGAGAGGCAGTATAAAGTACAGAGCTCACAACGGGTTTGCAGCAAAAAACATCCATGCTGTCTTACTTAGGAGGGGTGAAACAGCTAGAGAGGTAAGTGAAAGAAGAAATAACAAGGAGAGGGGCAGTGCAGAAGAGATTGATGCTCTAGGAGGTGTAAAGAGAGGGGGACTGTGATGGTGGGATGAGAGAGGAGAAGCAGGAAGGGACAATGAAAGATATACAGAGTTCCCTGGGTATCCAAAGGTTTCTGCTTTTGGATCTTTGGTGGCTGTCCCTCCTGCCTTTGAGCTTTGAAGGCAAAGCTTCCTAGCAGGGTGTGAGCTTGGCTGGAGGGCATCACCCCAGTTCTCAGTGACCCTCCAAGTGGGCCCCCCTCCCTGCATAGTTCTTGGCCATGTGGTGGTATCTTGGTTGGGTCTATTCCTTTCCCCTGTTGCCTTGGGTGGTCCTATAGCTGCCTCTGCCAGCTGCTACATTATGCTCCTGTGTTTAGCACCTGTGACTCCATCAGATACCTGGTATCAGGTTTTTTCTTTCCACTGTGTTTTGATAACAGCATGCCTTCTGTGTGAAAATGACAGGGAGATGTCTCTTTAGGTTTAGATGTTGCTCCCCACATTTACGTGCTGTAGTGCTGGCAGCATGTGGGATTTCTCCCCTTCCATCTTCTGTATCTCCAGCCAGGTAGACTTCAGACAGGGATATCTAGTTCACCCAGTACTGAGGTATCGTTAAATGACTCCTTGTTCAATGTACACATAACTTAAGGTGATAGGATATTTTGCTTCAAGACAAAATAGCAATTGCTTTGAGCTGCCTGGAGGTATACACCACCTCCAAACTAACATTTAAATCTTAGCCAAGGAGGGAATTTAAAAACACATGCCATTGCAGTGCATTTTAAATGAATCCTTGTGAAAGAAACACTTGAAGCACAGAGTTCAGTACTTAACCCCTTATATGTCAGATTCACAATGCCTCAATAAGCCAGAAAACCGTTCTAAAGACCCAAGGAAAGAAGCTGTTGGTTGATCTTGAACAAATGTACTTGGTAGGCAAGGAGTATGGGAGTAAACGGCTGTGCTGCAGGTGTAATGGGGCATCACTGCCCAATCTTCCATCCCTGCAGATGGCAGAGAACGGAGGTTCACCAGGTTTGAAATAGCCCCTGGTTAACCCTGGATTAGGAGAGCATCACAATTGCTTTAGAGCTCCTTGGCTCTCTGAGCTTTTCAAATATCCCAGGGGTAAAGCTAGCACAGCTGTGTAACATACAGAGTCCATACCATTTAGATTCCTAGAGTCCCAAAGAGAGATCTGGGCTGGCTGTTCTGCGCTGTCTAAACCCTAGGGGATCTCTCTAGGGTCTCAAAGAAGATTGTAAGTGCATAAAGTTAATCTGGCGAATTCAAACTGAATACACTGAATGTACATATTGCCTTAACAAATTCAACTTTTCCTATGGCTAAATGTGCACTTAGTATGTGTATTTTTTAGAACAGTGGCTTTGTCACACTGGATTTCTTGTTTTTTTCTTCAAGCCTTTGAAATTTCACTGTAAGCTTTGAAGTCTGCTTCACATAATAAATGTCAGCTAATTTCAGAATTAAAGATTCACTTAAGGGCCTCAAGCGCCAGAGTATAGCACCAAAATTAGTGGTCCATTAGAGACCCCCACAGCAGGACATTTGACACTTTCTCCTTGACTTTTGTGCCACGATGGCCAGACTGTACTTCCTCTCTGCATTGGTGTGCAGGAAGGTGGATTTCCCTTCCACATCTGTATTATGCCGCTTCTGCTCAAGTGTGCACCTTTCAGAGTTGCAGTCCTCCTCTCTTGTACATTCATCATCGGTTTGCATAACACATTTTACCTGTTTACCATATTTTTTCTGTTGTGCCTTTCATTGTGGACTTACAGGACTATAAACCACCTCAGAGGATTTGTTGTATCTAATGTGCCCAAGTGTGAAGCTCATGTCATTGTCTCTGGTTTCCTATTCTGCTGCATCCATGCATTTGTAGCTCCACGCAGCCCCTCCTGTCCTGCAGTCCTGCATGGCAGATGAAGATGATGTGTGGTCCAGCAGCCTGCTGCCTCTTGCCTAAGAGGCTCCAAGCAGCAGAGAGGCTGCTGAACTCTGCCACGCTTTGGCATCTGCTCCGGCGTAGGGTGCCGTGGTTAATGGACTGCAGCTCAGAGGCACAATCTGCAGGCTCTGTGCTGCTGTGTGGCCAGCCCCCCATGCTCCCACCTCCACAGCTTTCACAGGGACCTAACATTGATGTGTTCTGGCTCTTTTAGACCATACTTTTTTTACCCACTCACTTGAGAAACAAAAAAAAAAAGAGAAATAATATTGGTGAAGCTGAGCAAAAGTAAGATACAAGTTTTATAGGATTTATTTGCCATTTTGTTTTGTTTTGTAATCATAGTGATTACATTGTCCATGCTACACTGCCATCTCAGAGACAGATGAAAAGACCTGAACTGCAGATCAGTTTGCATTTGAAATACTGCTGCATGTGGAAGAGACCATGTCCTGGAAAGAACTTCCAACCATATTGCTATTCATGCATGGTTCATAGAAGGAAAATGTTTGCAGGATGCTAATCTCTCCTCCCTCCCAGCTTCCGAGCGGGCTAGAGCACAGGGGTGCGAAGTGCTTCTTACTGTTGATTACCTAATGCTAAACATGCAGGTGGGGAGTCTGTTCCTCTGTAATCAAGACCAGATGAAGAGCTGCCCGACCTGCAGATGTCTGAAAAAAGTTTGTTCTCGTTCCACACTGTACCTTGCAGGCAGTTGTAACGATTCGCCCAGAAGTCTGCTGCTGCGCTGTGTATAATCAGGTAACTTCACAGAACTTGAAATTAGACATTTTGAATATCATCCACCCTGAGAAAAGGCAAGAAGATCTTTATTACTTTTAGTAGCTGGGCTACTATGTCTAACCAAAATATCTTTAACTGATGACTTATTTTAAGTAATCTTCAACGCAGACGAAGAAAGTCAGCTCTCCATATGTTAGCTTTCTACAGTCCCTGTAGGACTTTCGTATGTTTCTTTGTAGCCACTTTCCCTCTGGAAATGTGGGTTGTAACATGAAGTGTTTTAAGAGGAAGAAAGTATATTTGTGTTTTCTCATATACCTTCACATCTCACAGATGCAGCAGTTCCAGACTGAAGCAGTTGCTGAGAGCCAAAGTGGTTACAGAGGGTCACAGATAGCTGTGGTACATTATCATGAGCTGTCAATATTATGTCAGATCGAGGTTTGCCAGTAGATGTGAGGAATGCAAGTATTTTTGACTCTTGGCTACTGAGAAGAGAAGATGCTCGGCCTGTATCTATCCAGGCCCTGGAAGGATTGTTCCTCATGTGATTACTTTCTGCACTGGTCTGCTCTCAGTCCCCTCCAGCAGCTCCCGGTTCAATTCTAGGGCCAGAGTGCAGCTTGCTCTGTGTGAGACATCGCAGATGTTCCCCAAAATTTGTAGCTCCAGAGGCTGAGAATCAGAGAGACTGTATTACAGAGAGTCCGTGTGCCCTTTCCTCAGGATTTCCTACATCAATGGGAGTTATAAGACCGTCAAATCTAAAACAACCCACAAAGAGCTGGATAATTAAAATAATCCAGTGCAACAGGACTGGCTGGCTCAAGCTACTGCTCCAAATAAAGCCAACACTTTGAGCAACAACCCTTTTCACACCTTTGCCTGGCTCCACGGCAAAGGAAAAAGACAAGGAAATGCCTTTCAGTCCTTGCCTTTAATTTTTTCCAGTTGCTGCTGGATTTTACGTGGGTTTCTTGGGACATTTGCTTGAGATGCCACACGATGAATGTCACGTCCCTGGGATGTAGGACTGCGATACACAATGACCCATTGCACTTCCACAGATGAGGTGGAAGTGTCATTGGTCACTGCAGAAAGTTGTCCACTCATCAGTGACAGGCCAGTGACTGTATCAGCATGTCATCTGTGTCACTGAGCTTAGAGGTTGCCTTTCCAAGCCTGGCTGCTGCTCCCGGACAGCAGGGGTGTACTTGAGCTGCCACTACTGGTATTATCTTTGCTTTCTAGATAAGAGAGAGAATTTGACTCTCTGGCAGAGTTAAGTCTGATACTTCTCACAAGTGCTAAATTCATTCATTATTTATCGTTGATGCTTATTATTTGCGAAGAGCTGGCTTCAAGCTCAGCATTTTAATGAATTCTGACTCCTGTCTCCATTGAGTTTCTCTGAAATATGACAATGGAAAGCAAGTTTTTTTATTAGTGAGGATTAAAAGATGCTGTGAAGCAAAGATGAAAGAACTGTTGTCACCCACCATTTCCATGTAAAACATGAACTATTTGGAATTATAATGTGATACTGATGAAGCATTCTATTAGTATGTGTAATCATTTGGGGGCAGTACCGACTATGTTTCTTGGTGAGAAGGACCCAGTCAGGCAGTCATAGGTGCTTTGGAAAATTCTGATAGCCTGACTACCTCTGGGCAGGCAGATGAATTTTGAGGGGAAAACACCATGCAGCCTAATTCTCAAGTTGTCAGCAGGGGTCTGTTTCCCATTTATCCTACCCTCTAGCTTCTATTCATTGATTCTCAAAGATGGCCATTCTGGAAATGCAGGTCAATGAGAAGTGCGTATTCTAGGAGCATGAGACCAATCTAACTCTGCAAGATGTGACATTGTTTGTGCCCTTCCATTGAATCTGTGTTAGTGGTAAAAGGCTCTTCTGTGAATGTAGTATCAGGATCACTTACATTCCTGAGCAGCCATTGCATCTTCTGTCTTTCTTGGCTTATTACATCTCTGGTTTTGCCATTTTCTGAAAGCATGACAATTTCATCCAACAAAGTAGCATAACTATATGAAGAGAGAAGATGCTGCAGTGGCATGTTTGCTTCAGCTCTATTGATGTCTTGTGGAATAGTAAATAATATTGAAATTGACAATAAGGCAGTAATTAACTATCTACACTTATTTTACTGACACTGAGACAAGTTTCTGCCTAGCTCCAGATTCTGGAGAAGGTAGCAAGGCAACTGTGGATTTTGATTCTGATCTCCCGGGTGGTTTCTAGCTCAAAGCCCTCTTTTGAGTCAGTCAAGGTCTTTCAGCACATCAGCATCTAGATGCAGGTTTTGCATCTTTAATCCCTCTAAGCATAATTAGGCAAGCCTGGATTTACCAGAATTGCCATAGATGTTAATACCCATTCACATGCCCCTGCCCCTTCTGACTCCCCTAGAGCCTGACTGAGGGCACATGTGGCACCCAGGCTGGAACAGGTGGGATCCGAGAATTTGTGAGGAAATCCAGAGCCTCCCCTCATGGCTAAGGTGGTCTTGAGCAGCTCTCCTATCTCCAGGACCATAGCACAAACTAGAAACAACAGACCCAGAGATGAGTGAGGGGTTTCTCCTGGTCCCATGCTGGGAGTGGCTCAGTGCCCTGTGGTTTGCAATTTAGCTGGATTGCAAAGGAAAACCGGGATTCAGCTAATGGAGTCCCTGTCACGTCTGGGTCTTGAATGTGCTTTGTCCCCATTGTAGTATCTAGCAGATTCGGAGCTGCATCCAATGCTCCTCATTGACCTGGCTGTTTTTCCTTTGTCTTCAGTACATTTTTACGTTCTGCCTCATTACACATTAAAAGATCTATATCCTCCTTTCACTGACCCTGGTTTGCCCTCATTTGTCCAGGGGCCCTTTCCCAGAGTTTGGAGAAGGAAACCTGTGTTTGGGAGTTGATGTCTCCCTGTGGCTGAGGGTGGCATTGACATGCGTGTTTGTCTGGTAAGCCTTGTCTTTCATACCACTTTCTTTCTCTCCAGCTTGGTTCAGTTTGTGTTCATGAAGATTGTGAGGATACTTTTTTGCCTAAAGGTGGTTATATGCATGCACATGTAAGGAACGTAAAGAGCAAATATAGCTGTCCTTTGAACCCTGACTGCTCCCTCGCCCACAGTGCCTGCAGCACTGATGGAGTGTGGGGAAGAAGCTGCAACTTCTGTTCATTGCAAGTGTCCCTCCATCTGCTTGCAGAACAACAGAGGGAACACACTAAGGAAAGCATGGAGAAGGTTAGGGTAGGTGGGAAGAGCAAGGTTTCAGTGTGCTTTTCCTGTTATTTCCTAGGGAACTGCTTCTGAAGACCTGTTTCCAGAGGGGCAGCTGTGCTTGCAAAAGTGTGTTCCAACATATGTCACTGTGTCATTTGGGTGGCTATATTTTTTGGTGTACATAACCAGAACTGGAACACATATCTGTGGACTGATGTAAAAAAGTGGGGAAGAGTCTTATACTAAATTATTTGCAAAAGGAAATAGCTCCATGACTGCCCTTCCTTGGAGTTGCTGTGTGTCCCCTGTTTTGACCAAATACACTGCTCTGTAAGTAAGGGTAGGTGGGGAAGAAGCACATTTCCAGAATGGGTTACTTTGTGCCCGAGATATGTTTTGCACGGGTCTGAAAGGGAAGCACTGTCAGAAATCCTCCATCCCGTGGAAAGGCCTAGAGGTCCAGTCCAGCTCAGAGGTTTGGCTTTTGTAAAAATAGGAAAGAGGTTAGCTGGCGAAACCCACACCCTTTCCTTTTCTAGGTAGAACCAAGTGTCATGTTTTCTGAAGTCAGCAAACATCAGCAAGCAATTCAGGCTATTTATTTCCAAAGTAATAAAATTTTATTTTGAAATGTGCCGTTTGACCTAGTTCAAAAGCAGCAGAGGTACTTCTGTTTTAAGAATGAATACATTAACTTTATTGTAGTTGTTTAAGTTAGAACCTATGGAGTCTCAGAGGGTGATAATTTAGTCCTTTTAGACTGGCCTTTTTAAAGTCTCTGATGAATCGTAAGCATATATAATGTTTGCCGTATATAACAGATCTGTGTACTTTTACCTGAGTCATCATCCTCCTACTTGTATCGCTATTTGTTTACTTAAAATCAAACCACAAGTCTCTGGGGAAACCATTGCCATAAGCAAACTATGCGTGGTTTGATCTACATCGCAGTCACTTCTCTGAGGGGCCTGAGCAGTGTAAATTCTCATTCCTGCTGGTAAACAGCCTGGGGTGTGCTGAGAAAGCCAAAGTAAATGACACCAAGTTTAGGGTTTTAAAAAATTTCTTCTAAAACAAAGATGCTTTTTTCCCCCCTCTGTCAGTAATGTGCTTCCCTACAAAAACAGTTTTCTGTGTAGTTTTCCTGTGACTTTACAAGAAACATGAGCTGAGCTCTTTGTTCAGAAAACTGCCCTTCTACAAATGGAGAAAATGATGCTTTTAGGAGGCTGAAGTCCTCTGTCAACTGACATTTGGCTGCTGGTTGTAGCACCAGCTTGATTATAATCCAACAGCCACTGTGCTTGGCTCACCGGCAGCTGAACGTGTGGCCTGATGTGACCGACTGTAGGAGCCGCGACTGCTACTTACCAAAACAGGGTGAAAATGTCATTGTTGCCCCTGCGGCTCGGAGGACAATTCCAGCAAAACTCTGGAGTGAGTTGTGTGTTTTTTGAGCAGGGGTAAGCAGGCAGTGTCAGTTGCTCGCAGAGGGGCAGAGGATAAAACCCTGCTAGGACACGCTCCACAGATCACAAGTGAGAGGATGTGCTGGCTTTGCTGACCTTATGGAGCTACGGAGGGTGAGTTTCCAGGGGATCAGCAGGACAGCCGTTGGTGATGTTACTAAACTGTGCAGGGGTCATCCCCCCTACTAAACATTTATGATCTGTAAGTGGTTCTGCTTCACCTTCCTTAATAGACTAACATTTCCACAGCACTCATCAACAAAGTAATCAAGTACCTCCATGTAGGAGTCAATGTCTTCTAAATAGCAGTCGATTTCATTTGGTTTTGGGTGAGCTGAGTGCGCTCACGTAGCAGGGTGTCAGTACAGGTATGAATGGTAAATACAACATCCACAGTGTGTCACCAGTGTCGGAGTAAACAGGTTTCTATTCTGAACAAGAGACCACTTTGCTCCCCACACTTGCACTTGCCCTCAGGTGCCAGCAGATGAGCTGTGACTCCACTCTGGGCTATTGGGCCACCAACATTGCCTTGCCTTGCCAGGTTCCAAGGGCAGACAGCTCCTCACTCCCAACTGACAGACAAGGGTGGAAGCGAAAATGTGACACAGCTCGTGCAGTAAACTCCAAAACAGGCACGGGCGAGCAAGGTATGCTCAGAATAATATGGTCCTGGCAATCCAGAAAAAAAAAATATCTCTCCTGATTTTCTTGGCATCCTGGCAGTGTTATGGATGGAGTGGATAGCTGTAGTACCTTGCTGCTGTACTGAAGCTTTCCTGCAGCCCTGAAGTACAAAGACATCTGAGGGCAGTTCTAAACCACTCTTCTTTGGTCCCAGTAGGCCTCTGACCATCCAGGCTGCAGATCAGTGTATGAAGTACCATGCAAAAAGCTCTGTGTTTCTTGCCCTGACAAACAGATAAGAGTAAAGGTCGACAAACTCAGGTTCAGCTGAAGCAAGGAAAAGCAAATTCCAGCACCAAAGGCTCTCAGCTCAGTGCCCTGGCTCCAGCTGCCAGGCATTTAAACCCACAGGCTGTGAGCAAGAGGTGGCATGTAAAATATGAGAAGTAGCCAAGTTTATTTAATATGTTGGCTTTTCCACTGCTCTTAGCACTGTTATCAGGACACAATTTAGTTATACAGAGCAACATGGAAAAACACCAGTGAGCATAAAATGAAAAAGCTGCTTCCAAGTAGCTTCCAAATTAATTATTAGTCCCTTTGCATTGCTGGAAATCTAATAAAGCACTGATTACATATAGGACTGCTGAGTTTTAAAATATGTTCAGCTTTTATGTACATATTGCTCAAAAAGCCTTGGGGCAGGAAAATATGAAGTCATCTCAGGACCTCAACGCTGATACCACTAGGTCTTTTGAGCTGGCTGCTCAAAGGCTTTCTCTCGATTCTTACATGGCAGCTGAGAAATGGCCAACTCTCTGTGCTCAGGGGTCATTTTTTTCAGTCATTCTTTTGGGATGGGACCACTGTAGCTGGAAGACGAGCTAATCAGACCTCCAGTATGAGATAGCCCAGCTAATGGTAAATCTCAAATAAGGCTGGTCATGTGGAAAGCCCTGGGGAGTGTGCCAGCAGCCACCAGCTGGGGTCCATAGAGCTCACCAGAGCTGCAGGCTCTCCTGACGTGTTCCCAGGGACCTGGCGAGCCAGGCTTGTCCATGTGTTTTGCCAAAGAGCAAGGCTTGTCGTGTAAAGAAGAGGGCTTATTTAATAGGGACTTAAATGGGCAAATTAGATACGCTCCCACAGCCACACACCACCCTTTCCTCCTGTGGTTACTTGAATAGCCAGTCTTGAATAGAGAGTGCTGGGGATCTGTGGGCTCATGCCAAAACTGCCTAGAATGTGAGAGTGAGCAATGGGCAACTCTTTGCTCCCAAGTTGGCTTGAACCTGTATATAACCAGGATGGGAGAACAGTTCCTCACTGGGAGCGTCTTGGACTGTAGCACCCTGTACAGACACAGACACAGCATGATTTGCTGCCATCATTGTACCTGTAGCTATTAGACCCTTCGTGCCCTGCCCTGCATTCTGGCTCTCTATTAGGTTGCATGTTTGCCTTCATGTTTAGCGTTGCCAGAAGAGTGAAATCCAGCTTCCTCCACTTTTCTTCACCATGTATCCTTGCTGCTTGCCTTGTTGCCAGCTCTGGCACTGCTCCAATTACAGAATAAGATGATTCAACTCACTAGAACAGCAGAGAATTAAGTCAGGAAAACAAGTGAACAGGGAGAGGGAGGAACATGCAGCCGGCAATGGGGGTGGGAGGGGAAGGGAATTGGAGAGGATGGTAGCAAAGACCTTTCTGTGGCAGCCAGATTTTAACTTGGTGCAGAGGGTCATGTGAAATCACAGCTTCGTCCTGAGCAGCGGCAGCAGCAGCAGTTGTGTCAGGGTTTTTTGGGGGACTCTCCAGGACAAGTAAACCTAGCAGATTCTGGCGCAATCCTTTCCAGAGGCTGCTGGTGAAGTTGGTGTCACAGCTTGGGCTACATGCAGATATATTACGTGTTTGAAGAACGTGGTTCTGGTTCTGATTGATTGATTGACTGATGCTGTGTCACAAGACTGTGCTTGGGAAAGCACCCAGCTTGCAAGTCCTGCCTCTCTGCATACTTTTCACCCAGAAGATTCATGGCTAGAGGAGGAAATTCAAAACTGTCAGCAAGGCAGGATGCAAACTGGTCTTTCAACTTGCCGGGCCAGCTGAACAAGAGACTTGAGCACTAATATTGGGAGACCTTTGAAAGGATTTTCCTTTTTAGAAGGCAAACTACCTCCTTAAAAGATTATGGCTCCCTGTAAGCAGGACATTTAGAAAGTAATTTGAAATCACTCCAAGTGTTCAGCCCTCTCTGAGGTATGACCGGCTACAGCAACCTGCACAGTGCAAAAGCCAGCAAAGAAGGAGGCAGACTGTCAGCCTACAAGTGTTTGCTACAAAATATAATAAAGGGACATTCCCCGAACCTTCTGAAGCAAAGCCAGGGGTGACTGCACCAGCCTGCTATGGTATGCTGGCACTTGGACTGATATCTGACACTCCCTGAGTTTCCTTCCTCCTCTGTGCAGGTGTATTTATTTCATCAGTGGGCAAGTGCCACCCGGGAGGGGGAAGATGATGTCAGCATACCAGGGCTGGGGTAGGTGTGCAAGCAAGCAGTCAAGAATCACAAGATGACTTGATAAATCAGAAGGCAGGAATTCAAATGGATATATGAAGGTCCGATGGAATGAGAGAATTTAATCTTCTGCTGGTTTTTTCCTAATTTTTCTCCTACCAGCGTTCACTGACAGTTTGTCCAGGTACAAGTATTGCACCATCTAAATGAACTCATTGGTGGCTCAAAGCTCTCAGGGCCCTGAAAGGCACAAATGAACATTTTCATGGGAGTTGTTCCTGTCTTTGTCAAGAAAGACCTTTTCCTTGAGAGATGAAAGGTCTCCAGTGTTGTGCAAACCATCCATCTATACTCACCATGGCTTGTAAAGTGTGTGCAGGAACAGATCTCGGGCTCAGCTGGGAAACAGCAATAACGGCTATTGCTAACATCAGGCTGCAGCTGACCTATGTTAGGATGTTACTGTACACTGAGCATTTCTTCCCCTTCTTTCCCATCAGGATGCACCCCAACACAAGCATGGTCCTGGTTCAGGGCTGCATGTTGTGAATGCTCTGTCACTGCTGCATGAGCTGATTCATGTCACAGGCTGTAGAAAAAAAGAAAAAAACCTCAACAATCAAACTGTTTTCTGTCAGTTGAGCGAGCTGAATTGGATCATCAAATTGTCAGAGGAACAGCAGAGTTGGCATTAGGTGGAGGCACAGACCATTTCCCAGAAGAGAGAAAGGAGAGGAGACCCAGTGCCTTGTTTCAGCAGTAGCACGCCATTACCTTGTGAAACCTTACCTTGTGATGCAGTGATAGAATTGCTTATCCTGTCAGTCCCTGGCACAGCTATGTGAAAATGATCTGTACTAGCCTCTAGTTTTCATAGGAGATTTTTTCTGGATCATTTTGAAACTGAGAAGAGGGGGGACAAAACACATTACCCTACTGGCAGATCTGAAGAGACAGTAATCTTCAAGGAAGTGTGGGAGGAATAAAGAAATAACATTGTAATCCTCTTCATCTGTGGCCTGGACAATATCTCTGGCTGTGGCCTAAGGGTAGAGCCAGGCAGTATGTTTAAACTGGGCTAAAAGATAACTACTGCCAAAAAGTGCCAGGCAGCCTCTCCCTACCTCCCGCTTGGGTGCACTCCTGCCCTTTCCCTTGGAGCAGCACTGATGCTTCTCTTGACTCTGTGGTGAGCAGGTCAAGGAGTTAATACACAGTAAAAGAAACTGAAGATTTTTCTGCCCACTGAGTAAGATAAATCAACTAATGGTGGAGTCAAACACCATCTCCGGCATAAAGAGAGGGGCAGAGGACAGGCCTTTCAACAGCAGCTGCTGGTTAGGAGCGGCACAGCTTCATCTTCAAGAGCTGTAGGCAGCAGACATTGCACTTGCACTCCAGTTTGAATATGGAGTGCCTGCCTCTTCAGGCATGGTCTATCTATTTGCTGTAGCTGTGGTATTTAGGGCCCAGATTCAATAAATTCAATAAGGTGATGCCAAGATACTTCCCAGAACGCCCTACTGAACACGATACACGTACAAAGTTTAAAAAGCTCGAGCAAGTGAAACAGCCACGAAATGAGCTTAGTTAATTGATCTGCTTTGGGTAAGGGGCATCCCTTCAAAGTCAACAGGAATTTCAGCTTTAGCTTTTGAAAGAGCAGACTACAAACCTTCTTGGTTTGTTTTCCTGTGCTTTTATTCTGGGTTTTGCCTTTTAGGTTTGCTTCAGTATTTTGTGGCCTTTTGAAACGATATCTGAGACTACCATTGCTGGACGTAAATCAGTATTATATTCTACAGGGTAGTTCAAGGATACCTGTAAGATCTGCATGAAAGGCTCTGTAGTTTCCTGTGCTCTCCCTGCTTGGCTTTGTTCCCTATGGCTAAGGCAGTACCCAAACTTCCCTACCTCACCGTGCCCGCCCCCACCAAATCTGTCCTTGACACACATAGTGATTTAAATAGGTGGCCTGAATAATTCAGCTTTAAAAATCTAGCTGAAAATCCATTGTCACGCAAAATGGACCATACTGATAAGAAGCAGGTCATCCCGAACAGTCTTTTACTGTCTGCACTTCACCATAAACGCTGGCCAGAACTCAGAAAGGATTAGATGTTTCTACAGGAACCAGAGCATTTGCAAACATAGCGCTAAGCAGCTGCTAATGCTTTGTGCATGCAGCGCTGGGCCAGAGCCCACTGCTTGTGTTCCTTCACCCCTTTGCTTTCTAAAACACGATTGCAAAAGGACACAGGGCTTTTATGCCATCTCATCAGTATAGTGGTTCACCTTCAACAGCCGACCTAGTAAGCATGCTTGTGCAACTTTCTGTTACCTCATGAAGTCCAGTCGATGTTGTTGCCAAATTCCTACAATTCTAAGTTATCTATGTATGGTAAACCAGTCCAATTGTGATATAATTTCTAAGTAAACAGTCCAAGCAGGTTATCTTCCAGTCTGGTCAAAAACAAGTTCAGAAAAACAAAGCTAAACAGTATTAGCACAAACTATATTGTGTATGTTTACCAGCAGAGGTTTTTCTAGAGTCCTGCTAAAAATAATTTAGAACATATGCTACTGCTGGGTTTGTGTTTGGGTTTGTTTTTTCCAGTTAATAGCTTATTTCATGGAAACCGGGCTCAATTTACATAGAGCAGAGTGACTTTAGTACTTAAATTCTTGCTAACAGCACAGTACTTATTTGGTATGGAGCGTACAGAAATAAATGTGGGTTATTTCTTGTATATTTTATCCTTTTTTGCTAGATGATAATACACTATTCGAAGCTGAGTTTCTGAGTTTGTGAAGGCTCTGATTTTATATACCATGTGTGGAGGATCACAAGTACCGCGCCTCAGTCACCTGAAACGTATTTTGTGAGCTCAGCCAGCTGATATTCCTCAAGTACCTGCATGGCTGCAATACAGTAGCATTTACGGTGGCTTACAGCCTGTAGGATAAGGGAAGAGTATTGTCCCGTTTGACCGAGAGAGCACAGGCACAAAAAAAGCTTAGATGGAATATGGATATTACATATAATGTAGTGTAACTGGGGGCTGCTGTTCTGCAGTTGCACTGCACTGCCCACCCGTCTGCCTGCACTGCCCAACTCTGCACCCAGCAATTGCACAGCTGTGGGTAGGTCACCTTAAGGAGTTGATGAAATGGAAAATTATGGCTTTTAGGTGGGTTAGTTTTCAAGTGGACCGGCTTTCTGAAACAGCACCCCCGTGGCTCCAGCACAGGAGCTGTGCAAAGGAAACAGACTGCGGCAGGGCATGCAAGGAAAAGGGAAGGTGAGGGTGACACTGACCTTGAGCCTGTAGCTCAGTTACCGGCTGATCAGGTGCAGTGTCTAACTAGCTCAACAGCAAGTCCAGAGAAGACCTGGCCAGAAACGTAGCTCTCATGCACCACCTCTATGCCACCAGAGCTACAAACACATTTCAGTTGTTCCATGGGCATCACTGGATGGAATGTGGGGGCAGGGCAGGGGGCTAGTGGTCCACTTGTTATTGAAAAGCACAACCAAGAAAACGCTCCAAACCAAATGAGAGTTTAGAAAGCCAACGGTGGTTTAGTGCAGCGCTGGGTGCATGGGGGATTTTTCCTCCTAACAAGTTACTCGAGGGCACACATATACAATAGAGTACTTGGATATTCGTAGTACATTACATATTCATTTTCATTCACACACAGGATTGGTTACAGGTTTCTTGATTCTAATGCAAATTAGCAGGCATCCTCAGAGAGCACTACCAAAGCTTTTTACTAACTATACATGCTCCCCAAGCAGAGTTTTGCCCTCTTTGGGAGGGCTATTTGAGTTGGAGGTCACAATCTCCCACTGCCACAATTATTTTTGTCCTACTTACAACTAACTTTTTGTTGATGTCAGTAGATTGCAACACCTTACCAGCCTGTCTCCTCTTGTGGCCAGAACTTTCCTCACTTGGAGGCGTCTTTCTGCATAACTTAGATAACTGTATTCTTTTCACCATCCATTCTTTGTTTCCCGTCCTTCCCAAGGCTGACTCCCTTGATTAGAAGTCCCTGCATTCGTCACTTTTAACAGCTTAGAGAGTCAGCTTGGCCTAAACTTTGTGCACAGATTTGTTAAACAATAAATATAGTTGAACACTAAATCAGAGTTTGATAATTCAGGAGTTTAGGCAACACACCCTTCTGGAGTTGCTTTAGAATATTCTAAAAACTTAACCAAACCTTGTCTCCTGAAAATGTTTTGTCTTCACATACCCAGTAGGTGTATATTGCACAGCAGCATGGTTTTGTGCCATAGCTTTACAAGTTTCATAATACCTACCACTTTCATAAAACATTTACAACATTTAAAGTAACACTTGTGTATTTGGTATTGGGTCAGGATTTTAGCTGATGATAGTCTGAGAAATACATACTGATGCTGAAACTGTACTTCAGAATTTATCATTTAAAAAATTGAATGAAACCGTCCCAAAGAGTAAGACTTCCAAAATCATGAGTTGTGAATGTACATTTAAACCTCTTTTCTTTCTCTCTTCTCAAGAATTTTCTCATTTAAATGATAGTTCAGGAAATAACTGATGATTCTCTGCTACACTTCAGGAAAGAGATGTGGATGAGAAACCTCTTTTGGGGTTTTGTTTTCTTTTTTGGGGGGAGCATGATGTGAGGAAGATAACGATGCCTGGGTGTTGAGGGGAAAGGTTATGGTGACTTGTAATGAATCTCAAGGTCTGAGGAAAAGAGGTTATATCTTCCAAAATGCTAGATCTCTCACTCTTTGTGCTGCTCTGCTGTTTCCAAGCTTAAGCATGCATTTAAAGCTACTCAAAGACAAATTTTCCGTAGTAAATAATACACAATTAGGCTCTTAAAGAGATTTGTAAATGAGGCAGTTTTTGTAAGGCAGCATCCAGTTAAAACACTGAAATGCGGCTTGTAAGGCTCTTTTCAGCTCCAAGTAACAAGGTTTGGGTTTTGTTACTTTACACCCCCACCCCCACCCTTGTGCAACTGGGGCCAGAAAAGCCCTGCAGGGCTGCTTGGTTTTGCACATGCTGCAAGTCTGCTCCCATAGCCTAAACTACCGGTAAAAGGGCTGGAAATCTGAATGCAGATCTGTGTACGGCGGCAGCAGTTTGGATGCGGGGTGCCTTGACACCCATTAAACCCCACACGATCCCTGCAGCACAATTCTTTTATCTCTGCCCTCTCCACTGCCCCGGAGACTAAAGAGCTCATCTCAGTAGGGCTCATCTCCATAGGACTGGGGAAGCATCGTCTTCCCCGCAGGCTTTGCTTGATGCTGACCCTCTGCTGACTCTCCCAGTAGCTGTTTGTCACTTTATGAACTTTACTGGGAACTTTTCAGATGGTTTCAAGCATCCTTGAAGGAATCTGATAAACAAGTTAGAGAAAAAAACAGAACATTTTGAGACGTCCTTAGAAGTTTTTAAAGCTTTACTTAGGTATTAGAAATGGGCTTTTTGTCTGAATAATGGATTTTTCCTTTTACTAGGTAATAGGCTTCCTTCAAAGAGCTGTGGAAGTCCTTAATATTAACTGCTGTAATGAAACAAGCCCTTGGTCTGGGTGTGAAGTCCCCAGTGCATAAACATGCACTTTCTTTATTTCTTCCTTAGACAAATAAAACCACATACACCAGCCCGCTGCAGGCTGGATAAATCTTTTTCATAATGAATTGTTTTATGCAGATGGCTTCTGAGGGGGGCAAAAACTTAAATGTGGTTACTATGTCAACAAATGACGGGATTTAGGCATTTTTCTCAAGGACTTACGTCTGCGGAAGGCTGAGGAAAATTTATAGAGCGTGTTGTGCTGACACTCTTCCAGCTGTTCCTCCCCCTGAGCACAGAGGAGGCAGGGGAACGGCTCGGGGGGCAGCGGCTCCTCCAGAGACCCTCCAGGGGTTCCTCACGGAGGGGAGCCCAGGCTGCTTGGGGCAGGGGGCTAGGGGTGTTGCGGGGGAGAACAAGAGCACCCCTGCTTTTCCTTGTGCTGGAGCCGAGATCCTAATCTGGTTTTAGGGAAAAGTTTGTACAGGCAAGCGTCTGCGGCGCTCTCTGAGGAGTCAGCAGAGAGGTAAGACAGATATTTTCTCTAAGGAGTTTCCTTTCCTGCTCTTTTCCCCTTCTCTCCCTAAGTCACGAGTGCTCACCAGCACCCTGGTGCAGCTACACCCAGCAGCCGCAGTGGGTGGCAGTGGGAGGGCCACCGCGGTGTCCCAAGGGTGGCTGCCGCCATGCATGCGGCTGGTGAGGCAGCCCGGCAGTGCAGGGCACGCTCATCCTGGGTGGCACGCTTGCCCTGGGGGACATGCTGGCCCTGAGGGGCACACTCACCCTGGGGGGCACGCTCACCCTGTCGACATGCTGGCCCTGAGGGGCACGCTTGCTCTTTGGGGCCAAACTGGGGCCACAGCCACAGGGGTGCTGGGCGCTGCAGCCCCCTGTGACTATGGCCCTCGGAAACCTCTGAAACACAATCCACGGTGGAGCGATGTCATCCCCAGTTTGGGGTTATTTTTGGGTCACAAGCGCTTGCTTTTTGTTATTGCATGAGACAGGTTTTGTGTCTACATGAGGTCATACCCGTTCATGTCTGATCTGGTAAAATTAGTGAGGATGGGTGAGGAGTGGTAGAAGTTGCTGCAAGGAATTCGGTGCTGTCTGGGATGTGAGGAGATGTGCCAGGAGCTGCCCGTGTGTAGCTAGAGGTGTTCTGTGCAGATGGATGCTCCACCACCCTTCTCCTGCGCAGCTGCCCACATCTCACCCGTCCTTTTCCAGCACAGATCTCTTGCAATTCCCCCACCCCATCCTTACGTATCACAGCTAGTCTCCTTTGGGCTAGTTTGCTGACGGGACTTTGGAATTTATCACACAAGCACATTTTTTTACAGTGAAAGTGAAGCCAGTGTACAGCATTTTCTGCTTCCTTTACACCCACAAGCTGAGTCTTAACAAGCTGCTGCCTCCTCGACTCCTGTTACTACATCAGCAAACCCTTTTTTAAGTGATGCACGGGGCCTTATGCATCGGGCCCCAGAAAATGCATCTCAGTGATCCTGCAGGAAAAGAACAGCTGTGTGGAAAGATCAATAAACATGACCAGTTGCTTCAAGAGTCATAAAATGGAAAGACTCCGCAGAATAAAACATGTGGCAGGGGACCCTGGCTCCAGACACTGCAGGAGAAATCCTGGGAAATGCAGTAATTAATGGGAACCCTCAGAATTGTTTTCTTTTGGTGGTTCCACACAAAAATATTTGTTTTAGGAGAGGAAATCACAGAGGTAGGAAGAAATACTTACCTATGCAAAAGGAAAGCTTGTTTACACTTAATGCATTGGAGAAATTGTTCATGAATGGTTTGTCTATGTGAAAATAAAACCCTTGCAGTGCTGCCAAGACCAGAGAGACCTCAGGCATGCTGCATATTTGCTGGCTCACCCTGTGAACTTGAAGTGTCTGGGGCTGCTTTGGTTTTATTTACTAAAATGGTATGAAACTCTTTCAGTGAACTTTTCTTCTTTCTACCTGCTTTTTCCATGCTACTGTAGCTCTTTGCTCCTTTGTTTAATCTGTTTTCCCTTAGTGCCCGGGAGAGAGGAATCCCTTGGAACAGGCAGCTCCCACTTGTGGCTCACTCTCACCTCCATCACCACCTGGAGCCCCCCCTGCCCTCTTTGCAGCTCTCTCCTCCCACCCCCTTGCTCTCCCCAACCTCTTTTGGTGGGTGGTTCTTTCCCATCGCTCTCACATCTCCCCCAGCCTGGTCCACTCATGCTCTCCTACCTGTATCCTGCGTGCTGCTCTCATGTGTACTCACGCTCACCAGCCTGTGCCACCCCTTCTCCTTGCTCTGCCACCACCTTGGGGACCGTTGTTTCCCCCAAGCCTTCCCTGTGACATTCTGTCACGACAAGTTTCCTGAGGAATGCTGCAGGCTCCACAGCGATGCCATGTGAAGGAAAAAGAGCTGCCTGGGGTTGTATCTTTGCTGCAGGGCAGCGTATGCAGGATTCAAGCAGAGCTCTGAGTGCATTTCCTCGAGCAGGCTGGTTCCCCTGTCTGTACAAAGCTTAACGTAAGGAGGGTTGCCTTTTCCCCCTTCTCTTTAACATTTCTTCTTGAAGATTTTTGACAGCTGTGTGCCCATGAACTCAGATCTTGAGGTGTGGTTGATTGACAAATTAAGATTCCTAAATGGTGACAAAGCCAAATCCTAAAATTAGAATAATTTGTGCTGTTGTAGGGGGCTCTATACATGTGAAAACTTATTGGTAAAACTCTGGCAGTAATTTATACCTCTTCAGCTCAAGCAGGGATTTGCAAGGGTATTGGAGGGAAGGGGTGAGAGCCTGCAGCCTCTGTCGGTGCTGCGCACACTCCGTGCTGTGTGCCAAGGCCATCAGTCCCTCCTACCATTTCCTTCCCCAGCTGCGTGTCTGTGTTCAAGCCCCTAATTCCTCACATGGAAACCTGCAGTCCAGCAAAGATGTCCACGTAGTGTGTTGTGTCACTACACACTGCAACTGTATTAGTAGTAGAGTGCTCCTGGCTAACTTCCCCATCAGGCAAAGGCCAGTGGTCTGCTTTGAGTCTTGCTTCTGCAGCCTTTTGCTTATACAGGATCTCATCCAAAGCCCACTGAGTTCCCATTCATCTTGGTGGGCTTCCAGTCTGCCTCATTGCAGCTAATCTCACAGAGAAGAGCTCTGGAATCCAGTACTTTGATTCTGCCTCAAATGAGTATTAAATTCTCCTAAGATAAACCCTACTGCTAGGCAGGATCTTCACTACTCGATCCACTTTGGAGCTGAGCTGACCTTGGATGCATACCTTCGTAATTAGATTCTTCCTCTTCTGCAATAAGAATGTCCCATGTCACAATGAGTGTGTTGCAGTGACATGCTGCAGGGCACCATATTGTTGTATGAGCCTGAGTGAATCAAAAACTTTTATACCTCTGCACTGCAAACTGCCTGTCTTCCTACAGGGTGGTGGAATGGCCAGCTTTATCTGATCCCCATGTGCTTTGACCCCCAAATGTCTCTTTCCAGTGACACTTTGCACTGTACTCACAGACGTGGTTTCCTCAGACTGGTCCAGCCCTGACTGGCTTAGAGCAGCATTTGTGTTCCCTCTTTGTACTAGATTTACCCTGACATAGCCTAGAAGTAGAGGAATCGTGAAGCTGTTGATTAAGAATTGCTGCCACTGATGTCATTCATGGATGAAGACTCTGGTTTTGTGTTTAATCAAACGTGGTTATAAACACTGTAGGAACGGTCACTTTCAGTTGCAAATCTTTTTACATTTTCTTAAGGGATTAGAGAGACCGTGTCGCTATTCAACAGGGATTTGCAGCTACTGCACAAGGCCTCCCACTCTGAGCACGGATGTGACATTTCGTGAATCGGGGGTGAAGCAGAAGTGAATTAAGTACACAAATTAATCTCTAGGTCTTCAAACTCCAAAAAATTATTTTGAAATTACTCAGTATCAGTTCTGTAAAACCCCATGGGTAGACCCCAAACTAGACTCAAGAGCCAAAATTCTCTCTCTGATTAAAGTAAACAAATTCTTTTTAATGATTGATAGAAGTCCATAACCTGACCTACAGGGACTGAATCTGCATTTTAGTTGCTCTTTTTTTTTTTTGCTCTTTTTTTTTAAATGGGACTATCATGACCTTCACTTATCAGAAAGCCACAGAGAGCCCTTGCCTTCCTTCCATGGAGAGCAAAGTTACACCCTTCTCTTCTGATATGTAGGCGAGACTCTTCTGATGTCACACCTAAGGGAGACAGGCAAACCCGAGTCTAGGGTATCTGACATTACACTGAGATAACTCATAGATCGTCAGACAGACTAGTTCATGTGTAGCCGTGACCAGAATTTTACAATGGTCTTCTAAGAGCCAGCCTTAAAAAAGATGAAGAGATTACGGTACTGCTTTTCAGATGGGCACACAACTTTATTTTAATTCGGTGATTGACATGTAATTACAAAGCACCATGCTGCCATCTCACAGGAACATGCCTGTGCAGCACATGTAACTTAATGTGGCATGTTGGGACACTGACCTGTAGATCGGTGTTAGAACCCAGACCAGTGATGGAGATGCCCAGGCTTAAGTGGAAAGACCATAAAATCGTTTAGGTTGGAAAAGACCTTTAAGATTTTTGAGTCCAACTGTAAACGTAACACTGCCAGGTCCACCACTAAACTGTGTCCCTAAGTGCCAGCTCTACATATCTTTTAAACACTTTCAGGGATGATGATTCCACCACCTCCCTGGGCAGCCTGTTCCAATGCTTGACCACCCTTTCAGTGAAGAAATTTTTCCTAATATCCAATCTAAACCTCCCCTGGCACAGCTTGAGGCTGTTTCCTCTTGTCCTATCACTTGTCACTTCGGAAAAGAGATCAACACCCACCTGCCTACCTCCTCCCTTCAGGTGGCTGTGAAGAGCGATAAGGTCTCCCCTCAGCCTCCTCCTCTCCAGGCTGAACACCCCCAGCTCCCCCAGCTGCTCCTCACAGGACTTGTGCCCCAGCCCCTTCCCCAGCCCCGCTGCCCTTCCCTGGACACGCTCCAGCCCCTCGACGTCCCTCCTGCAGCGAGGGGCCCGACACTGACCCCAGGGTTCGAGGTGCGGCCTCACCAGTGCCCAGTACAGGGGCGGTCACTGCCCTGGCCCTGCTGGCCACACTGTTTCTGACACCAGCCAGGACGCTGCTGGCCCCTTGGCCACCTGGGCACACGGGGGGCTCATGCCCAGCCGGCTGTCAGCCAGCACCCCCAGGCCCTTTCCCACCGGGCAGTTCCCAGCCCCCTGCCCCAGCCTGTAGCGCTGCCTGGGGCTGGTGTGACCCACGGGCAGGGCCCGGCACTGAGCCTGGTTGAACCTCACACCGCTGGCCTCGGCCCATCGGCCCGGCCTGCCCAGACCCCTCTGCAGAGCCTCCTGCCCTCCCGCAGACCAACACTCCCACCCAGCCTGGTGTCATCTGCAAACTCACTGAGGGTGCACTTGATCCCCTCATCCAGATCAGTGATAAAGATACTAAACAGGACTGGCTCAGGATTGGACCACTTATGAATGGCCACCAACTGGGTCTAACTCCATTCACCACCACTCTTTGGGCCCCGCCATACAACACAGCAGAGAGTATGCCCATCCAAGTATCCCACAGGAGAATGCTGTGGGAGACTTAAAACCATGGCTGCACTGTGCGGTGTGGACACTTGTCAGCCTCTTATCTAATTTCCTGGTTGGCGGTATAGGAATCCAGTGAAGCTGTAGGAAAGCCACATGATTCTGCCCACAGGCAGGGTTTCCACCTCATGCACATGATGGGCTATGCTCCCTAAAACCTGGGACTTGCTGTGCATCCATAATGCACCACATCCCCTGTGCAGGATGTGCACCTGCATGGCAGCAGCACGCCTGAGTGTCTTGTTGGATCCCTGCAGCCGCTGGTCAGCTCAGTTGCCTGTCATCTAGAAATTCTTGGCATATGGCCTAATTCCTCCTTTTCCAATCAGACTGCATTACAGATGGAAGAATGTACTATTGGAGCAAGTAAGAATGTACTATTTGAGGGAACTTAAAACCAAGTTAGTTTTTCCTTGCCCTCCTCTTTCATGCCCTTAGGTGAAGGATGGGCATAATTTCTGAAGACACGGTGCATCACTTAGGTGCACTCCTCAGGGAGAGCTGGAAATGAAGATTTCCTTTATTAGACTTTGTAAATCCTTTCCTGAACCTTTTGCCTGTCTGTGGATTAGCACAATCAGGAAGCAAATCTCAGCTGAAGAGCAATCAGTCACGCTGAAGTCATGGGTGACTAATTGTCATTTGTCCTCTTTCTTCTAATTCACAGTATCATTCCTGACAGTGGCATTAAGTGTCATCTGTTCTCAGAGGGGTCACAAATCTTGTGGGACACTGTCATATTTAATTACATTATTTTGTTTTTCCTCTCATAAGAATACTACCATGTTGTCCTATGAGGTTGGAAAAGAACATCACCAATTTACTGTATCTGTTAGCAGTCCCTGTTTCTTGTGCAGTTTTTGTCATCTAAATATAACTGTCCTTTAGATTCCAACACAAGGAAGTGTCATTTGCCAGTTCCTGATGCCACTCTCTCTGCATATTCCATTTCCAGAGCCCCAGAAGGACATAAGAAGAACTCATTTCCAAGAGTTTATGAAACAGCTCTGATAAACTAAGTCTGTTATTCAGATAAAAAGTTGGTGCCCCTTAATGAGTTGGATGAATATTTTTTGGATAGAATATTTAAAGGGAAGGGAATAAGGGGAAATGATTTATGCTTATCAGAACCATTTAATGTTACTATACCAGAAATATTTATATTTTGTGAGTCCTTTAAAACTGTTATTTTAAGCAAATGAACATGCATTATTTTTATCTGTTCCCTGCTCAATTAATGATTTCAAATCTCGTAATTTCTATTTTTATGGAAAAAAAAAAAGTGATGAAATTACAGATCAGCAGACAGGTGATCCAGTATTTTTGTATTTCATGAAATAGTGTCACTGTAGTGTATTCAAAGCAAAAATAAACATCAAAGACATAAGTATTTATGGGAAGATGAAGTCTCTAGGAGACAGGCACTGTAACAGTTTTTCTGCCCTTTGCGATACAGAAGACTGCTACAACCACACCTGTATGTGTCCCAGCTGAGGCTAAAAGGTCGAGGGCCATGAGATGGACTTGAATAAGGCCATAGAGGTTTTTAATTAGAGGATTTTAACAAGTTTCCCAAATAGATGAGGATTACAGCTGTGGGTGAGCTCCTGTGGCAGTTCAGGGCAGCAGCAGTTATCTCCATGTGCTCTGTGCAGTGTGGACAGCTTTTGAATGGCAGTTGTGTAATGAATTGGTTCAGCAGGGGCAGGCTCAGGACCCTTTTCTGCAACTTGCAAAAGCAACCCCATCTTCAGGGAAATTAGCATATAGTTCGCACTGCTGGAGCAGCAGCAGGCAGTCTGTTCATAGAGAGAACTCTAGTTTTATAAGGGAACATATTCAAAGCTAAGCCAAGGCCATGTAAATCTGCAGCATGTAAAACTAGTAGCCCAAGTTGCATAACCTGAACCGTTGAAATGTTATTTTACGTCTTCTTGGTCTGATTTAGATTTAAGCAAAATACCTGGCACAACCAACGTATTAGTAGAGTGAAACAAAAAGAAAAACCACATGAGTTTGAATCTGCTGATTCAGATATTTTATTTCTAAATGTGACAGGTTTACCACTCTGTGTAGAGCTGTAGTAGCTGGCACCACTTATTAAAGCAATACAGATTTTTTTATTCCTGCAGGAAATTGAAAGCCAGTTCTCCCCTAGAACATTGCTGAATTGCAAAATACTGAGACAAGCGTCGAGTCAAGGAGTGAACCTGGCTCATGTCATGCATGTTTAGGTCTTACACTGTAATAATCTAAGAATGCTGTGATGGATGATTATATACACACAAGTGCAAACACACATACATGATTTTAATGATGAACACCAGGCAGATGTACTAGGTAGGTAATGAGAATGTGAAGGGTATTATGGTATATTGGTTGTAAGTCTTCCTTATATGATTTCCCCAAAGGCAGAGTTTTAATAGCTCCTACATGTTACCCGTATGTGTGTGAGGAGAGGTGTGACTATAGATCTCAGGGTATTAAGAGAGTGCAGTTGAGTGGCTCTGTGCTGGGCAAGGCAGAGGCTGGAACAGCAGAAGCTTTTTTAGCTTTGGGGGTATATTTGCAAGATTTGCCTATGCACTCTGGGGGAAAAGACAAGCCAAATTGATTCTTTGAGCCATCAGCTGAACCATACTGAACATCTGAAGAGGAATCCACAAGAATAAAAGTACCCAACAGTTCTGGCTTCTCCTCCAAAGAAAAAAAAAAAAAAAGGGGGGGTGGGGGGCGGGAAGAGAGAGGAATCAGGGAAATCTATTAGCTTTGGGGAACTCACCTCAGATGAAAATGCCAGACTGAGAAGCTGAGATGAAAATGCCAGACTGAGAAGCTGTAGTGGAGAAGACAATTAAAAGTCTTTCTCTGGAGAAGAGGTATCTAGTGGTGATGAATGACTATACATTACCTAGGAAGAAAGGTCCACAGAGAAAAAAAACAGTGAAAGATGTTGAGTTCCCCCCAGTAGGGAATGGTCTGTATCAAGAAGCAGGGAGGTAAACCAACCGTGACTCAGATGTCATTATCTCTACAATGCCTTTTTTCTATACAAAAAAAGTTACTCTACAGTAACTGTGTTTTCTGTTGCTGACTCCTGGTCTGTAGCTCCTTACAGAACAAATCTCTTAAACTAGAGGCAGGGGGAAGGGGTCACTGTCACTCAAGGGACAGCAGCCCAGCACCCCTGCAGAGGCAGAGGGCTGGATGAGGTGAGGATGAGGCGAGGGATCGTGTGTGCCCTTCCTCCACCTGGATCCCCGACTGACCCATGAAATTGCATCGCCTTCCTCTTTTCACTGTGCACAGCTACCACTCCTGTCCCCCAGAATCTACTTCTTTATGGCACAATTCCTCTTCACTTGGTGCAAAGCGCCCCAGATTTCTCTCAGCCAACCTTGCCTTCAGATTCGACTGTAAAATCTTGTCAAGTTCAGAGTCAGTTAATTTCCCAGGCAACCCTCCTCCTCTTTTTTAAATACATGCATCGCATTTTCTGTTCTTCAGTCACACAGTATCAGGCTGTATTTGAAACATTAATCACCCTTGTTAATGCACATGAAATGTCTAATTTTGGTTAATACTGTGTTCTGGGAAAGAGAGACAGTCCTTTGTATTATTTGGTCTTTTGAAAATTTGCTTTTGCTGTTGTTTTCAAAGTACTAACACTGTATGTGATCCTGGAGGAGTTACTCCACTCAAACTAATTTGATTATTTTAAAGAGAAGGAAGAGGGTTTACAGGACCAAACTCCCAATTCTTATCAGTCAGATACAACAGCGGTTCAATAGGAACACAAAAACATGGCTTAGTTTTGCTCTCCAAGTTGTCACTATGTGAAGACATGCTAACAGATGATAATAGACATTATTATGATAAGAAGAGTTACTTGTCACACAATTTTAAACCAGCTCCAAGCAATATTGGAATGCAAATTTCAACAGCCAGTCTGTTGAATGAAGTCTCCTAAATCTGTATGTACTTACACTGCTGGCACATAGTGCCAAATTAACAAGGGAAACACCTACATCATCAGGAATAATTATATGTCTGAGCTATTACATCATCTAACATGTCTCTTTCTCTTCTTTGTCTCCCTGGTGGGAAACTGGAAGGGAAGAAGAATATTATACCTCTTGCTACTGGAAAACACAAAAAAGTTTCTGAAAATTCAGCTTTGTCTAAGATCTCTGTTCAGGACACTTAATTTTTGAACCAGTAAAGTTTCTCAGTATTGCTGTCACCACAGGTTCCATAGCAACCTTTGATTTTTAATTGGAATAAATTGTGAGTAGGTTTTATGAGAATTATTTTGAATCTTAAGTAGGGTGACCATAAATGTGTACAGACACAACTGTATTGAAGAACTTGGTTTGATTAGTCATTGGGTCCAACAGTCTTACGCTTGAAGGCAATGAAAAGGGTTTTCCATTGATCTACTCTAAATAGGAATCCAGAGTAAGTTTTTTTCTGTGCAGACTGTGCTGCACTGTTATGAGGATGGCAGCAAGAAATAACTTTCTAGCAGAGTGGGATACATGAAGGCCAAGTCTGGCAAAATAAATGAAAAGTTGTAGAAGACAATGAAATCCCAGGAAGGGAAAGGACATGACTATTGAGAGCTAAATGGATAGGCTGCAAATGGAAACTGTCCGAAAATCACAAGTGATATGACAGAGGACAACTGAGCTTTTGTCCTCTCCTGGAACACAGAGCTTTTCTAGTAATTCTTGCTGAATTGAGTCTGAGGTTCAGATGAAGAGATGAAGGGCGCTCAGCACACAAGAACTGCAGGGAGCGGCTGGCATCTACAGTGCTAGTGGCTCGTTTGTCCTGGCTCCAACCAGGAGCAAACTGAGTTCTGGCTAATATGTACAGCTTCCTCCAAGCGGCTTGTTGGCTCTGAGCAGGAGGACGTGAAAGAGATTAATACTCAGAGAGTTTCACTTGTGTCTGAGGTGTCTGTCTGTGTTACATCTTTCCCCTGTATCTGAGAGTCAGTTGGAAAGTGTCTGACCTGTGGGTGTAATGGAGTCTGTGGGACCATTGCTGCTGCCCTCAAGGCAAGACTGATCTCATCCTGGATTTTTTATAGACAGTCAGAATGTCATGTTGGCATTTCTGCATTTTTTTGTATTTCTTTTTGTAATGCAAATGCTTTGTGCTCCCTGAAAACGTACGCAATTTAATTATTTATGTTAAAAAAATTCAAGAGCAGTTTAACTACACTATAACCTGGCTTTGCTTATACACAGGGCTCACCTGCTCCTGGCAACCAGCACTCCTATTTTGGAGGCCAACTTTCCCACTGCTGTGTGCACAGGTAGCATCAAGTAAGAGTTAATTTGGTGTGCGAGAACCAGCTGTCCCATATAAAGGCAGCTCATTTCTTTCATTCACCCAAACCATCCTATTGGGCTAGGCCATTGAACTCAGGCTGAAAGTGACCTTGATTTGCCTACTAGGCATCATCTGCATCCTGTTAGGTTTAATAAGTAAGTAATTCATTCTTTATCTCGGTCAGCTTTCTCCATCTGTTTTCCTGATTAAATTAAGGAGTAGAGATTTTCATTCCAGTGTTTCTATTTTACTTGTATTCTATGGCTCTAGATTAAACTTTCTAGCACTGCTTACATATTCTGAAGTTCTCTTTCATATGTCCTCCATTTCGTAGGATGAGAATATAAAGAAGGCTTTTATACACGTGGGACAGCAGAAAATAAGTCTGTTGTGATGTTCAAAGTTCAGATGTTCAACAGCTCACCCAACTACCCACTTGAGACAGGACAGATCCATTGCAGCAGGTGCTGAGCTTAAGCCACATATTTTGTCAGATGTTTCCTTCTTTCTAATGAAGGAAAC
Organism: Falco naumanni; assembly: GCF_017639655.2. Classification (NCBI taxonomy): domain Eukaryota; kingdom Metazoa; phylum Chordata; class Aves; order Falconiformes; family Falconidae; genus Falco; species Falco naumanni. The sequence goes on from NC_054055.1 coordinate 17,667,010, forward strand.
TTCTTTGCAAAAGCTCTTGGATGCATTTTTACCATGCTTAGCATTTCTGTGAGGAGGAGTGTACTTCCTTAGTCTCATGTATTTTTAATTAGCTCTTAATTATGGTAATTTCATGTTCTGCTTGCATGTGGAAGAACTGAAGCTAAGAGCTTCAAATGAACCAGGATCTGTCCCTGCATTAATACCGTTGCAGAGACTGAATTACAGGCAGAATGCTTTTTCTAAGAACTAGATAATGTTGTCTCTGGGCAAACCTCATGAGTAAAATGGTTCAGCCAGTTAACGGACTAAATAAACCAGATAACAATAATAATGATTATGATAATAATGACATCAATAACAATAACGAAGATGATGGTGATAGGTTGCTCCAACTAGAAAAATAAAATCCATGCAAAAGTTTTAAAGACAGATCTTGTACAGAAACCTTGTTTAAAAATAAGTTCCTGTCTGAAACCATCAGTTTGGGAATTGGATAACTAATGGGAAGAGTTTGGCTGCTTATGATACTGCAAAATTCATGTTTGAAAGTTGGCTTCTATAAATTACTGGGTTTCTTCAAAGCCCTGTCACAGACTCAGATTGACTCAGAGCTGAAAAAAATTTCTTTTTGTCTTTGTCCCTTGTTGTCCTTGCTTATGACAAGGGTCAGCATTTTAGAGTACTTTGGAACTGTTTGAAGTAAGCTATTGCCTTGTTCCAGTGTGTTAATCAGGACCTTGTAATTAAAAGAAACCTCCCAACAATGAACCAAGGGCTCCGTGGCTCCTTGGCCTGCTGGGTGGTTTGTTGCTGTGTTGTTAAAGTATTTTTAGGTTGCTGATGGAACAGCTTAGCTATCCAGGAAGAAAATAGCCAAGTTGGCTAAATGCCTTCGTTACACACTTGTATAACACAGTAGAGAAAAGGTTAACAAGGAACTTGATGCTTCCTGGTGCACTGGCTGCTGAGAGAAACAGTGGATTTTGGGGAACTGGTGGCATTCATCACTAGGGCTCTGACCTTCCAGGTTCTAAAAATGTTTGAGTGAATTAAATATATTATTTAAAACCTGAGCAACAGCATAAAATATAAGTAGCATGTGGCAAGGCTAGAAAAAAAAGATCAAGAACAGCACTCTTTTACGGAATTAATTACTTAGTCATGCTTTCTGTATTACAGTCATCGAGATTGTAAAAACCCAGGAAACCCTTCCTAACAGTACAAGAAGCAAATATGACCATCACTTAAATATTTGGAGAAGAGTCCAGGAACCTAACTTGCATATCTGGCTATATGTCCTCTTGACAAATGTGCTCCCCTTTCTCCTGGAAGCCCATCCTTCCTGTTATTTCACCTTTCAACACATGTGTCTGTAAGGCTTGAGGCACCCAGCTCTTGGCACCCTCCGGCAAGACTAGGTTTTCAGACACAGCATCACCTGGGCAGTAGATTAAAATCAAACCAAAGGGAATACATTTCTCCCAGGGTACCAATTAATTATGGGAATTCAGTGAAAGATGAAAGTCAAAGATTTAATGAAAATATAAATAAAGCAGGAAAATTCATGGAAGAATGCCCCAATGGAATTAGAAAATAGTGTATTCTGCTTGCAGCCTCTGATTTAGGAAGACTCTAAACTTCAGGTTGCCAGAAGATGGGAAAGTAAAATAGAGGGAAATTTTTTCTGTATTCGGCCTGTTTCTTGTTCCTCCTTAAGCCACTTGGAGACAAGAGAGTTGGTTAGATGGCTTTTTGGTCCGATCTAATGCAGCAGGTCCTACCTAACAACTTTCTCTTGAGAATGAGATTCAGAAATCTGGCTCAGAATCTTGTCCTGGATCTTTCACTGTTTATTTCCAGTGTATCTGGTTTTATTTTAAATTTTGACATCTCATCTAGTATCCTTTAAAATAGACATATTTCTTGCATTTTATCAGCTGCACTTTAATGTCAGTATTAGAAACTCCCTTAGTCACCACTGATAGTACTGAAGAGATAACGTCCTTGATGAAGGTTTTACAGTCTACCTTATGAAACAGGGTCTTATTATTGAAGAATACACATAAACAGGTTTTGCTTTTATGGATGTAATCTGTTGTGTGTTTTCTGCATGACTGCATGAGAAAGAGGCAGAGTGAAAATTGTAGGACCTTTCTCATCTTGTGGCAAAGAAATCAGACTTTTGGGGCAAAGGACAGCGGTGTTGTAGCAGTACGAAAGCAGTATCACTCCCAAGTCCTACAGAGAGTATTCTGTGCTGAGGACTCAGTACATTGGTTTAGCTTAGCAGCATATTCAGCTCTTGGGCTGAGGAATTAATCTTCTCAAAGGCTTTAAAATATTGTTAAAAATAAACCAGGATCACTTAAAACATCTTTTCAGGTGGTGATTGTTAATCTCCTCACCTCTGCATCTAGTGTCCAGGCCTAATTGCCTTGTATGACCCGGTGATGAATTGGTTTTATGAATGGTGCTGTGCCTGGATTACTTTGCAATTGCTAACCTAAATATTTGCAGGGAGGATTACAGGGCCTGCTTTGTATTATGTGGAGTTGTTAAGACTGAGGTGCCTTAATGTAACTGATACAGCAACATGCAGACGTGCCTACTTTTTCCTTCTTTTTTCAGTTTCTTTCTTGTTTTTCTGTGCTCTGACTACAGTAAAAGATTTGGCATGAACCGATGGTAAATGAACTGTTATTTAATTTTTCTGTATTTTCAATTCAGTCTGAGCTAATGAAAAGTAGTGGATGAACATCCCTGAAAGCCAACTCCTTTATTTACAGAACATATACAGCATGTGAATCGTGTTGTTTTATTAACATGCCTAAACCCAGATCACCAGTACGAGCATATTACTCCTACCAGTGTGTTTAGTGTCCAAGCTTTCTTAAGCCTTCTTTGCTTTGGTTGAGACTGCTGGCAGTGGTTGTAAAAAGTAATGGTAGTTTCCAGAGAATGAATGGCTCTCTGAAAATGTAACAGATTTCCAACTAGCAGCAATCAAGGGCAGCAGTTTTGCAGCCACCATGATCTTCACCAGATGCTAAACCAAGACATGATTGAAATGTCATCATGGGGAACTTAAGTCATTCCCATATCTGCCAGAGGGACAACACAGAAGGGCACAAGCCATTCAGGAGGTTTCTGGAGTGCACTGAGGATAACTTCATAACACTGGTGACCAAGAAGCCAGGGAGGAAAGGCACACAGCTGGGCCTCCTTATGCTTACAAACAAGAAGGGTCTGGTTGAGGATGTGAAGGCTGGGAGCAGCTTTGGCTGCACTGACAAGTAGTGATGGAGTACAAGATCCTGAGAGGAGGAAACAGGACAAATAGTATGGCCTTCAAGAGAGAAGACTTTGGCCTCTTCAGGAATCCTCTTGGAAGAGTCCCATAGGAGAACATCCTGGAGAGAAGGGAGCTGGTTGACTTTCAAGAATCACCTCTTCCTCCAAGCTCAAGAATGGCCCAGTCCAACAAGCAGGCAATCAAGCAAAGATGGCAGGAGGCCTGCATGGATGAACAAGGAGCTCCTGACAGAACTCAGACTTCAAATGGGGGCATACAAGAGTGTATTTGTTTTGCACACATGCTTTTGGCAGTGCAGGGCTGCAGGGTGGCCTGTGTGAAGAAGGCTGGGACTGCCCCATGCCAGACACAGGCAGTTCCAGCTGGCTCCAGAATGGACCCACTGCAGGACACAGCTGAGCCCATCAGGGAAGCTGGTGGTCCCCCTGGGAAACATATTTAAGAAAGGAACAAAACACTGCCGAGACAGTGAGGAGTGAAGAAAAAAAAGTGTGAAAAACAGCCCCATGAGCACCAAGGTCAGAGAAGGAGCTGGGGGAGGTGGTGCTCTAAGTGCCAGGGCAGACATTCCTCTGCCGCCCAAGGACAGACCGTGATGGAGTAGGTATTCACACTGCAGGCCATGAAGAGGACCATCCCGGAACAAGTGGATATTTCCTGAAGGAACTGCAGCCCTTTGAGAGCTCACACAGAAGTAGGTTCTCCTACGAGGAACTGCACCCCATGGAGGAACCATGCTGGAGCAGGCTGACCCTGAAGAACTGAAGCCCATGGAGAGGACCCATGTTGGAAGAGCTCTTGAAGGACTGCAGCCCATGGAAAGGAGCCACTCTGGAGCAGGGAAAAAGTGTGAGGAGGAAGAAGCAGCAGAAACCAACGGCAGTGGACTGTCCAGAACTGACCACAAATCCCCCATTCACCTGCAGCACTTGGGCACAGTGGGGTAGAAGAGTGGGGAATGAAGTTGAGCCAGGAAAAAAGGGATGGGTGGGGAGAAGGTGGTGTTTGACTTTTTTTCTCACTATCCAAACTTATTTTAATTGGAATAAATTTAATTAATTTTCCCCAAGTGTAGTCTGTTTTGCCCATGACAGTAATTGGTAAGTGATCTCCTTGTCTTTACCTTGACCTATGAGCTTTTCCATCTTATTTTCTCCCCCTGTCTTAAGAAGAGGTAGTGAGAGAGTGGCTGGGTGGGTATCTGGCAGCCAGTCAAGGTCAACCTACCACCAAGAGGTAGAAGCAGGGGCAGGTGACCCAGGAGGAAGGCACAGATACTGTCCAAGCATGCAGGGCTGGAGTTAGCAAAGGCAAAGCTCACTGGGAGTTGAATCTGGTGAGGGTCATAAAGGACAACAAAGAAGTGTATCAGCAGTAAAAGGAAGACCAGAGAAAATGTGGGCTCACAGCTGAATATGGCAGGAGACCTGGAGACAAAAGACATGGAGAAGGCTGAGGCACTCAGTGCCTTCTTCACCTCAGTCTTTACTGGTAATCCCAGCCTTCAGCAATCCCAGGCCCTGAGTGGGAACACATGGAGAAAGGAAGACTTATCCTCAGTAAGGATCTGTTCAGGGAACATTTACATAAAACTGAATGCACAGGTCCATGGGACTCTAGGGATGCACCTATGAGAGCTGAGGGAGCTGGCTGATGTCATTGCAAGGCCAGTCATGATGATCTTTGAAAGGTGGTGGTGACTGGGGAAGGTTTCTGAGGACTGGAAGAAAGTAAATGTTACTCCTGCCTTCAAGAAAGGCAACAAGGAGGATCTGGGGAAGTACAGGCTAATCAGTCTCAGCTCAGTCCCCAGGAAGGAGATGGACCAAATCTTCCTGGAGGCCATTTCCAAACATATGAAGGACAAGAAAGTGATTTGGAGTAGTCAGCCTGGATTTATGAAGGGGGAATCATGCCTGATCAACTTGACAGCCTTCTACAGCAAAATGACCAGCTCAGTGGACAAGGGGAGAGCAATGGATTTTAGCAAGACTTTTGACACTGTCTCTGATAACATGTTTATAGGCAAACTGAAGTATGGACTAGGTAAGTGGATAGGTGCATTTAAAACTGGCTGAAGTGCTGCATTCTAAGACTTGCAATCAACAGCATGAAGTCCATCTGGAAGCCAGTCACCAGTGGTATACCTCGGCCATCAGTACTGGGGCCAGTACTGTTTGGTATCTTCAGTAGTGACCTGGATGATGGGACAGAGTGCACCCTCAGCAAGTTTGCAGGGGATGCAAAACTGGGAGGAGTACCTGATACACCAACTAGAGCATCTGACATATGATGAGAGACTGAGAGAGCTGGGACCAGTTATCCTGAAGAGAATGCTCAGGGGATCTTATTAATGTGTATAAGTACCTGATGGGAAAGAAGGGGTAAAGAGGATGGAACCAAACTCTTCTCAGTGGTATCCAGTAAAAAGACAAGAGGCAATGGGCACAAACTGAAATACAGGAAATTTCATTTAAGCAGAAGAATAAATGTTTTCTATGGTGAGAGTGGTCAAACACTGGTGCAGGCTGCCCAGAGAGGCTATGGAGTCTGCATCACTGGAGACCCCAAAAAACTCTTTTCAAAACCTGACAGGACATGGCTCTGAGCAGCCTGCTCTAGCTGACTCTGCTTTTAGCAGGGGTTAGACTAGATGATCTCCAGAGGTGCCTTCCAACCTCAACCCTTCTGCAAGGGAGCTTGGACTGCATGATCTCTAGAGGTACCTTCCAACCTCAATCCAGCCCTCTATTCTGTGAATAGCGGGTACTCGCATCTAAGATACAACTCTGCTAGACCCCACCCAATTGGACACTTGTCCAGTTTCTGGGCTGAGATCTCAATAAGTCAGATATTTGTATTTCACTTGGTAGTGATTTGAAACCTCTTTGTCACATTTGCAGATGGTAAAAATTGTTTTGGGACTAGGAAGTCATTTTCCATTGAGATACATTTGCTCTATTTCTGCTTTGACATGTTTAGGTAACATTAGTCCCTCACTCCCACTGATTTTGGAAAAATATGTGTTCATAGTTTATAGCACAAACCTGGATACAACAGCATAGAATGAAAGCAGCAGAGTGAAGCATTACACTTCTAGAAATGAGGTCATTAGGCCTGGATAGTCTAATTTACTGGTAATTTTGATTCAGATTATTCTGACTGGTTGGTTACTGACCTTCCACAGGTTTCTCTTGCTGTTTTGGTTGCTTCTGTTCTAATAAATTCCTGAGATTTGCATTAAATAATTTTTTTTATACAGGTTTGCTCTGTTGATTGTCCTTTGTTCTGAAGATTATTCTCCACAATATTCTACACCAAAACCTAAACATTGCTTCTGTATTTTGACTAATTCACATGTTGGATGTCAGCATCTCAAATTATCAGTTCAAAATCTGAAATGCTCAAAATTTAAAGGCAATTTCTGAAAAAAAAATTGAAAATATTATAACAGGCTTCATACACACAAAAGGTTTAACTTACTCAAGTTTGTAAAGTACTTGGAGATTCTGAGATTGTAGATAAATTCACATACAAATATAATGATCTATTGCCCTCTAAGAAGGAACCTCATCAAGATCCTTCAGTTACTGAATTGCCAAAACTGACCTGGACTTTGGTGCTAGTCTTGCCAGAAAGTTAAGCATCATATAGCTCTTTAAACTTTGGCCTGTTTTCTACAACAGCATTTGATATCCTAAGCAGAAGCAAAGTTTCATGGACAGGAATACCAGAAACTGCAAGAAAAGACATTTATCACATTTCTGTCTCTGTTATTTTTAATTTTACTGTGTGATCTGAATCCAAATCCTTGACTTTGCACTTGTGAAGCACCGGGAGATAGACTTGTGACAGGTAGTAGTATCTGCATTTCAGTTCTAAAATTTCAAACCACAAAGCAAGGTGTGTATTTTCTTAACTTCCTCCCCACCCCAGGACCATGATCAAAATCAACGTTCATATGGCAACATCCTAGATGAGCACCCTGGTGAGTGATTTCAGACTAAGAAAATTACTTGAGCTGAGCCTTTATGGCAACCTGTACTGAAAGCTATAAAGAAGCAGAGGAAAGTCCCCTGAACTTTAGCAGACCTTGTATCTAACTCAGGAGGCTTGAAATGGTAAAAGCCCAGCCTTGCATGACAGGAGCACAGCTGTGAGGAGCTTGCTTCCTCCTTTTCACTGAAGGCTTTGAGTGTAAGTCAAATATTATGAAGTTCTGTCTTTATACTCTCGTATGGTTAATATCCCTGGTACCAAGATTCCAGCAGAGCTTTCAGCTAAAATTAATGTAACTAATAATTAGGAAGTCAATAATATCTGAATTTCAAATTATTGCATGAGACATATATGAAGCCTCATACTTCATTATAAATTATTAATTAGGTTTTGAAAATTATCTTGGATATGTAAATCTATTATTAAGGAAATCTGCTGGCATTTCTACTTTCAAGAAATGAATGTAATATTGCCATTAAAAATTCTCCTTGTGATTATTCACAGAATAATTCCAAGAAATGTAAGACAGAAATTAATTTATCTTTGGATTAGTGTTCTCTTGCATACACAATTGCAGTTATACTCCACATCTTGCTACTCTAATTCAGAAAAAAATGCAGTTGGAAGTTGTTATTTCTGGGGGATGGGGGGTGGGGGTGGAGAGAAGATCAAATCGCATTCTAGCAGATCTTCTGTTATATGTTACCTTGTCTACTGTATAGGGGTATACAGCAGGGCGCTGTACAGGCCCTTCTGACTGGAGAGCACAAAGCCAGGGGCATTCTACATTTCTGTATGTGATGCCAGGCTCTCAGGGTAAGTGTGGGTCTCTAGGAGAGGGCAGTTACTCCCTCTACTAGTACGCCAGCTAGCAAAAGCAAGGAAGCACCAGTCCCACCTTTCTGGCAGGCGTGTGTCTGGTGTTCGGCGCTGTGCTGTTCTGCCGCTGGGATCACTCGGCTCCCCACCTGCAGTGCCTTCTGCACGCCCGGTGACTTTCCTGTGGTGCTTTGCAGCTCTCAAAGATGTAATTATGCCTTTGATTTCTGCCTCTTTCATTTGTTACAGTAAATGACCAGGTATGATTTTGGCGTTTGGTTCTGCTGCTGACACCTGCAAATACTAGAGCTGGGTGGTAAAGTTTTGAGGTTTGTTGTTATTTTCATTTTTGCAGATATGGATTTAACATGTGCCAGTCTGGGTCATCAATTTTGTCCATGCTGTCAGGTGCAGCTTGATCAGGGTAAATTCCAGCTGATAATAACCAGCTCACAGTTTGCACAATATTTAACGAGAAGTCTTTGCTTGCAACTTTAGGTTATTTTGCCTTGGCTGCTTTATTTTACTTTCACCAGAACTTTCCCCAAACCTTTGCTTTTGTATGGTAAATATGTAGGAATGCTGCATATGAGACTGTTCAGCACAAAGATTTTAACGAAATGCTCCTGTAAATATGCTTCCTTCTCTGTTGTTACAGTTATTTTAAGTGTATGTTTAACTTGCTGATTTCACACACTGCTGTGCAGCTGTTTGTTATATATTAACTAAGACTCAGTCCCGCAAAGTACCAACTGCTTCTGGATCACGCTGAGTCGCTTTCCCTCCCAGCAGTGTTTAAGGGCTTACAGGGTGCTCAGCACCTCGCAAGACTGAGCCCCGAATCCAGGCAACAACAGGCTCTTTCAAAAACCAAACAGGTTTTCTGGAACAAGGTTCGTACTGTAACTGGGCAATATTTTGTGCAATGGATTTTCTTTGATTAAATCTTATCCAGAACAACAAATCTTGTAGTTAATGGCTGCTGGAAGACATAAACATTTAGGTATATACGGTGGTAACTAATTACATGTTACAATTATAGCTTTATTAGTTGTTCCAGTTAAGTGCAAAACCGTGACTGAGACTAATGTTTAATCTTTCGTGTGTTGGCTGCAGTGTGTTTTGCCTCTCTGTTAAAGGTTTTTAGAGTTGCGGATAATCTGTGCAGTTCATCTAGCAAAGCCATTTGGGCATTATTCATCACTGAGCTTAGGCACTACGGCTTTCTGCACTGTGACTTCAAGGGGATCCCACCAGCCATGGCACTGGGGGGCAGATTCCCTGGCATTACTCCAGCTTTCTGGAGCCCCCTGGGCAGAAGCCCACCCAGCCAGAGCCGAGCCGCTGGTGGCTGCCTGCGTTGGTGCCTGGTGACTGATGGCACTGGGCTAGAGCACCATCCGCCACCGTGGGTCAGGCATTTTGAAAGGTAGGCTTTACCAAAGGGTACTAAGCTGATCCGTTGCCTACGTTTTGGGAAGCCAGGAGAAATATTTAGTGGCCAAATGTATCTTAATGAGACCAAGATGTGGTGTGGCCTGTGCAAACCACAGAGTTAATTATTACTCTTTCTCTGAAACTCGTTTTGGGAGAAAAGTGTGGCATTGGTCTGTGTTGTAAATTCAGATGTACCTGGCACAGAAGTGTTGTAACATACTGTTTCTAATAAGTTAATCTTGCTGGTTTGCATGCAGATAAAGACCATTATGATCTTCCATTGTTTGCAAGGAAAAAGACAGGACCTGAAACCTTGAAGTAATAGGGTTTAATTCCATCCACAAACAAAGAAAATGACTTCCAAAAAGGCAGCCCTTGCTTTCCCTGTTCAACATCGTGCCACGCTAGGTAAGCAAGGAGACACCCTTTATTTTTGGCCCTGGTATCACCCGCACACAGTGGTCATTAGGAACTAAACTAAACCTGAGTCTTGCTTTCTGACTATACTTAAGATTGGCCAAGGACCAAGGCACAGTTCTGTCCTAGGGACTGCTGGAGGAATCTCACTCTAATTCAAATACACCTGTGTGTTAATATCTTTTCAAAATAAGTGATCACACTGTTGGCTGTTGCCCTTACTCCCCCAATTTAACTATTAGTTGTGTACACATTTGTGTGTGGATTATCTCATGAGATCAGTGTGATTTTAAGCACACAATAGTAGAGAATCACATACATAAAATGTTTGCAAGATCACAGCTCTGGCGGTGTACTCTAACAAACCAGGGTGTGAAATTGGTATGTAAGTAGACTGAGGATTAAGCAACTTGCTGACTGCCGGTTTCCTCGGAGTAATGGTCAAGTTGGCTGCTGTGCTTTTGTGGGGAATAAGCGAAAAAACCCAAACAAAACTGAGCTTTGAGGAGTCTTTAGGAAATTAGAGACGTTTCTGTGTAGCTTTAAGCACTGTTAGCTAAGCTGGCAACACTAAGAAGTTAAGAGTTGTTTACCCATTAAAAGCAAGTGGGGAAATAGGTAGAAGTTTAAGGGAACAAAAGCAGACTTCTGATGCCAGTGAAGTATTTTCCAAAACCTTCAGCATAGGATGAAGGAACCACGTGATCCCCTGTAAGAATATTGCAGCAGAAATTAGTCACAAGTACTCAGTATCCTCCCTGGGAAAACAGCTCTGGGTTTAAGGGAAATGAGCCTGGGGTTGGTTGTATGCTAATTGCTTCTCATTACTATGTGTTAGCAAAGCTGTTTAATACTTGCTGTAAAGCCTGGATTTCACTCTCCTCTCATTTAATACCAGGTTAAATCTGGATTAATAAGGTCTCAAAAGCTTAGAGGTTCCAGTAAAATGAGATTTGGTTAAAAATTACATGTTTGTTTCCGCTAGTAACAGTGTTGCAGCTTTGGTGCCCTAAGCAATGGAGAAGTAAGACTGGTGAGAAAACACAACACACTTCGTTAGGATGTTGAATGATTTAGTAGAAGTTGCTGAGTCTTACTGCAAACCTTAGGAAGGGTTTATGTCTCCAGAGAGCCTGAACTCTGTCTGTCTCCCTTTTCTTAGACTTTGGAACAATGAAAAATGCAGTAGTCAATTTCGAATAATTTCCAAGTGTTTGTATAATCTATTTTCCTCAAGTGTTGAAAAATCAAAATGTGGAATATTGTCTTTGGAGCAGGATGGCTGTTACTTCAGTGCTTCACAGGCAGCAATATCTGTGATTCTGAGAGCTGAACACTGAATGGGAGCTGTTTATCAGCTGAACTATAGTAGGATTTCTGATAAATTAAGCATCTTCTCTTGGCCCAGGATGGTGGAATACAAAGCTGATGCCAGTCAGCTGAAACTGGCATGGTATAAAGGTGCACCTCTGACCCTGTGGTTAAAACAATTATTCTGGAAAGTATTTGTGGCTCTTGAGGACTTTCAGAGTTAAAGCTTTCATGTACATCTTGTCCCTGCTAGGAAAATTACCAGATGCTGACAGGGGGTGTCACCAGTGGCTCAGCTGAACATATGCTGCATATGGCTTGGCTGCAAGTGCCGGACAAGGAGGCCCTGTTCCCTGCTGCTGCAGAGACTGGTGAAAACAGGTTTTAAACCAACTGATTTCAGCACAATACTAAACGTTAGCCTCTATGCAGTGTTCATCCTACCAATGAGACTGAATAACTGTTCAAGCATAGGTCTGCCAAAATTTTTGGTGCATCAGTGAAGAGATAGGTGGCACCTTTACCGAGTTATTTTATAAATGGCTTGTGCTGAGGTACACAGCGATCTCGATATCCTTGCATTGAGGCTGTATTTGTGTTATTTTGTGGTGAGGCTGGAATTGAAACTGAGTCAGAAACTGAATGCAAAGCAGATTAAAATCTCTATCTTAACGGTTGATTTTAATCTCTGAATTTGACACAACAGTGCTTTGTATAAAATTCAGTTCACTGTTTTCTGGAGAAAGCATTTTCCTGCTTTTCCAGAGAACACACTTTAAAATAATCCCTCTTTGGGATGTTGCCGCAGAATTTTGTGTTTGTTTGTGTCTTTATTGCGAACCCGCTACAGGCAGCCACCCAGCACCACCAGCTGCACACCCGCCTCACACCCACTTGTCCTGGCACCCTATGGCTTTGAAACAACACACGGGGAATAAGCTGAGGGCAATGGCATGTTTTGCCAGCCCTTTCCAATTCACAGCACTCCTGGGCAGCTCCTGGGGCAAATTTTGAGTCTGGAGCCATTCCAGGAGTCCTGTTGCTTGTGGAAGGAGTTTCCACTCGCCTTCCTGCGCTTCCCTCCCTGCCGTTGGATGCTAACTTCCACCTTCTGCCCTGCAACAGCTCGGGTGCAGCCGGGGGAGCTGGTTCAGCTCACAGCCTGGCAGGAGAAAGCAGAAGGCATGTCCAGCATCTCTCCCTTTAGGTGGTGGCATGCTTTTAGACTGGCTGGAGCCATCACTTCTACCTTCATCTGAAGAGACCAGCTAGATTGAAGGATACGATGTGAACAGGAGCAGGTGGTCTATGGCGGAGGGCGGGGGGAGCAACAGCGTCTCTGGCTCAGTGTGTAGTAACAGGAGAGAGCAAAGCAGCCGTTACTGTCCTGGCACAGAAACAGAAAGTTTGCTGAATTATGTTGTGAAAAGGGAGAGGCGGGAAGAGATCTGACTCAGGTATTTAGCATTGCTTGGACAAAAGACAGTTCTAGGACAGAATTGCTGCAAACTGCAAAAATTGCTGTGCAAACTTTGATATTGGAGCTGGAAACATGGCTTGCATCTCCAGCTTAGTATTTTAATTCTGTACCCCAGCATCTTGAGGTAATGGCTTCTAAGGTTTTTCTCAGTTTTTCTTAACCTGAAGTTTAACAAGGTCTTTTTAAAAGGGACAGTGTCACTGACGGGAGCTGAAGCGTCCATTCTGCTGTTTGCAATGTTTAGGTAAAGACAGCTGACCAACATATATTAACTTTTGTAGTGCGGAAATGTGTAATCTTTCAGGTTCGGAGCTATCCTGTGCTTTTATAAGACATAAATTATTAGCCAGATCTGCAAACTCCCGTTTAGAAGATTAATGGGTCATCATCAAAACAGGCAATTGAGTCTTGAAATGGGCACTTTAGTCTGAACTCCTTTCAAAAAACTGGAATTTAAGGTTTGTCTTCTGCATGGGTAGATAATGGATTATTTTCTCCGTGTGTACACTTTTTATAGCTCTCATCACCGTAAGCATCAAAGTGCTAAAGAAGCACTGATGGATTTGTCCTTGCAGGCCTGTAGGTTATAAGGTACTACTCCTATCATCACTTATTTTACACCTATGGCACTTAAACTGAGAAAAGTATGCTGAACTGCCAAGGTTAGAGAGAAACAAAATCCAGAGTCTCCCTTCCCCAGCCTCAGCCATAAAACCATCTTTCCTGCCTAAGATGGGGTGTTCAATTTTTTTGATAATTTCCTGTTACTTTTGGGGCTGCTAAATCCAGAGTTGTTTAACCTCTGCTCTGTGGAATATGGGTGTCTGATCCAATGTGACCATAAAGGTCTCTTGGGGCACTGGTTCCACCACAATGTCGTGTCCCGTCCCGTCCCCCCCCCCTCCCATTTTAGACAATTATGCCATTTGGTGCCTTAGATATACATAACTAACTGCATCTCAGGCTACTAAAGTTGGGGTTTTGTCCATGCTGTTCTAACAGGAAGACAGCTGCACGATTCCAATGCTCTGATCTTAAAAAAATCTTCTGGTTTCCCACCAAAATCAGACTAACTTGTGCAGCTGCAGTATCTTACAGAGGCAGTCAATATATATTATTTGCATCGCTTCCTAGAAATAATTATAATATTACAAATAACATCAAGCTGAAAGAGATTTCTTTGGCTATCCTGCTGATAAAAGGTATGGTTGTTTTTAGCAGGACCAGTAAGCTAGCCCAAAATTTATAAATTTGTATGTGTCTGATTCCATTTCCAGACAAATAAGTTTTTGACTAAGCAGCACTGGGTGTCTCCTGCATCTTTAAAAACAGGTAACTTCTTTTCCTGCCAAAATACATAGACATTCTGCTTAAAATTAATCATCCATGTTTTAAAAAAAATACTCTTTGTTTTAGTCTTAATAATGAAGAAGATAATTAGTTACTGCAACACCAGAGAAACAGAGAGGTGACTATTAGCTAAAGGCTTATGATTGCTTTCAAGTTTTCAGGCATGCTAAATTCAGAGCACAGATTTTATTGAAAAGGCCAAGCACGTAAACGTTGTTGTGGCACTTCATTGTTATCCACTTTGCTCAAATTGTTTTTTTCTAGCTTTTCCATTCCACAGGATTCTTTGATAGAGTAAATTCAAACAAAAAGTAGAAGTTATTGACAAACTGGAGGTAGAATTAGCAATATTTTTTGTTGTTGTTGGGTTGTTGGTTGTTTTTTTTTTTTTTGTCTGAAAAAGAAAGAGAAACACACAGAGATGGTAATTCCTCTTCTGGCACAAGAAATGTGCCCATGAATGTTAATTTACTTCAGACCATAACAAAGACAGCAACTTTGTCATTGTAAAAAGAGACTAAACAAAGGAAAGTATTGATACTAATTGAAAAAACCCAGCCCTGTGTGGTTCTTGAAGCACATGAATCAAGACTGCCTAGAAGCCTCCTGACAATAACAAGCCCCAGTGCTTCCCCCCAAATGCTACCTGTTTCTCCTTCTCTTAATCTGAGTCACTCACGGCTCTGACCTCATGAACGTATCAAGAGCTGTAGTTGTTCAGGGCTTTTTGCCCTGGCCAGTATGGAGTTAACGAAGGTGCACAGCTGCACCAGAAGCAGTTGGGTATTTCTGTTGCATCATGCTGGGCCTATTATTCTGCTGAGACCTGTTATTTTATTATAATAAGCATCAGAAGCAAGATGATCCTATATAACTTTGCATAATTTCTACTGATGTGACGTAACTCCTAATGAAGTCCACTACCTGCTTCACTTTTAAAGCATTTCCATCTTTTCTAACATCTGATGGACACTGTACCTCTGCAGTGTTGCTGTACCCCTGCTCCCTCCAGCACAGCTGGATGATTTAAGTGAGGGCTGGGCGCTGCTTGTGCTCCCTCCCCGAGCTCAGGGAGAATTCCTCACCATTGCTCAAAAATCAAATAAACCCACGCGCAGCCCCTTGCTACAGGGCACACCCGAAAATGCATGAAGTGTGCCAGCTCCTGTCACTCCAGCCCCAGGTGCAAACATCTGCTTCAGGGGGTCCTCAGCCCTCAGACTCCTCAAGGCCCTTTCTTGGCTCATTTATTCTTCCATTGATTGATTTTGGCCTCCCGGTTGCATAACAAGGCACCTTCATATCCTCAGGTCATTTTGGAAGGACAGTTTTGAATAGAGAGGACTGGAAAGCAAGGTGATTAAGTGGGTGGGGAAGAAGGCTGATAAGGAGCTCTTAATAGTCACTTTTACATGCTATTATTTCTAAGCAAGATAAATAAATACAGAATGGCTGTAGGGCCATCAGACACCACAGCCAGGGGTGTGACACAGGAAAGAATGGCAGGTAAAGCAGAGAAGGAAGGGAAAGCAAATGGCTGCAGAGTGGGACAATTCCAGCTCTCTGAAATTGCACCCTTTCCTCCCAGATAGTCCGTATCACTTCAATGTACATCCATCTAACAGAAAATCTAATGCAACTCTTCTTCAAGACAAGGAGAAAAAGAAAAACATACATGTAATAGGCCAAAAAAAAGAGACATTTTTGACTAATCTCTTTTCCTTCCTATTTCTGTCTACTTTACGTCTCCACAGTCTTTTTCCTTCCTATGTCTTACACTTCGTGAGACACCAAATAAAGGTGGAATTCAGCCTTCCTAATTGGTAACTGGAAGTCTTCTTTATGTTTAAACACAATGATCTGTTTATTGGAAACTGCTCTTCTGTAGTACCAGCCATCTCTTCATGTCATGCTGTCTGAATAATGCCTCTTGAAGATGGGGGAGAAAGAATAGCATCGCAGTCAGACCCCGTGGGGTTATAAATAGTATTCTAGCAGCCTGAAAGGCTGAAGCCATCATTAAGCTGCATGCAGCTGTAGTGGTGTAGGTGGGTGAGTAAGAGCAACTTGGAGATGGGATAATGGTAACCTGGTACACAAGGGTCATTTTTCATTGATGGCGTCACTCCATCGGGCTATTGTGTTCTCCCTCAACTGGGTCTCTGTGTTCAACAGAGCTGAGCAAGCTCAGCAAAACAACCTCGGCAAAGCACATTGAAAAGAAGATTAGAGAGGAAAAGTCTTGTGTGTGGTGATTTTGTGATAAACCTTTCTCAGTTTGGTCAGTAATTGCCTTTATCGGCAGCGGAGTAAATGCAAGGGGAACTGGTCTTTGGGAAGCAGCATACCAGGTTCCTGTATAGGGGCAGCGATGGCTTTCACTGGGCAAATTAAGAAGTTAACACAGCAATTTAACCCAAGCTGTCCTTTGAGTGTTTTCCTTAGCAACGTGATTCATTTTCTGGAATGGATTTTTTCAGTGCCAAGACGACAAAGGTCTTGAATTTGGAAAATCCCCTTCAATTTATTATTACTGATTTGGTTGCAGATCTACACAAATGGAAAAATCCTACATTATTTTCACACAGTTTCTATATAAAGCAGATGAAAATAATTAGCAGCCTGTGTCAGTTTGTGCTTGCATACACAAACATACTACTCTTCCCTCATTTCTACACTGAATAAATTGGGATCGTGGTCTCGCTCCCAGTGAAGTCAGTGGGGGAGTTGCCTTTAACTTCAATGGATATGTGACTCAGCTTTAATTCCCCCTGTGGGACCTGTCAATGTGTAAAGATTCCTTGGAGGTTAATTGCTTGCAGAACAGTCTTTGCCGGGGATGTTAAAGGAAGGTGCAAATTGCAGAACTGGAGCTTTAGTTATGTACTGCAGCCTGGAAAAGACACTGCTGTTTAAAGCAAAGGGATCTCTTATTTCAGTAATCCCGCATTTTAATAATTAAATTTGGTCAGTCATTAATTTGAGTATGTGTTTGAGAGTCACTTCCTTTGCCATCTTGCCCAATAGCTGTTGAAGCAGGACAAATGCTTTTATATTTTCCTGAAATTATTCCTTTGGGCTCTTTTTAAAACTACCTTTAAAAAAAAACACAAACAAAGCAACCCCACACTGCTTTAAAACAGGCTTTTAGAAAGTATTTATAAAAGAACCACGAAAGAAATAAGAGTTGTGGGAGTGGAAGAGAGAATTTCTAAGTAGAAAGAATCATTCTCATTTAGACTTTTCAGATTTGAGTGACTTTATCACTGTGAAAGCTAACAGATGTATCGCTACCTATTAAAAGCTGGGTGGTGGTGGTGGTGGTGGGGTTGTTCCTTCATCATTAAAATTCTATATTCATTCTCCCATGTCACATTTTTTGTAATCCTTTCCCACCTGTATTACACTGTGAATAATCCTTCTCATTCCTTGTCACATGCACATTAAACCTCTTTTAAATTACAGACTTAGAGCTTCTAATACAAGCATTTCATTTTTGTTGCAGTAAGTTTGATGACCATTGCTATATCACTATTAAAAATCTCATGCATATACCAATCTAGAATTTATTCTTGGAGTTGTTCTCTTCATCGATTACTATACTTGGTCAACCAGAACATGCAGTGCTAGCGCTGCCTCTCAGTTCACTGCAGCTTTTGTTACTCATCTGGAGTCAAACGATCAGCCTGTAAATAACATGGTATACAGCTCAGTTTTTCAGAAATACCTGTGAAAGTGCGATGAATTTGTTCTTTGTTACACCTTTTCAAGCCTTCCCAGTGGCACATAGTATCAGTCCTCCGAAGAAATAAAAAAGCTGGAAAACCCACCAGGAATGCCACTTCAAAAGCACCTTTTTTAAATCATAAATTTAGATGAATTTTTGCTTTTTTAGGACTGTAGAAAAATCTTGGTATAGGAAGGACTAATGGGAAACTTTAGTCTGTAACTTTGAGGAAACACTGTGGCTTGTTTTTCTTCGGGTATTGTAAGAAACTGGAAAGTGTTCAAGTTTGTAGTCAGAAGAGTGATTTGCCATCTTTCTCATGGCAGTCCTGTTGGTAAATTTTGCTTTGCATCATCTTACTAAACCTTGGTGTGACAGCACCAGAACACTATATATTCTTCCCAGCCTTGAAAAAAATGGTAATTCAGATTAAGAAAAGATTTGGGTAGTTACTGGTCCCCAGTACAGGAAGTTAATCCTGCTCTCAGACACAGTCTTCGGTGTGCTGCATCTGTGCTCTGCTAAATGGTACGCATGTGTGGAAGGACAGACTCTTGATTCAATGAAGATGCAAAAATTAGAAGTGGGTTTTCACATACTACCAATAGAAAATCTAGGACAAACAAGTCTGGAAGATTAAACTATAGTATTTACTTACAGAAGCTTGACAAATGTCCAATTGACTAAATACTGTTATCTCTGTAATTGCAATTTTCTAGGTATTTTCTTTATTAAATGTAGTGACATTTAAAGAATATAGCATACAATATATTCTTACTTCATTATCTAAACTGAGTTTTTAGCGTGGCTTTCTAAGGAAATTAAGTTCATGCAAGATGTTGTTAGCCTGTCAGTTCCATCATTTCTATCTCTTCAAGCCATTTTTAACCTGCTGCTTCAAATACATGTAAAAGAAGGGTTCAGAACTCAAAGTTACCAGAATTTCTTAAGTTTCAGAAACACTGTTGGTTAGAAAAAGGAGAGACCCACATTAGTGGCTTAATTCAGCTCAATAGTTTTTTTCTGCTTTGTCTTTTTGTCTGGCTGGTAGATAGAGAACACAGGAGGAACAAGCCCCCCTTCTCTGAGGGGGCTTGTAGATTAAAAAGGATATTCCGAATGAGTGTGATGGATATACCTGGCATATTTATGGAAAGGAATGTACAAAGACACAGCAACGTAAATCCTTTGAAATTCAGGTTTGAATAGTGCTGTTAGAAGCTTTCAAGCAACCAGCACGAATCCCTAGAGATACCTGGGAGGCTGTGAGACATGTTTACAAGACCTGTTGAAAGCTTTTTTAAAGTTTACTTCTGAGATGCTTCTTGCCTCATAGGAACAAAATAATATTTCCTTTCATGATGCTGCTAAAGTTGTTCTCGTGGTCATTTCAGTGCCATTGCTGGGTCCCTTTTCAGAGGCTTCCTTTTCCCAAGGTCTGAAGCAGATAAGGACTATCTGTGCTGCCCCAGGTAGTCCCAGGCTAACACAAATCACCAGCCACAGTCCGTGTGGACCCTCTCCATACAATGTCAGCGCTGACAGCCTTTATCTCCATTTACTTCTCCTTGTTTCCCATGGTCAGCAGTGTAAAGCAACCACTTTGTCCCTCCATGTGAGTCATTATTCAAAGCTCACTCCTTCCATGGGGTGTACCATAGCGCTGGGGCCAGCCAGACCTCGCCTGGTGGCAGGCGGTGCCGGCTCCTGCTGCCTGCCGGAGAATCCTGTGGTCACTCCCAGAGTTATTTGCTGCTTCATTTGACCTACATCCCTTAAGCCCATTTGTTTGCCTCATCCCCTAACTACACCTTGCCTTTGAGAGTACGCCTGCACTGCTCTCCAGAGAAGTAATTGCCGTGTGCGTGTGCAGTCACACCGGTCTCGGAGGAGGGCAGTGGGGCTGGTGGCCTGCGTTACTTCGTTAGGGTGTCTGCTTTGCTGTGCACTCTGTGTCATCTCCTTTTTCCTCTTACCTGAGCTACTTTAAAACGGTTTTCATGATGTCCACAGCTCCGGTCCAAGCGTAGAAATATTTTTAGACAATAAACTACCTGAACAAGGACGACCAGTCTTTGTCAGGAGTCATGACGTGGGGCTGGAAGACATTGTCTCACAGCGGTTTTGTTGCAGTATACAAACGCCGTTCAGATTGTGCATAAAGTGTTCTTGCTGTTAAGTCTGAGGGACAAGTAAAAAAGTTGGCCAGGCTTGGGACAGAAAGACAGCCTGGGAACCAGCCGTAGGTATCTGAAAAAGCTTGCAGGTTGGCAGGTGCTTCTTTTCCAGCATGTGTATCTTTAAGCTGACTAAAGCAAACCACCCTTAGGGGAATATGCTCATTTATTCACGGGTAAGAAATTTGTATTTGGCACCACAAACACAACGGGGCCCCCCATCCGCTTTAAATACTAAATAGCAATATATGTTACGGCTGGTTTTGTTAGAAAACAAGCAGCTAGCTGCTGAATGTACTCTGCCGGGGTGAGAACGAGCGACACGTGATCTGAGGCTTTTTACAAACATTCGGGGCTTACTGGGAGGATCGGTTGCAGCCTGTGAGGAAGGGGGCTCCTCAGCCCGCGGATCACTGCCGGGACAATCACCCCGCGCTGGAGAACGGGTGAGGAGCGGGGTGGGGGGGCTGGCCAGCACGGGTGACATTTTCAAAGTACTAAAGGCGATCAGCCCTGCGTGGCCGGATCCCGTCCGGCGGGGCATCGCCGCCGCGCACGGCAGATGGACAGGAGACTCCTTCCAGCCAGCGGCAGCGCCGGCGACCCGCCGGGAGTCGCTTGGGGGCGGGCGGAGCGGGGCAGACCCTGCCGGGGGGAGGCCCGGCGCTGGGCGGCCGCAGGAGCCGGGGGTTCCTGCCCCGCCCCCGCCCCGCCGCGGCGGCCGCTGCCATAGCGATGCGGGAGCGGACAGGCGGCGGCGGCGGGGTCCCCCGGCTCCCCCCAGGTAAGGGCGCTGCTCCGCGAGTCGCCTCCCGGCAGCTCCGCGCCGCCAGCCGAGTTTTAAGTTTAATGTCATGGTGTTTGTTCTCCGGGCTCTCTGCCTGCTGAGGTGCAGTTTCTCCCAAAGCCGCTTGCTCCGGGAACTTCTCTGCCGAGAGCAGCGTCTTGCTCTCTGCATTGTTAGATATTATTTTTCCGCGTGGAAATTTGCGAGCGATGCAAGAGCGCAAGGGCCGGCCGGCCCCCCCCGTGTCTGCAAGAGCGCTTTGTCCGGCCCGGTGCCGCGGCGGCGGAGTCAGGCTCCACCCGGCTCGGCTCGGCTCGGCTCGGCCCGGCTCCACCCGGCTCGGCTCGGCTCGGCTCTGCCTCGCAGCCCGGCAGCCTCCCGCCGCGCCTCCGTGAATGAGGGAGATTAGAAGCAGGCGTCTCGCTGAAACACAAGAAAATCCTTTTATCCCCAGAGGCCGGCGGCTGCCAGATCGCTCTGGAGCGCGCTGCGGGGGGAGCAGCCGCACAGCCGCTGGGCACGGGCCCCGCAGCTCCCGCGTCCCACGCCGGGGGGGTGGGGGTTGGGGGGTCGCTGTGCGCGACCCCCCGGGCCCGCCCGCTGCAGCCTCCCCGCGGCGGCCGCCCGCACCTCCTGCGGTCCCCACGCCTCCCCCGGGCCCGCCGACCCCCGCGGCCGCTTGGATGGGAAGGAGACAAAGAAGGGGACGGGGCTGCCTCCCTCGAGCACAGCTGTACCTTCTGTCTCCTCGTTTCAGGGCGCCGGGGCGGGGGGGGGGGGAGCTCCCCCCTCCCCGCCCTGGCAGTGGCAGGTTTGTGAGGATCCCGCTGGCTCTTGCAGAGAAAACCGCACCGTGACCTTCGTTGTTAGCTGGTACCAGCCTCGGACTGGGGACACCGGTGGTTCCTGGGCACGGTGTAGCACGGCGGTGCAAGCGCCTCCCTGCCGGGCAGAGACCCTGGCTGGGGCAGGGGTTGGGGCACCGTGCTCCCGAGCAGCAGAGCAGGGTTTGGGCTGCTGGAGATTCGGGCAGCTCAGGGGGACATCCCTTACACAGCACGTGCCAGTTACAGGGACTCCGGTCACTTCCAAATCCAAGTTTTCATTGCGCTGTCATGACAGCACAGGCCGGCTTCTGGCTTTACATACTTCCGAGTCTTGTTTTCTTTGGCTAGGGAAAGTGCTGTGCACTCGATGTAACTCTTAAATTCTCCAGCTAGGGAACAGATAAAACAGGTGTCGTGCAGCCTTCCAACAGCAGCAAGCGTAGGAAAAAAAGATCCGTGTTTTCCTCTTCTTTGCCTTCTCTTTGAGGGTTAGGTGGCACCTGATGGTTGTGCTCGTGTTTTTGGATGCAAACTTCTCTCGTGTGTTTTGGGGCTTAGTGCTGAGTGTATGAGGAGGAGGGCTGGACTGCTGCTGTTGGGGGTTTCTTTCCCTGAAGTCTGCATGTGGATTATATTTAGTGTTGTAAGGTAGGTGTGGTAGTCATACTGAATTTATTAGCTTGTTAAGTATTAGAGAAACAAGTACATATTGAAATTATTCTGGTCTCTTAAATGGCTAATGAATTCATAAAACCCTCAAAGTGTAATTGCATACCTTCTCATAACTGCAACACACCTTTGTTCATGAAAAAAAACTTTGTTACCCATGTGTCTTTATTTCCTACGTTGGGGCTCAGACTTCTTTTACTGTCTAAGAAGATTTCTCTAACGGTTGCTTTTGTTTTCCTCGTGCAGGCAGCGCAGCCTGAGGAGCTCACTGCACCCAGTCAGTGTGAAAGCAAGACAGACCAAGGTGCAGGAGATGAAGGAGAGGCAGCAAGGTCAGCTGCTGGGGACAGCAGCGTCGCTTTGAGCTGCCCCAGCCTCCGTCTCCATGCGTACAGCGTCGAGAGCATGACAACATTTCCGAACGGCTGTGGAAATGGCACCACCGTTACTTGTATAGTTATGGATAATAAAGAGCCCCCAAACCAGGCTACCTGTGTCAGTCATAACGGGGGATGCAGCACTGGCAACAGTCATGAGGAGGAAATCCAAGAGGATAAACTCAGCCCTTCCAAAATCATGCGCTTTTTCACCACCCCTCGGAAACGGGCTAATTCCAGTTCTGACAGGCCTCGTTCTCTGGTTCTGATGGGCAGCTCGTCCTCGTGGAATGCTTTGTCTTCCATCAGGAAAATGGGATCTTTCAAGAAGTTGAAATCTTCAGTTCTCCAAGGAATTCAAACAAGGGAATGCTCAGACATCTTAAATGAGAATGGCTTAGGCAAACATGGGTCAAACGGGACAGTGGTGCAAGTTCAGACTAACAGGTATTCCTATTCGGGGCCTCTACATGATTTCCAGAATGCAGGGGATGGTTTAGCTTCTGACTGCTCAGATGCAGAGGAGAGCGATGAGTCTTTCCTGAGGAATACTCACCGCTCACGCAGCATCAGGCGAGCTTATGGTGCTGGCCGCATAAACTTGCTAGACACAGATAAAGTTCAGAGTCAACACAACTGTACTAGGCCGACATCACCTGTCATTGCAGAGCCAAAGATCTGTGAAATTTTGGTGAAGGACTCTGAAAACAACAGGATCATTTATCGGAGAAGCAAAAGTTCAGATAATTTGAACTTTTTAAAAAAAAGCTCATTCAAAAGGAAGTCCACCTCAAACCTGACCGACCTCAAGGTTGCAAGTGAAAAACAGATGCCAACAGGGACTGTGAGCGTTACTTCTGCTGACTCGGACAAAACCAGTGGGAACCTGGAGAGGAGATCCAAGCGATGGAAGAGCCCTATCAGGACAAAGGATTTTGACAGAGTTTTGAAACTCGTCAGTAATGTTACAGATGTTGCATGGAAGAAGGATGGCCCTAAAAGCACAGCTCCTTCTCCTAGCGAGCAGTCCCAGAGAACAAGGTCAAACAGCAGGCTGCACGATGACTACTCCCGCAGGGTTTCCAGCAGCGCAGATCATGACAGAAAGAGATGCACCTCCCCAGTGTCTAGTCCAGACTCTTCCTTGCCAGGAACGCCTTGTCTGCAAAGCCCCACAGTTGCTCAGGATAAAGAGGCTGAAATGAATGTAGCTGTTGCTGAAGACAAAAGCCTCAGGACCTCATCAGGTATCCCAGACTCCGACAGCTTATCACCCACGCTGAATGACATCAGTCCATTTCCCAATGAAGTGTTTTATTCGGACTCGGATGAACCAAAAGCTACCCAGCAGTTTACATATGAAGCTGAAAACCCTCATGTTCCGGTCAGGCCGACGACTCCAAAGCCTCAGAGTCCCACTGCAGAGAAGGATTTCCAGGGCACAAACCATCACAGCACATTGTCGCTGAGCTCATCGGAGAGTGAGGAGAGGTTCGAGGTACCGGGGCTGAAGCTGGGCAGGCACCCTGTTTGCTTCCAGGACTCGGTGCAGACAGTGTACTATGACGATGGAAATGAAGACAGTGGCATAAGCAGCCACTCTCAGCTAAGCCTCAATTTAACTTCAGGTGCTGAAGAGAAAAAGGAAGAGGTAAGAAAGAAAACAAAATCCTTTAGAAGCTGTATATAAATCTATAGGTTTTATTGACGCAAAACAATGCAAAATGACCTGGATACTAATGGCTATTGCAGCTTCTTGATGCTAAAATATGCTGACAGCTATTATTTCCTTGAATATAGTCTCTTTGGATGCTAACGTCACATTATTTTTACTTTGTGCATTAATATCAAAGAAAGTTTTGGCAGCAAAGCTATTCGTGAAAGTTGTCAAGGGCAGCTTACTGCACCCTGCAGATACACCACCTTGTCATGTGGTCTTGTCAGACTTTACCAGCCTAAGCAGGGCCTGGCTGTGTTTCCTTCCAAGCTGAAAGGTCTCTGAGGAGTCTGTATATTTTGAAGTAGCGTTGATTCAGTGTGAAAGCTTTGCCTGTGGAAGCCTTGCAGAACATGGTAATATATGTAGAGCAGTGTGGTGTGAAAGATACAGTATACAGGTTTAAGCATTCGTTGTATCCGATGTTTTAACTGTGCAGTGATGGGCATACTGAGGGTAAAATGGTGATTTATTTGCCGGCAAATTTCAAACAGCAGTACTTTCTGTGCTGGGCTGAGTGTGTTGCTACTAACGTTTTGGTGTGAAGACACCAGCATTTCACTGCACCTAGTGCCTGATTTCATATTTTCAGTAGATGGGTAGATAGATGTATTGCAGCACCTCTGAGGTAAGTTCATGTTAATAACCTTGTGCCCTTACCTGAAGCATTGTGAGTTGGCACTGAAGCGGTTGCAGTGATTTGGCAGTGTTGGTGAAGAGCTGTCACATGTATCCTGCACCCATCTGAAACGGTGTGGCTCACTGCAGCCCCAGTGATGTGTGGTAATGTGGTTTTGAGCTATTTGGGGTGAGGCAGGAGAGAAAGGTTCGCTACTCATTGGGAAAAATGCACTGGGGCAAAAATCCCTCTGGATCTGTATGTATATGGAAACCATTTACAAAATAAAGCTGACACGTCTTTTAAGCCACCTCAGTTTGACTGAAAGTATCATGTACCTTAGGCAGTTGTTGCAGCTGCAGATTTCAGCCTTTCATGCTACAAGGTCTTATTATGTCTGTGAAGCTATCTTACTTTTAAAAGCTTGGAACGTTTTTTGCGAACTGGAGAAAAGAGTTTGTTTACTGTAGTGCTTGCAGCGATGGCAAGACTGGAAAAATAAACCCGGTGTAACTGTTAGGGCTCTGAGGTTACTCTTCTTCTGGAGTCCCAGAATTTCCCCAGCCATCCTTCTTTTCCAAAACTCTTACTTAAGGGTGAATGCTAGGCAAGGGGATGCTTTCACACTGCCAGAAGAGGTGAGAGCCATAGTGTGGATTTATCTCCCTTCTATTTCTCAGGAATAAAATGGGAGGTAGAATTAATGCTGCTCATCTACCATCTAGTGGTGATCTGTGATCATGGCCAAAGAAAAATTCAGCTGGTCCCTCCCCTTGGCTCCGGACAAACCAGTACAGTTTTTAAATGAATGTGTACTTTGGGTGGATAAAAGCTACTGTAGTTTTAGTTTTAACACCACATTCTGTTATTATATAACATGCAATTTAAACTTTATATTACAACATATCTTAGGTTAATTTTGAGTGCCTTTTAGTGCTCTCTTCAGTTGTCTAAAATACGGAGTGTGTGCTGGTGGCAGCTCTGGGTTTGTGTAGCAGGCAGGTGGCTGGCATGGGAGGGAGCCCTGCAGAAGAAGGAAATGGTGGCCAGGGGATGGACTCCTTGGCTGTTGAGCGGTGAGGTACTGTAGCCCCCTCCCTCTGCAGTGAGCGCTGCCTGGAGTCCCTGCCTGTGGCAAAGCAACTGCAACCACCCAAATGATGCAGCTGCATCCAGACCTCTCTTGGATGTGGTAGCTGTGGATTGGAAGCAGGAGCTGTGCACGACAAGGTTTACTTCTGCCTTACTATGCAAAGGGTATAAACTCTGTATATATATACATATATATATTTCCTTTTTTCTCCCCGTGCCTGCTCCTCATCCCATGCACAGCCCTAAAGCTGTGGCATTGAGAATGACTACAAAACAGGGAGAGTGGTATGGTTTCTCTGTGCCATTTCTTTGGAGGGTTTCATTGCTCATTTCCTTCTCCTTTACAGCATGCTTCCCTCAGTGTGGAGGTAGCTTGGTACCAAAGATACTTATGCCAGGTTATTTTTTAATTGGAGTTTATTCAGCCTGCAGGCACTTTTATGAATGCTGCATACTCGCACAATGAAGTCATTGGGGTTTGAACTTTTGACTACAGTTCATTTTTAACTCTACATCTCTGTGTTATAGAACTGTACCCACCCAGCAAGTTGTTCCTGTGATAGACACTTGGTTCGTTCTTGACAACCATTTGAGAGATAATGCTGAGCCATGCAAATCCCAAATTTTTAAGATTTTGTCTGACTCTGAAATACAGTGTGCTGAAGGACAAATCTGAACTGTTTTGATGTTTCATGCATCTTCTTTTCTGTATGGATTTCATGTAAAAGCCAACATGTCTTTCAGTACAGCCACTAAAATCTCTGTGGCTTGGAGACATATTTCAGTACAAACCTTACAAGGTGCTAAATGGTCAGACTCAAACGTGTTCTTCTTTAGGGACTCCAGCCATAGCTGGAAGGAAACTAGTTTATTCCCTTACCTGCTCATCTAGTAGATTAATTGGCAAATGAAATCTATGGAATTTGGTCCATCTCTGTATTCTCCCAAATACGGAAACCAAACATTTTCTACTTTGCTTTTCCTCCGACGCTGTAAAGCAGATGTTGCAGCATTCACACAAGGGCATCTATCCGTTTAGCTGAATTCCCATGTGATTTAGCCTTGAGATCCTGTCACTTCTGTCACTTTGTTGGTTTCACCGAAATGCAAGATTTGGACTGGAGCAGAGGAGATGTCTGGCCTTCCTGGTTGTTGGTCCTGCCAGAGGTTGGTTCCCAGGGAAGAGCTAATTAAGTGCAGCCTGGATCCACGCCTCAGCACTTCTTAAGCTACAGAGACATGAGTCACCAAAGCCTGTCTGTGACAGCCCATGCTTTCCCAGTCTCTGCTTTATGCCACTGTCACTTGTATTCAATATGTTGCTTTTAAATAGCATCAAGAGATGATTTAAGTACAAGTTTGTATTTGGACTGTTTCGCATAGTCTTTACTTTCCTGAAGAAGACACCCATGTCACTGTAAAGTGAAAACTTAAACTCTTCGCTTTGGGCTGGCCTGTACCAGCTGCTGAGGCTGCCTAAACAAAATGCTGTTCTGAATGTGTTACAAAAAAGACAAATCGAGTCTTTCACCTGGTCTTTCACAAGCTTTTAGAGCACTTGCAGTTTAAGTTCCCTTGCTGGCAGCTGGCTTCACAGTACACCAGACTTTTTATTACTTGAATGCCTTATCTGCTTGACTGTAAGTGAAATTACAGTGAAGAGGGAGTTCTGCTGTAATTAGGGTTGAGTCACATTTTGTTTGCAGACTGTATTTTAAGTGCTCCGAGCTCTGTCTGTTGACTCATTTATGCTCGTGCCATGCAAAAGCCAGTGGTTCCAGCTAATCCACAGCATGCAGTCCCCCAGCACTCAGCTGTTGGCAGAGCTGAGCTGGACTGTCCTGTACGGATCTCTGGGCTGTGAATATTGAGCATAGGTGGTTTAACCTGGGGGACAGCTTATGGAGGAAATATGGAGAAGATTCAGCTCTGTCCTATTCAGCTCATCCTCCCTATTTCTTGCTTCAGAAAGTGTCCTTACAGTAACGGACCAAAGGGTGGTGGCTGGATGTGGTCATGTTCGATACCCACAAGGAGCATGCAGTACCTAGGAGCTGAGGATGGGCATTCTTGGTAGCTACCACAAGCTCCTGAGTGCTGTGGGGCTGGGCATGAGTGCATCTGCTGGGAGCTGGCTGGTTTCAGCTCTCTGAACTGTTTTTTTCTGGATTTATGCACCTCTGGTTCATCCGCATGCAATTTAGTGTGGCTTAATCAGCTTAATCTGTGTAACGGAAAATGTGCTAAACTGTGAAGGATAATTAGGTAAAGTGAATAACAGGGAGGGAAGGGGGGAGCTTCTTAAACTGGGTTTGCTCCTATGGGGCTTGTAATTTGGAGCAAGGGCCCATCTCTCCAGTGGCATGCTGGTCTTCCTGGCTACAGGGCCGAGGGACAGCGCAGCAGAGCACCATAACAGGCTCTCAGCAGCATCTCCAACAGCACAGTGGGGTTTCAGTTACACTGAGTGACACTGGATTTACACAAAACTCTCCGAGCTGCTCTGCACAAGCCAGGATACATACAACATCTCCACAGTTGCTCAAAGAGCGACTTCCAGGAGCACCTGCCCAGAGCTAAAGCAGAAACCACTGTGCATTGCTACAAACCCGAGCTGCAGTCGATCACTGAAATATGATGCAGAAGGGAGCCCTCAAAGGACATTAATCTCTTCCCGTTGCAGCAAAAACTTCCAACTCACTGCAGCAGAGCTGTCTGTATTCGGTACAGCCTGTAATCATTTGTTGCTGTATCCTCTACTAGGAAGAAGAAAAACAAGGCAGTGGTGATGGTAATCTGAATTCTGGGTCAGGTTAAATTTTAGACCAAGTAACTCGGCAGTGCTGAGTAAAACTGCCATTCTTGAAGGCTGTACAGTAATACAGGAGTTACCGTCATCCCTGCAAAAGGTTCTGTAGATGCTGAAAGGAGGAGCTCAGGTGGACTCTGCAGTTAGCCTGGGGCAAGCTGCTTCCTCTCCTTGCTGCTTGTGTGCTCCTCTGCTTCTCCACAGTGTCTGACACTTGACTGCTGTTGCTCTGCTCTGTCGCCTCAGTAACACCCAGGTGCTGCTTACCCTGGGATCAGGAGTAATAGTACCCTAGAGAGGGGAACGACACTTCTGGCCGTGTAATTTTTACGTCGAGCATGCTGTTGAGTTGTCATCACTGAAAATCCATCTCGACGCTAGGAGGTTGTGAGGTCCAAATCGAGCAGAGGCAGCTGCGTTTCCCCTTTCTGGCGTCCACTGCTGTGCCGCTTGTGGTACCAGGATGCTGAGCGGGATGCTGTGGCAGGCTGGGGGACTGTGGCTGAGTGCTGGAGCAGGCTGAGTACAGCAGCCTCGACTCTTCCTACTCCAGGCTCAACCACAGCAGCCTCGCCCTTACTCCACGCTCTAGGAAGTAATAGTTTGCAGGCGTAGAGTTGCCCAGGGCAGCTCCACCCCGTGCAAGCTGGCGTTTGTGACTGCTGCTGGGACCAGCCAGCCGGCTGGGCTTGGGCTTGGGCAGGGAAGATGAGGCTTTGCTCGGGAAGGGTGGAGGAACCAGAGGACCTCTGCCTGGAGGGACGCTGAAGAGATGCAAAGGCCTATGGCTTTTTATGTTTTGCTTTGTTAGCATAAAGTTCCATTTTCAACCTGTGTTTATCATCTGGCTTCCGAGGTTCACCAGCGGATATTACAAAGACAGCCTGGAAAAAGTTGCTTGTTTTGCCAAGTAAAGGAAAATGGATTTTTTTTTTAGACCTGTTACTTGACCTGGGGAGTTCTGAGAAATCACTTAGGGATTTATTTAGGGATTATTAATGGCTATACAGCTCCTAAAATGAGGCAGAGGATATGGCCCTGCCAACTCCTCTGCTACACCATACACTATATGCTTGCTGTTCCAGTTCAGACACTGAAATAAGGAAGGGACAGCATTAGAGCACCACCCAGCCATCCCCAAGTATCAGTCAACAGAAAACAAATGGAAACAGCTTTATAGTTTTAGCGTCCTTGCATTTTTGCATAACTGATGAGATTATTTCTGCAAACAGCTACATTTCCCTGCAAACTCTCCTGTGTAGGTCGGAAATACATTAGCTGATTTGGTTTTGGAGATGAGTTAGAGAGGATGAAGGAAATCCTTGAGGCTGAAGAACAGATTTGAGAGTCATGAGATCCTCTTGTCATTTCCAGTTCAGCCCTGTGCTTCCTCTGTGACTTACATGACTTAACTGCCTTGTGTCTGCTCCTTATCTGTGAAATGTGGATACTAGGAAGGTAAACTCCTAATCTTCGTAAGGCGTGTTGCTGAGAGGGAAAGCATTATGCTTGTTGATTGTGATAAGCAGGCTTTCAAGGATCAGGTTAAATGAAGCAAACCTGCATTAAATATGCCTTATAAGTATATGGCTAAATTTTTTGGGGGGTTGTGTCTATATAGGTGATTTTTTAATGCTGTTTTATAGGTGTAGTTGTTAGAATACCACAGTTGCTTTGGTGGCAACAAATCCCAATAGTAGAGTTATATAATTTTTTCCCCAATTTCTAAAACTTCCAAAATGGGTGTTTTACCACAGTAGGTTGTGTTGCTAACAGCAATTGATTTTACCATGTTACAAGGCATAATAATGTAATTTTGCTTTATTACAATGCATTGTATCTCCTGCATCCATTCTAGGAGCTCATACTAGTATAGTGCAGTGGTATTCCTTTAGGGGGTCACCCTATGGAACAGTGCTCTGCAAATTTTTAAACTGTGGGTCCACTCAGTTTTTGGGAGGGGGAAGAAAAGGCAGATTGTCTTGCTATAATGTTTATAAGTTCCAGGCTGCTAAAACTTATCTTAAATTTTGAATATAGTTGTATTACTTTGATATCTTCTGCTTTGCTTGTTTGTATAGGTGTAAATATATATGTTCTTAAGGTTTTTTTCAGTTGTTTCG
This sequence comes from Falco naumanni, assembly GCF_017639655.2. Taxonomy (NCBI): domain Eukaryota; kingdom Metazoa; phylum Chordata; class Aves; order Falconiformes; family Falconidae; genus Falco; species Falco naumanni. The sequence continues at coordinate 17,698,042 of NC_054055.1, forward strand.
CAGATCACATTCTCCTGTCTTGCAGACCACTGGTCAAATAGCACTGTGTAGTCTAGGGATAGATATTCAATGCTTTTACTTGGGGCCTTATTAAAGGCTAATTAAAAAGATGCTATTGGTAGAGGAGGCAGAGACACTTAATTAGAAAGGAATAGATGGAAGTTTTCTTCCTGTAAGTGTATTGGACTAGTTTAATAATTCTGGCTAGCTTGTGATAGAAGATGTGAACACTGACTGAATGGGTGCTTTCTTCTACAGCAACAGCAATTATTTCCATGGAAACTATTGCTGTGATTGTTTCACTGTTGGAAATTGTCAACCTGTTGAGTGAACAGCATATCCCTAGGCTCTCATACACTTTAGGATCTTTTGACAAAATCCAAAAAGAAAGCAATAAATATATTTTCTCTGGGAGACTGTCATGTATTCAGGATCTCATAATCTCTGTCTGTCACAACAGTTTGCAAATAAAATATCGATCATGTCCATGAAACATGATGCAAGCTTTTGACCTCAGTTAGTAGTGTTGATAAATGAACTTCCATGATAATGCCCCCCCCCCTGCTATTTAGCAACAAGAAAAGTGCAAAGGTTGCCTTTTATCATGTGCCTGGGTGGAGATACGTTGTCAGGACTTCTACTCTGTTAAGTGAAGGCGATAAAATAATTTATGACCACTATGATCACTTGGTCCTTTATATTTTTGGTGGCTTATATGAAATGAAAAATAAATTCTAATGCTGCTACTGAGTTCCTAGCATTTGGCGGTTACTGTATTATACAGAAATATCAGCTATTCAATAGCCACCGATTATAATACTGGCATGTAGCTGTCATTGCTAGCATAAGAAGTTTGTACATTTTTATATAGACCCATAAAAGTACATAGAACTGTGTACTCATGAACAAAATACAGAGGTACCTACATGACATAGCACAGATCCTGTGAGGCTTTTAAGCCTTCTCATTTACGGAAACACATGACTGATTATCCATGACAAGTTTTCACTGAGAAGATGTAGTAATTGTATTCTGAAACTTATCAGCCTACTCAGGTTTTCCTTGTAGCTTATTCTCAGCCAGAATTATCATCTGTTTCATTTATCACACCTTTTTATAAATGCTGTTTGGAAATTAATATGCATTTCTTGTAAAGACATTATTAGATTTTGATGATTTCCTTTCTCTGGATTAGAAAAAGGCAGCTGTAGTTAGCAAGGCTGCATTTCAGCCAGGCAGCTCAAAAATACAGAGATACCAAAACATGGAGCATGGAGCATTGCAACTTATTGTGGAGCTAAGAGGAAAAAAAAAAAAAAAAAAAAAAGCAAAAGGGAGCCAGGATGCTCTTTACCCTGGAGACCAACAAGGCTGGCACCTACCTGTGACTTCCCAGTAGATTGCCAGGTAGATTTAAGTGTCTGTTTAGACTGCCATGCTTGTCTATATGTGTAAGTTATGAAGCATTAATTGTATCAGTACATTTAGAGCATAAAAATAAGATTTTAAATATCCAAATAGGTAATGGTGGAGGTTGAAATGTGGATTAGTGGAAGGGAGCCTCAGCAATGTACACAGGCATCAACACATTTAAAAAGTGGTGATTTTGTTTTCATTAGGAAGTTAGTTGGCATAAACACGTTAACAAAACATCACCCAGGGATTGTTTTTCCTTTGCCGTTATGGTGGCAGCAGTATGTCAGCCCTCACAAGTGTACCAACAGCAGCAAGCTGACCAGCAGCTGGCTGTGTTGGGTCAGGCTTACACTTTGGGCTTTTTCTGCAGTGGAAGTATGGTCAGGTATAGGATGAAGTGTTGTTCGTGGTTGGTGTAACTGTGCCAGCAGAAGTCCTGCCACGCAATTGCAGGTACTGGCAGGTTTTTTTGCCATTTCACTGATAAAAGTTGCTTTCGTGTAAGCAACAGTTTATCAGTGCTGTACAAATCAGATCTCATGCTCCTCAGGCAGCACTCCCTCCCTCTGAAGACGATTTTGGGGGTTGACTTTATTAAATATGCCACTGTAGTTTGAGTAATAGTTGCAGAACCTTGCTCTCATCTGGCTCTAAAGGCAAAGCTAAGATTTTAGTGGTTAAACACTTGATGCTGCTTACATTGGTATTAATGAGTAACAGGGAATACCAACAGCAGTCATGTGCCATTAAATGCAACAGGGTCGTACCAGTGCCAGATTGGGTTGAGTGAGGTCATGATCAAGTCCTTGAAGCTGCTGTGCCTGTATTGGGAAATCAGTCTGGGCCCAGGCAAAGGAAAGATTTGGTCTGGCTGGGCTCGGACTCCGTGGTGCCATTGTCTGCCTGGGAGCAGCCCAGGAAAGCTCCTGCTGTAGCCTGGCCGGTGCAGTCAGGGGCCCTGGGGAGCACACCCAAAACAGCACACCTGAAAGCAGCACGTGTGATGAGGGGCAGGTATCCAAGACAGATGTGCACAGCTGGAAAGCGCCTTGTGGGGAAGCTGCACCTTGCTGGAGCCGGACATGGGGACCAAGCAAGGTTCCCCACGCACTGGGGAACATGGGTGTAGTGCCATCGGCATCTGCTGACACTCAGGTTTGGCACCTGATTCCTGCCAGTAGTGCTGCCTGGGCGATCTGCTCTGTAGGTTTGGCTGACGCTCTTGTCTGGGGGCTCAACTCGATTGCCTGAACATAAGCACCCAGTGCTGCTTTGGTGCTGATTGTTTCCCCCTCGTCTCCAGGGGCTGCTTCTGGATGTCCCAGGCCTCCCATAGGTACTTGCATGATGCATGGTATGTGTAGGTTGGGAACATGGCTCTGGGTGCCTGTGTTCAGACAAGAAAATTTCACCACAGATTTCTACAGGCTACAGTGACAGCTTTAACATCTAGCTAACATACAGGCACCTCCGTTGCAGACATCAGAATTTAGATGTGGGAGTCTGGAGCTAAATCCTACCCCAAGAGTGACATATTACATGGGAACAACAGCAAATGAAAGTGTAGCCTGGATCGAAGTAAATGTTAATTTTAGGTGGTTGTATTGGTAGGTATACTGCTGTCAGGAAAAAGATTAAAAAACATTTTAACTAATATACTGTTGTAGGAATCTAGCTGTCCAGATAAAATTAATTCATCTGCATTGGTATAAATAAGTAGAGCTGTTTGTGTCTGCAGTTTCAGAAGAAATCTAATAGTGCAGCCAAAAAAGCAAGATAAATTATCCTGGTTGCTAGTGTTGGTGATCCTGTGCTGCTGGTAGATTAACAGGTGTGAATTTCAGAAAACCAAGTAAGGCTTAGACCTTTACTTCTCAGAAATCTCAAAATCCCTTAAGATTTTTGAACAACACTTATAATGCATGTCAGTGCATGACGTTTTGATTTTCATCCTATATGAAGTGCCATGTATATCTCTACTCATGTATAGATGTTATCAATAATAATTGTGTAACATAAACCTGATTTCACCTATAAAGGATTCATGAACAGAATGCCATTTGGGATCAGCGGTGCTGCACCACTATAAAGCCAGTGGCAAATGGAACAAAATAGTTTCCTCAGAATTTTTTCATTGATGTCAAGAATCACACTTATGCTGAAGTGATTGCAGTACTGGAGCCTATGCGTTGTGTGCTGGATACTTTGTTCCTACTAGTAAGAGGTCACTTGATCAGATCCTGCTTGAGTAGGTCACTTAGAGGAATGTGAGGTTATCAGTCTGGTTTCCTCTGATTTTTGCTATGAGAGGGTTTTGTTTTCTGTTTTCTTACTATTCTTCAATGGTTTATAGAGCTAAATCAGGTCTAAAAATACACGTCCTTCAGCATTGTTTATTGCACAGCAGAGATTAATCTGGCTGTCATTTGGATCACTACTGTAGGTGGAGTGCTGCAGAAGGAAAGCAGTCCTCTCTTTGCAAATGTTATTGCTCAAGATAAGGGTGTAAAAAGCAGATTAGGAGATGACAGGTGACGTGTCCTTCTCTCAGTCTAAAAGTACAGGATCATGGGATAAACTTCGCCTGACTGGTTACACAGAGAGTGTGCTCACATTTGTAGCTCTTATGGACAAAACCAAAAAATGACTCTCATGAGCTCCTTTCTCAGTCTCTGCATATGTGGAGACCCTTTACCTGTGTCTGATTCTGAGGTAAGAACCTTTATCAAACCTGTAATTTTTCTGCTCTGACCTCGGAGGGGCTGTGTTTAAGGGACAGCTTCACTGAAGCTGTGTTTGTGCACCAGCCAGGGTATCACTCTCTGCTGAATTGTTTATACTGTTAAAAGTGGTCCTGAGCTAAAATCTGCAGAGAAGGTGAAGCATGCATGAGTGACAGGGGTGATGTCATAGAAATCAGAATTTATGCAGGTGCTCTATTTAGAATAAATTTCATGCTGTAAGTGATATAATTGAATGTAGAGCAATGTGTGACATTGATTGTTTTTCATACCTTAATTGCAGTAATCATGTTAAAATGCTGACTGTTTAATAACTCTGCCTACTAGCTAAAGTACTTCTATACAGTTAAATTTGTCTTAAGCTGTCTTTCAAATAAAAGCAAAATCTGCCCACTGTATCAGGTGGCCTTCTGAAAAGGCTCATTGGAGTTGCAGTGGCTTGGCTGAAAACAGTAGGTGGAAAGGAAGGTGGCAGAAGATTTCACAGGCATCATTGTGAAAGGCTGATTCTGGGCAGCATGTTTGCTTTGAATATGCAATGCTTGAAATGCTTTCACCTGGTCTGAAACAGATGAACAAGATGTAGCTAGAGACAGACAAAATGTTGTCCCTCTTTTTTTTGGAATACTTACTGACTTTGAGGATTGTCAGAAGTGCACTTGGGTAGACTGAAGATATCCCAATAAAGAAGTAGGCTGCTTTTTCTAGAAAAGTCAGAATTAGTTCATAATTTGTATGAGAACTGGGGCAGGGTTCACTTGCTCAGCAGTGCTTTGAAGTTTGTCAGTCAGTCACTTCATTGGGTGTTCATGCAAGCTCCCACCCAGCCCAGAAACACCCATCTTCCTTTCTCTGTTTCTTTTATGTTCTTTAAAGAGGAGCCAGGAAAAGCTAAGGAAACAGTGAGAATTTGGAAATTTTAGGGAAAAGTGAATATAAATTTTTATGTGCAGTATTTTTCCTCAAAAACTGCAGGGGCTTTTGCTAGAAAAGTTTACAGCAGTATTACTCCAAATGCATTGAAATCCTTAAAAATGTTCCCTCTAAGAAGTGCTTTTATTTCCAAACTTTTAGTAACAATGCAATTATGATACCTGTAGGCATGAACCTCCATGAGCCAGGTGTGCTGTTAAACTGGAACAATATGCTCATTTTCCAAGCTTTTGCATCGGATTTCTTCCCCGTATTTGTGTTATAACGTATCTCTGCTCCTAATCAGTATGACTGTAACCTGCCTGAGCATATAGAAAATTAGCTTCTCCCTTCCGAAACTGGATGAGCTCGCTCACCCAATTTGCACGTGGCTGCGCAATCTCTAGATCTGACCCAAGGGGAGTGTAGGAGGGAGGGTGACTGCCCACTTTGGTATTGGCTCACAGTTACATGGGATCAGCAAGCAGTCAAACTGCAGCCTTGCTGTTTATTTTCATCGCTGAATAGAGTTAAATCATAGTATGGTTTGGGTTGGAAGGGACCTTCAAGATCACCTAGTCCCACCCCTGCTGCCATGGGCAGGGACACCTCCCACCAGACCAGGCTGCTCACAGCCCCATCCAGCCTGGCCTTGAGCACTGCCAGGGATGGGGCAGCCACAGCTGCTCTGGGCAACCTGTGCCAGTGCCTCACTGCCCTCACAGGAAAGAATTTCTTTCTAATATCTGACCTAATCTACCCTCTTTCAGTTTAAAGTTGTTGCCCCTTGTCCTGAAACAGAACAGGGTCTTAAAAAAAAAGATTAGTCAGGATGAGTTTGGTATAATGCTCTGGGTGATGCTGTTTGCGTTGAGAATGTACTCTGAATAATTAGAAAAGATAAGGTGGGCACCTGAAAGAGATAAGGAGACCATCAAGTCAGGAAATCACTGAACAAAGAAAATTGAAAGGTCTACTCCACCTAGATCCCACCTATTGTGAATGGAATGGTTAGGTGTCAAAATCAAATGAGTATGTATGTAAAGATGTTGTGTAACCTCTCATGAAAACCATATAAAATACCTGACTTTTCAGTGAAAACTTTGGGAGCTAGTTTGTCCGGTGTGAATCGGCTAGCTCCCCACTGTTGCACGAAATAAATACCTTTGCTGTTTAAGGACAAAATTTGTCTCTGAGCAGTTACTGTGTGCTGTTTTGGTATCAGTCCTGTCACTACAGACCTTGGTAATAAGTCCAGAAACACAGTGAGCTGGTCAAATTATTTCTACTGGTGTTACATGTAACATGTTACTTGAGCACAGGAACAAGTCCTGTGAGCACCAGAACTGTCTTTCCAAGACATCATTCAGTGAATTCAGTGTTTATGATACGGTCTGTCTGTACTGCTGAGGTAGTAGGTGAGTTTCTAGTATTACTAGTCATGTGTGCCTAAGAGGTGCTGATGGCTGAGTGTTAACACAAGTGTTAACTCTGCACAAGCATCACGATGTCTTTCTTTGCAAAGTTACTGTCTTTCTGAATTGCCATTTGCATTTGTTGTATTTATGGTAACTCTTTCTTTTTAGCAATGTTAAGTTGATCTGCCATATGAAAAACTCACAAATGTCGGAAAATTCTGTGGCTTATATGACTTGTTCACATTTAAAAAGGTTGTTTCTGATGACCACTGGAAGAGGTCCCCATCCCAGGATGAAGAGAAGGCAGACACACAAAAGGTCACCCCCAGGAGATGGGGCTCTGGAAAAAGATCTCGACCCAGACCTCTCTCAGACTATGGCCAAATGTCGATCAGAAGTTTCTCTATACCAGAAGACGCGGTTGCAGTGGAATCTCAGAATGCAGACTGTATGGATGGAGAAAATCAGCCAGGACTGGCTTCCATTGGGTCTGTGATCCAAAGCAAGACAGTAGGCTACCACAGAGGGCGAAAAAGAAGACCCATCTCTGTAATAGGTGGGGTCAATTTCTATGGAAGTGGTCCCGCAGAAGAGATAGAAGGTCTGCTGACACAAGTAAGATAAGAGATGTGCTCTCTGCAAACTGCAAAAGACCCTTTCACTTCCTTGTCTCTGTCTTCAGCCTAGAAAATAGAATGGATGCTTCCTTCTCTTCCTTCCCTTTTGTCAGCTGACATTGTGTACTTACAATTCTGCTTTCCTGGTCACTAATTACTTTGTCTTGTTGTTAAAAAACAAACCAGCATGGAATAAAACTGACAACTGACTTGAGGATAATCTTTTCCATATTGTAAATGAACCTTATTTCTTTCTTGGAATGGTCATTATGTCTCTTATTGGTATATAAGAGCTTATTGGTGTGCAATGCAGCTGTGTGTTTAGTCTCCTTACAGAGTGTAGGGCCTGAGGAACAGGGGAGTACAAACAAATATGATAATACACATTATTCATTAATTGTTTTGAATTCTCAAAAAACAGGCTGGTTCAAAACCTTTGGCATTAGCCATGGTGTTAAAAATCATGGTGTTGGCATAGCAAGGAAACTTAAAACTAATAAGGACATTGCTTAAGAAAATTGGTAATAGATTGATAAATTAATGAAATAAAGGAAGAACCTAAAAAACCTGGCAATACAAATAAAATGTCTGTTTATGTACTATTAGATTGACCTGATGGAATGAACGTAGGAAGCCTGTAAGAAAACAGCGTGTGATTGAGTTAGCACTTGAGCAGTACCTATATACTTACTTGCCATCTCTGTTAGCTTAGGCAAAACAGTGAGAAATAAAAAACTTCTGAAAGAAAAATAATTCCTTTTTCCCTGGAGGTAGTCCTGAGTAGGTACAATGTGTAGAGGAACTTAACTGTGGTGTTGGTAGTGGTGGCCCCATCTTCCAGTTGGTTACAGAGCTTCTTCAGACTCACAGGCTTTTGTAACATTGCACTGATCAGGTGTTTTCCACTTAACAGAAAAGCTGAAGGGCTCCCACTTAAAGCAGTTGTCAGGCTGGTAAAGCAACAGAAAAAAGGAATAGTATTTATATCCTCAAAAAAGTGTGGTTCTAGTGGTTGTTAATGGAATTTGAATCCTCTTAGTCTTTGTCATGCCACTAAGTCTCCTGCTGGGAAGTTTAGCGGTACTCCCCCAGTTGAAATCAAATGCTGAAATAATGACAGGATTTTCAGTCTCCCCTGAAAAGCGATTTTTAACATGAACATTGTTATTATATATTGCTAATTTTTTCTTTAGAATTCCCTGATGAAAAAATGTTTCTTGAAGCAAAACTCCAACTGAAGCCAGTGAACCTTTTACCCAGGCAAAGGCCATAGTTTCAAATCCTATATAATTGGGATACTTTAAAATTAATGTTATCACTATTTAGCTTGGAGAGAAAAAAAAAAGGTGGAAAATTATTGTTATAAATTTTAGGGCATCTTACTCAAGAGTAATAGATGGATTTCAAGGGATAGCAAGTATTTGCAGCCCAAATAATCTTTGCTGTACCATGGCAGTGATTTAACACTCCGATCTCTTCATTTACTGCTGAAAACCAATTGATATGTCTTCAAGCCTTGATTGCATCAGTTTATTAATGGAGGAACATGCGTCAGGGCAGCTATTTGAGTTGACTTTTTCCATGCTCCGATGCTGCCGCGGATCACTGTGGTCTAGAGCAAAACTATGGAGCGTTCCCAGTGGGGCACATTTTTAACCCAAATGATGTCCTTCCCAGATCTGTCTGGGGTAGGGATCTGGACTGAAGCCTTACAAGAAAATTTTAGTTGCTCGGAAATAGTTTTGGTTTTTAATCAGACAGTGATATGCATATAGTAATTGCCATCACTTCTATTAGCTATTTGATGCAATATATCGGACTTACTCTTTGTGGTGCCATTACGTGATAGGATCCTGGTATATTGCTAAAGCACTGAGGAAATGAGGTTTAAAGATGAGATTGTAGTTAAATCATATTCAATATATGTTGAGGGTTTTGGCCGTCATATTAGAAAGTAAATTTGTAGCTGGAATGTATAAAAGGGCTGGTGAAGCAGGAATACATGTGCTAGAAATATTTTACGTAGGGCTTTCAAAGGCTGATCTTCATATAGATTTTTTTTTTTCTTAAAAGCTTTGAAAACCCACGGGAATATTTGAAAAGCATAATGCTAATTACTTCTTTGTTGTGTTTTGTTTTGGTCTGACAGCTTAGGTGTGAGAAAATGTTTTCAAACAATACAAAATCATTAGCTTTATAACAGAGTGTCAAGAGATAGTTCATTAAAAAACCATCCCTGATGTTTCAGATTGCTTGATAGAAGGGCCTATGAACAGTAACAACTGAAAGATAAAAGAAGATCTAAAGATGAGTTTCTCTGAAGTTCATGTGCTGAGATCTGGTTGTTTAATATTGAATGTTTAGGCAAGGTCATTCAGCCTAGCTAATGGGGAGTTGTTCAGGGATGACATAAAATTAGACTCAATTTGCAAATGAAACAGGTAGGTTTTCTAATCGTAATTAAGCAAATGAATCATTTAACTAAAGAAAATGGCTTCTAGATAAAGTTAGAGGTAAGCTTATTACCTCCTATTAATGAGACTCCTGGGAACTTTAGAGCCGAGGGTCATTTAGAAAATGATTTTTGTCTTGTGAAATAAATTTATTTTACTTAAAAGCGATACATTTATTTGCAGAAAGCAAGCTTCCCAGGAAATGAACACAACTTCTACCCATAGCATTTCCGGTTGTTCTTTTGCCTTGGGTTTCCCTTGAGATGTGTATTTACCATGCCAGCTGGCGTTGCGCAGGCTGTTCTCAAAGTGGTTAGATCCCAGAGCGTTTGGGCATGCAGTATTACAAGAGGAAAGTTTATATAGCATGTCTCATCATAACAGAAGGCTAAGGAGTTTTTAACGTAACTGAGCACTGTGATGTAATAAAATATTTTCTGTGATTCTGGTGGATATGGTATGCAGTGTTTAAGCAAAGTCACTTCAAAGTAGGGGATTTTGCTGCCCCTGTAATTATCTGAACTACCTGAAGAAACCTTACTTCATACCTGAGTTTTGCTCAGTTGGACTTGCTCTTAGGTTTACTAATACTGGATTTTCCTGTTTTCTCTGTAGCCTGTAACACGGCCACCCGTACCAGTGCACCAGGTACCCCCTTACAAAGCTGTTTCAGCCAGGTTCCGACCACTCACCTTTTCACAAAGTACCCCGATCGGCCTGGACCGGGTTGGACGAAGGCGACAGATGAGAACATCTAATGGTAAGATGGACAAGTCTTTTTAACTTTCTAGATCTCAACTTCATACCCCAGCTTGGTCAGGAAGTAGATTATAGTGTGGAACACAAAAGGGTGCAAACCAGCTCAGTGACAAACTAGTTTCCAGCTAAGTTGCTTTGTTTTGTGAGTTTCTCATTAGTAGCTTTTATGTTTGTGTGAAACTTGCTTTTCGCATCTACTGTTTGACATTGCTGTGGTTTATTCTTCTGTACCACTTACACTCCTGTATTTTCCACTCTCTATTCACATACCTGCCTGAAGGTGATAACAGAATACGAAGGAAGTAAGGTCTAATGTACTTGAGTTCATACCTGGACCATGGCCACACCACACGCGTATTTTTGCATGTTTGCTATGCATTCAGCTTAACTACCTAGATAGGCAAACCTTAAATAATTAAGCAGCTTGTTTCAGAGAACTGTGTGCAGTTGCAGTTGCTTACTCAGTGGTGAGTGTAGCCCAACCAGGGTTCTAGTACGTGATGGACAGGTTCTTGGAAAAGATTGTGGTTTTGGAAGCCTTGCCCTTTATCAGACTCTCCGATGTGCCCCGTGTATTTTTGCTGTAATTGTTTACTATTAGCATGCAATGCTGTCTTGAGTTAATAGAAAGTCATATCTAGTATTAGTGGAACATTTCTTGACAGGTGGGACCAGAAGAACCTGGGTTTAATACTATTTGTGTTCTTTCAGACAGCTGATAGTCTGAACAATTATTCATGTTTTGCTGCCAGGGGTTGGAAATAAAAGCAAAATTTTCACTTAACATCCTTCACTGTTAATAGTGAACAAAACACTGCTGGGAACCTTCACTCTGCCTCTCTGTGGAGAGAATAAGTAAAGGTGCCTAGATCAGGGCTTGCCATGACTGGAGTACAAAATTTAACACATAGCATTTTCAATGTTTCTTTATTAAAATTATACATATGTCTACTAGTCAGTACTTGGTTTTTATGGTTAAACTAAGTTTTAGCTGCAATGATGTCCAAATTCTGCTCAAAAAAATCCCTCAACTACAAATTCATTGTATAAGAACGTGTTAAAACTGCATTTTCTAGTCTTCAATAGAGCATGACAGCTCTCTTCAGAAGGTGCTGTCCAAGGAACAGGCTTGAGAATTTGTAACTATAGCAATGAGCTACATTATATATTATACAGTATTAGTATTTTCTTTTAAATTTATATTTTAGTAAAATATTGGGAACTACTTTAAAACCCATGTCTGGAGTGTTTCCTTGCTCTATGTATGTCAGTATACTTAATGATCCAGATTAGACATCGAGGTAAATTAGACATCTACTGCCAGGACCCTTGCTGAGATTACGTGGTATCCTCGTCCCTGATTCTGGAAGGCCTACTCACAGAATAACAGGTTTGCCGTGAGCTAGTTTTGAAAAGAAAAGACGCTTTAAGTATTACAGAGTAGGAATTCTTTTTCTATTTTTAGTTATCCTTTGCATTTCATGTTTGGAAACTACAGTTAACCTACAGTTACCTGGACGACTGCCTGAGACTAGTGTCTTTCCAGGTATCTAGCTTTTGGATAACTGGTCTCCTAAACATAAGCATCAGGATGACAAATATACAAAGCAAGATTTCTGCCAGTCTTCAAGAGAAGGAAACCAAAGCAATATTGATTATGCTAGATGTGACTCTTATGACTCATTACAATAAGCATAGAAGTTGAGCAGGGAAAGCTTCTGAAATCAAAGCCCTGAAGGTGAGTGGGGAATATCACGGACTTAGTTTGAGAGTAGTTGCAAAGATCTATTAAGTAGCTCCAGCAGAAAATAATAAAGTGACCGGTGTCACGCATTCTGATGTCTTTCCTTTTTCTCTTAAAGTCACAAAGCATTTCCTTGTCTTTGAACATGTGAGAGTTTTTTGTTTGCTCATGTACAGTGAAATTTGATAGCACAAAAGCCCTTTATTACAGAAAGAAATTCTAAACCCAGGCACTGAAAACCAGTGGTATCTTATTTTAGTTACTTGCTAAAGCCTAATACATTGCATGTCTACTTTTATAACAATGAGAGATAGAATTGGAGCTGTAAATTTTTAGAAAAATGGCTGTTAGAAGACAGTAAGTCAGCATACTGTAGGAGACAGAATAACAACCAGCCAAGACGCAACTTCCCTTGAGACTTAAATAGCTACCCTTGTGCGTAAGGGGTTACAAGTTTTAAATTATATGAAAGAGGTTACCTATTTATCACAGTAGAGCCATTTTTATAAGTATGTTAACAACTAACCCATCTTTTTTGCATATTGTGGTGTGGGGCTTGAATATGGTGAACTCCTTTAGATAGGCTCAGCTCTGAGTAGGTGGGGTGGGATTCAGCTCAAGTTTAAGTTCAGATGTAGGTACCTACATAAGAGTTAAACGTTAGGACACCCATTACAGGCAGAGGAAGACTAGGGCTTGATTCAGTTGCCCTCCCCAGGATCCAGTGCTTGTGGGGTATCTGAGCATCTGGCAGGTATGACAGAGACCTGTTCCTTTCTTCAGTGGCAGCTGGAGGCCAGCAGGTTACCCAAAATACTTAAAATAGCGCTAAGTATGTACAATTAAACAACTAATCTGAGGTCCTAGCCATTGCAGTCAATGAAGTAGGAACTGCCTGTAGATGAGGTGGATTGCACTCTCAGCTGTTTTAATCATGACCAATACCTGCTGATTTAGTTGGTTTGCTCAAATGTGGATTCCAGCATATGGATTAATAAATTGTCTTTAATCAAGAAGGATCCTGTCCTGGATGTTTGTCTGCAACGTTAAACTACCATCAAGCTTTTCCCAGTTCATCAAGGTTGTGTAACCTAGCAGGTTTCAGTGTGTATGGAGTACAGCTCAGGAACTGAGGTGCAAAAAACCTGGCTGTTGGGGTGAGGTCTTCAGGTTCTCCATCCCTGTCACTGACCAAATAAACAAACTCCACCCCAAATAGGTTATTGACCATAGTAGTGAATAAACAGAAGGTGTTAATCACTTCTCCAGAGAAAACAGTTCCCTGCTTGCTACCTTCTCCTTGCTCCCCTGTCCTTGCTCCCCCACCCCAAAAGAGTGAGGATGTAAGTAGGACAATATGCAGGAAATGCAAATTCCCAGGTTACTGCACTGAGTGCCCTATCTGTGATTACCGGGAGGTGGGTGGAATATATCTGATGTTGCAGGCAGCTCCATGGCAGTTGTGTTCTGTGACTAAAGTGCCTGAAAAGCTCAGGGGGCCAGAAAGACTCATGGACAGGACCTGAAGGGGCGTGATGAAATCCACTACCACAGTCCCGGTATTGCTGGGGACAGAAAAGCCTCTGGGCCAGAGGATAATGGCTATGTGGTACTCTGAAGGATGGGACTTGTAACTGATTGGGAAAGATAAAAACTATGCTGGTGAATAATGGGATTTAGTCAAATAGATAGCTGGGCTTGATGCAGACAGGACCTAGCAGTGTACTGGGAGCAGCTGATGCATCAGGTGAAGCACCTCGGCAGTCCTAGGAGCTCTGGAGGTGACATGACAGCTGTGGGGCAGATGGGTGCCAGGGAGAATCTGATGGACAGGAGGCAAGCACTGGAGGCAAGATGGAAGCTGTCAGGTAGAAGCTAAAAGCGAAGCCACTGAGGAGGCCTACAGGAAGGCACACAATTCTTGAACGTTCCTTAGGTGTGTGCAGGATTACACGTAAGAGCTACTCTGTAAGGGTAGGATGTGTCTCATCTGACACTATAGACTTCTAAACTAGGCTAGGTGATCTTGACTGGAAGAAACAGATAATTTAGGGTGCTGTTCATTGACCAAATAAGACAAACAATGAATCTTACCCTGTGTGTCCATAATGCAGTCTGAGCCAATATCCTTGCAGGGATGAGAAGAGTTAAAAAATGCAATACATTATGTGTTTTAATTTAAAAGAGGGAAAGTAAATAAAAGTCAGAAGTCACTTATGTAACAAAATAATTTAAAGGAGCAGAAAAAGGTTTTGAATGCTTGCAGGCAGCACGGAGAGTGTTCAAGGACAGCATATTAGATGCTTAGAGCAAATTCATGTCACCTGTCAAAACAGAATTTGGAAATGCCAGGAAAGGGTTCTGTCATTAAACACAGGGGAAAAGAATCTATCAAAAGGGGGAAAGGGCATCCTTCAGATTATTGAATTGTATCCAAATAGAAAAAAGCCCCAAAACTGTAGCAATTGTGATGTAAATCTACAGGGACATAGAAACAGTTTGCTAAAGATACAAAATCTATGACCTTTTTAAAAAATATGAGAACCTGGTAGACTACCAGATAGTTTTGTAGGCCTTGTGCCTGAGAAATAAAACCTGAGCTTAAATTAGATAAAGATTTGTCTCAAAATGTCAGTAAAAGTTCTAGAGGACCTAAATGAGTAGTAACAAATCGCAAAAGCCAAGACTTCTAAAGGGATTTAAGAATGAAATTGCTGAGCTACTGCCTCAGCATGGAATTCATTCCTCAAAAACTGTCTCAGTACAAGGAAGAAGGCAGCGATGAGATAACCATTATAAAGAAGTATCAGTAGGGATCCAGCAAACAGGCCAGTGAGTCTGATGATCATCCTGAGCGCCGTCACACAGCACATGCAGGACAACCAGGGGATCAGGCCCAGCCAGCATGGGGTTATGAACGGCAGGTCCTGCTTGACAAACCTGACCTCCTGTGACAAAATGGCCTGCCTAGCGGGTGAGGGAAAGGCTGTGGATGTTGTCTACCTCGACCTTCGCAAAGTCTTTGACACTGTCTCCACAGCATTCTCCTGGAGAACTGACTGCTCATGGCTTGGATGGGTTAGAAGCTGGCTGGCCGAGCCCGAAGAGTGGTGGTGAACGGAGTTACATCCAGCTGGTGGCCGGTCACAAGTGGTGTTCCCCAGGGCTCAGGATTGGGGCCAGTCCTGTTTAGTATCTTTTACTGACGACCTGGACGAGGGGATCGAGTGTACCCTCAGTGAGTTTGCAGATGACACCAGGCTGGGTGGGAGTGTTGGTCTGCTGGAGGGCAGGAGGCTCTGCAGAGGGGTCTGGGCAGGCCGGGCCGATGGGCCGAGGCCAGCGGTGTGAGGTTCAACCAGGCTCAGTGCCGGGCCCTGCCCGTGGGTCACACCAGCCCACTATGATTCTGTAACAGTATCTGGAATATATAAAGAATGTACTTAGGACTTAGAAGCTGTAACAGAGAGTATCATCAACAGACTGGCAGACCTTTTTGATGAAGAGTGCATGTGCCCTATGTAGAGGAAAGCTGTGCCCCACAAATGGATTAAGTTTTCTAATAAAAATCACGGAAGGTGTGACCAAGGGGATTCAATAGGTATAGGCTACTTGCATCTCTAAAAGGCCTTTGACAAGATCTCTTAAAAATGTCCCTTAATAGAGGCCTGGAATAAGATGGAAGATCCTCCCCTACTTTAACAAGTGCTAGGCAACAGAGAGCAGGAAAGCTGTCAGTTTACTGAAGGAGAAAGCTCATGAGCAGAATCAGATGTTCCGTGTCTTCACAAATAATGTGGAAAGGGAGGAATAGAATGAAATTTTAATTCTTGTTTGTGTGCTAAATTATTCATGGTAGTGAAAGCACAAACTGCTTGAACATCGTTGCAGAAGGACTTGACAGTGCCAAGACACAATGCTCTGTGCTGGCGGTGGGTGAATTTGGTGTTGATAAAGGCAAGGTGGTGCACATGGAGGAACACAAGCCTGCCATGCTTGCAGAAGAATGGACTTTGAGCTGGATATTGCAATTCAGGAAGAGATCTTGCAACCCTAACAGATGATTAAAGTGTCAGTTCATTGCATAGTAACAGTCAAAACAGTAAATAAAAGGGCAGGAATTTGTAGGAAGGGAACAGAGGACAAAACAGAAAGCTCAATTGTGCCACTGCTGTAGTATGTGGGGGCCATCTCCCTGTTCCTTTCCACCTCAAAAGGCATTTTTTTACAGGGGACCATACAGAGAAAGCCAAAAGGACAAGAAAATCTACTCTGTGTCTCTGTGTGAGGAATGATTAATGTGGCTAGGGCTCTGCAACTTGGAAGAAAGGACAATAGGGGTATAACAGACTGATTAGCATAGGAAAAATGAACAGATAATAGTTTTTGTTTCCGATAATGTAAGAATTAAAGGACACCAAATTAAGTAATTGGATAGCAAGTTCAAAATAGAAGATAGTTTTCACACTATAAAATTAAACTATGAAACTAATTGCTATGCATGGTATTTCACATCCCCAAAGTTTACAGAAATTCAGAAAGTGGTTTGAAAAATTCAGTTCATTAAACACAAAGATATCTCTTCTGCCCCAGGAGGGATCTGACTCTGATCTGCAGATAGCTGGAATTTAGGAAAATACAGCAGAAAAATGCCATTACAAGCCTCATCTATTTTTATGTTCTTCCTTGGGCATCTGCTACTGGCTGCTGTCAGAGCAGTGGGTGGGGGGGACCTTTGGTCTGCTCCAGGGAGGAGGGTCCTGTGATGCCAGAAGGGTATCTAGAATTGGATTTTCTTGAGGCAGATAAACTAGCTTTTAGGTTTAGTATTTTAGTATGTGCTACCCACAGCCTTTTCAGAGTGCCCTATGGAGTGGGTAAGCCGGCTGGGCATGCATTTGCACAGGGTCACTGTGGACTGCCACTGCAGAGGACAGCCTGCGCCTCCTCCTGTCCCTGGGTGATCCTGCGAGGAAATGAGCACGCCACCAGCTCACCCCAAACGAGTGCTTTTGTGGTGGTTCGGTTTGTGGCTGCACAGTTGCTAGATGTGCCCATGCCGAAGAGGGAGAACAGATCTGTGCCCTGTCACTGGCAGCACCCCACAGCGGCACTGGGTTAGTCATCAGGCAAAAGCACACTGTCCGTTCAGTTCTGCAAAAATCAAACCAAATGACTGTTTTTCAGTGATGGTTTTTATTGTGTCTTCTAGAAGAGCTGTGTAGGGTTTGATTTCATTTTCCTTTGGCATTTCCACTTGCGGGTAGGGGTTTGACATGGCAGAGAGGTTGTGCTCTGGCTAATTAAAAGCATGAAGCCTTCATTTGCAGGTCCCAGGATCATCAGCACTTCAGTGGCACTTCTGTTTGCTGGGCTGTTTTTTTTTTAATGAATTGTGTGACAAAAATGTATGGGGCTGTGTATAAACATCATATAATATGCAGTGGATTGTTTTTTCTATGCTATCCAAGTGTCCTTGCAGCAAGAAATACTAGAAAAGTTTGGGGGTTTCGGAAGAGAATTCCTGTTGGTCTCCTGAGCAATGCAGCACAGTCTGGATTTTTGTAGGAAGATGGCATTAATATTGTTGGGCGATGTTTGGCCTTTCCTTCTCCGTCTGAGGCAGCACTAGGGGAAACCATGTGATTTCAGTGGGTGTTGAGAGGTCGCTGTGTGCAGAAATGCCTCCAGGGTTTTGTGAATACATCCCTGGAGGAGGCGGCCCCCAGTTACAGGACGGGCTCAGCTGAGCGACGCAGTTTGCAGGTAAAGAATGAGCCGTAAAGATTATGGAGCTTTCCAAACTATAAATGTAGTGCTGTGTACAAGTGCAGGCTGCGGAAGGCTTTGCGCTGCGCTGATGGGAGCAGCTCATGCCTTTGCTTCCAGCGCAGGAACTGATCCAGCTTCACTGCAGAAGACGCAGATGTAAGGGTGATAAATGCTGGCCCATAGGGAGTGAATGAGGCTGTGCTCTGTCTGGGTCAGTCCCGGTGAAAGCTGGACCGTTTGGGTACCTTCCCTATTTTCTGTTCGTAGTTTCAGTGAAAAAATGCCTCTGCCCTCCCGTTTTATCCTGGGAGCGGTCTGCTGCAGCCTTAACACTTTGGCTGCTTGTGCCCTAAATAATGATACAGCATTTGCCTGCAAAGCAAGAGAAGTTTTAACAGCCATGCAAAAAATACCGTCATTGTTTACTTCTACTGGAATTTTAGCCTGTATAATATGACAAAGGTAGACCGATACTCCGAACAGTGTTGTAATACAAGGAACTCCCAGCTCCCTTCCAAGTAGTCTTTCCCTTTGAATCGCAGTCATTTGAATATAGATCGAAATCGCATTAAGCCGCTTTAATAAAAAACAAATGTACTCCTTGGCTTGCAGTGTTCAGGCACTTTGGGAGTGGTCTGGGTGGCGCAGGCGGCTGCAGGCACAGCATGGCCGGGGCCAGGCAGCCAGGTTTTTGTTTCTTTTCTGGAAGTTCCTCCCTAAGGGCACCCCATGATGTCAGAGAGCCGGCAGCGCAGCGGCCAGGCTGAGCTCGCCGCTGGCAGTTCCCAGCCGCGCTCGGCCTCCGAGACACAGCCGGGAGCTGGAGGCAGCCAGGGCTGCTGCTCTGCGCTGTGGGTGCCTCGGAGCCCTTTGTGATCCTCCGCCAGCCCCGTAGGACCGAGCATCACCTGTTAGAGGTCAAATCTTTGCCCCGCGGTCAAGTCTGACAGCAGCATGGTAGCCAGAGGAGGAATGGCACGATTTTGGAGTCTGGAGAGCCTTCAGATGGGTACGTGTGAGTAGAACATGCTCTCTCTCTCTCCTCCCCAACCCCTGCACTTACAGTGTTTTTAGATTGAACTGATAAACTGTGGCAGTCAGGGGGCCTGATTCTGATCATGCTTATACCATGTCATCCATGGGAGCTGGTGACAGAGCTACTGGGAGACCAGAATCAGTTCCAGGCTGTCTTTTAAGTTTTTGCATCCCGTTGGTGCGATCAGGAAAGTCTGCTCCTACCTCTGCTATTTCTGCCTGTAAACAATAGAGGAATAGATGCAGAATCCAAGTGACTGTTTCTCGCCTGAGTCTAACTATGAAGACAATGTAAGCTTGTTGATGTGGTACAGAATAATGAACAGTTACCAGTCCCAAAACTGCAGTCATTTTTCATCTGGAGCCAAATGAATTAAGTTGTTTTGAAGTGCTGTTGTTACTAGAACAAACCAACAGGCAGTACTGATAGTACAGTAGATGTGTATATAAAGGATCACTCGGACTAAATTTTTTGGGTGTTGCTTTATAAACTAAAAATTGATGTAATGAATTTTTTTTTTTTAATAAAGCAGTTTCAAGAAGTTTCACAAAATGTATTTGAAGAGTGCTCGGATTTATGAGTCTGTAGGAGAAAAATCTTGGTTTTTTAAAATAGGGATTCTGCATCCTCCCTGCTTAGGCACCATTAATATGAGTATATAGTTAAAATACTGGGGAGTAGAACAGAACAGAACATGCTCTGTTACATCAAGACCATGCCATATTTTTCCACTTTCAAAGGAAAGAAAGATCTTCCAAGTTTTTTTAGTGGATCTGTGTAGTAATCAGCTTTGATCTCTCTTGCAAATTAATACCCAGATGACCAAAGGTGCTAGTGATGGTATGAGCACCCATAAGGAGGGGGTTGAAGCGTTTTCCCGATAAGGTGAATAGCGGCTAGGCAACAACGTGCCAATTAGTTGAGTAGGTGTGTGGAGTAAAGCCAGGAGTCATCCCTTGGTGACTCTCAGCCATCCGGAGCTCAGAGCTCAGCAGGCAGGCGGTACCCAGGCTTGAAGCGGGGCAGAGGAGAGGCAGGGTCAGGGCCCTGCTGCTCAGCCTTGCCTGCTAGGTGGAGGTGGCAGGTTCAGTAACTCTGCTTAAAGGCCCCTTCCCTGGCACTGGGCAGTGAGAGAGATGCTCAGCAGTCTGTGTGGCAACTTCTCTGGGACACACTAACTGTTAGAAAAGGAGTTCAGTGCTAGCAGCCCATTCTAATTGTTTTTAATTATTTTTGTTTACTTTTTTTTATTTTTTATTATTTGATTTTTGAGCATTGTATGATTTTCAGACTCTCTAGTTATTCACAGCTTGGGACTGCCATAGGACTAAGTCTCTAGGGATAACTTAACAAGGACCAGAGAGTGCATCCAAGCACTGGGCCACTGATCATGAACGCTTCTTGATTACTAGCTCATCCCCTGATCTGTCTGAACATTACAGCTGGCTTTTCAAAGACAAACCTACTCTGAAAGTGCTGGCCACTGGCATGTACTGGCACTGAGCAGTGTGGACACAAGTCAGTCAGTATTACTTGGTCCTGAGATCAAGTCCCCAGTCCCCTTCATCTGCCAGTACAGAGATGCTCGCCAAAAGGATCTACCTACCACTCAGTGATGTACCCCAAATGGGTTTTACAGTTTTATACAGAAATGTGTATAGTGACAGTCACTTACTCGATGCTTCCCTTGGTTTATGTGGCTGTGTAATAAGATGAAGCCCATCTTAGTGCTGGCCTCTATTTCTTTGCACAGCTGCTTCTTTGGTCAGAAAATGTCCAATTGTCAAACCAAGAACTTTTTGTGATTTAAGGCAACGGGAATAAGTTTTTTCTCAGGCAGTCACACTGTGCTTAGTCCAGGCTCCCTGTCCCCTCGAGCTTGCCCATAGCTGTCTCGGTGCTGGCAGAGTCAGCCCTGGCACGTGGGAGAGGTGGCAGCAGCTGGCTCAGGGCAGGGGCTGCGGGAGAGGTTACATCCCTGTAGAGGATGTGACGGCGTGACGGCACCCAGCCTGGGCCCGCCGGAGCTCTCTCATCTGCCACGTGGGAAATGGCATTGAGGACTTCCCTTCTGATTCAGGTCTTTTGAGATTTCCCCTGGATGAAAACTAACTAAATAAATAATGGTTGTAGTTCTGCTTTTTGGCCTCAAAAAGGAGGATTTCTCAGTTTCATCAGCTGCTAAATGAGAAAATTCCGAAGAAGAGAAAATTTACTGGCGGAAGAGTGGTTTTCCTGAGAGCTTTGCTGCCCTTCACTTATGCTCCTATTGTTATATTTGTGACAACAAAGGCAACTTCTCAGTGATTCCTCTTGCATTGTATTATTTTTTTTTTGAGTCATAAAAGTGATGAAGCAAACAGCTGTTGCACCTTTGTTTTAGTTGCTGCAGATGGTGGGACTGAATCTTCAGCTTTAGTGGATGACAATGGCAGTGAGGAAGATTACAGTTACGAGGAGCTCTGCCAAGCCGCTCCCAGGTACCTGCAGCCCGGAGGGGAACAGCTAGCAATTAATGAGGTAACGTCCTGGGCTTTGCATTGTCGTAAGGATGGCGGGGTGGTGGTGGTGTTTTCCACAGGTCTCAGGTTTCACATTAATAAAAAGTGCAATGGCAGCAGCCAGCGGAGCGAAGACTCCAGCAGCCATGGTGTCCTGTCTCTGGCACAGCCCATGAGCAGATGCCAAGGGAAGAGCACAGTGACTAACTTCACTGGGAGTGTAACTTGTTAGCCTGTGTAACTGCTCTGGAGTAGGACTCTAAGTGTTTTCACTAATAAATATATGCATAGACTTCTGAAAACTCAGAATTTTAGTTTTATCCTGTAATAGGAGTAATCATAGGCACTCCAGTGAGGTGTTTTGATCTTTTAGTAATTTACAAACAGTTCACTGTTGTATCTTTTGCCCTTCACAACCTCATTCTCTTCCCATCTCAGCTGATAAGCGATGGCAGCATTGTCTATGCAGAAGCTCTCTGGGACCATGTGACTATGGATGATCAAGAGCTGGGCTTCAAAGCTGGAGATGTCATTAGAGTTCTAGAAGCTTCCAACAAAGACTGGTGGTGGGGAAGAAATGAGGACAAGGAAGCCTGGTTTCCAGCTAGCTTTGTCAGGGTGAGTAACACTCTTGCTTTTGCACCATTGTCATGCAAGATTCCTAGCAGGGTGCAACAATTGTCATAAATGTTTAAGTGAAGGACCTGATCCTCAGCATCTTTGCACCTGAACATCAGTGGTGTAACTCCTAATGACTTCACAAAGAAAGAAGCAATGGAGAATCACACCCCGGGATCCCTTAGCTCCTCTGACACCTTTTACTCTGGCTTCTTCCTTTCTGTGGTCCTTTTGTAACCAAAGGAATTTCTCAGTAGAAATGAGGGCAGCAGACTGCTCAACCAGGAGCAGTCAGCGTATATGGAGAGGACACAGCAGTTTTCATGAGGGAGTGGGGAAAGCTGTGCTGCAGCGATTTCTTGGTAAAATAGGGCTTAATTTATTATCACAACATGGTGTAGGAATCTGGTTCACAGTCTGAATTCCCCAGTCAGAAGTCAGCCAGATTAATGACAATATAACTCTAGAATGGTATAAAATTGAACTATGTTTGGAGAAGTTAAAGTACTTTTTGAGAGCCTGTAAGAAAGCTTGGGCCACACTATCTGAAGTACTACACAAAGTGCAAGAGATGGTTCCTGCCTTTGCCCTTCTTAGATGTCCAGCCAACACGGGCAGTCAGACAAAAGATGAAAAAGGAGGTGCTGTTACCCACATTGTACAGATGGGGAACTGTGGCAAAGGTAAACTACTCAGAAGTGTTTGAGTTGTTTACTTTTGTAATTTTTATCCATATGCTGGCTTGGCCAAAATAATGCATGAACTATTAGTAAGGGTCAGAAATAAGGTTAAGTCTGAAAAATACACAGGGTATCTCTTAGATACTGTGAGTAGAAAGCCATGTATTTAACCAGACAGAAATTTCAACACTATTTGAATAAACAGTGGGTACAGTGAGATAAATGCTATTGTGGAACCCTCTGTATAAGGTAAGAATGGGAACAGTTCTGTAGCAGGTCCTCTCTTAATTGTAAGAAGTTTGTAACAGATTTATCACATGTTTTACTTTTGTAAAAGTTTGCTGCTTTACTCAAGTTTGCTTTGTTTGTTCTGGCTGCAGCTGCGAGTTAATCAGGAAGAAGTGCCAGAAAATTGTAGTAGTATCCAGGATGAAGAACAAGATGCAGATATTAGCAAGCATCGTCAGAAAATAGCTGAAAACAAGGATCAGATGAGAACCAACGTTATACAGGAAATTATGAACACAGAACGAGTCTATATCAAGCATCTCAAGGACATCTGTGAGGTACATGCTTTAATCTGAGGGCGTTATACTGACCTAGTGTGAACAAAACATCCCACATAAGCTGAGAACCAGAGTGGCTTCTCATCAAAATATTCCCAATTGCACTTCTGACTGTTGGTGAGACTCTTCTTGTGTCTTCTTATGGCTTTCCTGTCTGCTGACTGGCCTAAGGCACCACTTCCTTTTTTTTGAAAAAAAAAAAAATTAAAAAAATCCCATTTTAGACATGGAAAAAGTGCTTTGGTTATCTGCCCAATATTTCCATAATAATGAGAGAAGGAATTCCAGTATTTAGAACTTTTTAGCACTTGGTTTAGGTAGAAACCTTTTAGTAACTTTAATAACATCAGTTACAGTTTAGGGACAAACTTTTTGAAAGTAAGGTGCAGAGAGGATGTTTGCTGGGTAAGATTTTTTTTGCTTTGTTTACACCAGCAAAGGGATTTTTGCTGGGTGCATAGATGCTATGAAGAAGTCTTTAAACGTATTTAGAACTACCTTGCTTGTTTGAACTACAAATTGTGGGGGGTGTTCTGCTTTTTGTTCAAATTTTGTTGGATGTCTATGCCTGGACAAGAAGCTTCTTTATATTTTTCACTAAAGTTTGCCTCTTCTAATGCGGACTGTGATGCATTTGGCCTGTATTTGACTTGTGTTTGTGGTTAGCATCTGAAAGGGTGCTAAGGAACCTACCTTTGTACCCTTGGTTTGCTAGCTCTCTCTCTCTCTGTATTTGCCGTGTTGTCATCCTTTAGTTCACCACTTGTCATTAGATTCTTTCATGGACAACAAAGTAGGCAAGACAGCAGCATTTTCCCTTTTTTTTTTTTTTTTTTTTTTTTTTTTTAGATCAGGCCTTTTAAATGCATTTTGAAGAAAGAAAAAAGGGAAAACAAAAAGACAAAACCTGGTTGCTAATTAGCTAATTTTCAAACATTATGTGTAACTTTTGTGCTTTAGATTCACTATTTACTTAAGCTAGTAAGCTTGACTGTGTCTAAAAGATGAGGGAGGAATCTGTGTATACAGCTGTGTTGCTGCTGTGGTTAGCATAGTTCTAGGACTTTGATATTTTACTGACCTATTAATTCTTAGACTAATATGAATAATTAATTTTCTTTTATACATAAATTCTGTACCTCTTTTTTTAAAATCTGACATGCCTCTGAGTTTAGTACAAGAGAGTAAACACACATTTTCCAAGTAGAGAAGTGATGCTCCATGTTCAACATGTGGGGTAGAGACATGGTACAAACAGGACATGAGGCTGAAAACATATTCAAGTAAGACTAAGCCAGAAAAATTAATGCAGATAGTAATCCAAATTTGCAGGCTCTGCACTAGAATGAATCACTGGGGCTGCTGCCCTCAGGATCATGAAGCTGGAGTATACTGCTGTGGTTTAATCCCACACAGCTGCTGGCTCACTCCCTGCCTCTCCAAGGGATGGGGAGGAGAACTGGAAAGGAATGTAAAACTCAAGGGTTGAGATAAGAACAATTTACTAAGTGAAATAAAACCAATAGTAAAAATAAGAACAACAACAGTTATAATGGAAAGGAAAGAGAAGGAGAGAGTAATGAAATTCACAGGGAATGGGGAAAAGAAAACAAGTGATGCACAATACAACTGCTCACCACCTGCTGACTGCTGCTCAGCCGTCCCCTGAGTAGTAATCTGCAGGCCCTGGCTTCTTCCCCCCCCAGTTTATATACTGAGCATGACATCCCATGGTATGGAATACCCCTTGGGATAGTTCAGGTCACCTGTCCTGGCTGTATCGCCTCCCAATTTCTTGCGCCCCTCCAGCCTTTTTTCTGGCAAGGCCTGAGAAACTAAAAAGCCCTTGATTTAGTATAAACATTACCAGGCAACAACTAAAACCATCAGTGTGTTATCAAGGTTGTTCTCACATCCAAAACACAGCACTGCACCAGCTACTAAGAAGAAATTTAACTCCATCCCAGCCAAAACCAGGACATGTACCCAGAAAAACATTTTACATTCAAGAAGTGTCTGCAGTCCGCATTACAAGAGCCGCACAGGAATTAATTTTCCTTTGTGGAGTTACCCTCCTAACAGTAGTAAAGGTGGTAGCTGGCTTGCAGCATAGCCACTGCACAGCTGTCAGAGCAGATGGCTGTGGAGGAGACAGGAATATTCATAACGGTGCCAGCAGTATTCAGGGTTGCTTCCTGGTAAACCTCACTGGAGCAATTGCAAGGCTTTTTTTACAGCTGTCTGCTCCCAGAGCAATTTGGGGGAAACCTGACTGAAAGCAGTCAAGCGGAGGGGCCTGGCAGATAACCCCTGTCGTACCAGTTAACCTTTGCACTCATCTGTACCCCGGCACCGTAACTGATACGAGAGCAGGAGCACAGCAGCTATTCCTGGATGCTCAGCCCCTGCACTGTGTCCTCAGTGCCACGCTCAGCTGTGTTGAGCAGGTACCTGAGGATGTGCTGGCTCTGCATGGCAGCTGGTGCTGCGTGTTTTAGCCCTAAAGGGCCCCTGATTGTACCTCTGCTTCTTAGCTAGGCAAATGCCAAAGCGAGCTAATGTCGATTAATGATGGCAGAGCAGGATTTGCTCCGAGGGCGTTTTTAAACTGGAGGACTCGGTTGTGTATCTCCTTGGGTATGAATAAAGCAAACTGAACCCCTGTGACATTCTTAGAAGTAAAGAGAAAAAACCTGGAAAAGAGAGTGTATTTTTATGTGCAGTTTGGCCAGTACTATTACCTCCTCCCAATACCGTAAGGATTTTACCAAACAGCAGCGTTCTGAGTGCATTATATGTTCTTTATTTTGCTTCTCTGGCTTAGACTGTGCCCTGCTTACCCACCAGTTAAGGAACCAGTACTTCAGCCCTGGTAGAAATTGTCTTTAATTGTTTTAGGGTTTGTTCTTATCCGCATAGAGAAGAACTGTTATGGCGCAGAGTAATTGCTATGAAAAAGTGAGGCACCTAAAGTAGTAGCATGTGTGGGGCCTTACACCGGGCTCGCCTCCAGCTTGGCGGGTAGTTGTAGCAAGGAGATGCGAGTGGGCTTTCTAGACTCAGCAGGTTTCTGATTCCCCCATTCATTTATGTTACTGTGAGGCAGACGTTGGAGTGCAAGAATCAGTATGTAAACGTTTCAGATGCAAATCTGAAATTGTGTGTGTGTGTATGTGGCTGGGAAACTACTCGCCTGTAAATCATGGGGGATTTGCCAGCTCAGATGGGCTTGTTTCAGAGTAGAACCTGTTCTCACATCTTCACACTGAAGAGTTTTTAAAATTTCATTTCCAGGGTTATATTCGGCAGTGTCGCAAACATACAGGAATGTTCACCGCAGCTCAGTTAAGCACCATTTTTGGAAATATTGAAGATATTTACAAGTTCCAAAGGAAGTTTCTGAAGGACCTCGAGAAACAGTACAACAAAGAGGAACCTCATCTAAGTGAAATAGGGTCATGTTTTCTTCAACATGTATGTTGCAAAAGTCAATTTTGTTTATGAAATTAACAACATATGATAAGAAAATGCTAAGTTACCATGTTAGGAGGGGATTTTAATAACAAGTGCTTATCACATACTAAACTAGGTATAGATAGCATTTTAGAATGTAAAATAATTTACAATTAAAAAATTATTTAAATGTTTTAGATTTCTCCTTATCTTTAGCAAGCATGTAACACTACACAATTTTAAGTTTCCCTTTCAAAACTGTAATGATCACAAATGAGCTGGACTATCGGTAGTGGTCTCATCTTGGGCATGTGAAAACTTCCTGAAGAAATTAAGGAAAGTAGGTGGTGGGGAAGGAGGCTGTGAGCTCATGATACGCACTTGCTAAGCCTATAGCTGTCTTCCCCAAAGAAAAGTACTTCTTAAAGTGGGCTGGATTATTCTGAGTCAATGGAGGCCTCTGTTTCTGTGTTCTGACAAGGCAGTAGATCTACAGAGTGGGTTCCTGCACAGTTTCATGGCTGATCAGCCTGAAAACAATGTAGGAAATGGATTAATTAATGTAATTAGATGTTACAAAAATATCTTTCCTCCTTTGCAGACAAATACTTTAGTTAAAGATTTGACTTTTTTCTTTTTTTTTTTTTTTTTATAGCAAGAAGGCTTTGCTATTTATTCAGAGTATTGTAACAATCATCCCAGTGCCTGCATTGAACTTTCCAAACTAATGAAACAGGGCAAATACCGTCACTTTTTCGAGGCCTGTCGCTTGCTTCAGCAGATGATTGACATTGCCATTGATGGTTTTCTTCTCACGCCCGTTCAGAAAATCTGCAAATACCCTCTGCAGCTTGCAGAATTGCTCAAATACACCACTCAGGAGCACAGGTGAGAGAGTGAAAAATCCAAATCATAATAGTGATGACATAATTATCCAAGCTTTCTGGGTGAGACAACACTGAGGCTTTCAAATCAGGGACGTAACTCCCACTGACCACTGTAGATAGGAGCTCCTTACTAAATGGGCATCTTGGAACTATCACAAATATTAACAAAAACAGTGTCTGAAAATGCAGCACAGGGGACTGACAGAATAAGGAGTAAATGAAAGAGGGAGAAAGAAAGGAAGAAGGTGCTGAGGTAGGATGCAGGGAAGGATTTGTAAATCAGTAAAAAAAAGCCAATGTGTCAAAGAAACTGAGAAGGAAGTCCACAGAAGAAAGGAAGAAGCTGAATAATTGTTTTGGATGCAAGAAAAAGTAAAGAGAACCTTAATAAAAAACATAATCTGAGCAAGTTCAGAGGTATTGTTTTTTAGAAACTTACTAGTAATAAACACTGCCTTTGCAATAAAGTCCAGATTTTCAGCTGGGATGAATAAGAACTGAAGTTGCAGGTTATTAGCCTTTCTAGTATACCCCTGAGCTGATTAAATCTTTGACTAAATTAAGATTTTATCTTTGAATGTCTGCCTTTCTACCTTGTACAACTGCAAAACAAATGTTCCATTGTGACCCCTGTGCTCAAAGTCCAAATGCAGCCTGAGGCAATGCTTCCTTGGCCAAAGTCTGCACTTATTTAACCTTGAGAAGACTCCCTTTGGAGACTACAGGGGATGTGAAATACTGACATTCAGGTGTGAAATGCCTCCATTCAGTTCTGTGGCTACTTGAGAAACCCTGCAACAACAATTACTAACGTGGGTATCTCTCACTCCTACAAATTTTAGAAAGGTTATTCTGTAAGCTGTTAAACCTGCAGATGAAGTAACAGCAAGGTCTTGCCACCTTCCACCCATGGTACCAGTTTCCTCTTCTGTAGCATGGCATCCCAGAGATGCCTACAAGCACAAACAGGCACCCAGTGTGCAAAGATGCTAACAGATAGGCAGGCCTACACCCATGTGGAGCCTTGGTAAAGCTCCGGCCTACTGGGTTTTTTTTGGTAGCTTTTTGTTTTGTTTTTATAAAGAATTTGAAGATCCAGTGTGCACAGACTGCCATGAAGGCTGCAGGTTATGCGGCAAGTGTGGAGTAGCGTACTCACCAACAGAGAAAGATGGAACTGAGATAAGGAAGGGCAAAAGTAGCAGTGTGGTTATCATGCAGTCACCCTGTGGGACATCTCCCTGACGTTAGTAAGATCCTGTTATTGTTAATCCTACTTTTTATATACAGTGTGGCAGAAAAGAGTTTCTATAGATATAAATAGGGAGAGTAATGCACAGGTTTAGAATGGAAGTGCATCCATCAGCAGCAGCTGATGAAAATAGGAACTGAGACAGAAGCAGATAAAAAGGACAGCAAGGCTAACCCCTTTGCAGGATTTATTTCTGGCTTGTGCTGTTTTCTACCTCTGTCTCCCTTTTCTGCAAGAGGTGTTCTGATAAAGGCAGGCAGCTGCTCTGATGGGACTCTAAGGCAAGAAATATATCTCTTTCCTTCTCTCTTCTCAGAGACTATGTGAGGAAGGTGAAAGAGTGATGGATGCTATTCAAGGGAGAATGAAAACCTGCGTGGAGGTTGAGGAGATTCAAATGTATGTGGGGAGCTCAGGGAAAGAAGGAAGGGAGCAGAGCAATGGAAGAAGGACATGGCTTGCATTTGACCTGGAGCAGGCAGGGAAAGGTGACCATCTTGGCACGCACATGCTTGTTCCATGAAAACACGCCATTTTGTCAGCATTGTCTCCTTCAGTTCCCCTCTTCAGCACCTGTGTCCTTGGTCCCTTGCTCAAACCTTGTTTGAGGTGGATTTTGTATTTTTTTAGCCCACATAGCATTCTCTGTTTGCGTTTGTTGACCAAGCCATTGGGTACAAGAAGGAGAAAATACGGGTGTTAAATATGATTAAAGGAATGCCCTTGGCAATAAAATCCCACTAAAATCTTGCTTAAAAACAAATTCTTTTGGTGAAATGTAGGTATCACTGAGGTCAGTGGGAGTTCTACTGTTGTTTTCAGTAGGGACAGTATGGCAATTCATTAATCTACCTCCTCTGCCTCCTTCCACCACCAGTTTAATAATTCTCTCCTGAACAAAGCCTAGCAGTATAGCAGCACTGAATTGTACAGACCACTATGGGAGGTTCAGGATAGCTGAGAATCAGGTTTCTCTTATTTAAGTACCCAGAGTAGAGGGATAAATGGGTAACGTGGGCTAATACTACAAGCACTGTGTCACAGTTTGTGATTGCATCATCTTCATTGCATAAGTGATCTTTGAAACGTGCCTACATTTTACAGTGATTATAACAACATAAAAGCTGCATATGAGGCTATGAAGAACGTAGCGTGCCTGATTAACGAGCGAAAACGAAGACTAGAAAGCATAGACAAGATTGCACGTTGGCAAGTCTCTATTGTAGACTGGGAGGTAAGTGTCAGCCTGTCCCTCCCCTGAGCAAAGGTACTGTTTACAGCACTCCATGTCCTCTACAGAGTATGTCTTTCTGTGTAGCTGATTGTTTATGGTGACTACTTTTCAGCTGGTCATTGCTCAGTTCAAAGTCCAGTTACTTCATTTGCAGTGATTCTGTTACTGATTACCTTGTTTATAAATCAGGAAGAACAGCATGTATTAGCATGGATGCTTGTCTTTGAGGTGACACTGGATTGAGATGACAAAACGGATTTTTTTAAAATGCTAGACCTATTGAATCTCCTTGGGATTTTTTGTAGTTCTGTCAGAGCTTGAACCTGCTTCACTGACTTTAATGAGTTTCTTCCTGATTTATGCAGAAATAAAGTAAAGCAGAACCACATTCATTGAGTTTGCCTGTATGAGATTATCTATATTCTATGACATTTTCAAATCTAATAATAAAAGTACAAGAAAAACAAATGCGCTTAAGACTTGGTTATAAAATGGGACTGGTTAGACACACAGTAAGTTCTTAAAATTATTATTTACTTACAACTCGTGTGTGTGTATATATATATATTTTTATTTTTTTTTTCTCCTCAGGGACCAGATGTGTTAGCCAGAAGCTCAGAACTGATCCACTCAGGAGAACTGACCAAAATATCAAAACAAGGCAAAAGCCAGCAAAGGACTTTCTTCCTTTTTGACCATCAGCTTGTGTTCTGTAAGAAGGACTTACTGAGAAGGGACATCTTGTATTATAAGGATCGTATTGACATGGATGAGATGGAAATTGTGGACACTGAAGATGGCAGAGACAAAGACTTTAACATTAATGTCAAGAATGCTTTTAAGATAATAAACAGAGCAACAGAAGAGGTTCATTTGTTCTGTGCAAAAAAGCAGGAGGATAAAAAGAGATGGATGGAGGCGTGCGAAAATGAAAGGAGAAGAGTTCAGGAAGACAAGGAAATGGGTGAGTGGAAGATTTCCTCTCTAAAAGGCAGTAGAAACAAAGGGGAGTATTCTTGCTTTTACACTTCATTATGCTTTATGCGGATGTGCACTCTGCCTTGTGGGACTGGTGTCTCTTGCTAACCCAACATGACCTTTAGCTGTGTAAGTGAAGCCTATTCAGGTGTTTGCCCTGTCATTGTGGGCCAAAGGGCCAGGACACTTAGCTATGACATCCGTGTCACAGCATAACTCGTGATTCTGTTGCATTACAGAGCAGAATGAGATAGGAGATATGATAAGATGCGATTTACAAAGACCATTCAATAATAAAAATCCATCCAAAATCCTAGCACTTTTGTATGAATCATCGACTCCAAACATCTGTTATCATAAAGCCAAGCAGCAAAAATTGTAGATTTTTACTGTCCATGTCATATAATGGCACCCTCCTGTGTCCAGGAGACCTGTGCAGTAGTATGGTAGCATTAGTTACAGACCCAACGGTGTCATCACTGGGCAGTTTACAGAGAAATGAAGCCTAATCTTGGGTGAGCAGGGGAAAAGGTAGCAAATCCTAGGATCGGTTTTAGACCTGCAGCCTGTGGGCACTCCAAGGACAGTGTTATCTATGTGAGTCTATATTTAGGATTGTTATTTAAATTTTCTTTTTCGCATAGTTTCATGCTTCCTTTATGATCAGTGACAAAAGCTCCAGCAAAATTTCACTGGAAAAACATACACAAAGACAATGGCAACACTAATAAGAAAAATAAAACTCTTTAATATTCCTAAAGAAGTAATGAAAATATTGGTACGTCTGTGTGTGTTGACTGCATGGGAACTTCTCCTTTTTATAACACTCTCTAGGCTTAGGCTTTGGATGACAGCCAGTTAAAACTGGAAGTGCAGTGAAATGGATGATTTAAATCCAATTATTAAAATTTAAACAAGATGCCAAATCTCATATTCCATATTCACTTAAAACACATGTTCAGAAGAATAGGAAGACAGGAATAACCCTTAGATTACTAATGTAAGCCTTTTGATCTTAGTGACTTTCTCTTGTTTAATAGTGCTGTAAAAGTAACAAAAGTAAGGTCTTCTCTGTATGTTTTGTAGATATCCATAAGCTGAAGAAAATACTTTCAAGTTTTCCAATTCATACTCTAAAAGCAGTTAAAACTCTTACACATTGCACCAACTGTTGCAATTAACCCCAGTTGTTTCAAGTAAACAACGAAGTAGCCACAGCTAAACTTTGCAAACTTTTCAAAACCTACTCTTCTCCTCTGCTGAACATCACGGTGTGACATTATGATCCTGTTGGGTACAGCACTGATGGTTTTCACGAGTTGCGCTGTATAGAGCTTGTTCAGTCACCTTGTTCTCATGGGGATGGGTGATGGCTGCCTTTCCTAATTCACCTAAACAGAACTCTAAAAAGAAGTTGATATTGCAACAGGGTGAAGGTCATTAGAAGGTAATAAAGCAGTGCAGAGGATCAGATGATGAGTGCCCAAACAATCCCTCTTACAACAAAGTTACAGGAAGCCTCCACTCCAGTATACAACAAGAACAGTAGTACAGTCATATGGAAGGACAGTATGGAATCAGTCACAGCTGCTGCACTTCTGTGAGCAGGACTGAGCAAAAGAAGATAAAATGTGAACAGTTTCCATTCCCATCCTTTCTGTGGAGCATTCTTGAGCTCTTCAAATCTGTATCTACACTTCCTCCTACAGCGGTCACTTTATGGAGCACCAGGAGAGCATGCTGAGAGGACTAAATGCTGTATATCAGGACGCTTCAGAGGCCTTGCACTAGTGCTTGCCCTGGGCAGCAGCAGGCCTGTCTCAGGCAGGTAGTGGAGTGTTACCATTCCTTCTAAGTGACACTGCTGCAGAAGTCTCCAAGCATGAAGAAACTGCAAAGATGTAGTACCTATAGCCCTAAATTTCATTATTTATTCTGCTGGGACCTCATGAAAATGAACATACAATATTCAAAAGGGTAACAATTCAACAGTGGTGGCAGTGGCAGTGATAACAATGAGATTTGTCATAACAGCACTCTTATTTAGGGCTAGATCACTAATTCCCATGGTGCTGAGTGCAGGGATTGCAAGGGATGGTCCATCGTTTTTGCTGCTCTTCAGGCACCGAGCAATATAGTGAAGAAAATTCAGTAAAATGAGAAATGGCTTTTTTGATAATGGCACATAGGCACATGCAGTCTTTTCTGCCCGTGTAACATCCAGTCTTCTGGAAACTTGCTTTTCGAATGTTGCAACTCGTTATTCTGATGTACCTGTTTTGGGACAGGTTATCATGAACCAGAGGAAAGATAGTTGAGTTGTAATAGCTAACGTCCATCTGGTCTTGCAAGTCACAGCGGCCTGGTTTTTTTCTCCATTACCCAGAAGACTTCTTTTCTAAAATTTCATTTTTTTTTGGCATAATTGAACATTTCCTTTAGCCAAAACCAGTGGAAAGGCGCCAGTATTCTCAACCTCAGGTTTAAATTTATCTTGTTGATTTTGTAAGCTATCTTGCTGGACTTCACACAAAGCCTCTAATCTAACCACTCAGAGCACAAATACATACTTTTCCAATTCAGAACTGCAGATGGCATTTTACTTCTATTTTCAAAGACACTTTGGTGCGAATCACTGTCTTCCAAACCATATCTAGCTTTTCTTAGCTTTTATGAATATATGGGAAGAAGAGGCCACAGCCAGCAAATCCTTCTCCAAACCACTAATAGTAACCCTAAGAAAGTGGTCTGATGTCTGTTGATGAAATTGCTTTCATTTTTTTAAGATCTTTTTCCTTGTTCTATAAAGGAAAAAAACCCTGCAGAATAAAATAAGCTTCTGCTACCCCAAAATTATGGTTAGCTGCTGTTAATGGGCTGATTTGTAATAACTTTTTCGTAAGCTCAGGCTAAAAATGTAAAGGGAATTTTAAAAGTATGGAGGAGTGCAGCAAGATGCAAACCGAAACCAAACCAGATACTCCATTCTGACTTGGAGTTGCAACTTCTGTGCTCTTTATGTGCGTATGAGTGAAATGAGTGACAGCATGTGCACCCTGTCTCCTTGTGCAAACTTAACATGTAATTGCCTTGTACACAGGGAGAGGAAAGTGAGTGCCTGTGCATGGGCTCCAGGCGACACCAGTCACTGGTGCCACCTTTCGTAGCAGATGTCTGACATCTCTCTGTGCTCAGCACAGATAATGCATCTATATTACAAGATAGTAAATAGCATAGGATTGAACACATATTACAGTATTATGTAAGTCATACAAGTATGCAGACAAGTACATGAGAAACTGGAGTGAGGGATCCAGCCCCAGCGCAATGCAGCCCACAACCACATCGCAGCCTGCTTCGGTGTCTGGCAGATTATGTGATACTGTCTCCTCTGGGTGGAGGGAAAGATAACCAAATTTGTAATGCTGCTATACCAGTGACTTCAATTTCTTAGCTCAGATGGAGTGAAAAAAGAAGCAGATTCTGCATTTGTGATCTATTACTCGGTGGCTTGTAGCTTTCAGAAGTGTTAATTTACACTTTTTTTTAATCTCTTGCTATCTGGACTTATAAAAAGAACTTTTTGTGTGGTTAGTTCCCCAGTGATTGCCATTTGCAGGAGCTGGAAAGCAGCTTTTCCCAGTAATCTAGAAGCAAGTTAATGTTTCTATTGTTATCCCAGTGAAAAACTATCTTTACATTTATATTACAAAGTAAAACATCCTTTGGGTATATTACTATTACATTTACTAAAAATGGTTTGAAATATAGTTTACTTATTTAATTTAATGTGATCATGTATTAGATACAATATTTTTATACCAGTGCCTTGATTCACACTTTGACACAGGAATGGAAATCTCAGAAAACCAGAAGAAACAAGCCATGCAGAATGCCCGTAAGTCAAGGCATGGAAAAATTAAAGGTAGGTGTTCAGAATTGCTTTACATTCTTAGTGTGTTCCCATGTTCTTTATGTTAGGAAATAGCTCACACTGACTAAGGTTGAGTTCTTCAGTCTTAAAAAAATTTCATGGTTTACATGGAGTTCAAATAATTTTCATGAACCTGGATTTTAGTGTCAGATTCCAATGCCTTTGTAAACTGTCTACTAAATCAGCTCCCCAGTCTCCTTCAGACAGGCAAGTCCAGTATTCTCTTTATTAGAGAAGAAACTCAAGAGGTAAGGCAAGCACTTTATTTAAGGATGTAAGAAAGTGCATGCAGAGATTAAATTAGAAATGAGGGTTATTGATCCCTTTCTTTGCTTTTACTCAAGCAATTCTTCTTTAGCAATTCTGTGCTTTATGTAAAACGTCCTAAAGTTCTTTTTGCAAGAGATGTGTTGCTGTATTTATGATACCATACTCAAAATGGCTTCCTTCTGTCCTAGACTAGAAGGAGGAATGGACTAGACATGTGTTTCTCTGGAAACAGCTTTTTAATTCATTTTCTTTCTCAGAAAATGGGCTGTGATTTTGTCCTTTTAAATCTCTAGTGTGTTGAGAGAATAAATTGAGAAAGTGGGACCAGATTAAGTGTGAATTTAGGAGTGGAGGAGCTGATGTTAAGTAGTCCTCTGCTCTCTGGGATTAATATTATTAAAGCATTTTCTCCTTATCAACCACTAGGTACCTATAAAACCTGTCCTAATTTTCAGGGGAGTGGATGGAAATTGTGGTCAGAAGACTCTGTTCAGAATGCACAAAGGTCAAAGTCTGAGAACATTAGCTTGGGAAAAACATTTCCAAATTGAAGAAATAACATTTTTGTTGGAAGCAATATTTTATACAGCCTTATTCTGAGAGTTGACTAAAACACGAGTACCTACTGTATTAAGTCATTCCTTTGAAATACCGGAATTTACTTGTGCAAACAATGTAGCCTGGCTATGTGAAACTGCTGCTTATTTTTGGTAATTCTGTAATGTCATTTTTACTGGTGGTATTCTCTTCTTAAGCCAAATCAATGTTCAATGCAGCAATTAAAAAATCTAACATCAGAAAAGGTAACCTTTAGTAGTGTTTCCATGCAAGATCATGGCAAAATCCATACTGGCTTTATTGACCATTGAATTTGTCCCATGGTCCTGTGCTTAAATTATCCCAGTGTTGGTTGCTCTTCTAGCTGACTCACACGCTTTTTTAAACTGCTCCTTTTGCAGGTGTAAGCTATAACGGCTGTCCTGTGCCTCCTCCACACCAAAGCCTGCATCCTATTCATCAGCGACACATCACTGTGCCTACTAGCATCCCGCAGCAGCAGGTCTTTGCCCTGGCGGAACCCAAGCGGAAGCCATCCCTCTTCTGGCATACCTTCAACAAACTCACCCCCTTTAAAAAGTGAGAGGCCAAGGACCTGGGAAGGACATTGGCATGGAGGGAGACTTACGCTAGAGAAGGACCTTGGAGACACTGTTAAGCTTATTTGAGCTCAGTGAATCTCCAGTTGTGGAGGGGAAACCTTGGGCTCCCTTGAGCCAGAAATACCATCTTCGTCTAGAAGAAAAACAAAGTTCCTCAAGACTGCTCCGAAGGCAGCGTGGCCAAGTGGCAGCATAGCTGATGAAGAGCAGTCTCCCTTCTGACAAAGACAACTTGCTGTTATTCTGAAGCAGCAGCATTTGATCTCTGTTTCTTAAGTTATGTTGAAGCAGTGATGGAATCATGCAGGTCATTGTAACATTTCATTTTTCTTAACCTTATATTGATGGCCAAATTTAGGATAGGGAGGAATTTCTCCTTAGAGTTATATTGGCAAGTAATCTTAGGAGAGTTTTCTCTCTTTTGGAGCACTGAGCAGAGACCACCTGCCAAAATCAGGTGCAGACATCCCATGTGATTACCAGCTGTTGCAGAATTTAGTGGACCCTAATCCTTCCTGACTTTTTCTATTAAATTGCCAAATGGCAGGAGAATGTCCCACAAGGCCTTACCATATTCCAGATTGGAACAGGGAAATTTTATTCTGTCATATAGAAGCACGAACAGAGTGCGAAATGGACTATAAAGATATGTGCATTTATTGCACACAAGTGGAAACGAGAGGAGCCCAGGGCCTCTCTGATTAATTTCAGTCACAGCAATATACTTGCATGCATGTGTGCTCTTCAGTGTAGAGCTTTTATATCACTTTTTGCGTAATTCTTTGCCTGGGAGATGCTTCTTTATATTTCCAATATGCTTATTTCTCTGTGTAAAAAGTATTTTTTTATTTTCTAATGGAGATAATGTGAATGTACAAAGTCAGAGTTGAGACACCTGCTGACTTCTGGCTGTGTTACATAGTTCTCACACTTTGTATTCATATAGCTTGACTTAGAAAATGAATGAATGGTAAATACATTGAAGTGGTCTGGACCCATGCTTCTAATACACAGTTAATGGGTTTTGAGCAATTATTTCTTCACAAAGAAAGAGAAATCCTTACTGGAAGGGACAGAGGAATTGTGTGGACAAGAGATGGATTTTTGTCTTGGAGTAATCAGCCTGTTGGACGAGGAAGAACCTGACTCGATTAAGCTCAGCTCTGGCCAGCATATGCAATACATTATTTGCATTGCTATGATTTGCCTATGGTATGGAGTTGATTTGGGAGACTAACTTTTTAAAAGTCACCGGGAAGAAACAGGATCTTGGTATTTGCAGCACTGATCGTTTCTGCTTGATAGCTCTCATTAAAGATGACAAGACTGCTGGTAATACAGAAGGAAAGAAAGACTCCATATGTTTCAGAAGTGATTTGCTATGAATGTCTTTACAGTGCTTTGTCCTCTGCTGCTGATTAGGGGCATTATCTGATGATAAGGATAGATCCAAGGGTATTCTTTGACAATGGACACAATCAGCTTTGTCATGAATCTGTAATATATGAACAAACAAGGGGCTAGAGGCCAGGCATCTTAACAACAATGTAAAAAAGCCTTATTTTAAACATGTATTTGTTCCTACTACTATTGTTACCTCTTTATTTTTATTTATCATCAGTGTTGTGAAGCCCACTAGTCGCTAGATTTTGTGATTTGGTAAATTTGTGGCAACTTCTGCAAAGCCCAGGTTTGTGGGTTTGATTTTAAATGACATCTTTTGAAAACTGTAAATTTCAGATGCCTTGTATATATAGCTCAGCAATAATGCAAAGTCTGGTGATGCTCAGCCGAATTGTTCACTGCATAGTGCTTTCCCATAGCGATGGAAGGTAACATGAAACAGTTAAGAACTGAAGATACGCACTGACATTTTTCAATGATCCAGCTTAAAGAAAATGCATGGGAAAATTAGTGAAAAAAAGCTGGCTGGTAATATTTTTCTTTTGATGTTTAAACAAGCCATTTCTGTTCAGATTTTTTTAAAAGATAATTCTAAATGCTCAATTTAAACACAAGGAGCAGACTTCCAAATGCAGGCACGGATGTGTGCCCTTCCCCTTAAATGAATAACCCTTTTGTGTTTCTTACATATCCATTTTTGTGGGTACTTGCCATGTTCAGGCCTGCAAACCAAAGTGATGTATGTACTGTGGAAGCGGAGATGATATTTTTCATAATCACATTTTGAAAGAATTGATCTAGATGCAAAAAAAATGTCTGACGTTGGATTGCAATGCTCATCTAGAAACGTTCCCAGCTGGACCTGAAGACACTATGAGATCCACACTTACTTACCTATGTGTCTTTGCTAAAACCTACTTCCAGGGCTTGGTTGTGTGGAGTGCTGGAAAAAAAAAGGTTTTGAGTTTTATCTTTTGACATGTCAGTGCCTGTGAAGGCTTTTCCCAGGTAGTAGTGCTGGTGCCTTAGCCCTAAAAATGAACAAAAATGTTTGTGAATGCGTTTGGATGTGGCAGTTTTTTTCTCAAGAAGTGGATTTCAGAGGGATAAAAAGCAAATGTTTCATGGTGCAGATTACTCAGGATGATTTTTCATATAGTACCCTACATATAGACATGGTTGTTTTACAGTATTCTCTGTGTCTTTCTTTGCAATCTGACTTTGCAACAGATCAAAATAAAATATAACAAGGCAGGCCAAATTTAGACTACACCACAATCTTTTAAACAAATGATAGTTAAAACACACAATTGCATTATCCAACAATTAAGACAAATATTTGCTTGGCTTCAGCCTGACTTTAGTCTGTGGGAAAAAGAATTGCAACTAAAATGTAAAAGTTGGTGTTCTAGCAACTCTGGCCCTGATTCTCTTTCTGATGACAAAAGTTGCATATGATCAGGAAGGTGTGACAGCAACATCTGTTCTTTCTCTCTTGCTTTTTCTCACTTTAAGTAACTATAAAAAGTTCTAGGGCAACTACTAAGCATATTTGTGCCTCGTTTAGATAAAGCACAGCCAGAGCCTTCCCAATGGCCCGCTGAGCAGAAAACCTCAGACTTCATGCATGAGATACAGTAAAACATAATTGTCCTCAAGTGTGTTCCCACTGAGTTAGGAAAATGCCAAACCATAATTGCATCTATCTCAGAGCATTTGATGTATAAAATAATAAGATTGTTTTACAAGTGGCTCTTGCCATGCTAAATTTCACATTGAGTTTTAGTGGTCAGTGTAATAACGGAGTTCAAAGACAGATGACTCAAATGTTCCACATTTTAGTTGTCTTTTGAAAATAATTATAACAGAGTTTTGGAGCCAAAGGTCTTTAGCCATAACTAACACGGTATCTTTCTTTGACTGCCTTTCTGCTTTTTTTTCTGTATGCGTGGCATTTGGATGTATTAGATGCCTTCTGAATGATCTCTAATTTAAAACTATTTGTTGTAAATACTAGAGATGACTTGCATATATGTTTTATTTTGACAAGTGTTTTGTAACATTTTATCTTACATTGCTTTGTGCATCTTATCATCTGTGTGCTGTTACCCATGTTGTAAATGAAGTGTCCTGGCTACAGAGCAGATGAATTGTCTGTTGACGACTGAAGTCCAGTGAACAGGACTGCAGTAGCTTGATGCGTATTTGTTCTGAAGTAATTGCATTACAAGGTTTATTTACTCTTGTTGGAACATTGTTGGTCAAATGAATCTATTTTCTGGAAAGAAGTACAAACTTACATTCCTGTTATTTTATCCTTATTGTACATGTTTGAATTAAATAATGTACAAAGCTGAAGTTCCTCAGCTGTGTCTTATAAAACTTCATTGTGCAGTTTTAAAATTGTTGGTTTTTTTTTTTTATTGTCTACAAAATATCCTTTGTGATGGAAAAATATATCAACTGTCATATTTATTTTATTATTTTAAAGCAAAAAATATCACATCGTCCTCTCTTGGTTTTTCAGTAACAGCTACAGTACTTCCCAGCACACGTTCATTTTAACAACTACTAAACCTGATTCTAGGATTGAAGTCTTCACTGTTCCGACAAACCCCATCCTTGTTACTGTCCCAGCCGCATGCATCTGTGATACCTTGTCCTGGCAGACAGCTCCCACAGTTCCCCTTGGAAGTAAATGCAAGTGCAGATTCTGTATTTTTAAAGCTCTTGCTAACAGAGGATGGTGACTTAAGTACTGGAGTTTAGGTAAGGAGAATTAAATACTATTTTCTTTGGAACAAAAGCAAAACCTTTTGAAAGGTTTCACCCAAAAGGGTTGTTCTGTAGGTGTGTGTGAACAGGCTTACGTGCCTGCTTGTTAGAGCAATGGGCAATGCTGCTGGAGATTCATTCATCTTAGTGCTCTGATTCAGGGAAGTGTTTCATTTTGCATTATTCCAGCAGAGCAAGGGACCACATCTGGAAGGCGTGCCTGTGTCCTTCCTGCTCAAGGTGGTGGTAAAAATTATGTTTCACTGAGACACATTCACTTTAACAAAATAACAAAATAATAAATTTAACAAAATTAGCTGAAATCTTTTGGTTAAAAATGCTTTGGCAAGTTTAAAAGCTGGCAGAATAGTTGGGTTTGCCATTTCTTTCCCTCTCCTTACAGTTTCCAAGCTCTTACCTCTCTTTCTTGGTTCACCTCAAAGCTGAGAGCTGCGGCTGCAGCAGGATGTATGCTGAATGCTCCGGCAGCAGTGAAAGGCACAGTGAGCGCTTGGTG
Source organism: Falco naumanni (assembly GCF_017639655.2). Taxonomy (NCBI): domain Eukaryota; kingdom Metazoa; phylum Chordata; class Aves; order Falconiformes; family Falconidae; genus Falco; species Falco naumanni. The sequence continues at coordinate 17,739,139 of NC_054055.1, forward strand.
AGGTGGATCAGATGACCAAAGCACATACCTTGAGCAAACACCGGAGCAGGATGTGATCAACAGGCTTTATAAGGAGCCTGCAATTCATCTGGCCATGGTGAGCTCATTTGTGCGTTTTATTTCATGCTTTGGCAGTCAGGCTAAATCCTGTAGATCATTGTGCACCATCGGCTTTTAAGTTCTTTGAGAGCCTGATCTATCAGGTGGAGATTTAAGTTTGCACAGAAATGGCGCTGCTTGTCTTGGTGGTTTTTTTTGTTTTTTTGGTTTTTTTTTTTTTTGTTGGGTTTCGGTTTTGTTCTTTTTTTTTTGCTTGTTTGGGTTTTGTTTGTTTATTTGTTTTTAAGGATTTGGGCCTTTTTATGTTACAGTACCAAAAGAGAAGTGAAAAAGTCAGCAGTGGAAAACTGCACATCATGTACCCTGTAAGGAAAGCACAGAAATATTTAGTGTGCTTCTGAGTATTTTTCTAAATCCAGTTGCTCTAACTAGCTAGAGAACATGCAGTTGTGAGAATATGTCAAAACTGTTATAAACTGTCAACACACTATGGCTTTTCTTAATCTTAGATCTGTGTTAGGTTTAGTTCACTGCAGTCAGAACTGACTTCTCGTTGTCCGGATGAGTATCTAGCACTGAGAACTCGTATACTGCCACTGTAAGATTAGGTATTTAGGCTCTGGCTTCAAAAAATGATGCGTGTGAGTGTGTATATGTATGTGTTTGTATACATACATATTTACACATGCCCCCACACCCCCTTTATAGGTTCCATATGGCATCCCAGATAATGTCTCCGCTGGCACCTAAAGCAGGTTGTGCCTGACAAGTGATCCACACCCATCACACCCTCCCTCTGTTTATGCTACATCTTATATTTCTGTTGTGCATCTTGATGGGGTGGGGAATGGGATGGGAACGGTTGGAAAGGAATGGGATGGAAAGGAATGGGATAGGATGGTATTGAAGAGCACAAGACCTGGAAAAGGTTTTACCTGAATCATTTTATTGTAAGCCTTCGGGATGGGCCAGCAGCAATGATGGACAAACCACTCCACAGGCAAAAAAAGGCTGGAAGGTGTCTGCATCCCTGGAGCAGCGTCAGCAAAGCTCAGAAGGACAAATCTGAGAGGGCAGAGGTTAGCAGAGGAAGGAGCACCACTGCCCTTCAAGGGCTGGGTTTCACTCAGGAGAGACACACAAGATGATGTAGGATTTATTGACTGTTTCTTCCAGTGAATTTTGGAAATCTGAAAATGCTTCAGGGGGAAGGAAGAGCTCCAGATGCTTCTGAGGGACTTTGCTGGCAGAACCAGGTACAGGCCAAATACTTCCTTGTTTCTGGCATATAGGAAATAAGACAGAAGGCCCGATACATACACTGAAGTGAACTGTCGGTAGGCATACTCACTCGGTACAGTTAATCTTGGCCTCTGCCTATGAGCGTGGCCCTGACTTTGGAGGTACTGACTCATGAAGTACTGAAGAAGAATCTAGAAGGTGCTTTGCTAATAGGGTTGGGTGTATCTTCTTTTATTAACCATCCGTCTGGTGGTCGTTACCGCCATATTCTGCTCCTAACAAAGGTCATTTGCGCAGCAATCAATCTAAAAACCCTCTGCACCTCCTGCCATTCAGATGCAATATTTTTTAAGAGCAAATGATGAGCTTTTGCTACTGTGTCATTATTTCCAAGCCATTATTCTGTGATGCGACAAGGCACAGTAGAAAGTGGCTGACGGAAATGTTTGTCTTTAAGACCGTTCTTACAGCAGTTTTCTTGGTTCTCCGCTAAAAAAGCATCCATCTGGACTAACTGCCCATCAGGGTAGAGTAACTAATGAATTATGTCATCCTCAGGACTGGGATAGACAGACAGTTACTGTTGTCATTGTAGAATTTTGGGTCACTGTAAGGACCCTTGTGCCCCGGGAGGCCCTGCCGGTGGCCTGTCCCCAGGAGCCCCCACTGCCCTCGGTGCTGTCCCCCCAGAGCCACCGGCTGTCCCAGCACCCTGCAGCCAGGAAGGTTCGTCAATAAATCCAGGTTTTTCTGCATGGCAGGACAGATCACTGAGGGCACAGCAGTAAGCTAACAGGGTGAGCTAGCTTTTTTAATGACTCAAACTTTTGAAGTGTGAGAGGAAGCCAAGGCTAAGCAACCTTAGAAAAATTCAGATGGTGCCTAACGGGTGAAGAGAAAAGGAATTTGTCTCGCAGCACTCGTATCTTCTTCTCAATTAGCACAGCAGTGAGGCTAATTTGGCTACAGAAGTTCATTCAAGTAGAGCAGCTAATTGCTGCACACTGTCCTTCTTTTTCCTTAGAGCACGGTAAATGCAATGTCCCAGATACAAACCAGAGCACCATAACGCTTGCAATATTTTCTTATTACCACAGGGTGGTGGTGAAGACCTTAGTGAAAACTTCACTGCTCAGCCGCGCTGAGGACACCGTATTTTACACACAGGCCATGCGTGTCATCTCTCTGCAGCCTGGGAACACCCTCAGACAGTTTTCAGTCACTTGCACCAACAGGGTGAATTAAGGCCACTTCCTATAACACATTAACTCCTGTGACTATTGGTTTTATCCTTCACCGTTCATGATCAGCATTTAAGGAGATGATGATATGCTCAGTTGCTTTATTTTCACTAGTTTCAACAGTCCTGGTTTGAAAAAGACAACTATAATTAAGTATCAAGTTATGGCTTCTTCAAATTTAGTTACCAATAATATGTAATTTAGTAGCACAATAGCTTTGACTGATGCTTGAGTGGCTAGATGGGGAGCTTGCTAATTACACATGAAAAGCTCTCTTTGGCATTCAGTTTATTTACTTTAATTTGACCTCATTACTACTTTTCCATAATTACCTAATAATTGTAATGCCACGTTAACAGCATTGTTATTTTTAATTTCTGTAGTCTTTTTGTCCCTAATGCCGTTGTAAATTGCTTCATACAGAAACTAATTTTATTACATGTTTTTCCAGCACAGTAATGGTATGAGACATGCCTTCCAGCCTACAAACCAACCAGGCTGTCAACGGGTAACATTTGTGTAATATATTTGTATAATGGAGGAAAATCAAAGATTTATTAATGCATTTTAACAATTTTCTTTCATGTAACAGTGATAAAATCCAAAGTACAGAGCGCTTCAGCTTAATATTGGAATAAATAGGAAGATTCCAGTTTAAACCTCTGTTTTAATTATTTAACAGCTCTCAAAACTAAATCACTGACCTTTGAGAATTTAGTGACCAAACAAGTGCTTGTCCTCAAAGCACGTATTTGAAGCGTGAATTCCTTTACATGCAACTTTTATACCCTGGTTACAGATGCCCAAGAACACTGCAAGTATGAAGTGAATGAGGTAAGACCAAAGATCCTATATATCTGATAATGGTGGTGATGATGATGATGATATTGATGTTGTCAGCTGATGGAAAGGAGTGCATGTGTGGGGACCAACTCTCTATTCTTTAGGCAAGAAACACTCCTAGACAACTGGGAATGGGGTTTTGTGCCAGTGGACAAGGGCTATCAGACTTCTCCATGGGATGCACCATATCCTAACAGCATCACACAGAGCACTTCTTCCTTTTGCACTTCTCTGGAGTCCTTTGACTAAGGCAGCAAATGTTTATATAGCTCAGAAGTAGCAAACGTTTAATCTGTTTTCATCTTTCTTTAGTGCCAAACAGCAGCAGCAGCAGACAAAGCAGGATTTTGCTGGTGGGTGATCAAACATCTCCCTGTAGATCATTGGCAAAGGCACCATACATCACATATCCAATAACTGTGGCAAAATGGGGAACTTTTCTGAAGAGAGGATTAAAAGATTAAGGAATGTGTCCCAAAATCAAGGTCTTCCTCTATAAATCAAGTTAAAAAAATATTTAGATCTAATATTGCTAACAGGGTGTAATTATTGAAAACATACTAGTCTCTCTACATGGTATTTGGATGCATTCTTTCCTAAGACTGAGAAATGGTAGTGAAGAAATTAAACAGAAGACATTATCTTTTCAGTTGATGATAGTTAATATTTCAATTTAGTATTCAGATCTCAGTATTAAGTTCTTCTTAATGAAAGAACCAATTCAAAAGCCGATTATGTAAAATCTATTCATTCTATCACTTTTGCCTGTGTAAGTACTTAACCTATACAGCCCAAGCTTCTATGCATTACGTATTTATGAATATTAATTCCAAAAAAAATGAGCATTAATTTTGTTGCTATTTGATTTTTGTTCCTAAGTCTAATCTCTTCCCATTAATTGCTCTTACACTCACTTAAACCAGTTGTGTCTAGAATTAAGTATTAATGTATTTCAGTGGGCCTATATTAAAAGACGTTATATAGGAGGGACACTGTAATGAAAGGAGAAATATAAGCTTAAGTAAGTTACATGAAGGGGTAGAACCAGACTAAAGGTTTGTTTTTGCCAAAAACCTCTCTTACTTGATCCCTCACATCTTTGCCCTCACTCTGTTCCAGCTCTGACTCCCTCTGAGGTCATTCAATTTATTAACCCAGTAGATGACTAACTCCAATTTAAAAAAAAAAAAAAAAAAAAAAAAAAGAGAGAGAGAGGAAAAGATAATTGCTCTGTGCTGAATTAGGGGCTGAATTGCCCTAGTTCACCTCCTGCGGCACCACAGTCAGCTCCTGGGAGATGAGAGGCACAACTATGTAATCACAAGTAGGTGCAGGGAGAAATGTGGATGGAGAAGTGGGCATTAAGACCTCTGCTTCTTCTTGGTTGTGAACTGTTTGACTGGCCCAGTTATATTATTTTTCCCTTAAGAAGCTGTTAGGTACTGGGTTATTAATGGCCAACACTGACTAAAGATTGGAGATCAGAGAGAAGGGTTTTCTTACAGACTCTAAATACATAACGTCCCATTTGGCTGGAAGGCTTTGAAATGGGAAAGAGGAAGATGGAAGATGTAGATGGGCTTCTGCATGGCTCTGAAAAGCAGAAAAGGGCATGAAATAGCTTCATTTTGGGCACAGTTCTGGCTAGAGGAGTTTACAAAGAGAGTTCTGAACAAGGAGAATGCCTGTATGTTATGTAAGCAAAACAGCAGCTCAGAGAAACAGGACATTGTATGAATCCTTGTGTATGAACATGGGATCACTAGTCCTGCCTGAATCACCCCCCACCAAGAACTGAAATTTCGACTATTGATTTAGGCTCAGGACAGCAACATTATTATTTGCATGATTCCCTGTAGACTTGCCAGGTGTTTCACAGGTTTGGTTGGAGTAAGACAGGTCACTGGAAGTTCTTCAGCATATAGCTGCTGCATCTGTATATTCTTTGCTGGGAGGGAAGAAAAAAAAAGATCACTTTTGCCCAAGTTGCCTTTTAATGTGGGTTAAGTTCAGGCAAATCTATGAAATATGGGCTTTGTCAATGCACTCGTGGTTTAAATAGAACAGTGTGAAACTCTATGGGGTGCACTGAGCTGTTGTTTTCTTGTTTGCTGGATAGATCCTGAGGATATCAAGGGCAGCTCTAAACCTCCCCAGAGCTTTTGTGACTTTCACCTGCTCACCATCTACCTGCATCAAAATTCCCCTTTGCAGAGTCACTTATTTCCACCCTTATCCATACTGCATAAGAAAATATGAATCAGAACCTGATGCTCCAAATCACAGGGAATTAAGGAGTATTTTAAATTGTGTAAAGCTGAGTTAATGTTTCAAATATATAATGACACTGTGTCTGGTATTTCCATTAAATTATTACTTGAAATAGCACTCTGTAGTCTCCAGGACTGTACTTGATGCTATAGAGAGACCTATAAATAAAACAAAACAAAACAATAGACATGGTGAAAACCCATTTCCTTTTTTTTTTTGTCCCTCCACCACCCTCCATCCCCTTCTAAGGTAGACTTAGATAGATGTACTTTTGCTTTCTTAAATCTTTCAGCCGAAATCATATAACCTATGTAAAGAATGAAAAGCTGGATTATACTGCTGGCTATTGTGGTCAGCACGACAGAAACACAAAACCAGGACGTCTGTACCCAAGGGTATCCTGGCATCCCCGGCAATCCTGGGCACAATGGCATACCTGGTCGTGATGGACGTGATGGTCCAAAAGGCGACAAGGGAGATACAGGTACTATGTTCAGAATAAATGATTTCATGTAGCAAGTGCAATGCCATTCATTCCCAAAGTTGTCTGTAGTCGCTCTGCATTAATGGGATTATTCTGCCTAGCCTTCAGAAAACATTTTGGATGTTTGTCATTTACTTGTTTGAAAACGGAAATATAAAGACGTAATAATGAAAGCAAGATAGCTAATACTATGGAGAGGTTAGGTCCGTGGGATAAAACCAAAAGAACAAAGACTTTACCTTCTATTTTGGAAGTATTTTCATGTTTATTTGAAAATTTTAAAGCCTGTAAACCTACTCCTACATCTTGAAGATAGCAACTATATTTCTGTAAAAAGCTTCAAGCCCAGTAGAATATAAACAAACCAACAACTGATACCTTGTTCAGTGCAATAAGAAGTGTGCAGCGGTAAGATTTCTTTCTTACCTAAATTTAACATTCATAGGACTTGCTTCTGAGAGTGCCTACTTGCTGTAACTCTAGAGCCGCTAGAGGAAGTTCAGGAATGGAGACTGTTGAAAAACAGTGTAGGATTTGTGTCTCCTCTAACAGGCTACGATAGAGATACGGTGTGATACTGAAGACAGACGTGATCTGCTCAGCATCCTAAAGCTAGTAATTCCCACAGTACTTTAAGCCACAGCTGCCTTTTGCATCCATGCTGGAATAGCAAGGCCAGGGTTGCACAAGGTAATAAATCTGTGGGCATGTGGAAATATAACACTTCAGCTGAAGTGTCAATCCCAGAATGCAAGGCACAGGACAAGTGTATATTTGCCACTTCAAATTTGTTCACAAAATCTGGGGGGCAAACTCTTCCCCAACAGGCTTTATCTTAGGTCAGCTATTGTGTGGCATCGTGCAGGTAGTGTTATGGCTTAATGCATAAACCCATCACAAACAACGTTATTGTGGGCCTGGCTAACTCAGCTGCACAAATCAACCTGGATCAAACTTGTACTTACCAGAGAAATCCTTCTACCAAGTGCTGATGTTAAGGATTGTGAATCACAGCTCTTTTCAGCGGAGTATATAATCTAGTACATAAACCAAACTTGACATCAACAGTCTAAGATAAATTAACTTAAAATGTGCTGAAGTGTTTTATTATGTCTTTCAAGCCAGTGGAAAAGTCTGCCTTTAACAGACTGGGTTGCTAAGCTAATGAATCACTACTCCACCAGAAAAGTATATGTGTCTGCAGACAGTGTAGGCTGCTGAATCGGTGTTGAAGATGTAGTTTGATGTGTGGTTCTTTGATGGCTGTGCTGGCATAGGCAGGATCCTCTACCAGATATTTCTCCTACCACTTGACTCTCCTCTCTTACACACCACACTGTTTGTGTGGCTACACAGTAAATTAGATCAGCTGAAACATAACCAGCACTTATAATTTGGGCACTGAAGATTTATTCACTGCTTACAGCCTGCCCTGGGCCACTGAAAGACAGGTCTACCCACCTAGGTATTTACCTCAACGATTCTAAAGAGTTACTTCAAACTCCTTTCTTTGTGAGATGATTTAGAGCTCTCTGCCAAGCAACCACTTACATGTTCCTGCTTTCAGTGCCCTAACCTGGCTAAAACAAAAATCTTTTAAAATCTAGAAACAAACAAAAAAATATCCATTAGCTTCTTAATAGGCACATACAATTAGCTGCTGCCTTTTTCTTTATGCAGGGGTCCAGGAAAGTCTGAAAAGTGGAAAATCTAGAGCTTACTTTATTTTCATTAATCTTATAAATGTCCTCACTTTTCTCCATTGAGTTATCACATGATATCACTCATTTCCAATAAAGTCCCCAACCTGTTTTCCTAAATCAAGCTATTATGACTATACTGACTATTCTTTGAGCAAATTGGGATGACTGTACCATTCCTTAGAGTCTATGTTTATACTGTATGTACATACACCTTTGCAGTTAAATACATGAGACTTAGTTTTGTTCCTTACCAAGCCAATGAAAATTCAGCAGATGCTGGACTGTGCCCATTGTGCAGAAAACTGCTAAAGAACTCTTCTCCAGTCCATATGGCTGGAGACCTACTCTTGGAATATGGTTACATCCAAACTACCAACTTTTTCCTTCTGTTCTGTTGTGTTCTGGATGCAGATCCAGGTATTTGATCACACACCTCCTGGTCACCTGTGATGTTACTACAAAAATGACTTATAGAATTGTTCTCTTTAGAGCAGTGGAAAGTCCGTGCCATGATAGGTACGGGGATCAAGAGTGTGAATGCCTTCCTTAGACCTACAGGCAATATTATTCCACTGTAATGTTTCATTACGATTGGCCAAACTTCTTCAGATGTCTCTTCTTGAGAGAGGAGTTTACCATTGTTTCACCGCTAGGCTTCCTGTCCCTGCAAAGCTTCTTACTGAATGTGGCTTCCTCACTCCTTTTCCTGCTGGTGTATCTTCCATGGATGGAGGCAACAACAGGACAAGAATTTTTACACTTGTGGTCCTGGCCAGGGTATAGCTCCTCTACATATCTCAATAACACACCACTTCATGCCAAGGATTCCCTCTGTCTCAAAAAAGCACCATCCTCAAGCAGAGTTTCTGTGCTCTCTGTCAATTTATCCATAAGAGAAAAGTACCAGCAGTGGCACCCACTAGAAGTCAGTGTTTAGCCAGGCTTGAAAAGGAACGATTAGAGAAGAATTCACCCCAAGTTTTCTGGTAACTTAATTGTTTAATGAAAATCTGCTTTTCTGTTCTGTACTAGGTGAAGCAGGACTTCCTGGCAGTCCAGGAAAAGATGGTGCAAACGGAGAAAAAGGCGAACGAGGTCAGAGAAGATGTGTTTCTATTTAATATTTGTCGGTCAACTGCTGTCCTTGTGTTTGTGAGCACCAGATGTGCTATGTACCTTCTAGCTGCAGCAAAAATACCACAAAGGTTAAAACACTTTCTCCCAGAAGTAGTAGAGGCTGTACAAATATGTGGACAATACAAGAGGAATTTGCCACCTCCAATTATCCCGCTGCCTCTGATGCCCTACAGCTTGTTCACTCAGCTTGTTATCCTACCTTTCCGATCTCTGATCCTTTCGTCAGTTGCTGAGGAAGACAGCGCATCTGCAGCTACCTTAAGAAAGTGAGGCTCTTGTAGCTCAGGAGGGAGACTTCTAAAAGAAATTGTAGAAGACACGAATTATACACCTAAAAATACAGTAGATCGTGTATACTTCACCTGTTTAGCCAACATGCATATGCAGCATGTCTCCTGTGTCAGACAGATGTACATGTGCAGAGTGACATGCATACACGCAGGGAGTCAGCCATCAGTGGGTCAAGTGGCATCACATCATTCTGCAGAAATTCAGTAACTCTGAGATGCTGGACTTGTGTATCCCTAGAGTAATTGTACACAGACAATGTATATATCCAAAAGCATGGAAGCCTGCCAAAGACAGTGTCCAGGCTGTCCAAAATCCTGAAGCTGACCCTGAGAAATAACACACAGTATATGCATTGCATGGGAGTAACTACAAGCTGCTCTACTCCCCTCAGAATTTTCTCCAGCCTATTAGAAACAACTCCAGTCCTGGAAGGAGCATGAGATATGAGACCACAAATATTGTTTAAAATTACTAGAAGTACCTCTTTTTCCTGTACCCTTGTCCTGATGGACCTGTGCTGCTTTTCCTAGACATTCATCATACAATCTCACCTAGTTTCAGTTCACTGCTGCTGTTAAATATTCTCAATTGTAAATTGAGAACAGTAAACTGTAAATACACCATTATTCCTAACATCAGAAGCCAGAGGCTCTTATGCAGAAATTATCATCAGCTCTTTTTCTGATTAATAGCGTATACGATCATTATGATGCCTTTTGCCTAACAACTGCTAACATGCCCTTCACATCGTGAGACCTTCACCATCAAACCCTTTTGCAGCAATCAGAGGATGTTCAAATGATTTGGGCTTCAGCCCAAGAGTGGATGAAGGATAAATGGAGCATGTGGTAGCAAATAACAGGACAAAAAGCATTTAGTTGCACTGCAGTAGCAATCTAGGTAACCCAAGCAAAGTTATGTCACGCAGAAATTATACAGACACGTGGCAAGCAAGTTCTGGGTACTGTCCAAACAGAGCCTTCCTCTGATTAAATTGTGAACCATCTCCCTTGTTCTGTATACCAAAGATTGGAAACAAGTGTCTGGACAGATGCTGCTTGTGCCTGAGATGTTGTAAGCTGTGAGTGCTACTGTCAGCCTGTAGACAAATCATACCTTCCTTTCTTTGAGCTTATTCTTGCTGCTCTCAGACAGAGCACCAGCTTTTTAACACAATAGCAGGTTCTTCAGATGTTATGCTTATCCTGCACTTAAATGTATGATAAATTGTATGTACAGTGGTGACACACCTACACGTATGTGTTCCTGCTGAAACTCATGTTGTGCCCCACTAATCCAGTAGATCACAAGAAAGTGTCTTTGTTTTTTCTCTCTTTTGTTTAGGAGCCAATGGGACTGTTGAAGAGAAGGGGAACAAAGGAGATAAAGGAGAAAGAGGACGACCTGGGAAACTGGGACCAAAAGGAATTATAGGGTCAGTGGGCTATAAAGGTCAGAAGGGAGAGCTGGGACTGCAAGGACAAAAGGGGTTAAAAGGAGACATTGGGCCCATTGGCCCAAAAGGGACAAAGGGTGAAATCGGCCATCCTGGAAAAGTTGGTTTCCCAGGGCCAATTGGCCCAACTGGTAATCCAGGTCCTAAAGGTAATACTGGAGATCTGGGGCCACAGGGTAATCCAGGAGTTCGGGGGGAAAGAGGCTTGAAAGGAGACAGAGGAGATAAGGGGAACGTGGGTGCTCCAGGAGTCCTGCCAAGGAGTGCTTTCAGTGTTGGCCTTACGATTGCCACCAAATTTCCCCCTCCGAATCGCCCAATCAAGTTTGACAAGGTGCTGTATAATAGTCTAAACGACTACAACCTAGTTACTGGTAAATTCATCTGCAAATACCCTGGTGTTTACTATTTCACCTACCACATCACTGTCTACTCAAGGAATGTGCGAGTAGCTCTAGTTAAAAATGGCATCAAGATGTTGCACACAATGGACAGGTACCAGGGTGGAGAGGACCAGGCCTCAGGAGCCACCATCCTTGAGCTACAGGGGGGAGATGAGGTGTGGCTGCAGGCTCACCAAGGAGAGACTTTCAATGGGCTGTTTGCAGATGCTGATGATGATACCACCTTCTCTGGGTTCCTCCTATTCAGCACCTCCGACCCACTGGAGCTGCTGCCATCACCTGCCCCGTAACTCCACATTATTGTGAATGGTGTACATCTGTGTCCTTCAGCCCTCCCTAATAAAGTTGTTATCTGCCGGCTAATTTCTCCTGGATTCAACAGAAAACAGTGAGCATCCAGGGAGGTATGCCGAGGGCTGAAAGGGAGCTGTAGGACTGCAGGGCAGGGTAGGACCAGCTAGGCATCTCCCTAAAAGCTGAGTACTTTTTTTTTCACTGAAGTAATCACAGCAGGAAGGTGTAGGATCACACTACTTGTATCTGTAGGAAACCAGGCCTTGTTCTGCACACAGCGGCTCGTTGCACAGCTTGGTGTGCTGAAGTTCTCATAACCAGCTGCTGAAACAGAGCTCGGGGCTTCAGACTCATATGCAGAAGAGTTTGAAATAAATGCCTTCTTGTCCCAGTCACAAGGTGCTGGGTATTTATTACTAAACTCACATAATCTGATGTTGTCTGCTTTCTTTTTAGAATCCAAAACAAAATAAAAATCCCAATGTGCACAAACTGTTTTTATGGCTGTAGTTGCAGGACCGTTGTTTTCAGGAATGGCTTCTGCACAAGAGAGGACAAGTCTTCTGAATCTACAGTACTGGGCTTGCCACGTTACTGGTTTGGTGACTTACTGTAGTTACACAGGGGTGCACTGACCAGTTCTGAAGGACAAATGTTTTAAAAGAAAGTGGTTCCAGGTTCTGGAGTTGTGAAATGTGCATCCCTATTATAATGTATAAACATTGGGCAGCAGCTTACATCTTTCTAGGTGACATGTGTAAATGGACTTAAAATTTGGTTGGTGGTTTGTTTTTTTTTTTTTTTCATCCAACCATTTCAAAATAGTTTTTAGTCTTGGAATTAGCGTAGTTTGATACCTCCGCAGGGGCTGCTTGCTCTGTGGCACGAGTTTCGTTGCAGCTGGGTGGATTTGACAGTTTTAAATATGGTTCTTGGCTCTCCGTGTGGCCGGAAGGTCTGATGCAGAGCGGGATGGTGTGAGGGGAGGAAGCTCCTTCTGGTGTGGGCAGATACTCGGTGAGGGTGCACAAATACAGCACGATGCTGCTCTGCTGCAGAATTATTAGGTGGTGCTAAACAAATTCTCCCAAATGAACCATAAACCTTAATCAACACTGAAGCAGACATGCTAGAGAACTGGCCAAGAGATATTTCATGTGCCATAAAACTAACGTCTGTGAATTTTCTCAGATTTTTTTTATTTCTTCCCCCTTTTCACCTAAAACTGGAAAATATAACAAAAGACGCTGGTAAGTCTCACTCCCTCCCCATAGACAGTAAAGCGGAGATGCTGATGGACAGGGGCCAGCATCCTGAAATGCAGCAAGAGCGGGAGGCTGGATCCCGGGGCCCGGCTTCTCGCCCCCCCTCAGGCTGCAGGGGGTCCCCACAGCCCTCGAATCCGACGCACGGATCACAGCCCAGCACCAACACGGCAAGGGGGGCTTCTCGAGGGAGCTGAATTACAGCTGGGGACACGCTAGAGCAGTAAGGCAGCGGGAAGGGCTACGTGAGTTTTAAAGGAAGAGGAGATTTTCCCGCCTCTAAGCCACAGGCCGTGAGTTTGCATCATAGAAGCACCTGGGCCAAAAAGCGCTTTGCACCCACCTCGGGCTAACTGGGAAGCACATGTGGGGAATGCCGGCCGGCACTGGGCCCCCCCCTCACCGCCAGGGCGCCCCCGCTGCCCCCCCGCCCGCTCCGCCCCTTCCCCGCAGCGCCGGGCCGGGCCGCAGCCGCTCGCAGCGGGCGGGAGGCGGCGCGGGAGCCGGGCGGGCGGCAGGGAGCCCCGCCTCCCTCCGCGCTGTGACGGCCGGCGCTGCGGCTCTTCCCCTTCCCCCTCCTCCTCCTCCTCCCGCTCTCCTCCCTCGTCGGCCCAGGCGCGGGGAGGTCGCCGCCCAGCCGTGTGCGCCGGGGCCTGTTGCCGGGACCCGTTCCGCCATGCTGGCCGGCTTCCGGCGGGCGCTGCTGGCGGCGCTGGGCCGGGCGCTGCGGGGCCTGGCGGCGGGGCCGGGCTGCCGGGCCGTCAGCACCAGCTGGTCCCCGGTGGGCGCCGCCTTCGATGCGAAGCAGCAAGGGCAGCCGCTGCGCGGCGGCGCGGTGGGGGGGAAGACGGTGAGCGGCGGGCGGGGAAGGGCCTGAGGCGGGCAGCAGCGGCCTAGGCCGCCTTGCGCTTTGCTTCACTTGCGTGTAATTTTTTATTTTGAAACTTTTAAATGGTGTTGGTGGGGACAGCCAGGCAGTTACCAGAGGGTTAGGCGGTTACATCTTCATAAGGCTTTGGTTTGGTTCTAATGAACCGAAAACATTCTGTCTTCTGGGCACACTGGGAGTTTGAAAATCATGGCCTTGTTTGTTGAACCATTTGCTTTGAGCGTCAACAGAGACTATATATATATATATTTGGTGTATATGTATGCAGTATCCTTTCCATTCCCCAGCTCCAACCTGATTGTGGCTTTTTGCACCTGTCGGTGCCACAGAACTAGTTGGACTGTTGGCATCCTCTCGCCTGGACACCATTCGGTTGCTTGTGGCAGAAAAGCGTTTGTTTGCTGGGTTGGTGACACTCAGGCCTTTTGCCTTAATTCTTTTTAGGGTGAGTCGGATACGTTTGTTAATGGGGATCCTGGGACTCTCATTGAGTTCCTGGACAGCATAAGATGTGTACCTCCAGTGGCACAGCGCGTGCAGAATGCTTACATCTGTAAAATCCGGGTGTTAGTCTGCTGACTCACCTGTCCCTACCATGGTGCCCAGGCTGGTGAAGCTGTCAGATGCTGGGACTAAAGAACTGAGGACAAATCTGACCTCTGTTCATCATCTAGCACTTGTTTGGGAAACTTCCTCTGGGTATTCTTCCTCTACAAGCACACTAGTGTAAGTCTTGCTCCAGGAAATAATCCAATTACATTTTGTGCATTTACCTGGTCTAGGGAATGAATTCTGGATTTGCTTGGCCCACAGAGAGGATGTAGAGTTCTTTGGGAGCAGACATGCATATTTCAGGCTTGCAAAGAGCCAAGTTTTTAGAGATAGAGTGTAAATGTTGAGGCAAAGCAAAGACAGTGATGCTGCAGCCATGCAGCCTCACCGTTGAAGAGCACAGAGACCTGGACCAGGCTTCCTTTCTTTGTAATTTTAAATTTTTTGTGTCAAACTTGGTGTCATATGGAAGAGTTGCTCCATGGCTAATTTATCTCTAAGAGGAGATGCTTCCTGTTCATCAAGGACTACATGTGCAGGAGGAGCTCACTTGGGAAGATGAATGGGTGATGCAGGGCAGCAGGAAGGCCAGGAGCTCTCTGGGACATTGCAGGACACTGCATCAGCTGGGGGAGGATCTGAGTGAAGGGGCAATTTTGAGTCTTTTATACAGCAAGCATTATTGAAGGGTGGTGTGGTACATGTATATTTAAGTTTGTGTGTGTGTACACATGTATATATATAAAAAGTATCTATTTCAGTGCAGTTCCTGTTTCCAAATAATAAATGGGAATTCTGAGCAAAGGGTTGCTGTCTTAGAGTGGCCAGCTTATAGAAAGAGCATTAGGAAAAGAAAAGCAGTTTTAGCAAGAGCAACAAAAAGAAAATAGGAAAAAAAGCAACTCAGAATGTCCCAAATGCTTACTTCAGGTGTTACTTTTGCTTCAGAATATATACTTTTACAGACAAGCTGTCAATTGGAAGCTTTTAATTTCATTTGGATAAATAATTGTAAGCTGTATGCAAACCTGCAACTGACTGCTATAATACAAAGTTTGCAGAAGGTGCATTGTAAAGTGACTGCCCTGCAGATTTTCAAATCAAGATTGTGATTTTTAGATGCTGAAGTTAAATTTGGGAAGGGATGGTTGTTGTGTGAAATCATGTACTTTGCACTGTTACATGTTGTAGTTAGGAGGTAAAGAGATGCTCATGTTACAGTTAGGCAGTTACAAAGGGGCTGCATTGCTTGCAGAGATGCTGTTTAATCTTAAATGCATTTTTTTTACTGTTGTGGGTCTGTGTCATGGAACTTCTCTAGCAGGTAGTGTTAGCCATTTTGGCTGACCAAAATTGGTAGGACCTCTTTAACTTTCTTCCAGCAAATGCAGGATGTGACTGCTGCCTGTGTCTGTCCTGCCCAAGTCAGTGTGTTTGCCCTGCCTTGTTGGACAGGGCCAGGTTTGGTAAGAGCTTCAGGTATAAAACTGTTCTTTCTGTAAAATTTTTGAGTTGTTGCTGATAATTCCTTTGAGGTCTGCTTCCAGTATTTGGGACTCATATAAGACAACTGTCCTGTTGCCTGCAATTTGTTGATATCTAGGGCTGCTGGCCAACTCATTCACTGTTTTGACACTCCTGCTTAGTCCTCACATTCCTTGATTAGTCTCTTATTCTTCAGAGGCATGATTTTCCTTCATTTCAAAATGTAATTAGACTTCCTATGATTTTTCTGGTGCCCATGCTTTGGAAGTGAGATAAAAAATGCTTTGAGAAAAGGATGGTATAGGAGGTTACAGGGTAGGAGAGTTTGTGTGGATTTGATGTCGAACTCTTAAGGTTTGCTAAGAACAAGCCTGGCTGAAAGAACCTCAGTGGGGTTTTGCTCTGGGAAGTGAAGATGGTTTCATGGGATACCAGTGTCTGTGACTGATACGGTGACTATTATCTCTACAAAAACACTCATGTGGGAATGTTTCAGTGAAATGGTGCAATGTGCTGGCTAGGGACATTTTGGTAAAATTCTGTGGTGATGATTTCGTCCTGAAACAGAGAGGCAGAAATCGAGGAGGGTAATAGTGATGTGTTTTCATTGTGTTCTGCCCTTCAGGGTCTGTTTGGTGTTCCAGAACTGAGCTGTCCAGAAGGATTTAAAGAAGCACAGGACAAAGCATTGCAAGAGTCGGAACAGCTAGTCCAGAAGGCATGTTCCACACCACCTGGACCAGAGACTGTAAAGATCTTTGATCAGCTTTCAGATAGCTTGTGCAGAGTGGCAGACTTGGTAAATTACTTTTTTGTATTATTACTTGAAGCAAATTTTTTGAACTGACGGACCTAATAAGCTTGCACCCTGTTGTTCCACTTTGATTTTTTGCACTGCAGTAAATAGCAGATCAACTCTGAAATTTTGTGTTAAGACAGAAAATTAAATTGATTGCAATTTAATTACAGAGGCTTTTACTGACTGTTAAGTAACTACAAATCCTGTCAGACTGTCCAGTTTATACTATTTTTACATCTATCTTAAAATTAAGGTCACAACAAGAAAAATAGCGGTGAAATCAGAATTATATTTCTGCCTTAATATTAATACATCATCTTTCCAGTGTCATTTACGTTATGGAGAACCTGTGATTGCTGTCAAAGTTGAAGCTGGGGTTGCAATACACATGCTTTTAGCTTAGGAAAGTTTAAAAGTTGATAGGTGAAGGTCCTTAAAGAACTTACAGGTTAAACGTAGCAGATGGAACTAAACAGTGTCACCTTTTATTAACACAAGAAAAAATGCAGGTATTTCCTACATTGCAGTTTCTGTAGTCCACAGAATTTGAGTACCTGGTCTCATGTTCTGTATAACAAAATGCTAAGTGTAATGGAGCACTTTGTATTGCTCTCTGGAAACTTGTTTGCCCAAAGCGTATCTTTTATCAAATCATCATTCTTTGTTTGAAGGAAGCAGACCCAACCTTCATACTGAAATCAGTTCTTAATAAGTCATCGATTTTTTTGACTTTTTTCACATTTGAATTTCTCTGTGTGTTCTCAGTTCTCAAATCTTGTTCCTTATTCCTTTCTAGATTCAAGGCATCTTATGTGCCAGGCACTTTTTCCTTCTGAAAGTACTTGTGTGCTCTGTCAAGTCACACATTCTCCTTTTGTCTGTTGTATTTTATATAGGCTATGCCTAAGTCCTCTTAATCAAGCATTATCTAATGAAAACACTCATCAGAATTCAATGGTCATAGTTCTGAATCAGTTTGCTGAATTAAAATTACCTTCTGTGTAATACTTTCAAGTCTGTATGTTAAAAGATGCAGAGCTTGCAGAGCTCTGTCCAGGTGTGGTTTGGTGATTGTTATCTGTTGGCAGGAATTTTGAGATCTGCCATTCAGTACCGTTCTGTCGATATTATACAGGGTTTTAAAAAGGGATTCTAAGAAGTAAAAATCGTAAGTGTTACATTTGTAAAGTCGCCTTTTCAAACTGCAATCATACTGTTAAAGTCAAGCTTATTTCATGTACTTTCTGTAAAATCAGGCTGAATGTCTTCAGTGTATTCCTAATGTTTAATTCTGTATCATTTCAATGCCAGAAGCTCCCTGAATTCATGTTGACAGTCATGGAAGCACCTAGCTCTCCAGTCCCCTTTTAGCATCCTTCTAGTCTTCCAAACTCCTTTGAGTATTTGGAGACTTACTAAAAATCAGTAACTCAAATAAAAACCCTGTTCTGAATCCAAAATAAATTCTGGGTTTTCTCTTTTCTCTTTAAACAACGTATTTCTTCCTAGTAGATAATGATGTCAAAGCATAACGTGATGGTCTGTACTGAAAAGTGGAAAGGGTTTAAAAGCAAGCCCTCTATGCATATTTGGTGGTGTGCTTTTTCCTTAACTGTGAGTTTTAGTTTTAAAAATCTTTCATAATATTTAAGTACATTGGAGTGTAAGGCCTCTAAGATACACACCATACTAAAAAAGTTTTTAAGTAGTGTATGGATTTAAAGATATTTATTGGAAAGACACATTCACTGTCTGGTTTAATAGTTGTCAGCACCATTTTTCCATAGGCTTTATTTTTCAGGGAAAAATATGTAAATTATGCAAACAGGTTGCATAGAACTGTAGAAATAAATGTTAATGTAAATGTAATTACTCAAGTGCAACTTTTTTTATAATTACAGATTTCTTTTATTTGTTTTTTTTTTGCCTCACTGTTTTCTGTCAGGCAGATTTTGTGAAAATTGCCCATCCTGACTTTGCATTCAGAGAGGCGGCTGAAGAAGCTTGCAGGAGCATTGGTACCGTGGTAGAGAAGTATGGGGTTTTTTGGTTTGTTTTTTTTTGTTGTTGTTGGTTGGTTGGTTGGGGTTTTTTTTCTATTTCCATAGGCATCTTTAAAAATTACTGTATGATGGTCTATGAAAACAGCGATTGACACAAAATTATGTAGGAAGGATTTACACATGAGAACAAAGTGTCAGTCTTGCTGTTACAGATATTTAAGGATTTAGGGTTGTTGCAGTATCTCATGAAAGGTGTTTCTGTTTTAGTTTCCATTTATGTTCTGAAGTTTTTAAGTTGTCAGGTGACTCAGTGTCACTGAAACCCAAAGAGACTGAAACTATGTTGTTCTGGGACTTGTGACAGGTAACCCAACTGCTGTAAAGCATGTGTACAAAATGCTGATTTGTTTTTAAGATTTAAGCTGTTACATTTCACAACATTTTCTCTTCTGGTTTGCTGACCCCTTGAATTCCAGCCAGTGAGTGGGATATGTGAAAGAGGAAAGGACAGTCTCCTGTTAAAATGAGTGTTTGAGCATGTGTCTGTCTAGGGCTGTGATATGTGCCTGGTCTGGCATGTTTGTGCTTTATTTAAAAACACATTTCATACAACATGTTCTTAAAGACTTCTGTTTCTGAAGTTTGGCTCTTTGAGTCCCATTCCCCAGCCCCTCCCTCATTAAATATCTCAACACCTAAATCCTGACAGTTACTTCTATGGTCCTTGACTACAGTGAGTTGATTTGCTTCTCTTGCTCCTGAGAAGCTGGAAAGGGGTGATCTTTAATCTCCAAATACAGTGTCCTTTCAGTGTCTTCCCTTCCTGTGGCATTCAGGGGTAGCCACCTGAAGTGAGAGCTTTACCGGGAAGGGCTGTGGAGTTGACCCAGATTCTGCTGCTTTCCTGAGGATTTCTAAATAACAGTGGAGGCAGTGACTAGTTGACCTGGTGTCCTGCAGTAAGCTGCAGAGGCAACGAAGCCTTTTTTACTCTGAGGGCAGCAGTGAATTGGTTTGTTTAGTAAGCCTTGTGACTAACGCGGCTGGCTTAAAAGAGAATTCTAAGACCAAATTCATCAGAAACTGTGTCTTTGGTCTTGCCACCATGTTTGGGAAACCTTTCAACTGAAACTGGACTTTTCAAGGCTTAGATTGAGCACACCATGTACAACAATATGACTTTAATATCTGAATACCACTTCAGATGAAAGAAGAAAGTATTCACAAATGAACCTAAGAGGTTCATAAACTATTGTAAAAGCTCAAGATAGCTATTGTTGCATGTTCATTGTCATGGACAAATAGTACCCCTCAGGAACTGCTAGCAATAGGTATCTGCTTTTAGCCACTTTTTGACAGAGTGCTGGGCTTCTCATTTAGCACCATCTGTACAGAGCCTTTTTGGAAGTACAGGCATAATGCAGTGTGTTCTTCTGTCTCTGAACTGGGTATTGGTAATTATTAAGTTCATTTTGCAAGTGGGGCTGCAGAGGCTTGCTGCGCCTCAGCCGATTTAAGAAGTTAGTGCTCAAGCCTGACAGGCTGGGGGCTGCTGCCCACTGCAGCTGTGCTGATGTATATGTGTGTGTTTCATTCCCCACTGATTCACACCTAGTAATTCAGGTTGTCATGCATGCTTATAGTTAACATGCTGGCAAATCTGATGGACTCTAGTGTTGTCTAGCACAGGGACCGTGATGAGCATCTGGAAAAGTTCTGGGGCTAATAAGCTCTTAGTCTACTTCAGTGGCAGCCAGCAGCACGTTTATCCGATGGCAAACTTAAATGCAGATTTTCCTTTAATGGAGTCCTTTCAAAATAAGGGTTAGAAAACAGTTCTCTCACATTTATGCTCTCATCATCTTTATCTTTGTGCATATGAAATAAGTTGTCAGTCTTAGAGTTGCTTGTGTTTGTCACAAAATGCTATCCAGAGGGTTTTCCTGCTGCATGCACAAGACCTGTTTCCACGCCAGTTTGTCCACACATCCTTTGTATAGAAATTTTGTAGTTTTTAAGTGTGGTTCTGAACCAGAAAGCATTTTGAAAATGCAGACCTTTGTTTTTAATGTTGTTTCAGTAAATATTAAGCTCTGCTTTTAAATGAGTAATACCAAGAGACTGAAATATTAGTGTTTGTTCTTAGTGTGTGATTCATTTACTCTGTATCTTTCCAGATTAAATACAGATGTTGAACTGTGTCAGAGTTTGAGACGTCTGCTAGGTGATGAAATTATTATGAGTTCCCTAGATCCAGAAACCAGGTACTTATTAATGCTTATAAATTTAGATTTTTAGATAATATATATCATTCCTTATTGTGCTTATATTTTGTGTTTTGTTTAATTAATAAAACTGGAAAACATACCACATCTCTGTTAATAATTTATTAGTCACTACTAAATTACCTGCACAAGACTTGGGAAGTTTGTAGCTGTGTGGTCTTGGAGGATGTCTTTGTGAACAGTATATATTGAAGCAGAGTAACGGAGTAACGGAGAGTGAGAACTTAAAGATTTTCTTCAATAACACCATTTTGATTAAAACTATGTGCTGTACTGTGGTGTATGTGTCAGTGTTTTTAGCAATAAAAGTAGAGAACAGACTAAAGAACTTGATTTCAGTTTATAGTAATCTATTTATATCTTTGAAAATCAGATGATCAGTATATTTATTTAAAGCTTACTTTATGATTGCTGTAAAATGTTATATTATCTGCTTATTCAGTTATAGTTTTTAATTATTTCTTCACTGACATCGTTAGATAAGCTAAATATTTGAGTAAGTTACTTCCTTCTTTCCCCACAGTCAGGGGTGTTGGATTTCAAGAGGTCTTTTTCTGATCTGTTAGAATAAATGAAGTGTCAAATTAAAATGGTAATGTGCATAAACTGGTTAAACTTCTAGAGTAATGTAGTAGAATTCTGTTGAAGGATATTTTCAATGCAGATGAATAAAATAACAGTAAAGGAAAAATCCAGTTTCACTGAGTAAGCTGTTAGGGGCCTGAAACATAGGAAGACTGTGTCCATAACAACAATACTTGTGTAACTGTGTTGTTATTCTCTGTAAAAGACAAGAAACCTAAATAACTACTAAGGCAAGATCTGTTAAGAAATTATGCTTACTATCAAATGAGGCTGTTTTAACAGGGTTTTACTGTATTTTTAGGCGAGTGGCAGAACTTTTTATGTTTGATTTTGAGATCAGTGGCATTCATTTGGATGGAGAAAAGGTAATTTTTGGCTATAATGTATGAACAGACATTTGCCTGATTGTCAAACACCAGATAATGAAACATGTGGGACGTGAATCATTTGATTCTGGGCCAGTTTGTCCTATGTAGAATTTTGTCTTCTCAGAACTAAGTAATTTTGTCTATTTAAAATACCTTCTAAAGTGTGTTTTTGAATGTTATTAGTTGGCAGTTCTTTGCAGTTTGGCTCTCATTATTCCTTTGTGTGTTCTGAAGAGTTATAAACAAGACCTGGGATCCTGCTCTCTTTGATTGGTGTTTGCATCCAATATTTAAAAAGCTGCTTAGCTGTCTGAACAACCTGTTTACATGGTGGGGAAGGCAGCATCCCATGCACTGCGATGACAGGTTAATTTAGAGTGTTTTAGAAAGGATCAGGTGTGTGTCAAGGCTATCCTTTGGTGCTCGCATAACCAGAAGTTGTAAATCTTGTTCAAATTTGTGTGTCGGGGCACAGTCTGATTACTTCTCTTGGAGCTTTTACATGCTTTTGCAGTAGTTAGTGATGGATTTTCCAAAACCATCAACTTTCACCGTGCTTTCTGGTATGGGTGCTCTGTTGGATGTGTGTTCATAGCTCATGTTTATGTATAAAATTAATACTTTGAGTCATCTCTTCCAGAAAGATAGACTCTCTTGCCAGGTTTGTGTGATAAAGTTACTCTGAAGATCATGATTGTGATGGTAGTTTGTGACCTGGAAAATGCTCTAGAATATATTTTTACAATTACTTTGTACAAAAAACAACTCTGAAGCTTGGACTCTGGATTTTATTTCTGATTTGACTATTGGTTCTACGGTGCTTCATCCCCTTTCAGTTACAATTTCACTTGCCCCTTATTTTTGCATGTTTTCCTCCCCTGCTTCTTTTTTTCTCCTTTGTGTTTTACATAGCAATTATGGTAGGTACAGTTTTTATAAATGCTTTCCAGGCAGCTATAAAAGTACTTTACTATACGTTTCCTTACTGCAAAAACATAGGCGTTTTCTTTCAAATTTCAGTCCTGTATGAAATTACAGATCTGTATGAGCATCTGATCTTGTTGACTTCAGCCCTACATTAGGATTTTGTTGATGCTGTAGGTCTCATTTTAAATGTTGTATTTTCTGCTTCATTTCTGGAAAAGTCCTTTAAGGTTTTATAAACTTTCAGTTCTGCTTGTGTAATGTCTGAAGGTATTATGTATATTGTACTTTATTTTTCTTACAGCGTAAAAAAGCAGTCGACCTCAACGTCAGAATATTGGATTTATGTAATGAATTTCTGACAGGAACTCACCTTCCCAAAAAGATTGACAAACATATTTTGCCAGAGCACATTCGGTATAATTTTACAGCTGAAGGCAATTACTTGCAAGTCGCTGGTCTGCACGCTGATTGTCCTGATGATCTGGTGTGTATACCAAAGCAAACTTGGGGAATACTCTGTAGCAGAAATGTGCATCAATTATTTTACTTGTTATTGAGGCACATGCATATGGCTAGTGATTATGATGTGATGACTAACAAGAACTGTTTTGGAACATAATAATCAGTGGTAGCCTTGGCTGTAGCAGCTATGAAATGAGGTGAAGATAGTGAATGGATTGAGGAAGAAGAGGGGCAGAGTACAGGCCCTAAATTTTAGGCAAGTGGTCTTTAGCTTATTCAGTAAACTGGAAAGTGGGATCCCATGCAATGCAGCTCTGAAGGGTAAAGGAGCTCAAGAAAAGCTGGCAGTTCTTTAAACGTAGCGTCCTCCAAGCACGCGAGGATACTAGGGATACTGAGTATCAGCACATGCTGATCCTTAGAAAGCCAAGCAGATATATCAGGAACCAGGCTTGGCAAGCAGGGAACCTGTGACTAAGCTTCATTGCCAAAAGGTAGCAGACATGAGGTGGAAGCAGGTACACGATACAGCAGAGGAATTTAGAAATACTGCTTGTCCATGTAGGGATGATGTCAGGAAGGCCAAAGCTGAACTGCAGTTGAGACTTGCAAGGGACATCAAAGGCAACAAGGCGGCCAACTGCTGGTGCATTAGTACTAAAAAGCTGGACAAGGAAAAGGTGGGCTCAGTGCTGAGTAAGGTGGGTGACTTAATGGCAGCAGATACAGGAGAGGGTGAGATGCTGATCACTTTCTTTGCCTCAGTGTTCACCAATGAGTTCTCCCAGCCCACTGTGCTTAGTGAAAGGGTTCAAAGAGAAGAACAACCAGCAGTAGATGAGGATCCAGTTTGGGATTGCTTGAGAGAACTCGACCTGTACAAGTCCTTGGAACCAAACAGGCTGCATCCAAGGGTCCAGAGAGAACTGGTTATCATCCTTGAAATCACTGTCTTTGGTAGGCAGTGAAGATCAGGGAAGAACCCAAATGACTGGTGGAAATAATATGTTTTCTTCAGAAAGGCCAAACCGCCCCAAATTTGGGAACTACAGGCAACTTGGCTTCTCTTTGATCTCTGGGAAGGTTATGCAGCAGTCTAAGTTAGGAAATTGCTGTCTGGATTGGTAGACAACCAGACAGGTAAACCACTTCATTTCACCATCAGACTCAGAGTAGTGATTGAAGTGTTGTACTTTACTGGAAGGCTGATAATGAAATAAGTGTTGCAGGGGTCTGCGCTGTGACCTCTCCTGTTTAACATCTGTATTAATGACGTAGAGGAAGTGACAGAGCACTTGCCTGCCAGTTTATAGGTGATTCAAATTGGGAGGAAGAATCGGTACACTGAAGAGCAGGGCTGACACTTGAAGTGGCCCAGAAGCTGAAGTAATGGTCCAATGAGAACCTTATATGACTCAGGAAGAACAAATGCAGAGTCTTGCACCTTGAAAAGAATTCCTGGCAATAGTATAGGCTGGGACTGGCTGGTTGGGTCCAATCTGGAGAAGAGGCCCAGTGGGTTGGTAGGCAGCAAGCTGAGCATGAACCAGCAGTGACCCTGGCAGCTAAGGCAGCCAACAGCATCCTAGACCGCATGAACAGGGTCAGAGCCAGAGACTGAGGGAAGAGATTATAGCCCTTTACTCATCACTCTTTGGCAGTGACTTAAGCAGAGGCCACCAAGATGGCCAGGAACTGGAGTGCTTGCAGTGTGAGGAGAGACTGAGGGATTTGGGCTTGTAGCAGAAGTGGCTTTGGGAGGACCCTGACAGCAGCCTGCCAGTACTTACAAGGATATCATGGAGAAGATAGAGCCAGGCTCTTGCATGACAGGAGAACAAGTGGCAACAGGCACAAGCTGAACTGAGAAATGCCAATTGGAGAAGTTTTTCCTGATGATGATACCCAAGCAATGAAACGGAGAGGTCATGCTGTCTCTCTCATCTGTGCAGGGTTTCAGGACCTGACTGGAAAAAGCTTTGCTAAACTTGTTCTTACCTCATAGCTGACCCTGCTTTGTGCAGGAGGCCGGATTAGAGATCTCCTGAGGTCCCATCCAACCTGAATTATCCTGAATAATCTTATTTTAGTTAATTCTAATGATGCTGAAAAAGAATTTAGACTCTTTGAAATGTGACAGTAGTTCCTTAGTCTTTTAGATATGAGTCCAGGATCCGGAATGTATTGCAACACTCACATGTTGTGTTTTAATCAAGGTGACTTTGAAGTCTTGTCATGAAAAAGAGAAAAGCTTACTGTGGTAGAATCCAAGCAGTAATGTTTATTTTCTGTAAGATATTAAAAATGAATGAAATCACAGCACTGATAGGATGTAAATAAAGGAATAATAGTGATTGCATATCATCTGTAAACTCTTGTCCTGAAAATAGTGTGATCTGTAGAATTGCTACTGAAGCTACGAGTAATAAATCAATTAAGGAATGCAGTTCTCAGAGTCAGATCTTTGAAGAGGCTCTCTGGAAATCATGTAATTTAGGTTGGAAGGGACCTCTGGAGATTGTCAGTTTGAGTCTGATCCTGTTCAGAGCAGGGTCATGTAGGTCAGGTTTCTCAGTGATGTGTCTGGTTGAGTTTTGAACACTTTCTAAGGATGGAGATTCCATTAATTCTCTGGGCAGCCTGTTTGACCACCCTCACTATTTCTTCCCCTCCCCACCCCACCATCAAATTGGAATTTTTCATCTTCCAGCCTGTGTCAATTTCATCTCCTCCTCTTGCTGTGCACCTCCAAGAACAGTCTGGCTGCATGTTCTCTGCACCCTACTGCTAATTAGATAAAGATTAAGATCTTTGAGCTTTTTCTTCTTTAGGCTGAACAAACCCAGCTCTTTCAGCCTCCATTCTGTGTCCTATGCTCCAGTACCCAGGTGTCTTGGTGGCCCTTTGCTGGACCCACTGCATTGTGTCAGTGTCCTTGTCCTGCAGAACCCAAATCTGTTCATGGTACTCCAAATGTAGTCTGGACAATACTGAGTAGAGAAAAGCAATCGCATCTGTGGACCAGATAGTTGTACTCTTTCTGTAGTAGAGTTCAGAACGCTGGTGGCCTTTGCTGCAAAGACACACTGCTGAACCATGCTCAAGGAAGGAGAATCATCTCACTTTATATGCTTTTTTCAAAATGAAAGCCTGATAGAACAGAAGAGGTATGAAATGACTTGTGAATTATTATAATAATATTTTTTTATAAACCCAGGACCTGCATTCTTGTTGAATATATTATCGTGAGAAGCCTATTTCAAATAAAGACAAGCATAAGTTATTGCTGGATTCCTTAAGCCTGCTCCATATATATAAAATAAAGATTATCTTCAATTGGCTTGTGAAACATAAAAAGCACTATACCAAATTTTCTGAGGCTTGAGGTGATTTTTTGGGGTTTTTTTGAGAGTTAGGAAAAAACCCAAACAAGCCAGAAATAGGAGAAAGCCTGATTGTCCGTGGGCCGATGGGCAAACTAATAGTTTGCTACTTCAAAAGAAATAAGGCTTTTCTCTTCCTCTTTTTCCTCTCCCCTGACCCTGTGTCTGATTCTTACCAGATCCTTCCATAAGCCTTTTTAACTGATGGGCAGAGAGCAATTTGGCTTGCTTTTGGGTTTATTTTTCAGAAGTTTTAGTGCGTTAAGACAGCCCACAGAGTTACCTGAGAAACACAGATGTTGGCAGAAGGAGGGAGACAATGAGCAGAGAGGGGAATGTTGACAGTAGCAGAGAACAGACCGCTTTTTGGCAGTCTTGATCTGTTAGGTTGTCTCATTCCATCTTTAATGGTGAGAGAGCTGTAATTGTCAGGCAGTCGTATAATTGCTGTTGTTAAAAGGCTTTAGGCCTTTTCCCAACAATATCCATGAAATATAGCTGTAATGCTAGATCTTCAGTTGCATCACTTGTTTCCCTTAAAAATTGCACTGTAGTAATGTGACCTGTTTATTTTTGCATTAGGTGCGAGAAGCTGCTTACAAGATTTTTCTTTATCCAAATGCTGAGCAGTTGAACTGTTTAGAAGAATTGCTTGCTAGCCGAAACAGTCTGGCACAGTTGGTTGGGTATGACACCTTTGCTCACAGGGCTCTTCAGGGAACAATGGCCAAAAATCCAGGTATAAGGTGTGTGTGTGTAAGGACGTGCTGAGAAATCCAATGCAACTATGTTATGTATGAGGTCAAAAGTTCTAAGTTTCTTTTGCTGAGTTTACACTGATTTCTTCCAGTGAAGTATCTTATTGCAGTTACATTTTGCTGTATGCAATACTCATGCTTTCTATAAATGGTAGTAGTCACTGAGTAGGAACCAGTGTTTCTGTTCAGAATCAATGCTCACTGTGCATTATGAAGTTGTCATTATCCCAGCATGTAACAAAGTAAGTGTGGTACTAAATTCTTTTGAAATGATGGCACAATAGTCAACCAAGTAGTTTGTTATTGTAAAAAGAACTTTGTTGTCCTAAGGGAGCTTGTTTTGTTTGGAATATTTCAATGTAAACTTAACATCTTTTAAATGAAGAAATCAATTATTCCCCCCCATTTTACTTCTAGAGACAGTAAGACAGTTTCTGGAGAAGCTTTCTGACCAGTTGTCTAAAAGGTATGTCTTTTCCACTAAGTTATTTTTCTAACCATACTCTTTTATTTCAACAGTAGGAGGACTTGTGCACTAATAAGTCAGTCAGTGTTGCTCACTATGTGCTTTGATGAAACAAAAAGCAAGGCTTTCTCAGAGTTTGGAGGGGAGCTGTCAGCTTAAGATAAATTCTCTGTCTATGGTCAGAGAGCACACAGCACTGAATGCAACAAGTAGTGTGCATAGAAACGCAGGCAACAGCAAACAAGAAGACCAAGCTTAAGTGTTGAAGAATACATCTCCTGGTCTTTTCCCCCTATGTGCAACTCCATGTATTTTATATCTATAAGCAAATTCCCCTGTATTTCCTCTTGCCTCCCTTAGTTCCACACAGCACAAAACAGTTTCATCACTGTGTATAAATGGGGTATATTGTAAAAAAGAAAATGCTTTAGAGGTGTACAACCAGAGTAAGAGGGACTTTATTTTAAGGTACCTGAATAACAGAAGCAGCATGGAAAATTTCTCTTACCATAGTATATGAATCATGGAATCATAGAATAGTTTGGGTTGGAAGGGACCTTCAAGATCACCTAGTCCCACCCCCCCTGCCATGGGCAGGGACACCTCCCACCAGACCAGGCTGCTCACAGCCCCATCCAGCCTGGCCTTGAGCACTGCCAGGGATGGGGCAGCCACAGCTTCTCTGGGCAACCTGTGCCAGTGTCTCACCACCCTCACAGTAAAAATTTCCTTCCCAATATCTAATCTAAATCTGCCCTCTTTCAGTTTAAAGCCATTCCCCCTTGTCCTGTCACTACGTGCCCTTGTAAAAAGTCCCTCTTCAGCTTTCTTGTAGGCCCTTTCCTGGAAGGCTGCTCTAAAGTCTTCCAGAGCCTTCTCTTCTCCATGCTGAACAACCCGAACTCTCTCAGCATGTCTTCTTAGGAGAGGTGCTCCAGCCTCTGATCATCTTCACGGCCTTCCTCTGGACTCACTCCAACAGGTCCATGTCCTTCTTATGCTAGGGGCTCCAGAGCTGAATGTAGTACTCCAGGTGGGGTCTCAATGAGAGCAGAGTAGAGAAGGATAATCACCTCCTGTGGCCTGCTGGTCATGCTTCTTTTGATGCAGGCCAGGATACGGTTGGCTTTCTGGGCTGCAAGCATACATTGCCAGGTCATGTCGAGCTTTCTGTTTGCCAACACACCCAAGTCCTTCTCCTCAGGGCTGCTCTCAGTCCATTCTCTGCCCAGCCTGTATTTGTGCTTGGGACTGCCCCAATGCCATGTGCAGGACCTTGCACTTGGACTTGTTGAACTTCATGAGGTTTGCATGTGCCCACCTTTCAAGCCTGTTGTGGTCCTTCTGGATAACATCCCTTCGGTGTGTTAATTGCACTACACAGCTTGGTGTCATTGGCAAACTTGCTGAGGATGCAGTCAATCCCGCTGTCTGTGTTGCTAACAAAGATGTTAAACAGCGCTGGTCCCAGTATGGACCCCTGTGGAATGCCACTCCTTGCTGAACTCCACTTGTATATTGAGCCGTTGACCACAACTCTTTGAGTGCAACCATACAGCCAATTCCTTATCCTCAGAGTAGTCCACCTGTCAAATCCATGTCTCTCCAGTTTAGAGACAAGGATGTTGTGTGGGACAGTGTCCAATGCTTTGCACGAGTCCAGGTAGATGACATCAGTTGCTCTTCCCTCATTCACCCATGCTGTAACCCTGTTGCAGAAGGCCACCACATTTGTCAGGCCTGATTTGTCCTTAGTGAAGCCACATCACCTCCTTATTTTCCATGTACCTTAGCACAGTTTCCAGGAGGATCTGCTCCATGATCTTGCTGGGCATAGAGTTGAGACTGACTGGGCTGTAGTTCCCCATGTCTTCCTTTTTTTAATAATGGGTGTTGTTTCCCCTTTTCCAGTCTGTAGGAGCTTCACCAGACTGCCATGACTTCTCAGATATGATGGATGGTGGCTTAGCTGCTTCATCCACCAGTTCCTCAGGACCTGGGGATGCATCTCATCAGGTCCCATGGAGCTGTGCACCTTTGAGTTCCTTAGATGGTCTTGAACCTGATCATCTCCTGCAATGAAGTTCTTCATTCTCCCAGTCCCTGCCTTTGCCTTCTGTGACTTGGGCAGTGTGGCTGGAGCACTTGCCAGTGAAGACTGAGGCAAAAAAGTAATTGAGTACCACAACCTTCTCCGTCTCTTGGGTAACCAGGTCTCCCATTTCCTTCCAGAGAGGGCCCAAATTTTTGCTAGTCTTCCTTCTATCACTGACATATACCTATAGAAGCTTTTCTTGTTGCTCTTGACATCCCTGGCCAGACTTAATTCTATCAGGGCTTTAGTTTTCCTAATCCAGTCCCTTGCTTCTTGGACAATTTCTCTGTATTCCTCCCAGGCTGCCTGCCCTTGCTTCCACACTCTGTAGGCTTCCTTTTTGTGTTTGAGTTTGGCCAGGTGCTCCTTGTTCATCCATGCAGGCCTCCTGGCATTTTTGTCTGACTTCCTCTTTGTTGGGATGCCTCACTCCTGAGCTTGGAGGAGGTGATCCTTGAATGTTAACCAGCTTTCTTGGGCCCATCTTCCCTCCAGGGCTTTTATCCCATGGTACTCTACCAGGCAGATCCCTGAAGAGGCCAAAGTCTTCTCTCCTGAAGGCTGGGGTGATGATAACCTTACTGTGTGTCCTCTTCACTGCCTTAAGGATCTTGAACTCTACCATTTCCATTTTATGGTCACTACAGCCAAAGCTTCATATTCCCTGCCAGCCCCTTTTTGTTGGTAAGAACAAGTTCCAGCGTGGCACACCTCTTCATTGGCTTCTTTGTCACTTGGAGAAGGAAGTTATTGTCCATGCATTTTAGGAACCTCCTGGATTGCTTATGCCCTACTTTTTTGTCCCTCTCACCTCTCACAGGGTTGAAGGTCCTCATGAGGACCAGGGCTTGTGAACGTGAGGCTGCTCCTATCTGTCTATAGAGGGCCTTTTCTGCTTGGTCTTCCTGGTTGGGTGGCCTGTAGCAGACCTCCACTATTAATGCCACCTGCCCCTGTCCTCCCTTTAATCCTGACCCATAAGCTCTCATCAGCTCCTCATCCATCCCCAGGCAGAGCTCCCTGCACTCCAGCTGGTCATTGACATAGAGGGTGACACCCCCTCCTGGTCTCCCCTGCCTGTCCTTCCTGAAGAGCCTGTATCTTTCCAATCCAACGCTCCAGTCACAGGAGCCATCCCACCATGTCTCTGTGATACCAGTAAGATCATAGCCCTGCAGGTGTCTGCATGTCTCTTAACTCCTCTTGTTTATTCCCCGTGCTACGTGCGTATGGGCTATGGGCCAGCCATTTTATGGACATTTTCTTCGGATGGAGTATTATTGTGTACTGTATTCTACTGCTCAAAAATCTTTCACTGACATTTCGTTATAAAAATATTTTTCAGAACTCGAAAAGATTTTGAAATGATGACGAAGATGAAAATGAAGCTCAACCCCCAGAATTCAGTAAGTTAAATCTTCATGTGTCGTTTTCCGTTTTGTTTCTTTAAAAAAATATAGTATAAGCTAACCTTGTTCTATACGAAAAATTAACTCTATTTTAGTGTACAATATGTAATATAATTCAAAAGAGAAACTTTCTGTCTTCTGGCTTCAAATGCTTTTTGACTTGCTTAGCTGCCGTTTGTATTAAAACCAAGCACTGAATGCAAGATAGCTGTTAGTTTATACAGAATGGTACTGAGGTAACCAAAACATGAAGTGGTGAAAGTGGGTATTACTTTGTTTTGAATTGACTCATTTGAAAAATAAAGGCTGTACTTTTTGTTAGATCCATGTCTAGTTTGAATACTGTATTTTCTATATGCTAATTCTGTACATAACTAGGTTTATCTTTTTATTGGGATTGAGTGTATTTCTTGAAATCTAGTTTGAAGTCCTGACATATTTGAATAAGAAATACCATCTTCAAGCAAATGTTAAAATAAAGGTTATGATATATTTTGGTATTTCTGATGGTGTTTTCAGCACTGAATGTTTCCCATTCTGTGACTTCTTGAAACTGAAAAAATCTTCAAAGGAAACAAAACTTTTCATTTGGGTTCACTTGTTGTCTGTTATTGTAATTATAAGCTGGAATTCCCTTTCAGAAGCTGATGCCGTGGGATCACCCTTACTACAGTGGCGTCCTTCGTGCTGAGAGGTAAGCTCCTTATATTCATGATTGTAATGAAAATGAGCGCCTTTATTTCGTTCCTTGCAATAAGGATAAAGAAAGTCCTCAATGTAAACAGGATTTCCTTCTTTGAAGATGTACTTCAGTATGAAAAAATAAGAGTATCTGGTGGGGCAGTTGTTTCTAACATTTCTTAGTTACTGCTGGAATGCCTGTAGAAGTTTTTGGCTCCTCTCTTGTTTTATGGGGAAGTATTGGCCCTCTTTGAAGATATAAGAGGATGAAACAGTTTCAGAACAGCTAGAAAATCCTTATTCTTGTGTTGCTTTTAGCTCTTAGCTGAGCTGCAGTAATGTTTAAAAATAAATTTTGAACACTGAATACAATCCAACTCCTTTGTATTTTAACTGTATTGTACTTCTCACTGAACATGCAGCTATCATCCCCTTCTACAGACTTGAAATAGCAACTTCTTCAGTGGGTCTTCACTGTTTATGGATAGAATTAATTCTCCGTCTCTCCTGCAAAGACTGAGAAATAAATCCTCTACACAGACTTAAATAGTGCACAAGACCTTTGCAAATAATGAGATACCAGCTCAGAAAGACATGAGCCCTGCATGTTGCCTTTGTTAGATCAGCAGCAGTGACCTTTTAGAGTTGTGTTGGAAAAGATTATTTAAAGTTGTGCTTCCCTCACAAGAGGGGAAGGAAGAATCTTCCTCCACTGCAGATTTGTAGGTTTTTGGTTTTCAAATAAACTTAGACTCGATGTATCTGATTAGTTTGCTCTGGATCAGAAAGCTATGGTGGTATGGACATTGCATGGAAGGGTTGCCAGCAGTTGGCCTGGCTGTTCTGCTACTTTCTTGGACTTTGTTACTGAGGCAGTAGTTTTATGAGCAGCAGCTGTAATATTTGCCTTGTCTTAAGCTACTGCAGGCTTAGATGGGAGCAGAGCTATGTACGTGCAGCATTGTTCGTGTTCTGGGTGTGCAGAGCTTGCGGTGCAGGGGAGGGAGTGGGATGTCCAGCTGCTGGGTCTGCTCCCAGTAGCCGATGCTGGAGTACACAGCACTCCACAGTGTGTGTGTGGATTGCGTGTTTGTGGTAGCAGACACACCGCTGTGAAAGTGGGAACAAAGTAGTGGTTATACTGGAGGAGAGTCAAGGTCCATCTAGCTCCAGATTCCATCTTAGCAGTGGTCAGTAGCAGTCTGTGGAAGAGCACTGTCATACTATCTTGTAGCTTGCAGATCTCCTTTACCTTGCCTGTATGGTGTCTTCAAAATGGCAAAAATTACATTGTAATGCATAGTGCTTAACATTACTGTCAAATGTTGATGAGATTTATTGTCTGTGTATCCTGTTTATTTTCTACAATTCCTATAGTGGCTGCTTTCCCTGTTTTCGGTTAATGTGTCCCATGAGGGTTAGGCTAGGCGTTTGGTGGAGATTCTTTCTCCTCCTGGAGGAGTGTTTTGACAAACCGACTTACTGTGCTTCTTAGATCATCTCATGAAGCTGACCATGTTGTAATTGAGTTGCTGATGATCACAGATAGATCATTGTGCTCATTTTGGCATTGGGAAGAAAAATATTCTCTTTCCTTGTGGGACCTTGTGAAAGACCCAGTTAAGTTACTTCAAGAATTGCATGGTAGTTTTATGAAGGAGAGCTGCAGGTAAAACAGACCAAGACATTGGCAGTGTATCTTTGCCATTTTTTATTTATTCAGACACCAAGTCTAGCAGCTGGATCGGTGTGAAGAATCTCCTGAACCTGTGTAGGGCTTCCTTGATTACAGTGCAGCATTGGAGTCCAACCTTTTTCTCCCTCCAGGCTGGGCAGGAGTATTTTTTTCTGGCAGGTATGCAAACATCTACAAGGCAGGGAAGGAAGAATAGTTTTCCTCTCCATTGTGTGCAACAGTGTTTCACTAAAACCCAAGGGTTTAGGTCTTTCACTGTCCTATTTTATGGATAGTGGTCTGCCTTTGGGAAAAGGTTTTGATCTGGCAGTGACTTAACAATACTTTACATTCATTCTGCCCGTATTGTAGGTATTTAACAAAGCACTGGATGGATGCTGGCTGATCAGCCCTGAAAAGTAAAAATCACTTGTCCACTGCATAGTATCAGTGGCTGTGCTTTTTGACTGAAACTAGGCAGGACTCAGAGAGTATTTACAGAACAACCAGAGGACAGGGATATACAGCTTGTCATGTCTGTGCCCTGAACGTAATATTTATGTAAATGTGAATCCACTATCCTTTATCTTGTATTTATATTTGCCTCTGACTTGCCTCTGACCACATCCTTTCTTGAATGCCCCTTAGATGCTATGGTTTGTTCAGTTCAACAGTTTTGTAATTGAAAGATCAGAACTGTATCTGTCACAAAGCTTCATACTTGCAGGAGTTTGACTTTTGGCTGTTTGTTCTTACTTTCTATATGAGCCAATTATCTTGTAGTATTGAGTTATGTCTCTATGGAAAAGTGATGTTATTTTCCTTGGTTTGTTTTTGGGTGTTTTTTAATTTACACTTTTTTTACTTTAAATTTGATCGTGATTAATTTTATTTATTTATAACAGAAATAACTTATTTAATTTTAAATTGTTGTATCCAGGTTGTTTGTGGTTTTGCATCATGGAATGACAAAATATATTTTTCAAACAAGATATATTTACCTGTCATGCATTTCTCCCATAGGTGATATTCTTTGTAGATTTATTATTTTTTTCTTCAATGGTTTCTCTTTTTTTGAAACACATATACTTTTAGCTTTATGTCTTTTACATAATATGATCGTATTTGTAATAGTGCTGTGCGCTTATGTTTTTGTCTGTCATGTTTTGGGACTCAGTAGTAGATTGTATGGTGGATTTCTGTATTGTTAGGAATTCCTTTTTACTCTGCTTGGTAAAATGTTTTTGTTGA
This sequence comes from Falco naumanni, assembly GCF_017639655.2. NCBI lineage: Eukaryota > Metazoa > Chordata > Aves > Falconiformes > Falconidae > Falco > Falco naumanni. Next base: position 17,773,903 of record NC_054055.1, read on the forward strand.
AAGGGAAGCAAATATATGCTTTTGGGTATTTCTTTTGAACTACTATTGTCACTGTGGCTTCAGCTGATGTACAGAACCATAGTTTCCTAGATATTGTCAGGTACATAAGATGTGGATTATCTTTATGAACCTAGGTATAAAGAAAGAGACTACAAAGTTACTTAATCAAGACCAAACCCTTGCAATGTTCTAGTATGTCGCGCATACACTACTACGGGGTGCAAGAAATATTAGATGGGACAGCGTCTGTTGAAAAAGGTTTACTCTTTCCTATTTTGGTCTATATGACCTTATTTCCAAATGGAAATGTTGGGAGCAAACATATAGACAGTGTGGTCCTGATCAGATATTTTACTTTCTCTTTAGTTCTCCACATTTTTCTCCACATTTTGACCAAATACATCAATTTGTCTCAAATGGCAGTGAAACTCATGACATATTTCTAATGTGTCTGTTTTATATCTGTATATTGTAGGTTTTAATTTTTTTAATATATTTTATATTGTAAATATATGTTTATTAGAACATGATTAAGAAAAAAAATTCTCCATTAGATTACTCATAACAATTTTCAGAGCTGGATATTTACTTCTGAAGAATGCGGGATATTCACATGCATTTGGACTGTTGAGTTTTAATGACATTTGCTGTCATACGAGGCGGCCTTTATTTTCACTCTGCTTCTTCGGTCGTTACTAAACCGTTTCTGCTGTTTTTGAAGTTGAACAGCAGGTGGAGCTCCAGAATCAAGTCACAGAGTATGTTTTTTCTTTCTGTAAAAGCCACAGTAATTTTGTTTCTGTCAGCTTTCACGCAGTCTTTTCCCTGGAAACTTGATCCTACTTCAAAAGTGTAAGTCTCCCATTGATGGTAACAGGATAGTTTAATTTTTCTTTTTTCTTTGTCTTTTTTCTTTTTTTAAAAATTATGTTAAGTAGCGTCTCTGTCTTTAAACCCACACTTATGATATAATGGTTTTGTAGCTATAGTTTAAGTGGCAGAGAAAATAGATGTCAATATAAATGTACATTTAAGAGAAACTGGAGACAAATGTCTGCAGTTCATGGTAGTAGTATCTTAAAAGAAGATAGAGTAATTAGGAGAACCTCAAGAATTTTGGCAGGCAGGTAATGAAACAGTGAATGCTAGAACATGCTTCAGCCTCCAACAAGTAAAAAGATGTCTACTATGTATATTATAAAAATAATACTGTTGAATTTTAGTGCAGGCAAGTACCATAGTGTTAATTAAATCCCATTACCTTCTCAGTAAGTGCAGCTGCAGTTATAAATAATTCTCAAGGCCCAGGTCTTGCAAAGATGTGGTAGTGTTACTGACTTCTTCTGGGTCATAAAAAAACACAAAACCCAAAGCAAACCAAAAAAACCCCCAAAACCCAATGCTGGAAGACACCTTTTAAAGTCAAGTATTTGCCTTGAAGGTGGGATTGACTATACTTAAGCCACTTCTGATGGAGGCAACAGAACTGTTGAGAACTGTCAGTGGTGAGCTTAGTGTATGTGGTATTGACTCCTGTTTCCCTAACCTTTAGTTCTTGCTGGGCTGACTTCGCTGGCTATAATTCATTGTTGCCAAAATGTCACAGATTTTATTCAGCTTGCAACTGGGATGTGCTTGCAGAGTATTGCACTCTGTTCTGGTCTGTCTCTTTGGGACTGCATAAATTCAGACTGGCCTTGGGGATGAACAAATTAATGCCAAAATAAGCCAGTTTCCTGCTGTGTAGGAAAGAGAAGCCACCACAGCAACTGCAAGCATTTTGGATCTTGGGGTGACCAGCTGAGCAGAAATTAGAAATAACTCCTCTCCTTTCTTGTTGGGGCAGTACATGGGCTGCTGGCTTCAGGGGGGTGGGCAGCACTTTTGTTTTTTCAGAGGGGTAACTTCAATACCAAGCTACCTAAACATGACTGGATGTTTCTCAAGTTGCTAAAAGCTGCAACTAATGTTGAGGCTTGCAAGTTATTTGTAAACAAACTTTTTTATGGCTGCTTTTTGTTAAATTATTTTTAGTTTTATGAAAGTGTTATCTGTTGGGAATACCACATGGAAAAATGGCCCAGACCCTTCGTGGAATATGTGAGCAAACTGTCACTCTGTTCAAATTGAAAGCTGAAGTGGAAAAATAATGCAAAATTTAAAAAGAACCAGGAAATCTTTCAACCAAAGCTCATAGAGAAGGAAAAGTTTCTTTAACTATCTTTTATAAGCAAGGGAAGGCATGCCTTCTATGAAATCAACTAATGTAGGTGCAAGAAGTCCCTTTAACTTACCAATCACTGAGTTAGTGGACTAAGCTTTTGGAGGAAAACCTGAAAGTTACTGAAAAGGCTTGCTGTGAAGCAGAATTCAAGTTTCAACAATTACTTATTTATTCAAAACATTGTGGAAGGACAAAGAAATTATTGTTGATTTGAAAACAAAGTCAAATCTAAAAGTTGTGTACAGTGTCGATACCAAACCAATATTCCAAATTACCCCCTGACCTCCTCCAAAATATTCTATGAAGTACAATTAACAGAAAGAAAAAAGGAATGTGAGATATAGGTGCTAGTTTATGGTTGATGACAGTACAAAGGATTTCTATTATTATTACTTTTTTTAAGAAATCCAGTCTTCTGTAAATCATGGTTTAGAGGCTCCCTTCAGGTAAAGAATTAAATTTCATAGTCTGACATGTAATGAAAATTGGAAGGGGTTTTCCTTGTCTTCATCTCTTTAGGTTAACCTGAGGGGTTCATCTCACTTTTATCTTCCACTAACAAGATTTTTTCAAGTTTTTTTTGAAAGTTTTGACAGAATCTGTTTTGTTAGAGATAGTTAACTTAATGTTACATATTTTTGTGGATGTCAACAGATAATAATTTTTATTCAAAAAGTCAGGATATATCAGGGACTATGTTTAATAGCCATTGATAAGAATTCTTGCCAAGCAGCTAATTTGCAATTGTTAAGTCTGAATGTTCCTGTTCTGAAGAACAGTGATCCTTACTCAAATATCCCTAATGTCCAAGTTTATAAAAACCATTCTTAATAGAATAGATGAAAGTCATGCTGTACAAAACAGGCTTGGTTTCCTTCCAAATATACAGCTTAAATGAAAGTGATTTTGGAAGTCTGCATTTTATTTAGACTCAGTGAAGTCATAGAAGCTTAGAAATAATTATTTATAATCACATACTACATCTTTGTTCTTCACAGGCACACAGCCTTTTTATTTGAAGCCTGCTGTTCTTGCGGAATAACCAACCCTCATTGTGTCAGTTAACTTCTTTTTAAAATTGGTTTTTAAATCTGTTTGGCTACGTTACTTCTTTTAAAACTATTGCTGGGCTGCATACTGTAAAGTAAGGTGTCTGGATTTTTCAATGTAGTTTATCCTTAAATATAAAGCAGGAATGTACATCAAAGAAGCTACTGTTTTCTTCGATATTTCTACTTTCTTTAGGAGGGTAGTGAGATTTCTCTTTGTGAAGTTTCTGAGCTCACATTCTGACATAGGGTGCATAAGGAAATTTTCATTCTTTCCTGGGCTTTTTTATAAATACAAATGCTTTGGTGTTTAAAATCAGATGTTCAGAGTGAATTAAGTTATGTTTTAAGACAAAATGAAAGGAGACAAAAAAAAAGGACAAAAACATGTTTGTGTTTCTCAGCCTTTCACAGTTTTGGACATTTAAGCATATGAGTTATGCATTTCTACAGGAACAACAAAATAATTCAAGGTTCATTGTTACAATAGAAGGGACTAGTTTTAATTCTTGATTTTTTTTTTTTTAAGTCAAAGTAGCTAACTGAAAGGTTGGCACAGAGAAAACTATTATTTTCCACTATAAATGAGTTCATGTGTATACTTGTTGCTGCTGTTTTTCATTTGTTGAGAATGAGATTTATATAAAAAAAATAAAAGTTGCCAGTATATAAATGTGATATGGTATTTCCTATATCTAAGTTAAAAGCAATCTTCTTTTTGTTTACTGTCTAGTCATGTAAAAATGCCTTAGTGATTTCGGGAAGTCATCTTTTAGATTAATAATTGTGTTTTCTGGTGTGTATGTCTGTAATGGATAGACAGTTCAATATTTCCTTTCCCTGATCTTCCAGAAGTGCATTCAGATCCTGGAAATTTCATGTAAGAGTTTAAGAAAATTTATGTGCTCAAGTTCAAGTGTAGTCGGGAAAACTTTTTGTAGCACTGCAAGTATGAAAAATCAATCCATACCTGGTTTTTTTTGACCTCAGGTACCCTAGAAGAAAGGTTCTATGGTAAGAAATCCTTTTCGCTGGAGTATGCAGTTCTCTGCAAAGTTCTGTCATGATTCATCAGATCACCATTCTTCCATCATCTTTGCCTGTATTTTCAAATGCGTCTTCCCATAGAAAAAGCTGTGCAGTTTGTCCTCTTGGGATTCAGGTATACAACATGCAGTTCAGTCAGGGAATCTTAAGTTCCAGAGAGGAGCAAGAGCTCATAGTTGAGCTCAAGACTTCCGTTAGTTAGCTCTGGTTGGTACTTTACTAAGCCTGAGAGTGGCATTGTATTTGTGTCTGCCTTCCCCTGGTGACATAGGCATCCTGGGTGCCTGTTTGAAGCAACCTGAATCACCTTGCTGGGACGCAGAACTCACATTTTAAGTGAAAGGGTGTCCAGACAGGCTGTTTGATTCTTGTCCTGGCTTGCTTATCTGAGCTGAATCCTCCTTCTTCCTTAGCAAGTGCTGTAACCATGTTTCCATGTATTTGCTGGCTTTGGAGACAGCAGTACAATGTTCTACTAGTGATGTTCGTATGCCATGTGCATCATCCTCCCCATTGAATTCTGCCTGTCTGCTCAGCTGGTGCAGCAAGCAAGCTGCAAAATTACAGCATACAAGAAAACCTTTCTTCAGGCACATCTCTGCAGTTGTCACCAAATGCTGATCTTAGCTGTCTGTCTCCAGAAATTAACCTTTCTTGCTAGTAGCAGTAAACCTTTGTGGAAATTTTATGGGTAGCAGAATGCCTGTTAGTGTATTTCAGTATGGGTCATAATAACTTCCTTTCTGATTTCTTTTCCCAAAAATACTTGAATGCTTTTCCTGTTGGAGATAAAAACTATAACATGGCTGAATAAATGTAGAGGCAGCTTGCCAAAGAGTGACCAGAAAGAGTGTGCTCATATTAAAGCAGCTACTAGTTACACTTTTATTTGAATTTTTTATTGTTTGTTTTAAATAGAAAGAACAAAGCCAGACAACTAGCCAAGCTCACAGTTGATAACAGCTTGAAAATCAGGCGCTGCTACTTCAGCGTGTGGTATAATAAAAATACTTGTCTGCACAGTGGGGTCATCAACAGTTATTAACATGTAGATTATGAAGATTGCTTTGCTCTGACCAGTGAGCGGTTCAGGGGCAGGCTAAGCTGTAATACTTTGGAAACTCTGCTCCTTTTTATATAGAGTCAGTCACTATCAGTTAATTCATTAACTAAAGTTTTTGTCCTTCTCTATCAATGGAATGAATGTGCAGTGGAATGCCTTGTTTTGGTAGGGTTTTGTTGGAAGGCTTTTGTGTGCATTTTCAAATGCGCTTGGTTTCACATGTGAAAAAAAATGATCAAAGAAACACCGTACACCTGGGATGGAAGATGGTGAACTTTAAGTTTCCCCTTTAGCTTCAGGAGAAATTAATTTTACAGGCTTGGATCAGCCCTCAAAAAGGCTCTGCATCCTACACAGACAAGCTCTGTCTTTCTTACAGGGCAGTTTAAAAGTGTGGAAGGAGTGTATTGGTAGAAGTCTTCATCTTGGAGTTTTATGCTGTCTTTGAGAATCTGACCCAGGTCAGAGTATTTTGGAGATAGAACCCGAGACCCTTGAACAGTGTTAGAAATTTCATTCGAAGGGCAGAGGGAAGAGAAGTTTGACTGGCTGGCACAGTTGCAGTCTGCATTGTTGCCAAGAACTTGTGCTACGGTGTTTTAGATTAGCATGAATTTGAACACTGAAATAGCATGCCTGGGAAATATTGTGTTCTTGCAGTTTCACCAAGGTGATGAAGCTGTGAATAACTGAGGTTGGGGAATCATTTGCTAGCAAACAGATGCTTTTTCCTTGTCATCTGGAAGCAATGAAGTTGCTAATGGCTGCTACTGTTTGAGTGCCTGGCCTGGATTCAAGCAAGAATCTTCAAGGAGGGAGCATGTAGTTTGTCTGTAAACTCTTCCAAATACTTTTGCACCCACACCCTCCAGCCAGATTTCAGTTTTACAGATCTAGTAGAGATTGTAGGATTTGTTGTTCAGCTCATTGAGTATTCTTTTTTTTGGGAAAGATTCAAGTGTTTTAAATGGATTTCTTCCCTTTTCCCCATTGTCCTCTAATCTTGTCTAGTGTTAACACCTTATATTCTGCAGTGAACAGCTTTAAATCTTGAAGGTGAGGGCTCAGAAGAGAGTCAATCATATGCTTGCTCTTGCAACTGAAAGGCAAGATCATCTATTAATAATAACCAAAGCTCCATTCTTGGAATTTTGGGACATTAGTTTGAGGTAGCTGAGGTTTTGGCTAATTTCTATTCCTAAATAAGACCAAAGAGAAAGTTTTTCTGGAATCAGTGCAAGTTTGACGGTAGGCGTTCTTCGGTGATAGTTGGTCTTAGCTGATTTGTGAAAAGAGAGTTCATGTATGAGGTAGGACCAAATTCAAAATTTGTTAGTTAAGTCTGTGTTGTGTCTGGAATGATTACTGCATAGTGGGTATAAACTGGTATTAGAAAAAGATATTTTTTTTTTTTTAAGAGGTACCCTCCACTTCCTGGAGCAGTAGCTCTTTTTCAGTACCTGATGCTCATTTTGAAGTGTGTTACTATTATCATCTGATTGTGAAAATTGCTTTATAAGACCATATTCTAACCACTTTCTCCTATGATATTGCAGTGGCTAACAAACAAACAGTGGATGCCAGATAACAAGGTATAATTATCACCACTGACTGCGGTCAGGATTGTCCAAAAGTAATTTAAATCAGTCTTGTGTCATAGGACTTGAGAATATTTCAGTATCTTAGTCTTCGATCTTTGTTTGTATACTGATGTAGCAGAAATTGAGAAGTTAGTGAGATCAGAACAAGAAATAATTTTTTTTTGGTGTTCTGTATGGAAACGTTATTTTTCAAAACTTTTGCAATTTTCCATTGGCAAGAGGAATATTCACACACATCTTTCATTAAATGTGGGAGAGGTTTGATCCTGACAATGTTCTACCAGCAGTGACTGACATTAGCTTTGTGTGTAGTTATTATTAAAGTGGTTGTTTAATCAGGACCTCATTGTATTTAAAATGTCAAGATTGTGACATCTTCAAACATTAGCCAGGGTAGAGGACTAGTTACCCTGGGGAGTCTGCCTTAAGCCAGTATAGCCTGTAATTGCTATTTTCATGTGTGGGTGAGTAAGTATCATGTTTTTCCAAAAGACATAACTATTACAGACTGATATCCCCTCCCCAGCTTTGGATAGTGACAGTGTATTACAAAATACCTATCAGGCGGCCTTCTCCCAATCATCTTCATCATGGGGTAAGTTCATGGGGACAATGCACATGCTCAAGGAGTGCTGAGAACGAGGAAGAAATAGGCACTTATGTTCTCCCTGTAATGTATTAATGTCAGCTCTTCTATCCATGAAGAAATACCACTGCTTACTCCTGCTGGTAGATGTCTGCATTTTTGACAGAAACAAAATGAAACCTGAAGTAGTTACAGAGCTTTTCCCCTCTGTCCCTCAGCAAACATGTTAATCCAGTATTTCAACTGAGTGTGGTAATCCTTTGGGTTTAGCGTGACACCTTGTCCTCTGATGAAGCTGGAATCTATCTCGTACTGCATCTGTGTGGTCTTACTCCTGGGCTCCATATGATGTCTTCACAGAATCACAGATTAGGTGAGGTTGGAAGAGACCTCTGGAGGTCATCTCGTTCAACCCCACTGCTCAAGCAGGGCCACCTAGAGTCAGTTGCCCAGGACCATGTCCCAGGTGGCTTTTGAGATGGAGACTCCACAACCTCTCTGGGCAACCTGGGCCAGTGCTCGGTCACTGTCACGGGGAAAAAGTGTTTCCTGCTGTTCAGAGGGAACCTCTTGTGTTTCAGTTTGTGCCCATTGCCTCTGGTCCTGTCACTGGGCACCACTGAGAAGAGCCCGGCTCCATCTGCTTTGCACCCTCCCTTCAGGTGTTAATACTCAATATTAAGATCTCCCTGAGCTTTCTCTTCTCTAGGCTGAACAGTCCCAGCTCTCTCAGCCCTTCCTGGTAGAAGAGATGCTCCAGTCTCTTCATCATTTTTGTGGCCCTTTGTTGGATTCTCTGCAGTATGCCCATCCATGTGTCTCTTGTACCAAGGAGCCCAGCACTGGACACGGCATTGCAGGTGTGTCCTCAGCAGCTCTGCATGGAGGGGAAGGATCACCTCCCTCAGCCTGCTGGCGATCCTTTGCCTGATGCAGCCCAGGATGCCGTTCTCCTCCTTTGCAGCAGGGCCCCACTGCTGGCTCATGTTCAACGTGGTGTCCACCGGGACCCCCTGGTCCTTTTTCATGCGAACTGCTTTCTTGCTGGGTGGACCCCAACATAAGTTGGTGCCTGGGGTTGTTCCTCCCCAGGTGCAGGATGTTGTACTTCCCCTTGTCCTGTCCCATTTCTCTAGCTTGTCCCTCTGGATGGCAGCATGACTCCCTGGCCTACCAGCCACTCCTACCAGTTTAGTGTCATCAGCAAACATGTTGAGGGTATGCTCTGACCCATCATCCAGATCATTAATGAAGATGTTAAACAGGACTGGACCTGGTATTGACCCCTGGACTACACCACTAGTTTTTGGCCTCCAACTAGACACTGTGGCACTGATCACCTCCCTCTGGGCCTGGCCATTCAGCCAGTTTGAGGTCTGCCTCCCTATCTGCTCATCCAGCCTGTACACCAACAGTTTCTCTGTGAGTATCTTATGGGAGACAGTGTCAGAGGCCTTCTGAAGTCCAGGTAAACTATGTGCACTGCTCCCCCCTTGTCTACCAGACCGCTTGTTTCGTCATAGAAGATTATTGGTTGGTCAGGCATGACTTGCCCTTGGTGAATCCATGTTGACTGTTCCTGATGACTTTTTTGTCTTTCATGTTCATGGAAATGTTTTCCAGGATTAGGTGGTCCATCAGAAAAAATTTCTGCTCTTCAGAAAATTTTGAGTAGTCTGGTCACTTCTTTTGATTTTTCATGCTTCCTGTGTGTACATGTGACTTAATTTCATTAGATGTTTTCAAGGGTGGTGTTCTTGACTTTCTTACCATTTTCATATTCTCTTTTCCTGCAGCTGAATTTACTGGTAGGAGTTGCATATTTTAATTTCCTCCAACTGTGAAAATCTGATGGTTTACGGTGACTCTGAGCTGTTGGTGGAGTTAAATTTTGATTTACTGACGTGTGTGTTTGTAGTATTGTATCATATGGGTTCTTTCTTGAAATATCTTGCACAATCAGCTCTGTTTTCCTAGTTGACAGGGAGAAAACAGCAGGGAAACCCTGGGTGATATTGGATGTCTGGGGCGAGGAGGATGTGCAGGTACTAGATGGGTTTTGCACATGGTCAGCATAGCTTTGGCGGGGCTGGTTGAAATGAGTTGAAACAAAAAGCTCTGCAGAGAGCCCTCATGCAACCTCCATATGAAACCACTTAACTGTGTCTGTATTTCTTCCCTGGTTCTGAGATGATGATGTAGGTGGGCTTTGTCCTGCACCTGGATTAATAAACCTTTCTGGAACCTAAACCAGGGTATGGTAAATTTGCGTGGCTCTACAGAAACCAGAGCAGGACAAGCAGGATTGTGACAGAGCCAGAACTAATAAATGTGGCTTATCAGGACTGGGTCTGAGGAAATCTGGCTTTAAGTTACTACTCAAGTGTAAATTTGTCATTTTTTTCATGTAATTTTTTAGCTATACAAAAAGATTATCATTACCGGCTATTTCTTTTCTAACTTATTTTGAAATAAATGTTGTAAATTTTCAAAATAAGGGTAATCATGCTTCCCAGCTTGGAGGGGTACATGTGGAGAAATACTGCGTCACATTATAGTAAACTTCTATTGAGAAAGTACATTTATAGTGAACTTTTCATTTACCATTAGTCCTTAGGTAAAGAAGCAGTTGTTTAAATAACAATGGGAAACTCAGCTTAGTATTCATAGTAGTATGTAGGATGATGGTATAAGATTTCAAAGTGATGTGACAAAAACCCCAGTCCTAAGCTATTACAGAGGTTATTATGACTCACTGCTAAAAGATGTTATTTTTCCTTTTAATAAAAGGATCATTTGAACAGGTTTTGTAGCCTGTATGCAGGGAAAGCTTCAGAGCAGAATCAGGAGGACTGAAGCACTTAGTGGTGAGTTTAAGTTTTCACAGTAGCAGCCAGAGCAGAAGGTGATCACAGGGTGTGATACTGTAAAAGTCTGGAGACATCTGAGTAAAAGTGCTACTGTTGAAGGAGCTGCAGCTCTTAGGAATTACTGACTTTAAAATCTCAGGATATTCAACACATTCACTGTAATTCTGTACTTTTGGGGGGTTCTGGGTGTAAAGCAGTGCCCTTTTTACTCCAGATTTCTGTGGCTTATTATATGGAAATTAACTCATATCTTCTGCTTGCTTTTAGAGACTTGCTTCCAGTCTTTTTATCTAACTTGATCTAAAGTGATTTGTGTCATGCTTATTTTTTTTCTTTTGGTGTAAAGACTCTTTTTGAGTAAGAAGGAAAATGTGTATTGCAGAATACAGAGTGTATATTTAAGTGTTGGTACGTGTCTTGAAGAAATTGTGTCAGTATGGTGGAGGCAAAATCTGCATTGTTTTCTATGTTCTAGTATAATTAAAAGTAGAATGGAATACACCGGCTTTAGCTTCTTGCATGTGTAGTGTGAAAATAAGCAAACTCCTGTAATTTAGCATACCTGTATTTTTCACAAATGTTGCAATGGTAGTTGCAAAACACTGCTAGATTATGTGATAAAGGTAATATAAAGGGTACTAGGAAAATAAAACAAAATACAAGAATGAGTGCCATGGCTGAGAGAAGTAACCCCATCCTGCTGTGCATCACAGTGCAGTGAAGCTGGATAGTGAGTTATAGCTGCAGTTTTAAGCATATTGGCAAATGCAGTACCCCCAGTGGACTTCATGTGTAGGTGTGTGTGAGTGGGAAGGAAGGAAGGGTAGTAGCTAAGTGGACAGGGGCTAGTGACTCTCACAGCTGATTTCTAACTAAGCCTTTTGATCATAGGCCTCAAGATGGCATGGTTCTCATCTTTGGTGTTTAGCTATTGTAGTCTAGCTGATGTGTGTTTAAATTTCAGTGACACTATTTACCATGTCGTTAAGAAGCAAAAGCACGTAGGATATGAAAGAAGATAGAAGGGAGGGACTGTGATTCTCTATAAACAGTCTACTGTGAGACCCTGGGAAATGGTATTAATAACGCTTGGACTTTGTATGTGAAATGACGGAGCAAGAACACTTTGCCATTTGGGATGCACACACAACTACAAGCAGATTCCAGTTCTGATTTTGCTGTTGTCTGCAAAGAGTTGTGTGGCCCTGAGCAGCTTGTGGAAGGTGTGAGTTTGCAAAGCATTTGTTTGCTTGGTATACTTGTAGTTTGTTTATTTTTTAGGGTCAGAGGCTTAGGAAGTTTGAGCTCAAGTATAGACTGCATACATCTCTGAACTACTGTTATCATAGCTTTTTGTTCATTCTCAGTGTATGTGTGTGCATGCAGATGCATGGTGTCTTTCCTCCCCAGGTGTGTCTTCTGTGCTACAGTGTCTTGAGCATACTTAGTTGTTTGATGTTAGGCTCAGGAAACTTGGCCATCTTTGGAATCCACATCACATCGTAAAATCTTCAAGTGGCTGTAAGATACTTTCTTCAGGTCAGAGGCTCCCCAGAGCTTGAGGTGATTCATGCATAGGATGTGACTGTGTCGCCTTGGTGTTCCTATTGCTCCAGTGAAAGACAAGGCTGCAGAGTCAGCAGTGCTTACTGGTTGGTTTCCTGCCCTAGCTGAAGATTTGGCTTACACCACAGCCAAAGTCAGCCCCATTTTCTGATCAGTCACGTGGCGCAGCCTTGGTGTGGGAATGGCGCCTGAGTGCCGGTGGCCTCTTGTAGATCAAAAGCCACAGCCTGCCCACTCATGGTGTTGCCATGGTCTGTTTGAGCTACGTGTTCACCGCTTATCTGAAAATGATAGTCAACATCTGCTGAAGTTGATACCCAAACTTAAATGTAAGAAATACTGAGTTACTGTGAAGTATTGTGCCACAACTAGTCTGTGACTTACTTGGTTTCGCTGTTTGAAAAATAAAGCCATGCTTGATAAGAGCCTTGAGGCTTATTTGCTGTACTTTGTCACATCCTATGACTTGAAGGTGCAGGCTGCAGTTTGTGTAGCTCAGCTAACTCACTGGTTTGGGGTTCTTGTGTTTCCTTAGGTACAACATCGATCCTGGCTTGTACTGTCCATTTTTCTCTCTTGGGGCGTGCATGGAGGGTTTAAACTCTTTGTTCAGTCAGCTCCTAGGAATCTCCCTTTATGCTGAACAGACACAGAGAGGAGAGGTTTGGTCTGAAGATGTTCGAAAGTTGGTAAGTATTCTTGTTCCCAACGTCTGAAATGACAAAGGGAAGTTAGATGAGATGATGTGTTCCTCTGAGCCATGAATCAGATTTTGGTTTTAAATTACTTGGGTACCTGTCAAAAGCACAGACTAGTTGTCTAATTTTAGTTGAAGTTAGACCTCAAGGACTTTACACTCCAAGTGCATTTTGTATGCTTCTTATTTTATGGCCTTTATAATATGTCTCTGTGTGGAAGGGTGCCTGAATCAGAAGCATTTTCTCTTTTTGGAGATTACTGTTGTACCTTTCAAGCCATTCTTCTGAGTGAGCCTTGCTGGTTTTTTTTTCGTTTCCAGTTTGTAGATGACTGTGGAGGACTGGAGTGCTGTAGGTGTGTGTTCTAGCAGTCATGTGTATTTGCCTCTTTTTTTTATTTATTCTGTATGTCATCTTTACTTTGAGGTATTTTATGTCTTTATTTTTCTGCCCTCTTTTTAGGGGAGGGTGGAAATAAAAACTTAGGCAATAATTTACACATCAGGCTCCCAGGTTCCTCTGTTGTCTTCCCTCCATGTATTCACTGCCAGATCTTCTACACTGCTCTTGCACCTCCAGCCTCCAGCAAGAGCTGCTGTTCTTCCTATCCTGTGGATCAATTTCTAATTACTCCTTACTCTTTTTATTTTTATTTCCATGGTAAATCACTGTTGACTTCTCATAAGTAATTTAGGGGCTACAGACAGTGTTACTTCTAATACTAATCTGTGACTGAATAGTTTTGAGTGAAATGCAGAAATGGATGTAATTTGAGGGACATGTTGTGAATCTGGTGTGTATTTTTTGCAAACAAAAATTGCTAGCAGACTTTACATGAATTATTCCCAGTTTATTTGTCATTTATTAATTATAAATCTTTCAATAAGAATACTACATATATTAGTATTGTATATATGTACACACTTCAATTTACACATCTTTTTGGTGATTTCACTGTGGAAATTATGTATTTTTTCAGGCTGTTGTTCATGAAACTGAAGGTTTGCTAGGATACATCTATTGTGACTTCTTTCAGCGAGCTGATAAACCACATCAGGTAACATTTGTGGTTCCAGCATGTTTTTATTTGAGTAATGACTGTAGCATTAGGACTATTTGCATTCAATGCAAGTTTAGTAAAAGTTACCTCAATTTAAAATAAGTAAATTGTAAACAGGGGAAGCCTGTAACTTCAAGTGTTGGTTTAAGTAAAATATTTTTGTAAGTAACCTTTCACTTAAAAAACGTTACCCGATAGGCTGAACTCAGACTCTTTGTTGTACGGAACAACATGAAATGTCGTAGAACTCTGTTTAAAAACATCTATTTTCTGGCCTATTATTTGCAAGTAAAAATGATCTGAAATTTTAATACTCTCTAAAGGTGAAAGCTCACTAATAACAACTAATTTTTATTCAAAATCCTACTTAAAACTGAAGACAGTTCCAACTGTTGTGGCTCACTCACTCGTGCTGCCTAGTGCCAGTGTATTACCTGTAGAATGCAGAACAATGGACACTTCACTCTCTAGCAGCATCTGCAAATTACCGCTGTTAGTGAGGTGGTAATTGGACTTCAAATGTATATTATTTTAGTATATTACTCCGTTTTGCTAATGTTTCACGGTATACTAGGAGTGCTATGGTATATTTTATAAAGAAGCTACTGCTGAAGAATGAGGACAGAACATAGTCTAAAAATTATAGATTTGACACATCAGTAAATTTCTTTGAGCCAGTGATATTTTTTTAGAAAAATTGAGAGGTTCTGACAATTCTAAACCAGAAGGAATTATTTTCTGAAAGCAACACAGTGTTTTCTTCATGGAATAAGGTAGTTTCCTCATGAATATGGAGCAAAAAATAAAGATGGAGAAACAGCATGCTGCTATTGAACAACGCTTAATGTTCGTTGAATTCTACTTATGTAACAGTATATGATTGTTTGATTTAATATTTTAATGACTTCATCATTATGTTAATATCATAGGTATAATGAGATTGGCTGTCCATATCTTTGCTTTTGTCTTGAAAAGGATTGTCACTTTACAGTTCGTGGAGGCAGGCTAAGGGAAAATGGAGAGTACCAGCTGCCTGTAGTTGTTCTTATGCTTAGCCTGCCCCATTCAACAAGGGATGCACCAACACTACTAAGTCCTGGGATGATGGAGAATCTCTTCCATGAAATGGGACATGCTATGCATTCTATGCTGGGGAGAACTCGGTACCAACATGTCACTGGTAAGAAAATTAGAATAGTGATTTTTTTGGTTTAGTTAAATGTTTCATTTCTAGAAGAAGGCAGTAGATTAAAAAAACCCCAAACAACAAACCCAAAACAATCAAGAAAAAAAAAAGAAGGATGAACCAGAAATTGTTGAGTCATGTTGATACTTCTGCATCTTTGATAACCTGAAAATAGAATATCAGATCCTCTGATATTATCTGAAACCCAGCAAAGGACATCCTAGTAAGAATTAGGTATTTGTATCTCTTGTTTCTGTACTACTGATCTTTGTTCTAGTAGTGGTATCCACTTTTGCAAGTTCACATTATGTGGAGTTTATAATAATGGAATAGTTGGAGGATTGAAAATAAATTGAGATAAACTTGTACCTAGTGTAAAAGCACAATGAATCCTGGGTTGAAAATTATTTAGGAAATTGAATTAAGGAAAATTGATAAATTAGTTTTTGCAAAGGGCATACACTTGCAATATGGAAAATCTGTAAAGCCAGGTCTTTTCTAGTTGATTCTGATTAAAGCCAGGTTGATAAATTAAAAACATATTATATTTGCAAACATGATTAACTGGTAGGCCTTTTTATCCTGTGTAAATGGACATGAATGAATATGCAGTCCCAGATCAGTGTATAAATAGAAAAAGAATATTGCCTTTTTTCATTTAGTCTCTCTTCTTAAGCAGTAGCAAAGAGTGTATTAGCTGACAGCTCACAGGCTTCTTGTCGTCTTGTGGCAAATGCATCAAAGGCATGTTCTGGCTAAAGCTGCTTGGCATGCTACTTTTCATACCTGCAGACAGCTTGGTATATCCTCTTCTATAATAGTGTGCTGGAAATCCCATTTGCAGTAGACATTTACTTATTAAAACAAAGACCTCACAACCAAACAGATGAAATTGTAGCTCCTTTGTCTGAAGGATTTTTTTATTATTATTTTTTGTTTTACTATTTTTATATTATGCTAATGATACAAAGGGGAGTCCATGGTAGTGTTGTTATCGACAGATACTTTGCACCCAGTGACAAAATACTCTTTCTTAAATCTTCCACTTAAAATAGACTGAGCTGTTTGTAATTATGTCACTACCGGACATTGTTAAAACAAATAAACACTGTATATGCTCTTTCAGTATGAGCTCTATATGTTCCTTGGGACAGCTAAGTGCTCTCCGCGACCCCTTCCACTCATGTGGCCTTGCTCATCTTGACCTCTAGGAGTACTTACATGCCCAAAGTATCTGCCTTGGTGGGCTTCTCCTCTTGTAGTGAATCACACATATCTCATGTCAAAGTCTTGAAGAGGCAGGAAATGGCTAATTTTGAGGCTCAGACTTTTCATGAGACCCTTTGTATGGTTTAAGCCTTGCCTTAGCTCCAGGCAGTCCTTCATCCCAGGAGATTTCACTCCAGATCTCGAATTGCAAAAGCAGCTCTGAGGTCAGTCCTGTTGTTTCTGCAGAGAATCTTCTTTTTTTAGGGTTTGGAATGTATGACTATCAGATGGCTTGTCCCAGGGATGTCTTGTAGAGGCCATCTGCCCTCCTGAGACACTAGGGTGGCAAAGTGTGGAGACAAGATGACTTCAGGGTATTGTTAGAGAAAAAAATTTGTCATTCTAGGTGAGATGCACTGAGTATTTGACATCTTTCCTACTCTCCCCTGCCTCCCTTTTCTGATAACATTCCCAAAGATTCAGGAACCCATTCTGCTGCTAATGACCCCGAAACTTGGATAATAATATATGGTTTTGACTTCAGATGTGCTTCTTTTTAAGTTAGTCTGTCATTTTACTATATGCGTTTATCGATTGTTCAATGCCTTTGTGTGTGTATAAGATCTTTTAAAACCTAGCTTGTAGTCCATTTTAGTTTATCCTGCAGTACAGATTACCTACATTTATTTTACAGGAGAGCTAACTTAACCCAGATAACTACCTGACTTCTTACCTTTCTGACATTCAGATAATGTAATTCTTCAGGAGTCTCTTCAATGGTTATTAAAATAATTCTATCACTTCATTAAGGAGTGTTGAGGAAGTATAAGTGGATAGAAGAACATCAGTGTGGTTCTGCAGGCATTTGTCTTGGGACCAGCTTTGGTTTAGGCTTTTTAAAAATTATTTTCAAACAGCAACAAAAAAAGACTTTAGTAATTAAATGTGTTGGCACAAAAGAAGGATTGGGGAATTGTATGAGACCTGAACGACTGGATACTGCAGTGTTAGAAGGAAAATGCAATTCAGAACTGCACAGTGCAGATCATGCACTTAAAAAGTACAAAGAATTTATGCTATCAAATGGATATTTCAATAGTGGTGGAGGATCAGAAGAGTTTTATGTATTAATGCAGAACTATAAATAGCTACTGTATCTGTGAAAGGGCCGAATGTGATTTGAAATTAATCAGAGGTGTATTTAACAGCAATAAGTATTAGAATGATTACAGAAGGTGCTGGTGAAACCTCATGCAGTGCTTCGACACAGTTTTATGTCTGGTCTGAAGGTGAATTCAAACTGAAGCAGGTGCAGAGAAAGCTACAATAGACGATCTTTCAGACTTTGTCTTGCCTTTGGATAATGATGGCTCAGAGAGATATAGTTTCTCTCAATTTAGATCAAAAGCAGTGTGGGTAGCGTTATTTATACTAAAGAGCAGTGTTGGTCTGGAAACACTGATTATAAACAGATCAGGAATTCAGACTAAAAATTAGGGAAAGTTTGTAAAGATCGAAGTAGTGATTTTAAATAATAGTCTTCAAGAAAGAATAGTAGAAGCAAAAACTGTACTTGCATTTAAGACTAGTTTTGAATACAGAGGTGAAGACCCAGTGAGTCTGTTATTAAAGCAACGACTTTGTACATCCCTAACTTCAATATAGACATTAGAAATGTACCTTTGATTTGGTGATGTGTTACACTTCTTAATAACTTCCATTGTGTAAGGTGCTGATAAAGATTAGAGTGAATAAGGTTTTTGGGAAGATGCTTTTTGAAAATACTAACCGCTAAGATATTACCTCATTGCGCTTACTCAGAACATGCCTTTAATCTGCAAGTGTTCCTTGGATAAATGACTTGGTATTATAAAATGAGGTTAATATAAAGCATAAATAAGCTCAGCAAACAGGTGGAAGCTGAAAATTGTAACTGTGAATGGGATTAAGGCAGTTTTATTTACATTGTAGTTTGATTTAGGTTTAGGGCACTTAAATAGATTTGGTGTTTCATGTAGGGCCAGTTTGGCTGCAGTCTGGTTTAGTTTAAAAAGGGTGTGATCCAGAGCTTTATAAGGTGCCTCACCCAGCTGTTCAAATATTTTGTTTTACTTTGTGATTTATAGTAAAATGTGTAGGATTATAATGAAGCTTTTCTGGCATTATGTACAATAATGCTATGGAAATAAAATGTTGACTTAATAAATGAAAGAACATTAAAGTTCACCAAAAGTCCAAACGGAAAGTTGCAAAACCTTTTGAGGAGAGTTAACCATTTGTGTTAATGAAGATAGCAAATGCTGATATGTACAATTATTCTACCTCTAGGAACCAGATGTCCTACTGATTTTGCTGAAGTTCCCTCAATTCTGATGGAGTACTTTGCAAATGACTATCGAGTGGTTAACCAGTTTGCAAGGCATTATAAAACGGGACAGGTAGGGAAAATTAATCTGTAAGACACTGAAAACAGAAATAAGTGTATTCAGGAAAAGGATCACATTTTCATATGTTATTTGTTAATAAAGTGTAAAGTAGGAATTAAAAATGGATAGAAATTATTTTAATATTATAATTACAATAATTCAGAAAAAATGTTAATATTCTCATTGCAGAAAAGATGAATGTAATCTGTAAAAGAATGCCAGACCCTTATATCCAGGGTTCCAGTTATATATTTAAAACTTTCAACCTTTTGATCCTACAAAGGTTACATAGTTTCTACACTACACAAACTCATTGTAGTAGGTGAACAACTTCTTTGTGATTCAAATTACGCGGAATGTTTTAATTTAATTGCAGGTAAGTAATCACAAAAATAGTGATTTGTTATTGAAGTGTCTGAAGTCTGTCTTAAAATAAAGCTCAGATACTAAATCATGGGAATAAATGGAAATTATCTGCAGTGTTTAAAAACTCCCATTTTCACCATAGGGTAGGGTAGTGATTTGAAATACTTTGTGATGAAAAGTGTACTGCTTTTTTTAGGATTAGATTAGGCTGAATTAGAATCTGGCAGTCATGAATCTGCCTGAAAACTCTGATCCCCTTTTTTACATGAAAACAAGGAACAAGATGAATTTCAGTGGTCGCTTTAACACATGGCAGCAGAACATGATTTATATTTGTACAGCCATTGCAAAAATATAAACCAGTAAATAATAATCAAAGATCTTTTTTTCTAGTGCTTTTGATTGAGGCAAGTTTCAGTGTACTCAAATGAAATGGTTGAAGAATAGACTACCCATAATGCAAAAATGAGAAAGCCTCTTAATTTATGTAGTGTTACATTTCATTGAAGCTTTTTATCCAATACTAAGCATTCAGTATGTTTCAGTATTATGGAAATGGATGAATGTTTGCCTCCATTGAACAGTCCCAAAAATACATTGCTTAACTTCTGTTTTATTAGATACTGTGAGAAATTTGCTCCATAAATCTGGTTTTTGTTTGTCTGTTTGTTTTTTTTACAGGGGAAATCAGCAATCATTTCTGGAGAATTGATTGCACTAGGAAAGTCTTCTTGAAACCTGGGCGTTAAATTGTTTCAGGAGTGTTCATGATTTATATGTTTGAGTCCACATACCAAAATACTGCTTTCTAGTGTTCTCTATAAAGTTCATGTAGTGTTTAAACATAGTGGAGTTAATTTGATTGCATACGAGTTCAGAGAATGAGCTTGACTAAAACATCTGAAAGAGATTTGTGGAACTTTATTTATGGCTTTGTATTTTCAAAATGGCTTAACAAATCTAAACCATGTTTAGTTGCAATGCAAAAGCTAAGAACCAGACACTGTGTCCCATTTGGCATTTCCATAAACTTCTGTTTATTGGTGGTGAAATCTTGCCCTTTCAGAGAGCAATTGAGAGGTTTAATGCAGAAATTCAGTCTTGAAGGGGGCAAGAATGGATTATGCTGGAAGATGAGAAAAGTGCCTGAAACTGCTTTGTGGCTTTTGAGGGCTTCAGATGGCTTCCTTTTAATTGCTTTATTTAAAATTTATAAGGTACTTTCAAGCCACTATCCAACATACATAAATCTGCTTTTGCTTATGTTGGTTCATCTAAGCTAGTTTTAAGAATCTGATATCAGATTTCTGTATCTGTCATTTAAATACAAATAGATTGAAGTCATCTTTTCTGTTCTTGAAATTCCGTGATTAAGCAATTACTTCTGTCTGTGGTGTTCATGTTACAAAGTACTTGAATACGAAATCCAAGCCCTCTTACATTTATGATTCCACAAAAATCCTTTTGGGGCTTATATTTTCTGTACTTGTTCCCTGGCTGATTTTTTTTATGTGCACATATAAATTTGAATCAACATTTTCCGGTCCAGTTTTTTAGTTATTTGAAGGAAAAATAAGTCCACTTTACCTGCTTTTCAAGGGGAAGTAAGGAAGGTGGGTATAACAGTTGAAATGTAAAATTTGTAAAACCATTTAATCCAAATGTTGTTCCGTATGAGAACTTCCATTAAGTTTCTTCTTACGAATGAAGAGACTGAGCTTTTCTGTGCGAGAAGGATCTTTCCTGCAACAACTACACCAACATAGATCTGTTGGATATTGATGTGAGCTTTTTTTTTTTACTGAGCTAGCTTGTTGAGGAGGCAGTGCAGATAATTTGAAAAAGCATCCTTCTTTTGGAATTACTGTATCTATGCTACGGTTTTTGCATAGAAATTTTAGGTGGTGTAATTTTTAACACTCCTGTTGAACATAATTACATCAGAAAAACTTGGTAGCATACGCTCAGCTTACGGTTACCCTTGCCATAAAAGCCAATTATAGAAGAACTGGTCCTGAGGATCATCAATTAGGTTCAGTGCTTATGCTTACGGGAAGAGGAGGGAAAAGAGGTGGTGTTTTGATTATTATAACATATGAACTGTTGAAAACTGGTTTTTAGTAGCATTGCAGAAAAAAAAGCATTGCTTTCAAAGATGAGAATGCATTATGCATGTAGATGTGGATCATGAGGATCTTGTCCAAAATATCTTGAAGCTTGTAGAAAGCTTGTTTCTGCTTTCTGTGCATTTTGATGGTTGTGCTGTGGAGTACTGAGGAGTGAAAAAGCTTGCAAGCTCTTCTGGCAGAAGGGGCAAGTCTTGTGAATTTAGTTCAAAAAGCTGGCCAGCACAAAAATATTTGTTCCAAGAAAGTAGCAAGCCTAGTTTTTCTTTCATCTTAAAAATAACTCAAACCAGAAAAATCCTTGAGGGAAAAAACCAGAATAGAGAGGACTGTGTTGATTAGTTACTGTTGAGTTACTCAGGTAGGCTCATAAAGTCAAGCTGTATCAAAATGAGGTTGTAACAGGGTTTAAGCAGACAATCTGGTGCATGTGTACCACTCTGTATCACTGTGTGTGTTTGTTTAATTTTGTTTAAGTGTGCAGATATGTGGTAGGTCTGTTGAGCTAAATAATTTTAAGCTTGTGTGTCTTTGAGGCTGACTTGAACAAAGGCCAGTATTTCAGCTGTTCAAATTTGAACTGACTTCATTTTTCACAGAGGTGGAATTACAAAGGCAGTATTGTATTAGCATGGTTGCGAGAATAAGCCCATAGATAGTAAAGAGTTGTAATGTGTCACAGTTACTATGCAGCAGTAACGAGTTAAGTGTGCTTTGGGATGCAGGGAGTTCTGTTCTTTTAGACGCTATGGCAAATATGCTGAAAAATTAATGCCAAGATCTTACAAGTTACTCAATATGGAAGGATGGAAAAGTGGAACCCAAAGTACAGCATGTAGTGTTTAAATTTAAAAAACAGAATGGTTATTCAATTAACATAGTTTTAGCCAAAGCTCTGTGAAGTCTTTAATTTAGAAGGAGGATGACAGTTTGAGTCTGGTTTTATCGAAGAGCTCATCTTTCAGGATAAGTAAAATAATCATGCTGATGCATTTATTTTTTTTCTTCAGTCAGCTACTTATTAGAGAGCCATATGTGGTTATAATGGACCAAGGAGAAATTTTCAATTGCCTGAAACAGTACATCTTCCTTGGTACATTCAAGATCTCAGCACATCTGTATGCCTGACATTCACAGAAACAAACTCCACAGTGGTAATCTTTGAAAAGCCCTCTAGAGTCTATTTTTAGTTCCCTGAAATCTTAAATTTTAAAATTTTAAAGGTGCATTGGGAAAAATAGGTGATCTTGTTATTCTTCCAATTTTACCCAGTTTTGGCAATGCTTTTCTGGTGCCAGATTCTGCTTGGTTTGTGAACTATGATCACAACACAATCTTTGAGCGAGATCAGCAGCACTGATAGGTTTAAACAAAAGAATATCTATGTCTTTCTCCTGTGCCTTTTTGTCAGTAGGTGTTGTCATAAGAATGATTTGTAATTTCATTGCTTTTAATCTGCTCAAACAGTAGAGCTTGCTCTTCAGGTCAGAGTAGGTCTACATTGTTTGTTTGATATTCATATGGTTGCAAAAGAGATAGAAACATTTTCTTGGAGGGTTTTGGTATTACCTGCATTTTACTTGGCCTTTAGAAGGTGGTGGTAAACCATCTCCTGCGCAAAGAAATTTTAGTGATTAATGATCATTCTGTGTCTCCCCTCAGGAGTCTCATTTGGAATAGGACAGATGCTTGAAGCAGAACATAAGGGAGAAATGGGTGAATGCAGAGGCTGCCTTTTTAGCAGTCTTCTCTGGCTGGAGATCAGCTATTTGCAGTACAGTCAAAAGAAAGCAAGACTGTCTTGGGTGGAAAGTCTGTAAGAAATGCTTAGTTCTGAACTGAGAATTAGACCTGCTTCAGTTGTTTCTTGAGCAGGGCTGAATGTGACCAGCTCTGCTCTGTGCCCCAGTGAACTGCAAACTTGAGCATCTGTGGGAATGTGGTTTACCAAAATGCCAATCAGAAAAATCTCAGTGCCTTTTGTTCTACTTATTCTCTGTGCCAGCTGAAAGCCTGTGTACTTAACTTCCTCTTACCATCATTTAATATAGCCAACATACAAAATTGGAAATAAGTTATGTTGAAAGAGCTGGTTTGACCTTTACTGGCAGGAGTGCTCTTGGCTTTTAACATCTTAAATTACAACTGTGTAAAATATACATATTTGCTGTTGCCAAGCTTTTGGATGTTCAGATTTTTTAACACTGACAAATTACAATTTAGGAATTGCCATCCAGTTTTCTCATACTTTACTGTATCAAAAATACAGGTGCCCCTAGAAGAAATCAGCTTTGTTTAATTCCATACTGCACTACTTCACTGCAAAATGAAAGCCTCCAAAAAGCTGCCAAATCTTGCTGATAGGTTTGGTGCTTAATAACTAAATATGTTCAGAATTCTATAGATTTTCTTGTATAAGGGTTTTTTTGATGACAACTGAAGTTGTGTTACTGCAAACCTGCATGTGCTTTAGTTCCAGGATGAAATATCATTGAAGTGCGTGCCTCACTCTGTAAGAAGATGAGACAAGAAATGTTCATAGACCCAGGAGAAGAATTGTCCAACCAAAATACTTTTTACCATTTGAAATTTGTTTTCCACTTTGCTTCTTGCCTTAACTTTTCTATGTAATTAAGTAGTATTTTGAACAATACTAAATCCAGTGTGGAACCTCAAGGTAGTCAGCTACTGACATCTTTATTACCATGGATAGCTGCCCATTTACTCTTAACCTAGTGGTCCAAAATCATCATCTAATTTGAAACAATTTTTGTATTTCAGAAAGCCAAGTACTGGCCTAACAAGGATATACTGTGCGACAGACTTGGTGTTCATTGGTTCATTTTTCTGTGTTGAAATTTAACAGCTGTGCACATTTATGACAGGCAAAATAGTGGGTGTTGTTCTATCCCATTCTTGACCCAGCTAACATTTGTCTTGGAGAAGAGGTTACAGGCTTGGCAAGCTACTGCATAAAACATCTGTGCAACTTGAGAGTTTTTCTTATCTGCTTTAACTTCCAGATTCCACAGAGTTAATTGATAACATTTTCCTCACTTACAACTTCTCTGGAGCTGAGTTTTTATTCTGTGAATATAAACATTGTTTGTCTTAAAGCCATATAATTTGCACAGAATCTAAACATACCGCTCTGCCGTCAGGATCTGTAGACTTTCATGTATGAAATGTTTCTTACAAACATTTCAACATACTGTAGAAGTGTCGGTATGCTTTTAGAGTTCAGTGTAATACCAAATGTTTGTATGACATGTACAACTTGTAGCAACTTTCTTAATATTTTAGCAAGAGCTCAGTTATTTTAACCATATTTAATATGTTTGGTTAATAAAACTGCTAGCAAAAAAAAAAGAGAATATGCTTACTAGGGAAAATATCTATTGAAAAGTTTCAGGAAACAGTGGAAGAAGTGTAAGGTCAAGCATTCATATGCAGATAGTGTTAAAAATCTGGCGTTAAAAAGTCTTTGGATGTACTTGTAGATGTTTGGATAGAAAGTTAAAAAGAGTTTGCTTAATGACTTGAAAAATGTTTCTGACGTTCGGCCTGTGGTGACGGATAATTTTATTGCCATAGATGTGGAATAAATTCAGCTTTGTTAAACGTTTCAAAGGATAAATTTTTACTGTTCAATATGACCAAACATTTTCATGTGGGTTAGAGCAGAAGGCCTCATGCTCTCCCAGTTGAAGTTATGAAAACCCTGCCCGCTCAACAGGAGTTATGTGGGCCTCTGTGTAAATTCAAGTGAAGTATGCTCAGAGGCCAACAGGAAAATCTATTATAATATCTGCTTTTGAAGATTAGTCAGGATGACCTGGGAGGACTTTAACTGCCCCATCTGTTCTTTATCTCTAAAGATAGTCATAATATTTTTAACAGATGTATAAGGGAACATGGGATCAATTTACAGAAAAACGGACACTGAGACAGAGTGATTTCTTGATTGCTATGTAAATTACTGCCAATATCTTAATTGCCCATTTAATGCTTTTTTTTTGGAAATGAGATTTCCTTCCTCAGTGCAAAGCACTTCAGATATGTTTTTATTACCACCAGGGGTCTGTCTTTTTTCTTTTTTGCTGCTTCAGCCTTTTCTAGTAGTAAGCATACTATTTACAAATATACAACAATTGTAAATATGTTCTGACATTATTTTTTTTTTATTCAAGCCACTGCCAAAAAACATGGTATCAAGACTATGTGAGTCCAAAAAGGTGTGTGCTGCAGCTGATATGCAACTCCAGGTATGTTTTTGCATTTTAGTCTCTACTTTGTATCCAGAGCTCACAGAACATGGTTTAATTCTTATAATTTTACCATTTTTTTTATTTCAACATAGACCCATTATCTAACTATATGCAAATCGGTGAAAATTCATTTTTATATTAACTTTGTTTTTGTAAAAGTATTCTGTGTTGTCTGCTTAAACTAAATGCCTCTATCTGCAGTAAAATGTTGTGAAAACCACAGCTTTTGAAAATGGTTGGACTATCAGAATTCCCCAATGTGGTTTGAGTTTTTTAATTAGTGATGGAATCATTTAAGGAGAGCTTGCAGTAGAGGAAGTACTGTGTACCTTTTGGATCATTACAGTGTAGCAGGACTGAGAGATACAGGCTACCTTAGTAAAATCAAACCAGCTCATTTACTTACTAGAATGTGATTCAAGCTCCTTGTCTTCTGCAGCCCCAGTATGACAGTGGCAACTTGTTACTGCCATCAGAATTGGTGGCTGGGCTATAAGGCTCTAGGACTTCTCTCTCACAGTGTTGGGAGCAGTAATTAATTTGTAAACCTTTATTTTCTGTGGCTAGATGAGATTCATCAGTCATACCCACAAACAAGCTATCAGTGTTGCTTTTCCTCAAAGGAAGGAAACTAGAGTTCTATCTAAAATGGGTGTTTAGTTTTTTTCAGTCCTGCAACGACAGTTCTCACATGTGAACGGTAGCATTAGCATCTAACTCAGATTTTTTTTTTTTACAGTGAGAGTCTGACTGCATTTAGTATGCTACAAGCTTCTGCTGTGTGATTTTTGTGACTTTGTTTTCTTCTTTGTTTTGTCTTAAGCTAGAAATATATAATTTTTCTTTTTACAGTAGACCTAGTGTTTAGGTGAGATAACTCTTCTAGTACCTTAATAAAGGTTAGTCATGATTTTTGAGATGTAGAAAGAAACAAATTTAAAGATCAGGTCTTTGCAGTTCTTCACTTTGAAAAGGGCCCAAATGATTGCAACCCTCTAAAAACATGAGTTATGCTGGTTAACTGAAGTTGATTTAAAAGAAAAACTTAGTTAGAGTTTGCTCTGTGCAGTTATTTACAGTGATTTAAAACCAATCAGAATACTGGAGTGTGGACCTGTAAATGTATACGTGTCAGTTACACTGATCAAACCCAGACTTAACACTGGTTTTAGTGTATATGTATATTTTTCATTAAACTTAATGGATTTTTGAATTATGCTTTCAATGCAGCGCTGGCTGTCAGTGGCCAGTGTTGACTGTGCAGGTGCGAACAACAAGGGTGCTACCTGTGGCTCTCCCTCTGTGACGTGAAAACTACTGCACCCTCTCTGCAGGTCTTGATTTTGAAATGCACGCTCCTGGCTCTGAAAAGTTCATATACAGAGATAATGAGAATCCAGAAAAAAAGGTAGCCAAGAATATAATTAATTCATATAGGAGGGTTTTTTGGGGGAAAAAAACCCACCCAATTCTGGATTGAAATAAAATTTATAATGAGAATGCTTAGCAGTGGATCTCTGTTTGTGAAGTCTACCAACACAGAATAATTTACCAATGTGCAGACTAATAACTACCAAAGTGATGATCCAGTACTTTCACATGTACCCATTCCTTTCTGGTGTGTCAACAACAGCTATATATAGATCTGGCAGATTTCCTGTCAGCTTTTAATATGTGTTTTCTGTAATCTTGTCAAGGTTTGAGACCAAATTGCAGTGAGGGGGCTAAATGGGCTTGGGTACCAAGAACACCTTAAGTCACAGATATATTAAAAAGTGATGTGGCCTCCCTGCCCTGTGGCAGGGGAGATTGTGTGGTCTAGAAGTAAGTCAGGGAGGGGTCATTGCGTTGGTCCCATGGGGTGGACTGTGCAGTCCCCTGCTGCTGCTGACCTTCAGCTGCTCCTGAGGTCTCTGTAGGGTCTGTCCCAAAGTGACTCCAGATGCCATAGCTTTCGAGCTTGGGAGAGAACACCCACTTCTGGTGGGCTCAAATTCCTGTGGGTGCCTAATGATTAACGGGTGCTGGCAATGATGCAGTGATTAAGCAGGCTGCTTGCCCTCAAATTACTCTTGTGTAACTAATGTTCAACCAGTCTCAACCTGTGTCAAATGACCACAATGGCACACTGAATGTTATTACTAATTTCCTACTTTAAGCACCATGTTCTTGGAGATTCCAAATATAATACCTGCAGACGTATGCACTGATTTCAAAGACACAGATTGGCAGAGCCATTCAGTTTATTAGTTCAGAAAAAATGTCCCATAGAAGTTGACTGCATGGCAAATACAAAGTTCATACATTCCTTTGTATTGTTACTTGTGTAGATTTAAAAGTATAATAATTCATTAAAGAAAAACATACTTAAATCTGCATATATACAAAGTATATATGTACTACTAATGTATACCTGAAAAAACTGTGAAAGATGACTCTTAATACCTTTTCTTCAGACTTTGCAGAGTATATTCTATGTTGACAACTAGATGCTTTGTAAGCCATATTTGATCTTTAAAAGAAAGAAAAATGCTTACAAATTTTCCGTCAGCGGGAAAAATGCCTAAAGGTTCTTGTGGTCTGTTCAGAAAATAAGTCTATCAGCATGGGGCAATAAGAAATGAATGCTGGTTTTTCATCATGTCTATAACACATCTGTGTGTTTTTGCAGCTCACATCATCAGTTACTCAAGAGGAAAGATAGGAGTGCATCCTCTCATAAGGCTTGTGCCATGTAGATTGAGTCCCTGAGGCTTTCAGTTAGTGGTAACTTCACGGGGAAATGCCTGACTTTTTGATATTGATGCAATTAAGCAGACAAGGAGCTAGAAAGAACTGGAATCAAGTGAAACTAATAAATACCATTGTCAGTGCAAAACAGAGAGATAGTGTGAAGACAGATAACTATTTGATGGCCTTTTAATATTTTCAGGTCTTTTAGGAAATGTGTTTTACCCAAATTAGAAATAATCTTGTAGCTACTGCTTAGTATTAAGTACTAAGCATGCTCCTCAGCAGTATCACCTAAAATCCTGTGGTCCTGGGATGTGTTTCCCATTTCAAAGACCTGTGTAAACATTCAGAACTGTGGTTTCTAGATGGGAATCCTCATGGCTATAAAGTTCATGCAAGTTTATTTTCAGGGATGGATTTTTTTTTTAACTATGCTGTCCAGGTGGCCTGGCTTATTGCTTTCTTCCCACGCTTTACATGTGCCAGGATCAAGGGAAAGCTTATAGCTGGCTTCAGTGACTCATTTCACTGGCCTTCAGCTGACATTTCCCCACTGCCCAGTTATGAATTGAGCTTTTGCTCCAGCTCCCTGACCACAAACTACTTGACTCCAAATTTTGCTTTAGAGAAGGTCCACTGCAGTGCAATCCACTCCATCTTGTGAGGAGCACTGAAGAGCAACTGCAAAGAGGTCCTAACAAAGCTGGGAGATGGAAAAAAGAGAATCAAGGCTGGGCTGAAGCGGGATGCTAAAGTCTCTTTGTCAGGTGCTGAAGTTCCTCATATTTGGTTTGGGTTTTGTAGAGAGGGAGGTTGGTGTGAAATGACTCCTGCAGTCACAAAGGCCTAGGGTGACAGGAGAAACTGAGTTTTCTAAGACTGTTTCATCAGGTAATTTTCAGATCTATTCATGGTACTTACTATTCGTCATATTCTCAGTCACCCTTGCTACTATAAATGCTATAGCTTTTGTTAAACTTTGTTAAAAAACAAGCTGGGATTCTAGAGACCAGCTCTGAGGTGAAAAGTAAAAGCTGAGGCATTGTGAAGCCTCTTTCTCTTCTCAGATAGGAGTAAAAAATACTGTAGTTGTTACAATCTAGTACAGATTTTTCTTTAGAGTTTCATTTTTCATGTTATCAATATAATGATAGAAAATTTAGAACACCCGTGCAAAGTTTGGCTTTAAAAAATAAAGTACTCATTGTTTTCCATTTGGTGCACTGTCTTCATGGAGTTATCCTCTGAACAGATACTTTCTGCCTACTCTGCGTTTGTAGATGGGCGATGTTAAGCGTTTGCATCTCTTGTTCAGTGTTGCTATCTGGGACACAAAACATGCAATGTCATTAATGGCTGATTGTGCAAGTTTAGGTCTTACTGACCTCTTTTCTCCTTATTAGCCATGTAGGAAGCAAGCAGGAAATTTGGGAGTAGCTCCTGCAAGTCATGGCTTCTTCACCCCCTCCTTGTAACCCCCAGTTTTTCTTGAAAAAAAAATATTTTCATATTTATTATTTGTCAACAAACACTGTCAAAGGATTTATTAAGATTCTGTATGTTAGAAGACAGCTTATTCAAACAGAAGAAATATGGTCCTTCAGAAACAGTCACAATTTTGGGTGCAAGTATGTGTTGTATCCAGTCCAAATAAAAAAAAAATAATCCAGCCCCAAAAATAAAATAAATGCTGGATTCTGATAAATTATTAGTGTTCAGAATGGGTTTATACCCAGATTTCATAATAAGGAATCTTTTCACAGGTTGGGAGGATTGTGTTATTCAGATCACATAAAACATCCATTCTCCATGGACAGGGAATGCCTCCAAACAGCCTGTTCTGCATAAAATTTCTGCATTTTGTGGTTATAATTCCTAAACCAGTGTGTTTATCTCATTGGGAATGGTATTGCAGCATCCTTGGGAGTGCGACTAGGACTGAAGCTGTAGCCAAATTACTTGCTTCATCCCTTGCACAAGAGCTTTTTGTGGCTTCCCACTGTCAATTTTCCTATGAAATGTTCCTACCACAGGATGGCCTGACCTGAACTCTCTGGCTTAAATATCTGGATCCACAAAACTTCTCAAGAATACCTTGCATTGCACAGCAGTGAATTTTTTTCACAGGACAGAGCAGTCCTCTTCTTCTGTCTTCCCTGCGCTTCCACAGAATAGGAAATCTTCAGATTAAAAAAAGTTCAAATTAAAAAAAATAAATGCTGCAATAGTTTTCAGTGATGACACAAACTGAGCCTTGGCACTGTCTTCTATCCATGCTTGTTTCACGCTTACTGTTAAAGTACCAGATACTCTGCTTTGCTATCTTTGCTTGAAAAATCTTTTTGTTGGTGCTGCTTTCCTGATCTCCAAACGCCTCCGTAATTTAGTCTGCTGATAATCTGCATGCTTCTGCAAAAAAATTGCCTGGGAACCAGCTCTTACCTCTGGCGAAGTACCCTCCTGGTACAGTGTGATCTCAGGCTAAACTTACACTGCAACAACTTATTGCTGTGATTGTGAGAGCTAAATGAAGGAAGCATCTGCCTTAATACTACTGTTCAAGTGCTCAAGCAGACACTCAGGAACATCAGCACATCAGCAGCTCCATGTGCAGCTTCTTATGTTCACTGCCGGGGCCATAACTTGCCCCTGCAGATGGGATGTGTTCTTATGACTGTATGCACATGTCTTGGAATAGCTTATTTTGCTTGTCCATTCAAATAACTTTTAAGTCATTTTATTAAATCTATTAAAAAATATTCTTTTTGAAAAGCGGAATTGCTGGAGGGTTTTAGGGGCAGGGCTTAATTTTACTTAAAAATGCAGGTGATTTAGTACTGCCAGTGTTCTTGGTGATCTAACACGGATTTATGATAGGTCATGATGGTGGTTGTTGTACTCCAAAAAGCTGTTTTTCTCCTTCTATGTTACACTAAAAATAGAAGATGTACAAAACCATATATATTTGAACTCTTTCCTCTCCCTGTCTTCTCTCTTCTGTTCTTTTCTGTTTCTTGTCATATGTTGTCAAATGCCAATGCCATGTGCCGAAGACAAACATACATTTTGTCTCTTCAGGTATTTTATGCTGTCTTGGACCAAATCTACCATGGAAAGCATCCGCTAAAAAAGTCAACCACAGAAATTTTAAAGGAAACACAGGAGAAAGTTTATGGATTGCCATATGTACCTAATACAGTGAGTAGAAACAACAACTGTATAAATTACACCTCTTTTTTGATAGCATGTTAGTAGCCCTTCCTCTCCCTGCCCCTTGTCCCACACACTCACATGCTTGTTGTATTGTTAGGTTAAAAGAATTTTCTTTCTTTCAGCAACTTTATCCAGAGTAGGGTGTTGGAAATTTTCAGCTAAAAATCAAAATTTAATTAATGTACCCAGTTTTGTACAGGTTTAGTCTTGTCATGCTCAACTTGATTGCTTTTTTTTTTTAATTATCTTAAGAAAGGCACTGGAAACAATACATTGGAAAGAGGGTTTATTTTAGCTTTACAAAGGACTGTAAAAGGCAACAAAACAGTGCTGCATGTTGGTATTTGTATACTGTCAGTATCAGCATGTGAGAGCAAGCCAGTGTGAAGTAGGACTTGGAAGTGAGTTTTTCTCATTGTACTGCTGTGACCTTCAGCATGTCACTTACTTATCCTTTTATGTGGCATCTGAAAGTGTTAAAGCCTTCAGTTCTACTGAGTTATATAGTTTTGATCTTCCTGACTAATCATGCATTTGTTCTGTACTTCATGTGGCATCCAAAGGTGCAGGTTGCATAGATGATAGTCAAGAATTTCCTGGGCTGTCTGAAGCTGAATTCCCAGCTGGGCCACCTGGAGCTTGGCCCAGATCACTGTTTGACAATTTTTTTCAGCATACCCAAATCCTTTCTCTGCTTTCTGCTTCTCAGGAAATGTGCTTTTCTATATAGCAAAAATGTGAGTTCTGTTCTCTGAGAAAGGGTATCAGGAGATCTGTTCTTCAGCCCTTTCCTCATTGAAACTGTGCTGCCTCTGCTGGCCTGGCAAAGGCAGAAAAGCAAGCGCAAGGTGTCTTCAGAGTATGATGTCTGACTTCTTAGCATTTTCCTAAGAGGTGTTTAACACCGTTCCTCCGCAGGTGTTAGCTATCCAGTGAATGGAAGTTTCCTGCTTTGAAACTCAGCCTGCATTTTTTGTTCCATTTAAAATATTTTTTATAAGTTGTTGCCTTCAGAAGAGTGTAACATCTTGTAATGAGCATAGCCTCATTATGATGAGGGATAGCAAGTTTTGCCCTGGAACTTTATCCCAGCAAAATTATGTGAACTTTTGAATTATCAGAAAGTCTATGTTCTTTAAATTTATTGAATGTAGAATTAGTGTGCCCACACAAGAACTGTAATACAATTTAGATTTCAGTAAAACTTAGTGAAAAAATACATTAAAAGGATGTTAGCACTCTGTAATTAATGTGTGTAATTTTGCTTGCTGCCCTTTGCTCCTCTTTCTTCCACACTTAAGTTTGCAGTGTAGTTTGTAGTCCAGATTAAAAAATAAATGTCTTGAAAGTAAAAGTGTTTTAAGTGTGGAGAGGATATTCCTTCCTTTCATTTAATTTCAGAGCTAGACATTGAAATACAGTAAGAGAGGCCAGCTTTTATTTTCATCTGTCATTTGGCTAGGAACGTAGATGGCTGGGAGAAAAAACAAAGTATTTTGGTTATTTGAATTTTATCTGCTCTCTGTAGGTTTAGATTCAATTATGAATTGCTAAGTTAGGCTTGTATATCTTCAGTGTGTAAAAGTAATTGGTGAATATCTGAACTGCATTAATGTGATTTTTCTGTAGTAGCATTGTCTTTTGGGGCTGCAAAAGTGTCCACTATTATCTCTTAATTCCCTCTTGCTGCTTTTGACAGGCAAGTAAACTTAGTAAATATCCTCTGAATATACTTGGGCTTCAGTCTCATTGTGCAGACTCGTTTTCTGAAGTAAAGCCACAGCATGTATCTTCAGCAGATGAATTTCTGTCTTTCTGAGGCACAGCTCAGATAATAGGACAATTTTTAATGCATCTTTTTGTTCTAGTACTTCCAAAACGAGGCACATAAACTACACCTAATAAATAAATGCTGCTGTATCTGTTGTTGATACCTATTTTAAGGTAAACCAAAGCATCATCCTCAGCAAATATCATGTCTTATGTGCCAACAGTAAGAGGGATAGTGGGACAAAAATCCTGTCAAAGTCTGTATTTGCCATTCAAATGGGTTTTACAGGCATTGGGGCAGTTAGCATTGCATGCAGTAGTATTTACATTGGCTGCGTTGACACAGATGGTTGCAGAAGCTAGTGCCACATGCGAGGAAGAATCGAGCAGACTGTAGACAGACAGAAGCACAGAGAAACAGCAGTCCACAAGACTTCGTTTTCCTGAAGAATGCAAATCTCGATTTCTGGCTGGCCATTGCTTATCTGTTCAAAAGTACACAGCAGTATGCTGCTGGCTCCTGGAGGATGAAATTCCACTGGGATTGCTTGGCTCAGTTACTGAATCCAGGAGCTGACGACTGCCAGGCAGGGGGCAAGGAAAATGTATCTTGCCTGTTCTTTGAAGTGTCTGGTGGTTTTGTTGCCAAAGGAGATTTGTGTTACTGAGTTTGTCTGGGTTCTTGAGTCCTTGTGATGCCTTTAAAAAGCAATCAGTCCGCCTTTTGACTCTTCTAAGAAAGGAAGATAAACCAAGTAATAATGACCACACAGTTTCCTGCCATTTCCTCCTGAATGTACTTGGTGTCAGAATCTGTGCACTGTGGGGAATTTAGGACTCTGCTTTTGTTCCAAACTTTTCTTCAAATCGTAGCTAATTTCTCATCTCTTGTGAAGCCAGTCTCCATTTACTGTGGCCTGCTTTGCAATGGATAACAGTGTCTGCTTTTAGAGTATCTCCCCTGGTCTCTTCTAACTTTGTCTCCAGGATGCCCAGGGAGACTTTAAAAAAAGTATCAGGTGACCCTTTGATCAACCTGAGACATGATCAAAGTTTCTCCCCATGATCTATTGCTTAGTCCCCTGCCTGTCCCCCAGGTTCAGACTTGAAAACTACTTCCCTTTGAGGCAGTCATCAAAACTTAATGATACACCATTGTTAGTCCTGCGCCAAGCATAATAATTCCTATCTCCTGCTGTGGGTTTCAGTTCAATATTGTAACAAAAAATGAGATGCAGAGTGAACAGGCTCAGCAGTGAGAGTGGAGATCACAGCCTCCTGCATTACAGGAAAGAGCTCCCAATAATGAAGTGGTTTTTTTACAATAAACACCAGCTGCCCAAATAATCATACCCGAATTTTCTTTGTGAAATTTTGAATTAGTTTGAATTATTGATTCGTATTTTCAAAAAAATATTATGGATTTACAAATGAATTATCTGTCCATCATGGTAACCTTTGTTCATTCTAATCTGGAAGTTTGGTGAGAGATGCTGGTTTGGCTTGTGACTGTGAGGAAAAATGGTTTTGAAGGCTGAGGCACAGTGAATCTGGATTCTTTTGTACATTGCTGCCAAATAGTCCCTTTTGCATTTTTTAAAATTACGTGGCCTTCAGGTAAGATTTTCTTCCAGAAACAGAAGAATTTATTGTGTGGTAGTTGAATACAAAGTACAGTGTTGGAATTAACCCACATGCATCATTGTAATTACATTTGATAGGAGGGAACATGTTGGTATGTTCCTTTTGTTATTTTTTGGAACGCTATATAATTTGCCATATACCTTTTTGCTCTAGCATGTTAAGGACTTAGTAGTTCAGAAGGACCATCTCTACTGGTGGCCTAAAATTTATATTGTGTTACGGGTTTAATTATGCTTGTACACTTTTGTCCAGAGTGCAGGTTTCTCTGGCAGCGTGAGAACTTCTTAATGGCCTAAGGTTGTTAGTGATTGGAGAGACCAAAACACCTGTGAGACCAAATACATTAGCCAGCCAAGTTTGGCAACAGAAAGCAAGGCAGGTATTGTTACAGATTCCCTAGAGGGAAGAATGGTATGAAAAATGGTGTATCACCAGTGTGGTTAGTCTTTCTTCTTCCTGCAGCTGGGGGGACTCTGCTCAGACAGGGATACTGACCTTGGAAGGCTTCACCTAGATCCTTGTCTTAACTTGCTGAGGTTGTGTCTGTCACGTTCCTGACAAAGGAAATCAATGGATGAGATGCAGCCTAACATTTGGAGTGCTTGCTGAGTGAGGCTGTCAGGCACTACAGGAAGACATGGCTTGCCATAGGTGCTGAGAACACAAAGATTTCATTAACAAGGCACATATAAAGGCATCTGGGAGGTTGGGCAGCTGAAGAGGAGTTGCTGTCACTAGACAGAGCTAGCTTCTCTGCAGAGAGAAAATAGCTTCTGTACCACACTGTCACCATGTGCCCAAGCCCCCTTTTTATTTTATTGAAGAACACCTGAGAGAAGAGAGTAGCTGTATAGTTTTTTCCTTCTTAGGAGCCTTTTCTTAGGAGTTTGAAGGTGGCCTGACCTCATGCTTTGTTGTGTTAGCCAAGCCAGAATCCAAAAATGGAGACACTGTGGTTTCTGAAGTTCTGCATTGCAGTCTTGTACTAATCATGATCGCTGTCAGTAGTGGTGCTGCAGTGGAGAGTATAGTTTTTAACAGTCCAGTTCCTCAGCTTACTGAGGGCTGACTGGCAATTTGAGTGAAGTATCTTGTTATTGAATCTACCATCTGTGTTATTGTGGCATCTGTTCTCTAAGGGTTTCTTGTTAGGTCTTTGGAGTGACCACAATGTGTAGTTACAACTCCGGTCCTGTATAATGTTTCATGTGAATATCAGTAACACCACGTAAAAAGAATAGTCAAACTGAGCAAGCAAGGAGGCAGCTGTCTTAAAATAAATAAGCGATAACCCTTAACCTCTGAAGGTAAAAGTGGTTTTGAATTCTGAAAACTTTACTCAAGTGGTGAACATAAATCTTGAAATTATTGGTAAGGAAGGCTAAGTAGTGGCTGCCTGTTAAACTTTGAACTGTGATTTCACTTTGTGTTTATTTTATCTAAAATCTTTCCAAATTGGTCCTAGATTTATTTAGTTAAACTAATATAACCTTAGAATCTAAGCAAAACTGAAAGCTAGGTTAAAGGAGATGAAAAAAGGTAGAATTTGGTGCTGCTGGCAAATAACTTTTAAATGACCAATACTGGATTTTGGATGGGGGAATAAAATTTGTGGTACTAATCAATAAAATGCTGAAAAGAACTGAGTGGGAGAAAAAGCCTGTATATTGGAATATCTGAGAAAAGGAGGTTATTAGAAAAGTGAAAGCCATGTAAAAGTTTGAAAAACAGAGGACTGGATAAGTGCTAATGAGCCAAAAGTAAAGTTGTGGAAGTTTCAAGCAGCTTAAAACCCAAAAATATCAACAATGATTAAAAAACAATATGTATCAGCATCCTGGTTTTGGCTGGGGTGAAGTTAATTTTCTCTTTAGTAGCTGGTACAGTGCTGTGTTTTGGATTTAGTATGAGAATAATGTTGATAACAGAGATGTTTTAGTTGTCGCAAAGTAGTGCTTACTCTAAATCAAGGACTTTTCAGTTTCCCATGCTCTGCCAGCGAGCAGGTGCACAAGAAGCTGGGAGGGAGCACAGCCAGCGCAGCTGACCCAAACTAGCCAGGGGGATATTCCATACCACAGAATGACATGCTCAGTATATAAAATAGGAGGAGTTGGCTGGGGTTTCTCGGGGACTGGCTGGGCATAGGTCAGTGGGTGGTGAGCAATTGTATTGCGCACTATTTTGTTGTTGGGGTTTTCCCTCCCCCCCCTTGGGTTTTAAAAAATTCCTCTCTATTTCTCTTTCCTTTTCATTACAGTTGTTGTTATTATTAGTGGTAGTCC
Source organism: Falco naumanni (assembly GCF_017639655.2). NCBI lineage: Eukaryota > Metazoa > Chordata > Aves > Falconiformes > Falconidae > Falco > Falco naumanni. The sequence continues at coordinate 17,810,893 of NC_054055.1, forward strand.
TTTTATTATGTTTTATTTAAATTATTAAATTGTTTTTAACCCCTGAGTTTTACCTTTTTCCAGTTCTCCTCCCCATCCCACAGCAGAGGGGAGTGAGTGAGCGGCTGTGTGGTACTTAGTTGCCAGCTGGGGTTAAATCACGACAATCGGAAAGAAGGCGACTGCCAGATATTTGCTGGAACTGGAAAACAGCCAAGTATGATGAAACAAAAGACATTATGTAGTTATCAAAGACTGAACTAAAGAGGCAAACTATCCTGATGTAGAAAAGGTTTGGTAATAAGGGACTAAGCCCTTTAAAGACCTGATTAAAATCATATAACATAGAAATCATTATATGACCAGAATACAAAGAATGAAAGATTCAGAAAAAAAAGGCTAGAAATGCTGAGTTGCAAAACTCAAGTAGTGAAGGTAATAAAATTCCAGAACTACTAAAGAAGTAAGAGGTGAGTCAGGGAGAGAGCAACAACAAATGTCAGATAAAGCAGAAATATTCTATGCCTTTGCCTCAGTGCTTTTTAAAAAATAAATGAATTTTGATTAGGTAAGGAATGTGCACAATTTTTGAGACAGAAGGAAACACAACTGAGATAAAGGAATGAAAGAGAATAATTAGATTTGATGAAGTCAGGTTGTCAGAATATTTAAGTTTATCAAAGCAGTCATTGACATGGAGAAATTACCACTCCTAAACTCACGAAAAAGTGGTAGTTATGATAAATACTCTTATGAAGGGAGAAGAATTTAGGAACTGTAGACTAATCGTTCAGACTTTGTCACTCAAGAAGTAGTAGAACCAATTGCTAAGTAGCTCATAAACACCTTGAGAGCAATCTAGTGAGCAAAATAACCATGGTTTTGTAAGAACCATCTGAGATGGAAAAATCCACTTTTCTTCTTAAGAAGTTGATTGATCTTCAGAATACGAAGGAAGTGGTTGATAGCATAACTCTAGACTTAGCAAGCTTTTTCTGACACTTTCAAATTGTAACTGCAAGCAAACTGTATAGAGTTATGGCTGAGGCAACGTGTGGAAGACATGCTGACAGAGCAGGTGAAAGCTTAGTTCCACACCGGGATGTTGTTAAGTGGAAGTCACCAGAGGTCTGTCCAGGAATTACTGTAGTTCTGTGCTTTTGTTAATGATTTGGATGAGAATTTATTGATAATACTTATAGCAGCTCCTTCAGTTGACAATGATTGCAGAAGTCATGAAAAGCAGAATTTAAATGATCCAGAGAATTTGGATCCGGCATAGTTGGATCACTGTGTCATAAGTCAAGCAAGCACGGCAGAAGACCAGCTTGGCTGAACAAAGAACACTTGCGGAGCTCAGGGGGAAGAAGAAACTGTATGCTCTCTGGAAGCAAGGTCAGGCTTTGCAGGAATTGTACAGAGCTCTCATTCTTTTATGCAGGGAGAAGATGCAGAAGGCCAAAGCTCAGAGTTAAAACTGGCCAGTTGCTTCAGATGAGAGGGTCTTTTTAAAGTATGTTAATAGCAAGAGGCAGTCTAAAGAAAACATTGGACTGATACTTGTTGAAGATGGTCATCTGACTAGTAAGGATGAAGAAAAAGCAGAGGCATTCAGTGCTTTTTTTGCCTCAGTCTGTCCTGGGGTACATTAGGAGGAGCATGGCCAGCAGGTCGAGGGAGGTTATTCTCCCCCTCTACTCTGGTGAGGCTGCTTCTGGAGTGCTGTGTCCAGTTCTGGGCTTCCCAGTTCAAGAAAGACAAGGAACTACTGGAGGGGGTCCAGCAAAGGCCTACAAAGATGATGAGGGGACTGGAGGGTCTCCCTGATGAGGAAAGGCTGAGAGAGCTGGGCCTGTTCAGCCTGGAGAAGACAGAGAGGGGATCTTATCAATGTCTACCAATATCTTAGGGGTGAGCATCAGGAGGATGGGGCCAGGCTCTTTTCAGTGGTGCCAAGTGACAGGAGAAGAGGCAGTGTGTACAAACTGAAACACACGAAATTCCTTCTGAATATAAGGAAGAACTTCCTTACCTTAAGGGTGACAGAGCACTGGAACAGGCTGCCCAGAGAGGTTGCGGAGTCTCCTCTGGAGGCAATTCGAAACCTGCCTGGACACAATCCTGTCCAACCTGTTCCAGGTAAACCTGCTTTAGCAAGGGGTTGGACTAGATGATCTCCAGAAGTCCCTTCCAACTTTAACCATTCTGTGATTCTAAATACTGATAGACCTTGGGCTGCCAGTCCTCTTCAGTTGGACAACTACAAGTGCAGGAACAGCGACTTTCCATTTGTGGACACTGACACTGTAAGGGACCAGCTGTATCAGCTGAATGGTCACAAGCCCATAGGGCCTGATGGGATTCATCCCAGAGTACTGAAGGAGCTAGTGGATAGATATTGTGGCAGGAGCCCTCTCAACCATCTACCAAAGGTCACTGCTGACTGGGAGCTAGAAAGTGTTATACCAGTTTACAAAAAGGGTGTGAGGGAAGACCCAGGGAGCTGCAGCCCTGTTGGTCTGACCTCAATTTCTGGAAAAATTATGGTGAAGATTATACTGGGTACTACTGAAAGACATTTAAAGAATACTGGAATCTGGCACGGTCAGCATGGGTTCACAGAGCAAGCCTCGTTTAACTAATTTTATATCCTTCTATGATAAGGTCAGCCACCCAGCAGATGAAGGGATGGCAGCAGATGGAGTTTTTCTGGATTTTATAAGGTTTTTGATACTGTCCTCTACAGCATCCTTCTGGACAAGCTGTCCAGCTGTAGAACGAGCAGGTTTACACAGCTCTGGGTGAAGAAGTAGCTGAAGGGCAGAGCTCAAAGGTTGTAGTGAATGGGGCTACATCTGGCTCGTGACTGGTCGCCGGCAGTGTTCAATTCTAGGGCCAGTCCTGTTCAATGTATTTGCCAACAATCTGGATGCGAGAGTTGAATGCATCCTTAGCAACTTTGCTGATGACACCAAACAGAGGTGCGGCTGACTCTCCTGAGGGACAAGAGGCCTTGCAGAGGGTTCTAGATAGTTTGGAGCATGGGGCTGCGGTTAACGGGATGAAATGTACCAGGTCCAAATGCCAGATTCTGTACCTGGGACGGGATAATGCTGGGCACAAGTACAAATTGGGAGAGGAGTGGCTGGAGGGCAGCCGTGCAGAAAGGGATCTGGGGGTGCTGGTCGGCAGCAGGCTCAACACGAGTCAGTCTGGCTGCCCTGGCCAGGTCGGGGAACACAGCACCCTGCGGTGCATCAAACACAGTATGACCAGCTGGTGAAGAGGCGATTATCCCGCTGGATTCAGCACTGGTGTGGCCTCACCTCAAGTACTGTGGGGCCCAGCACTGCACACAACTTCAGAAGGATGTGAAGGTCCTTGAATGCGTCCGGAGGAGGGCAGCAAAGCCGGTGAAAGGGCTGGAAGGAACGTCCTGTGAGGAACAGCTAAGGGCTTTGGCCTTGTCTACTTTGGAGAAAAGGAGGCTGAGGGGCGGCCTCTTGCTCTGTACAGCCTCCTGGGGAGGGGAAGGGGAGAGGGAGGTGCTGAGCTCCTCTCCCTGGGATCCAGTGACAGGACACATGGGAATGGTTCAAAGCTGCATCAGGGAAGGTTCAACACTGAACATCAGGAAGCATTTCTTTACCAACAGGGTGGTCAGACACAGGAACAGGCTTCCTAGCGAGGTGGTCGATGCCCCAAGGCTGTCAGTGTTTAAGAGGCGTTTGGACAATGTCCTTAATAAGGTGCTTTAACTCTCAGTCAGCCCTGAATTGCCAGGCGGTTGGACTAGATGGCTGTTGTAGGTCCCTTCCAACTGAAATAGTCTATTCTATCCTAGTTTGCATTATGAAAGCAACTAATTGCGTAAGTATTTAAAGAACAATACATGATGCCTAAAGAGTGTGCTTTTATTCATGGGATGCTCTTAAAGAACATTATATCTGGGGGGCTTTATATATTTTTGTATTTGGCATTGAGGACTTATCAGTGGGCAGTGTTGTGTCGTGTAGTAGGTGTCTACCTCTTAAAAAGATGTAGAAAAACTGGAAAAAATACAGACAAGTAGCATTGGAAAGGTAATAGGTTTGGAAACGTGAGCTATAACGGAAGTTGAGGAAATAGAGTTATTTGGCTGGCAAAGAGAACATTTTGTGGGCAAACGTGAGTATGTTCTGGTACTGAAAACCTTCATGAAAAAAATAATTGGCATTGACACTGTCATCCTTGGTTTCTTATTAGTGAGCAGATATTAGGAGGGAAAAATAGTTTAATTTAGAGCAAATATAATTACGGTTAGTAGGTAATCTTTTAAACTCTTGTCAGTCTTTTCCCTCATTTGTTCAAGGAGGAAGCAGACACCCAGTAAGTCTAGAATCTCGCTAATGGTGTGTTTTAAAGAAACCACTGTTGTAGATCACAGGAACAAGGTTCATAGTAAAGGCAGAGAGTCTTCATAGAGGATTGCTTTTCCACTTTTTCTCTCTTCAGTTACTTGAAGAGGCACTGATACTGCTCATATTCCACCTTTTGGAGTGTTTGGAAGAGAGATGAAGTCATATGTCATTACTCAACTTGAAGTTTATGTAACCCCTTCAAAGTAATTTTTTACCTTGCCATGTTGGAAACCAAAGTTGTTTACACAAAGTACAAATCCCTGGATTAGTTTTCATATGAGCCGTCTTAAAAGTATACTATAAAACCAAATTGAAGTGTCTAGGTCTTAGGAGAAGTTTAATAAAGGAGTGCACAATGAACTCTGGGGAGGTGATAGTTCTGTAAATAATCAATAGCTAAAAGCCGTTTCTGAAAGATTGGTGCTCTGCTGAGGTCAGTATTAAAGTAGATGCTGAGAGTTTCAAAAGCTGTTAAAGTCACCCTTCAAGGTTTGTTTAGGTTTCTGTCTTTCTGGAGTTGAGTTCATTTTATGATAAAGAAAATGCTGATAGCAAATACTGTGAAGATTTGTTTTCCGGTAGTAATATGACGCTATTCACAGGGCGACTATCTACAGCAGCAGAGTGTTTACAGATATCATAAGATATGAAGCACTTTTAAGGAAATTCTTTTTGCAAATGTTAGCCCCATGAAACTCAAACATACTTTAGCGATAGTATTTTCCACGTGGTAGAGCATTTTAAAGAACAGTGCAGGAAGTAGTTGCGTATGTCTCCTGGTAACATTTTGAAATAACTATATGTGCTTTAAATATATATATTATACATATATATATAAACACAGATTGCTTTGTTTAGTTCTCACATTCACATGTTGTCGTTGTTCTCCGCCCCCCTCCCTCCCTGTACTGCAGTACTGAAGCTATATTTAAGAGTGATAGATACAACTGAATGTCTCATTGCCATGAACACAGGCTAGAGGGTCTGAAATGCTCTTCAAATGCAGTGGGAGATTGTCCTTTTCAAAGCTTGCAGCCAAAACAGAAAAGAACAAGAGGGAGGATCTGTTATCACTCTTGCTTAACAGGAGGTGGCAGTTACACTGAGAGGGGGAAAAAAAGTAGTTTCTTCAAGTTTGTACTGCATTTTGTGGCAGATTCAGGATTAAAATCTTGATCCTCTAAATCCCTGTCTGGAATGGCTTGGCAAAAGATAGTAAATGAGCATTATTGTAAAATAGAAGCTATTTCATCTTCCTGTGTAGGTACAGATAATTTACGTGATTAAGTTCTACTGACAAATAGATTTTTTTAGTTACAATGTTGCTTAAGATATTTCTCATTTTATGGAAGAGCTTATCTTCAAGAGCCTTCATGATGTTTGTTTTAAAATAATGTTTTTAAAGGTCAATACCTTAAATTAGGTTTAATTGGTAAAGCAGAATAAAACCCTTGGACTTCAGTGTGAGTCAGTACCCAAAGGAAACTGTGATGATCTGATTGTAGTTATCTTGGGCTTATGAATCTTTAAAGTTTAGGCAGTAATAGAAATTATTAATGGATAATTGAATGGGGTGGGTGTTGCATGTGTAGGTATATGTGTAGAGTTATGTGTTGCAACATGAAGGACTTGTTTGGAAATTGTCTGATTGCATATTTCTTATATTTTACTTTAAAGACTAGTTAAATGTTTAATAGTAAGACTGTCTCTCAACTTGTCCAAATAAGATCAGCCAAAGGACACAATATAGAATCAGTTTTCATAACTGTGTCTTTTTAATCCAAGTTTTAAGGATTGTAGAGCAATGCAGATCATACATACAGTTTTTTGATGTCTGTATTCTTTGTTACCATGTCCCCCTTCCCTGCAGTCACTTTGTGGGGAGGAGAGAAGATGGGAAGAGTAAGTAGTTTTAAATAATTTTGCTATAAGCAGCTCAAATGCATTAATAGTGTATAAATAAAAATGAAATATTTTTCTTTAAGTAATTCAAAGGCCATATTGTACATATCTAGAAACACCTAGAGTGGTTAATTGCATGTTAAATTCCTTTCCTCTTCCCTAGTGTAAACAACTGCAAAAATATTTACGTTCCTTGCCTTGCTAGATTTATTTATAATTTTGTCATAAAAACACAGAAGTGTTATAAATTGAAATCTTAATCTCTTGCTTGACTCGCTTTTTAAAATAGCAGTGTTGGTTTACTTTGTGCATTCTCCTGCTCCTAACACAGAAACGCATGACGCTGAAGAACTGAACGAGTATTGATGTTAGGCAAGTTAGGGGCGCAGCACAAGATGTGGTTTCTTGAAATTAGCTTTCTGTTATTCTAAACAAGCTTAGAAACTGCAGCAAAGGAAGTGGCTTTAAAGCTCTTTATTGGATTTTTTTATTATTGTGAAACTCCGGAATGATGATGATGATGTAATTCTATAAAACTTAGAGGGGCACAGGCCAAGAATACAGAAAGTAAGTTGACTGAGCAAGCCGCTGCATACCTATGGAGAGAGTTGTTTCTGCCAGTCAGTAAGTGTTCTAGCTTTTCCCCCAAGGTAGCTACTGGCACAAGCAGTTTGCAGACTCTGCACTCCAAAACTCATTAAACTGTTTCTTCAAGTGAGAATGAATTGAGGACGTTTTCAAAGCACGCTGTAAACTTATGTAACAGGCTAATATAATAGGAAAAAAAAATCTGTGATTTTTTCAGAACAAAAGTGAATTCTGTAAGCTGCAAAGCATATGTGAAAATCCTTTTCTCATTTCGTAAGGAAAATGAGTAGTTTAAACAGAAAAGTAGAAGAATAAATTCTGCTGTGTGACAATGTGGGCTTCCCAAAATAAGTGCACCCAAGTGATAGAGATTGAGCTTCAGAGCCTGGCAGCCACAGCCTAGGCTTCTGCTAGCAGTGCCAGGCTGCTTGCTTCCATCACTGTGCAGGGGAAGGAGGAGAAGAGGAGCCTTACCAGGAAGCTTCTCGGCTTGTCTGACTGCAGGCTCAGTTATTCTGGGAAAGGGAGCATAGAAAAGGTTCGGAGAAGGGCATTTAATTCAAGTAGATTAGCACACTGATTCCTGGAGTCACTGTAATGTATGAACGAGACTGAAATTTTCTGTATGTGTTAACTGGATGTTGTTGCAGTTCTGTGCTGTGAAATCTCTTGAGTATCTTCCTTGAATTTTGAGAAAAGTGATCTGAGGCAGAATGTGGGTCTGAAGAACATGAAAATATGAAGTCAAAGGGAAAAAGTAAGACCAGATCTCCTGGTCATCAGATAATATTTTTTTCTTTTGCTAAAAGTACTTTTCCCCTCTGATATTTTATAATTATACCTGTGCAGCTGGTACATCAGAACGGGAAAATTGCTAAGCTAAATGTGAAGCATCCCTCTGATCTGCACCCCACGTTAAATTCACCAGTTTTCTGTGCTGAAAAATGGCTTCATAGTTCTTGACCTGTAACCTGCAGCTCTTTCTGTTGCACCTCCAGCTCCTGCTGTATGAATGGCTGACACAGTGCCAAGAAAACATTGCCCGTGCTAACCTTCAGTGTGCTTGTTTGCATGCCAGAGTGGTGGTGTCCTGGATTTCCACTAGCCCTGATAAACCTTGGTCTCAGCAGAGGGAAATAACCTGTACTGATTTCCATGCTAATCAACATTCTCTTCTGGCTGTGAAGTTACCAGAGCCTGGAGCTTCTTGATGTCTCTCAGGAGTTTTCCACCCGTGCTGACAGCTAAATTCAAGGGCATTAGGAGCAGTAATACCAACTTAGTGCCAGATTCAGGGGTTCTCCACCCAGTAGCCCCCCTGAAGGAAACGAGTTGGCTGCTCCTTTATTAGGTTTCCTGCCAGAATAAGCATTTAATTAAGAAGGGGGCGGGCACAAAATATCATCTCCATCAAAGAGTGTTCCTCATGGAAACTATTCAACAACTTGCTCATTGATGTAATTACAGTAGAACACATTTTGTAATTAGAAGACTTAAATGATGAAAATAGTTTTCTTAATTTAGTGTTGTGTGTTTTCAGGTTCTCACTTGTGTTTTTTGTCTTAAGATGCAAAGCAAAATGGACTTAAATATGCTTTGCAGTAACTGAAGTCACAGCAGAAACTGTTGGAAGAGCATTTTGAAAAGTCCAAGCACTAGTAAAGAATTCCTGTAGTTTGTTTTGTTTTTTCTGTTTCCAACAGATGTAGTAGGATTTTGTAGCACTGATAGCATGTGATTAGTGGAGCTTCATGAATGATTACCTACACTCAAACAAAAGCTAGGTTAGCATATATTAAGCTGTAGGGGTTTTTTTTCTTTGGTTTTGTCTTCGTAGAATCGCATCTGAATTTTTCTATCAGATTTTTTTTGTGATAATCTTAATAGTTCTAAATTTAAAATTCAAATTATTGAATCCTAAATTAGTTTATGTAGTCTTCAAAACAGTTTAACTAATGCTACTATATTGTTTGAATTAATGAGGTGGCTTACCTTTTAAATAGAAGATAGAAGTTGTAGTAAATTATTCAGATTTCTCCTAGAGCAGTAGTCCTGTCCTTTCCAAAGATAACAGGATAAATACTTCTGTCCTTTGATTACAAAGGAAGCGTATAATGTCTGGTTTGGGCAAGATACCTGGTTTAAGGTAGGTAAGGTAGAATGAATTGAATCTTACCCTAAGAATGTATCCTACAAAGACTTTTAAAAAAATTCCTGATAAGGTGTAAAAATACAAAAGTATCGGTGTGGTATTTTTGTTTGTTACACAATGGGATGGAAAGCCATTGCACATGGAATTTGGAAATATTTCAGACATGGCTATAAGAGAAGACTGATAATGTTGGTGGAAAGAGGGCCCCTTTAATAACTGCAATGGATCAGTCACACACCTTTATTTCAGTCTGTTGTGTGGGATAAAAAGCAGGCATGAACATGACCTGTGGATGGCATATTATCATAACCCATGGGCTATGCTGTAAAATGCACTGTTTTATAAACTCCTGGAACGGGTTCGTGGAACTTTTTGAAGTAAGTGATTACTCAAGAGTCTTCATTAACTTTCTAGCTGCTTACCCAAAATACAACATTTAATAAGGAGAGTGCCCTAGTTCTACATGTCTAGCCTTTACCCTTTCCAAAAGGGAAATTGATAAAGTGGGGTGGAGGGGTGTGTGTGTGTTTGTTTTTATAAATGGAGAAATCATTCAGCATTGGAAACAACACCAAGAAATCAAGTCATTTTACATCTATAGCTCTATAGCTAATTTTATTAAAATGGAGTTTTATGCTAAAAGGTGAACCATTTAGTTTTAAATATATTTGCAGTGATGTGTTTATAGTTTATACATCATAGAACTTTTTAAAGGAGTATTAGCCTATTCTTGGGCTTTTTGAACATTGTATTGCCTAGATCATAGTCTCATCCGTATGAAACAAGAGGAGTATTTTAATGCAGGCAGATAGTTCCTTGTGAATTAGGGTAGAGGATGAATCTTAATGTTTAAATATTTTTTTTACAGGTAGCTAAGTCCAGTTTTGGAAAGTTAATTACTAAAACAGCTTAGAATCCAAAGATGTACTTGAATAATAGGTACTGGGTAATGGTGAAATATTGAAGATTGGGAGTTCTTGATCAGAAACTTTGTGTGAGGACTGAGAAAAAAGTAGTGACAGGGAATGGTAGCATGCTAGAATTATTCATACTTTAGAGTGGGGAAAATCTGTACTGGTACAAAACCCCAAACATTTTTAAATTGAATATAAGCTTCACTAGGGAATAGCAGTGTTAATAATCAGATTTCCGTGACTGTTGTTTGCAATAAGAAAACAATCTTAGTTATGGTATGCCTTTGAGGATGGTAGTCATCTTACATAACCTGAGCTGTCTAAAAGTGTGTTCCTTACATATTCCAATGAAGGAAGAGAGAGTCATCTATACCTTATCTGTCTTAGGCATCTGTCTTAAGATGGACTGACACATCCTCTATTTTTTTTCCTTTTGGGGATACTGTCCTGTCACTGATGAGTTTTTAATAATTCTTAACAATTTTCATCATGCGTCAAGACCAACAGGAAAATTGAAGACTAGAGACATTTTTTCATCTCCTCTAACTATGTTGCTCCTACTTTAAACTAGTTGTGTAGCCTACCAGTAGAGACTAGATTGCTCACTCATGGCAAATTCCATCTGTTTTGGACACCTGTCTTAGGGTGGAGATAACCATCTTGTTAAAAATAGCTTTTGAATGGCTGAATCGTAGTTAACTTTGAGAACTTTATTTATAGGTGTTGCTCGGAAAAGGGAGCTAAGAACTTTGTTTCTCATCAGCTGTTCACAATGATCTAGATTATAGGGTACCTTTTTAAAAGTAAAAAGACTGATTAAAAGCTGAATAATTTATTTTTCCACCCTCTCAGTTGGTCATTTTTTTTACCACATTCATAAATCTTTGACTTTGGTAACGGAGAATAAGGTGATGATCAGCACTTTCTTGAATAAAGAAACATAGTTTATTTCAGCTGTCAAAAATCAGGAGGAGTTTGTTACTTACAATGTGATAAAGAATCACAAAGATAAATAGTTCTGAAAAATTGCTAATGCCCTTTCACTTTTCTGTTCAGCTGCCTCAGCATTTCAGCTATTGATTCTAGGATAAGTACAAGCATCTTGAGAGCCCATGGATTTAAATTTAAAACATCTGTTGTGCTACTTTATTGTTTGGCTTCTAGTTCCTCTTTAAAACTCTGTTTTCTATAGTACATACAAAAAATCTTGACAACAGTCACATCACAAGAATGTTAAGAGCTTTGACTTTGGGTAGGAGGGCAAATAAGATATAGGCCTGGTTTTCTCAGAGCACTGAAAGGGCAGAGTCAGTTTCTCACTCCTTCATCTATGCATTCATCCATCTTCAGTTCAAAAAATATGCCCGAATCTATTGGGAAACAATGTCTTCTCAGCTTGGACCTGCTTGCCTTTCCACATTGCATCAGAGGTGATGAGATCTTCAACCTTAGAGATACTGAGATTTTAGACAGAGCCCTGAGAAACCTTATCAAAGTTGGGTCTGCTTTGAGCAGAAGTTGGACCACGTGACCTTCAGAGGTCTCTCCCAATTTAAATTACTCTGTTACAGCCAGGGAAATTAAAAAAAAAAAAAAGTATTTTTATTTCTGAGAAAGTAAGGGTGACAGTTCAGATTTTCTCTGCTAAGAAAACGTAAACAGTCAACACCAAACAGCATTAAGGAGTCCACCGTTACTGGGAAGAGTCATAAAGCTAAGTAACAATACATAAATGAATAACAATATAACTATGCGTGATGATCTGATATATATATGCATTTGAAAATGTGCAAAAAAATCTGTGAACAATGACATTGCATGTGGGTGTAATTTGAGTTTTTTGATATATGGGAAGCCATATTTTTATAGTATTAAATGCAAGTCCCTATTATCATTTTGTTTGTGGAAAAAGTTTATAAATTGAACTTTTCCAAGTGTGACGCTGCACTTGCCCACATGGAAAATGGTAAAACATGGTGTTGCTTGTAATGAAGTAATTGTGGCTTTCTTTAAAGACCAGTGGAACAAAACAGCTGTTATCAAATATGAATAATCTTTTTCACTACTTGATTTTCTCCCCTTCTGGTCATATTTGTGTATTATTTCAGTTGGGATCAGTGTATTGGATGTACAGTATTTAGGTTGAAAAATGCTTCTTATAATAAAGGATGTGTTCATTCTGGGATTTCTGGTGGTGGTGGTTTTTTTCTTTTTTTTTTTTTTTTTTAAACTGTTTGTGTTTAATAGTATCAGATTTCTTCCATCATATTTCAGAAAATGCCAAACAATTTAAAGGATTTAAAAGACTATTTTTGTTCTTTTTTGTTTTCTCCTTACAGGCCTGGCAGCTGCGATTCAGTCATCTTGTGGGCTATGGTGCCAAATATTACTCCTACCTCATGTCTAGGGCTGTTGCTTCCATGGTGTGGAAACAGTGTTTTGCTCAGGACCCATTTGATAGGTAAAAACAGAGAAAATATGAAGTAGAATGAAGTGCTACTTGCTTCTGGAAAACATGAAACAGGTCAGATGGGGCTGCCTAGGTTAATGGGCTTTTTTTAATGACAGTTGGGTTTTAGCCTTTTTCTTGATTTTAAAAGGATTACAAAACAGGAAATAGACACGAGTATAAAGTGTACTTTGGGACATGTTCATTGGTGCAAAAAAATTCATGTCGATGTTTTAAGATACAGGTGTGCCAGTTTGGAGGCACTGAAATCCACATTTAGATCTAATTAGAGAGCTTGATTTTCGTAGATGCCTAATTACTTGTAATTTTCTATTGAAGTCAAAGCAACTGTGGGTATTAAACAAGCTTCATGTCACCAACTTCGAAGCTAAGTATAGCTATCCTACTCGTTCTGCTTTGAAATTAAAAAGTAGATTGTGAGATCACAAATTGTAAGTGTTCTATACCTTAGGTGAGCATTCAGAGCATTGTAACAGAGCAGTTTTTCCCCTTGGAGCAATGAAGGCTGAAATGTTGTTCGCAAATTAACTTCTGTAAACACTAACATATTCATATGTATCAAATTTGTCTAGTTCAGTTACTCATAGTATAATTTTAAATGTACTCTGAATTTGAGGACTCAACGTGGAATCAAGGCAGTCATTGTTTCAGGGTGGAAGATTTCATTTGATCTCTGTCTCTGAGTTCTGTAGAGATCCTAGAAGCAAATCTGACTGAAAGCCTGAACAGGTTGTGTTTGCAGGTGGATCTAACATCTGTGTTTCTCCAGGGCAATGGGTGAGCGTTATCGTAGAGAGATGCTGGCACACGGCGGTGGAAAAGAGCCCATACTTATGGTTCAAGGTAGAAAAAAAAATTATTCCCTTGCTCAAGTGGGAAATAATACAACTGCATTTCCCAATTTGGTCTTTTTAATTTGTGATTTTCATTGGATTTATGAAAGAAAACTTACTTATTTAGATAAGTGAGCAGGATGTCAGCTTTGTGTCATGATCAGTAGAGCTTGTCATACGTAGAATAAAAACACGCAGATAGTTGGGGTGACGTGTCGGAAGAGGTTGTATTTCAAGGCTGTCTAAAGAATTCAGAATAAGAGTACCACATACTTGAAGGAAGATGGATGACACAATTTTGTGATACAAAGAACTGTTAACTTTTACATACATGGAATTCATAATGGATCTGGTTATTTCGTACACAAGAATTTGAACTTGTTTTGGCCACATCTTTTTAGCATCTTCAAAATTACTTCAGTTGTATCAATACTTTGAGTGTACATTCTCATTAAGTGGAAGAAATATGGTTCATTATTCCTCTCTATACCATACCTGCCTTTTGAATCAGGAAAGTAACTTCTAAAAATCATTCATAGCGATAGCAAAGATATTATAATTTGTATATTAAAAAAAATAATGTCAGGAGAATGAAACAAGTTTGAGAAACTGCTGACTTTATCTTGACTCTGTCATTGAGATCATGATAAAAACTTTCCTTTGTAATGTTGCAGTATTCAAACCAAACATTTTTGCATTACTGTTGCTATTCATGATAGGAGGACTTGGTAAGCCCTTCATCTGGAGGGGCATCTTTCAGTTTAGTCTGAAGTTCTTAATATTAAGGATGAATATTAATTCATTGGCCTCTGTTCACTTCAGTTTGGTAGACAGGAAGTTGTGGGGATTTTTCTCAGATAAGGAAGACAGTGGTAATGTGTCTGTATTTCATCATGAGATTGGCAGGGTTCCATAACTAGAACATTTCAGTTCTTTGACCTATCTGCTTATATTTGAGGCCATAACCTCTCTGCTCCTTAGATTCATCATATATTAAGCAACTATATATTTTCAAGATTAGTCTGTTTATATTTCTGATCTTCAGGGTTACTTTTTTATTTAAGATGACTTCGCAAACTTGCATTTCTTTACTGTTCTTGAAGAGTCTGTGTTTGTAACCTCAAAAAACTGTAGCCCAAAACTGTGGATTAAGTAGTTGCAAGACAGGAATGTAAATCTTTACAAGCAAATCCAATAATAAATTGTAAGTCATATGGTATAGAAAGAATGAATGCTTTTAAACACCAGTTATGCTTATCATCTCCTCTATTTCTGGGATGTATTTGGAATTTTACTGAGCATGAAATCTTTCTGGAATGTCCTAGATGCTATGTTGAAGTTGCTGACAGTGTGCTCCCTTTAATCAAATATTATTTGAATGAAGTTTGCAGAATTCATCTGTGGATGGACTTATAAAATCAATGGAAGTAGAAATGGCTTTCCCCATTGCATGTGAGAGAACACAGTAGAACATGGTATAATCAGTTTGGAGTTGAGATTATGCATCTGTTGTTTTGGATAAAACTTGCTATGGAAATGAAGCTAAAAAGGTGGCATCATAGTCCAGGAAATTCCAACTTTATTTTAAGTTTAAAGGAAATCCAAATATGATGAAGTCTGGTAAGATACAGTGAAAGCACACAGACAAGTTTAACTCTTGTAATGCAGTAATTAGATGGTTTAGGCATTTCGATATTCATAGCCCTCATGCTTATAGTCCTCAATTAATTTAGTTCATTGGTGAGTTGTCAGGACCAATGGTGAATGGTTAAGAGGTGATAGCTGTGTAGCCTGGGCTTTGAAGAAGAGAGCAAGCTATATTTAAGGAAAAGTGGTGCCTACTGCAGGGTAGTGAACTTCATGTAAATAGTAGAATAATGGGATCTTTTATGATGTGACCATAAAATCTATGTATAAAATATAGGCAGTTTGATTTTAATTTTTAAAATATAGGCAGTTTGATTTTAATTTTTTTTCTTTAGTTGTTTATGGATTTACTGATTTAAACAGAACTGTGTGTCACTTAACAGTCAGTAACTGTAGTGCACCTGCTGGTGTGTTTGTTTATGTGTAACAGGAGAACAAGACAGCAGTAACTCCCCTGTGTCAGCGTTAGCATGAATCATACTGGTGAATGTAGCACGGACTATGATTTACAAAAAACAGCAGAGGTTTTCAAGATGTTTTCACAGAATCATAGAATAGGTGAAGTTGGAAGAGACCTCTGGAGGTCATCTCGTTCAACCCCACTGCTCAAGCAGGGCCACCTAGAGTCAGTTGCCCAGGACCATGTCCCAGGTGGCTTTTGAGATGGAGACTCCACAACCTCTCTGGGCAACCTGGGCCAGTGCTCGGTCACTGTCACGGGGAAAAAGTGTTTCCTGCTGTTCAGAGGGAACCTCTTGTGTTTCAGTTTGTGCCCATTGCCTCTGGTCCTGTCACTGGGCACCACTGAGAAGAGCCCGGCTCCATCTGCTTTGCACCCTCCCTTCAGGTGTTAATACTCAATATTAAGATCTCCCTGAGCTTTCTCTTCTCTAGGCTGAACAGTCCCAGCTCTCTCAGCCCTTCCTGGTAGAAGAGATGCTCCAGTCTCTTCATCATTTTTGTGGTCCTTTGTTGGATTCTCTGCAGTATGCCCATCCATGTGTCTCTTGTACCAAGGAGCCCAGCACTGGACACGGCATTGCAGGTGTGTCCTCAGCAGCTCTGCATGGAGGGGAAGGATCACCTCCCTCAGCCTGCTGGCGATCCTTTGCCTGATGCAGCCCAGGATGCCGTTCTCCTCCTTTGCAGCAGGGCCCCACTGCTGGCTCATGTTCAACGTGGTGTCCACCGGGACCCCCTGGTCCTTTTTCATGCGAACTGCTTTCTTGTTGGGTGGACCCCAACATAAGTTGGTGCCTGGGGTTGTTCCTCCCCAGGTGTAGGACCTTGTTGAACTCTGCCCTGTCATCCAGGTCGTTAATGAAGATGTTAAACAGGACTGGACCTGGTATTGACCCCTGGGATACACTGCTAGTTATTGGCCTCCAACTGGGCTTCATGGCACTGATCACCTCCCTCTGGGCCTGGCCATTCAGCCAGTTTTTAATCCACCTCACTGTCTGCTCATCCAGCCTGTACATCAACAGCTTCTTTGTGAGGATCTTAGGGAAACTGTCAAACCTTGCTGAAGTCCAGGTAGATAATATCCATGGCTCTCCCCTTGTCTAGCAGGCCAGCTGTTTTGTCACAGAAGTTTATCAGGTTAGTCAAGCATGACTTGCCCTTGGTGAATCCATGGTGGCTATTCCTGATGATTTTTCTGTCGTGCATGAGCCTGAAAATGGTGTCCAGGATTAGCTGCTCCACCACCTTCCTAGGGATTGAAGTGAGAGTGACCAGCCTGTAGTTCCCTGGTTCTCCTCCTTGTCCTTCTTGAGGATAGGAATGATATTTGCTTTTTTCCAGTGTTTTGGCACTTCTCCCAGAGTGATCCCAATCTTATCAAAGATTACTGAGATTTGCCTTGCAGTGCCCTCTGCCAGCTCCCTCAGCACTCACGGGTGCCTTCTGTCAGGGCCTGTGGGCTTATGTTATGTCCAGTTTGCTTAAGTATTCCCTGATCTGATCCTCTTCCATCAAGGGTGTGTCTTCCTTGCTTCAGGTTATCTCCCTGGCCACTTTTGTATTCTGAATTTCAGTTTTATACTCTGTGTTTCTTTCATACTACTTTAAACTGAAATTTTAAAACATACTCAAGATCATAAAAATAGCCGGAATTCATCAGCATATCCTTGCCTGTGCATATTATGATGTTCATTTGTAGACAGTGCAAAACTTAAACAAGCATGCTTGAATGACTCCCTAGGAAATGAAATTGAGGTGACTCCAGTGTTTTGACAAGTTAATAATTTGATTGTTTGGGATTATTTGAGTTTAAAGTATAGAACACACATGATGGAAAAGCTTATTATATCTTCATACTGAATTGTTCTGTATTTATTACAAAATCTGAGAATTTAAGGAGAAAAGTAAGAACAGTTGCTTGTTCTTTAATTGGTTTGGGTTCAGTCAGCTTGTGACTCCTTTTGCTGCATTTTGTCCTTTTCATTATGGATGTTGCTTAATACTTGATTTCTCTTTTGTTGGTTTTCATCAGTTGCAAAACTGTGCTCTCGTAGCAGATGAGCAAATAGATTCCTGATTAAAGACAGATTCCACCAAACTTAAAAGCTTGTTGATTTTATTCTTCTTCAGTGTAACAGTCCAGATTCTGTACTCACTAGTGCCGTAGTTCAGAAACCTGAAGTTCCTTAGGCTGTTATTTCAGGCATTTTTAATATATATATAAAAAGAGAAAAGCGCTTTGTACAAGTCTGGCTTTTGGATGCATGTATGTAGCCTCACTTTTGAAGTGTTTCCATATCTCATTGTGAAGTTAGCCATATTCATTGACTGGTAACTTATAGCTTCACAAGTGGGTTTCATTTATACAGTTTCTTTGTTACATTTTCTTTTCAGAAGCTATCTATTGTCTGTCTTTTGTGTTTGGATATGACCCTAACTTTTCATCTTTCTCCCGCGTGATTCCCTAGATGTACTGATTAGGGAAGGTAAAGGATCTGACCTGCCATCCAGTGGAGTTACTGACAAGATTCCTGTTTGGACTAGTCTTTAATTAGAAAACATAATACACTTGTTTTGTTTGGATCTGATTCTCTTGGCATTTGTTTCCATTAAAAAAACAAAAAAACCCCAACCAAAACCACCAAACACAAAGGCTTTATGAAACCTTTTTTAACATTTTCTGAAGTGACCACTTTTATCTTACCCCTTTGACAATCTACAAAATTCAGAAATAGTCACACATATGGATAGCAGGAGCAATTAAAAAATGAGTAAACAGTGCTTTGTCCAAGAGGCTTGCTTGCTTGTTTTTTGTTGTTGTTGTTTTTTTTTTTTCTTTAGAGAGGAAATACAGTTTGAGAAGAACTTGATTCCTCTGTCACTTTGGGTCAGCCACATGGCTCTTGCAGACCCTCTCATCCCAGGACTACATGGCATTAGGGATTCCAAATTCCTTTAAAGATACGTAACCTAGGTGTCCCTTCCAGGTCCAGTTGTGTGCTGATTGCAGGTCTGAACAAGATTCAGGTGTGGACCATCCCTCCCTCTCTCCCTTGGCACTCCCTGACTGGAGAGAAACCCAGGTGCATAGCCAGAAAGTGAATTGCAGTGTGAAAAGTACTGGGTTGGATGAGCTGGGAACTGAGAGCATGGAACAAATCCTGGAGTGCACTTCTCCTGCAGTTTTGATGCAGTCATATGGCCCTTTGGGTCTCTCAGGAAGTCCTTGTGCAACATGTGAAATTGTGTTTTTGATTTGTTAATGCTGTGTTATATTGCAGACAGTCATACTGAACCGTGTGCATACATGGTAATCAAACCAACCGAATGTGTAAACACACACGCATTTGCTGCAATGCAGTTTAAAACATTGTTTTTCTGTGCCTCGAATTGTACTTTGTGGAATAATCATGATTTGAAGAGGCTGTGAAAATCTTCAGATAATGATTGTGTGTCTCTTTGAAAGTATAAGAAATCTGCATAAATCCTAAAAGGTGATGTGAATGGCAACATATGTTAAGTCAAGCTACATGGACCCAAAATAATTAGTGTTCTGAAGGGGCAGAGGCCAAATTTTGCCACAGGCTTTATTCTTCTCCCAATTTTCAGTGATTGTAGGTTATAGCTAACCATCTCTCAAAAGGGTGTGGTTAACCACAGTGCTGTAATGTGAAAGAAAACTTCAAAGCAGAGAAGATAATCTATGCAGTTGCCTTAGGCTTGGGAGAGACTGAGCTGAAATAGGAGTTGGGCTGAACATATAAAATACACTCCTAGATTTTAAAACTGCAACAACCATCAGACCTTGTGGACATCTTACTAAATCATTTAGACTGAAGTGCTGAGTACTTACAATATATCAAAGCTGATCTTGCTTTGATATATTTTAATGGAGTTTAAAGGGAGACATAACAATTCTTAACACATCAATACAGAGTAAGAGGTTAAAACACGGAAATACCATCAGTGTCTGCTTCTTTTGGAGTTGTCTGCTCTCAAATCTGTAGTTATTTATTTCATAAGGGCATGTTCATTTTACTACAGTAGGAATTCTTCAGCAGTGACCTCCGTTACTCTTCTTCCTTCCCTTGCAGAAGCAAATTCTGCGAGTGTCCGTTTGCGATGTCAGTGATGGGAAAATAACGATGCAATAGACCACTAATGCAAGAAACCTGAAATCTATTTGTATTATCAAAAGCTGGAACTACTGGGTTGGAGGTCATTTGACATCACTATTGCCAAAATGATTTTGAATTCTCCTACGCATTTAAAAGATTCGATGTGGAGTCTAAATGAATGTAATTTGTAACAAGTTTTGAGTGAGATTTGTTAAGACTGCATTCAGCTGCACTAAAGTATATTAAAGTGTACTGTACTTCCTTAAGTTTCTTTTATTCATTTTGTAATATCCAGGGTTGGAATGTTTTTGTTACGATTTGCCGTTTTTATGTAAGAGGGAAATTAGATCTACTTGAAGATAATCCCAGCATCAGTCTCTGCTCTTCCCCCTAATCATTATACTGGTAGCTTTTCTTCTTTTGCAGTGTATTGATAATCATAGTTCTAAGAATTGTCCACAGCAGAATAAATTCTAGTGTGCCAAAAGAATTAGCTAAATGACATCTGGGATGGCTTTTTTTTATAAAGTCAGTATTTGAAGGGAGTTTTTGTATTTTGGGGCTTGGGGAGTAGTGGTTATGCCTGTTATGGCCATCTTTATATTTTCTGTAGGCAGCATTACAGTCATCTCTCCATATTGATATCTGATAGAAAAGGGCGTATTTGCTACAGAAAAAAATGGTTCTTTTATAGAGCCACATCTTAAAAATTGGAAGGAAGGAATAATTTCACCAACTTGAGATTCTGAGCTAATCATCCAGGTTTTCTTTCTGGGATACAAGAAAAAGTAGGTTCTTCATAGGTACAATTTGTCTCTTCATAAAGTAGATCTCTGAAAAAGGTCATATGAGTGACACCCATGAGGGTCTTCCTACAGTTCAGTCTCTAGAAATAGAGGCAGGCAGTTCAGCTGTAAAATCTGAGGCAAAATGAAGCCAAAAAAAGGCAAAATGAATTGCACTGTTGGGTTGGGATGGGATGGCTCCAACTGAGTTTAAGACAAAGCTCCAGTAGTCACGCGTGACAGTACATGTTCCAGTGGGCTGCCATCCCTGTCACCCTCTGAAGACTTCTCTGCACTTCTGAGAAAACTACAGGGAAATACTACGAGTTTAAACTGGAAATTTTCCAAGCCTCTTAGGGAGAAAATATGCATGTCCCCCGGGCAGCCCACTCAGGAACCTAGAGAGGGAGTTTGTAAGAGGCCACGGCTCTCTGGGGAGGTTGGATTAGTAGCTAGTATCTGGACACATCTGTTTTTCAGCACAGCATACAGCAAGCTATTTTTCATTCTATATTGAAATTCTATATTTTTGAATATTCTATATTTTCATTCAAGCTATAGTTCATTCTGTGAACTAGAAGTAATTCTGTAGCGATTTTACTAACATTAGAGTTTACCAAGTATTTGGAAATAGTAATTCCATTCTCTTTCATTTTGAAAACAGCTTGATGCAAACTTCATTTAACTGCATTTCAGTCAACCTCTATATAGTAAGAGATTTGCTTTCCTTTTAGTACCAAGTATTAATCTACTGGGTCATGGCAGTTTGTGTTGACACATGCAACATGTTTAAATCAGATCAAAATGGGATTCTGTGAGGTCTTAGCAAGAAAACTCTTTTTGGTTGCCCACACAAAATTACATTGAGCTGGTCTGTTTCCTGGTGGGTTTTGAATCATTGTGTTGTAGTAAAAGATTCCAGTCTTCTAGCAGCATGCAATTATAATTTCCACTGAAAGCAAATATTATTAAGGATGTGAAAGAATATAAAATTATGTTCGGTAGGTACACTGATCAGAAAGGGTAGAACAAGGTTATATTTACATTGGCAGTTGTCAGAAAGAACAGAACACTTCAAAGAAGTACAAAGATTAAATTTTACATTATTTGGCAGCTGTGCTTTGGGTTTTTTTTTCTGGTACAAGTAATGCAGTAAATTTCCATATATAATCTTGAAAATGTTGCTAACAGTGAAAAGACCAACATTAATGCAATATTAAGTACAAAGAAGCATCTGAAAATAATTTACAGGAAATATTCTCGTGCTTTCTGAATACTGGGATTCTGAGGAGGAAGGTGTGAGATTTTTAGCTGCTCTGTTTATAGGATTACCTGACAAAGTACTTGAGTGTGATTCTTCATTATGCACATTTCCTTGCCTGTTGTTCTCTAGCCATATGCTGCAACTAGCAGATGAAATAATTAAAATTCTTAATAAAAGATAAGTCCTGGTGCTGTAAAAAAGCAAAATCAAAACTGCAGTGCACTGAAAATGCTTTTGTGAGGGTATGTTTCATGCCTCGTGAAAAAAATCAGCAGTATTTGTACTTTAAATACAAACTTAAAATGCTTTTAATGTGTGTAACACTTTGAGAAAAGATGTCGTTTCTTCTGGCTCTGTCAGACTTGAGACTCAGTAGATAAGGATTTAGATATCCGCTCAATCACTGATTTATTCCAGTCATTTGGAAATGACTGAGTCTATGCTTACATGGCTGTAAAATTGATATAATTCCCTACTGAAGGAAGATTGCAGTGATAAAAATCAGTCTTGAAACCTTTCAATTCTATGATAACATGTAACAGGTAGCTTGAAGAAATTAAATAATCCCTAGACACTATAATTGCATTTATTTCTTGATGAAGAAACATGAGAGCCATTTCTGTCCAATTGTGACATTGAAAGTTACTTATCAGTAAGTAGTATTATTGACAAAGCTTTCAAGGTCATAATATTCTTGCTAAGAGTCTGTTGTCTTGCTTTTGTAGGTATGCTTCAGAAATCGCCTTCAGTTGAAGATTTTGTGGATGCCCTTGTTTCAGACTTAGACCAGGACTTCGAAACATTTATTATGGACTCATAAAAATGTTCAACAGAACTGAGTTCTCATATGGAAGAATGCATATGTCTTTGTAATTGCAGATAAAATGCGTTTTTGCTTCATGGTGAACACTTGTAACAAGTTTGAGTATTCATGATGGTAGAACAGTAATAAATAATTTCATTGGATCGCCTGGTTTCATTTCTGGAGATGATGGCTTTCCGTTGCATAGGAACTTAAGCATGGAATTTGAGAGAACAAATCCTCTAGCATGTATTGTTAGAAAATTTGGTCTTGTTGGAACAGTTGATTCAATAGGGATTGAACTTTTCTTCAGGGTGACTGGAGTGGCATGAACGGTCTTTTGATATGCACATTGGATTCAGTATTAGGACATACCTGTTGAGCGTCATGACCCAGAACTGTTTGCATGGGTCTTTCTCCCGTGCTCATGGATATTCTTTAAACTTGTTTAACCCTATTCCTTGTGGGAGCTCTGCACTGGGGAAGAGCAAATTGTGTTTGCAGTGGAGGGGAAATTGGAAAGAAAGATGAAGGGGAAAACTAGGAAAAGTATTTGAGATAGGGAACAAAAAGATGGGAGAAGAAAACCTGTGTTCTTACAGGTATGCGGTGGAAAATGTTAGGGTGTGGAGGAAAGAGATGCCTTGCAACACAAAAAGAGAGAGAGAAACGAGTAAAATACGTAGCCCAGAAATGTTTCCTAGTAGAGGATAACATGGAAGGTAGCCATGGGGTTTTTTTGTAGCTGCAATGATCCGATGGGTATATGTGTGGCTGTGTTTGTAAATAAAAATACTATCTTGTTATACGAAGCTGTTGAGCAAGCGGTCTTCAGGTGTGGAACAGAATAGCAGACTTCAAAGCTAAAGACAAAAGATGGACCGTTCATTGTATCAGGTCCATCAAAGGGTTGGGAGAAGGAACGAAATTCAGAAGGCGCCATAAAACTGGACTTGCTATTCAATTAGTAGTTTTTAAAATATCCAACAGAGTTAGAATTTTAGTTCCTAAGCTTGTTGTTTGCAGATCTGCTGAGCTTTGGTGTTCAGGGGGCGGCAGTTTTTTTCTGAGGAGTATTCTCGCATTAACTAGGTCCTTTTGTCTTTCTGTCTGTTATCTGGGAGTTTATTTTATTGGGTAGTGGTGGTTTAGGTTTTGCCCGTGTTACCTGAAGGGCTTTACTGGATGAAGTCTGACATCTTTGAGCGTATATGGATTTGCAATAGGCATTTTGATGATTCCATTGCAGAGAACAATTACTATGGAAGTATGTTGGCAACGTTGCTGCGTGGGTATGGCCTGAATCTGGTCCCTGTGTGGTTGTTCACATGGAATTTCCTTTTTGAAGACGAGTGGACAAGTGTTGGGGAATATTTTAAAGCATAGGAAGGCAGGTTATGGACACACACAAACACACAAAATTGTTCAAAACAAAGATGTTTTTCTAGAATAGGCTGGAAGAGTTTTAAGTTGCACACTATATGTGATGAACAAAGAAAGCGTTATCTGTGGGGTTTTCATAATTTACTTCAAAAGAAATGGTATTTGAGTGCCTATTAAAAAAAAAAAAAAAAAAAGGAATTAATTTTTCTTTAGAAATGGCCTTGTCTTTTGGAGGTCCTCTGTAGATTGTTGCAAAAGGTATCGCAGTGTCCTGTTCAGTGGAAATGCAGTGAGAGAAGCAAGAGAGGAAGAGAACCAAGGCTGAGAGATGAGGGCAAACAGCTGGGAGAGAAGCAAGTGAAGAATAGAGATAAAAAAGCTCAACCAGAAACAGTGGATGTTTGGGAAGGGATAAGTAAGAGTGAGAGCTGATTGGGTGATTTGCCTCTGTTTTTTAGCTGAATTTCTGCTGTTGGGTATTGTTTCATATTTTACCCTATTTTTTCACTTTGTTTTTGCATGTTGGGAATTTGTCTTGTATGAAAAGCACTGCTATTCTATTAGAACTGTGTTTAGACATCTTTTTAGATGTGAAATGTTGTGATTAAACAGTAGCAGGCATATTTTCAGACATGTGCCACAACAAGGCTTCTGTGTTACGTGGCTGACTGACTACATTCTGTATCTGCAGTTGGTCCCTATGAGGAAGGAATGAATGGATTCGCTTAACGAGCTAGGTGGTATTTTGCTGTAAGTTATGTGATTAAAAAACGTAACTTGTTTAGTTTTTGTTGCTTTTAGGTGTGAGTAAAAACACATTGTGAAGATAGGAAGTTCTCTGAAGGATACAGTAGCTCATGAATGTAAATTTAACAGCCCCTTATAGAGTATGTAATGGCAGTTGTAATGGGAACTCAAGGGTGTTGCTAAGGGAGCCTTGTATTGTTTGTTGCCTGGGTTTTGTACTGGAGCAAACTACCAATAATGTTTGTCTGGAGTTGGCACATGTTGAAAGATTCATTGTGACAAAAAAAACTAGCAAAAGGAAATCCTAGTGCTGACATGGTCCTGGGAGCGCTACGGTAAAGAAAATAAAGCATCCTAATTGGTGGAATAAGCAGAGAATTTAAGGTTAAGAGATTGCCCTTAGATTTTAATTTAAAAGAAATTCAAGTTATGTTGGTTCTGGAGTGTAGATACTTTATCAAAATATATGTAGTAGTCACACTGGTTTATGCCCATGATTGCTATTACTTCCTTAATTCACTGTCTTATTAGATCCTTCTGTAGACAACAGTCTTTTCACGTTTGTATCAGAGGCACATCAAACACTGAAATCAGATATAAACAAAGAAAGGAAGAAAATCTTGAGTTTTGCCAGAGCACAGTGGACTGTACCTTACTGTCGCAGATTCATAGCTCTTCTAGGACATTTGACAAAGATGGTAGAAAAATAAATGTAACATGGAATGACAGCTTCAGGCCTTTTGTGAAGAAACTCTGTTGACTCCACTAATTTTTGTTTTATGAAACAGCCTTTGAGGATTGAACAGTAGACGTGGTTAAGCCTCTTGAGAACGTATTATATCACCACTGTGATGCTTACTACAGAAAGGGAAATACTATTCTAGATTTCTTTTTCCCCTCCTTTTTTGGTAGTCTCTAAAAACGCTTCCAGCTGTTCAAATGTCTGATGCTTTTTCCTTTCTTTTTTTCTTTTTGAGAGACTTTTATTTTCCATCAAATATGTGTACTTTCAGTAATGTGAGCCTCTCTTGTGACCAGCAGTGTAACTCTTCGTAAATGTAAAACCCACTGTAATCCTTTTCCAGGATTCCGTATTTTCCCACTGGGGCTGCTGAACCAGCTATCCAAAAGTTGGTTTTATAATACTGTAACTCAGCATCATGCTTTTAATATGAAATTGTTCAATGTTTTAGATTTTAGCTGCTATAGAAAATAAGTAGTGAACATCTTCAGAAGAGATTATACCCTTATGCAATCCTGGAGTAATAACACATAATTATGACACATCAGAAAAACACACGTGGATTAGTTTTGATAGTCTGAGGTGACAGCTCTGCTTTTTTTTCATGTTTGATGTAATTATTCTTCTGATTCACTTAAGATAGACTGAAATATTGCTTAATAATTGCTTTCTGGTGACATAAATGCAGCTGGTGCTGCATGGAGTTCTCTAAATGCCTTACCAACAAAGGTAACAGGAGCAGAGGGCAGTAGTGAAGTGAAGAAGGCAGGGAAGAGAAGGGAAATAGGACAAGGAAGAATTGAATATAGATTAGAAACCAGGCATGAAAAAGGGTTGATACAGAAGCAAAATGACCTCTGAATTAAAAACTTGGCGAGAGTAAAAGAGCATTTTCTTTCCAAAGCGGTCAGTCTAAAATGGAAGTTACAGCACTGTCAGTAACAGAAGAGGCAGAGGTGTTAAAAAACAGTTCTGCTTTGTCATCAGTGGAAAGCCAGATGCAAGAATTCGTATCATATGTTGATAAAATACTTACCTTTCTAGAGATGTTAAATATGTACAGTGCATCAAACTATAAATCAGTATGCAAAAAATTAAAAATTAGTATATATCAAAGTAATAGAGCTTGGTATCATAGAAGACACTAAGATGGAAAAGAGGATAGGTCATTGTAACAGCGATATTGATGGCTCAGAAAATACGTGTTTCAGTTTATCAGAAGATATTTTTATCTCAATTGTGATACAGAAGCAGAAATTTGAAAGGTTGAATGCTCTTCTGAAAACAAGTGTTTAACAAGAGCTGGTAGAGGAAAGTTGAAATTAGACAAATTTGCCCCTAATTTTTGGTTTATTTCTTTGGCAGCAGGGACAACTGAGCACTGGAACACGTGTGAAGGACAGTGCTGGGATTGACTGATCAGCACTAGAAATGTACATCAGAACTGGACTATTTTCTCAAAAATATGCCCTAGTTCAGGTTAATTCAGGGAAGCCCTGTAGCCTCAGTTACGCTAGGGGACAGCCGTCTTTCCTGCTCTTATGAGCTATGAATCAAGAGAGTGTCTTTAGAAGGAGGTTTTGCCATGAGGGCATCAAGTCCACGCTTGGTGGGTGACTGTCCTGCTGATGACTTCAAAGCTAGGGAGGAGTTCATGAGTGCAGAGGTGGAAAAGCGGTGTGAGCCAAAGCATCTCCTCTGCTTGCTGTTAAGTGGGTTAAATGGCTGTGCATCTGCCATTTCAGATTGCTTCTGGGCAAAGTATTGCAGGGTTTCTGTTCCCAGAGCCAGGGATTTATTTACATGGTGTTGGGAACGAGTTCAAGTGAGTGCTTTACTCTGGCAGGTTTGCAGTATACCGAAAGAAGAGCATTGCATTAAAATTAAAAGACTTAAAGAACTTGAGGATTGAAAATACACAATTGTAGAAAGCAAGCACATGGATTTCCCTGGGAGAAGGACAGTGGGAGAACAGCTAGTGTGCTCGGGGAGGAGAGGGCAGGAGATAAGAGATAAGGAAGAATAAATCAGCACCAGCAGGACTGCCTGTCGGCCCTTCTGATCTTCCCTGGGCTGAGATTTGTTTATCTTTTAAGTCCACTGCGGCTGCTCTTCAGCAGATGGCTCTTTAAACGGAGTGCCACGGCACGCTGGAGCTGCGCGGTTGTAGGAAATAATTACAGCTTGTTGTTCAGAGGAAGTATCCGCTAGATCTGTTAGAGACAAATACTTAAACCAGAAGCAAAGTGCCGATAA
Organism: Falco naumanni; assembly: GCF_017639655.2. NCBI lineage: Eukaryota > Metazoa > Chordata > Aves > Falconiformes > Falconidae > Falco > Falco naumanni. Next base: position 17,838,340 of record NC_054055.1, read on the forward strand.
AGATCTGACAGGATGACTAGCCCGTGCTCTGCTGGTGGGGAGATGTGAAAACACGGAGGAAAGGGGGTGGGATACCTCTTGCCAAGTAAGGCTCTAAGGCAACTTGCAGATGGCTAAAACTTGCCATTTCGTCTGCCTTCGTGCTTGATGAGAGGATGGGATGAACGAGCTCTTGCATACGCATTTTGTTGCTCCAGTAACTAGAGGGAGAGCATAGATGGCTGGAATAGAAGTGTCAGGAATCTTGTTTTAATTTCAGAACACCTCAAAGCACCAAACATACTTTTTTTTTTTTTTTTTTTAAATTATGTTACCATCTTTTTCAGTTGCCAAATGCCACCATCATTTGCTTTTACTGCCTGTCATATATGGTTAAGTTTATATGTTAATGACATTGTCGTGTAGTTCAATATTAAAATAGCTGCAGAAGATTATTTTAATTAATCTTCAGGACATCTTGGGTTTTATGAAGTGGCTTTTGGCAGTTGTCTCTCCAGCTCCTTACAGCTCCCTCGCTTTACTCCTCAGACACTTCCAAATGCCTCCCTTCTCCCTCTGCTCTTACAGCTGCAGTGGGGCATGACCCAAGGGGCTGGTTTGGGCTGCGACTCTGACCTGATGGTTGTGATCATGTCAGAGGAAGAGCAAAATGGCGGCACGGTAGGTTCTTCCCACCCTGCCCACAGCTGCTACTGGCACGTGCCCATGTAGCCTGAAGCGTTCCTCGTGCCTGAACAGCATTGCTCACCTGCCTTCCCCGTGCTGTGGGAGATGAGTCTCGGGAGAGCCGGGTTTTGGGGGAATGCCCCGAACGTGACGCGCTGAGAAGGCGAAGCATTGCCAAGCCGGGACAGGTCGGGATGGATGAGCCCCTGTAGGTTGCACGCCATGGGACAGCAGCCGTACCTCATGAGTAACGGCGGTTTATCAAGTAGGTGTTTGAATAGCGCCTTGTCCCTTAAATGCAGTCAGAAGCCTGTGTTTGGCTGATGTTTGCAGCCCTTAATACAAGGGCTGGGCGAGCTCATCGAGCTCCTCTAGCACACCCGCAACAGGTTAGCAGGGCAGTTGTTACAGTCGGCTTATTAATGCTGCCCCTCAGAAGCAGTCACGAGGGCTCGGGCATGGCCTACTTCCAGCGTCCAAAATACGTATGAAAGAAAAAACGCTTACAAAGTCAGAAGGGCTTGCTGGTGTCACTTAGCGCATGCTCCCACCAACCCACTCTTCTTCCTCATGGAGGTGGAATCCAGTTAACACACTTTGCGGCCTTCTGTACAGAGCCAAATCCTCATCTAGAATACATTTGCGTAGCTCAAATGAAGTTATTAAAGACCTACGTTATTTGTGCCTGTTGAGCATTCCCCCCCAGGTCATTTAACAGGCAGCCCAGCACCTTCCTGGTAGCGGAGCTCCGGCGGCTGCGCGGGGGCAGCTTCTCAACGCCCTGTGAAGAAATGAGGGTCTTCAGCTTTGAACGGCTGATAGTGCTGGCATTCGGAAGCGATCACATTTCTTTATGTGGGTTTTAGAAAAGAAAAAGGCAGCAAAACTGCCTTGATTGTCTTGGCTTACAATGATTCTCTTGACATACAGATGTGCTCGGTTGTCTACACTATAGTTCCAAGGAGAATACAGTTGTAACAAAAGTCATTTTATAAGAGAGCCCTGGGGGAGTACAAGAGATACAGCAACTTTTATAACATACTAAAACTTCTATAAAACTAATTATATGTGTTATCAAAATGATTCATGCTAGCCATGGTGAATCCCATTCATCACAAATGAGAGTTGAAATTACAGTTCGCCGTCTCTTAACATTTGCGCAGATAGCACATGCTGCCGTGACGAGGTGGAAAAAGGAATCCCCTAAGAACTGGAGAAGTCGTTGCATGCTGCGAGAGAGAGGCGGTGAGCTCTGTAACCCAACTCGGCTCTTGGAGACCAGGTGAGTTCTGATCAGACCTGATTCCTCACCATCCTGACAAACTTTCTTCTTTTTTCCCTGTAATTTTAATTTGTTGTCTTGCCCTGACACCTGCCCAACAAGTGTGTCCTTCATGAGTTGAGAAGCGCCATGTGTCTGTAGGTATTGCTCTTGCTGAAACTGTTGAACATGGAAGGCCTTTTCTAAAACAGTGCTGAATTGCTGGTAGTGTTTTCCCTAAATAGGGCTTTAGATAACTTGTTCTACTTAATCAAATTAGTTATCTTTGATTCAATCTGGTGTTTAAGCCAAATTCCCGTGACAAGGTGATTTTAGTAGTTTGTTCAGTTTGTAATCTCTGTTTTCCAAGAAAATCTTTTATTTTTTTCTTTCTTTGGTTTCTGATGATCTCAAGTGTATGTGAAAAACCGATGTAGGCAGGGTGACTACAGGGAAATAGCTAATTTGACATCCAATTTCTTTCTTCGTGAGCTATGCTGTTCCCCATGGCTTTCCCTTGGTCTGTCAGAAGTACCCGTTTAGCTGGTCGGAAGCCCGTGCCTCGCTGGCTTTATTTTGGTGATGATGCTTCTTCCCTGCTTCGTGGTGGTTTCTCATCCCACCTTGCATCTTGAGCTTTATCTGTTTCATTTGGCAAAAACGACATTTTACCAACTGAAAAGGACAGCAAGAGCTGAACACTGTTGATAACCCATTCCCTATGTGTCAGGACCCTTTGTGCATGCAAACTGAAAACACTCAAAATCCCAGTCACCGCACCCTATCTAATGGGTCACTTTGGTGTAACCCGTTCAGAAGTGCAGGACTTGTTCAAGTAAACCAGAGTCTTGTGCTTTTCATTTGTTATTCACCTCAGTTTTTACGCTGGAGAAGTGAGGCTGTGCGCTTTGTATCAGCGTCAGGGCCGTGGCAGGTGACATTCTGAGCTCACATTATCCTTGGCCGGAGGCCCCTTTGGTGCTCTAGCCGTGGGTAGAAGATCCGTCGGGGCTCTCAGTCAACCTAGGGACACACACGTGTATGCTTTATTAGCTCTGGTCCTCTGAGAAAGTGTTTAAGGGCCAAAGCTAGTATGGGGCTTTTGTGATTTCCTGAGAGGCTTTTGTTAAAGCGCGAGCTCCCCGGGTTATCTTCCTCATCGAGACCTGGAACCACATTTGCAGTATGTACGTGGAAATGGGAGACATATGAAATTGGAGCTGGTGGTTTGGCTGACATCCCAGAATTTTATTTTATCTACCCCTAAATGTTGGGGCAAATGATGGGGTGAGTGAAAAGTTTTGGTTTTGTGTATATTGGAGACGAGTCCTCATTATGCCAAATCACCTGAGCCAGCGTTGGGCCCTTCTTTTGGTGCTGCTGCTGCTGCTCACCACCCCGCGCCGACCTGAAACCTGTATTTTATGAATCTTTTCGGTTAGATTTGAATGTGGGGGTTTTTGTTTTCTTTCAGAACCCATTCAAAGAAGGCACACCCTGGTTGCAGGAAATCCCCCAGATAAATTAACCCCATTTATGCTGACTTACCCTGCAGAGGAATCCTATTGAATTCAGGCTGCTGTTCTCCAGCCCTGCCATCCTGTCAGCGAGGCTAATGCTGGGAGAGACAGACCCGGTCTCTGCCGGCAACTGATTTTCCCACCTTTTATTTGCTTTTTTCCACCTATACCATAAATACTGCACCCTCCTGTGCATTGCTATTTGTACAAATACTAACAGAAAGGTAGGCAAGACTCTGGTAGGGCCAACATGCATGTGTCTGAAACCTCTGTCTTTGTTAGTATTGCTCTACTGCTGTAAATGCTATTTAAAAAAAAAAAAAAACACAACAAAACAACAACAACAAAAACCCCACAAACAAGCAATGTACAGAGTGTAAAAAATAAAATAAAATTAACTGGTAATCTGTTTTCCAGAAATGCTGGGGGCATTCAGAAATACTGCAGAAAAGCAGGAGGTTGATGTCTTCTGTGTTGTAGATTTCCACTTGAAAATGTTTGGATTTTAACAGTGAGGATCTAGTATTGATATTTGATTGTGAGGATATTACAGGTGCTGTTATATGACTACTATTTGATTTGTACTAAGGTCTGTACTTGATGGAGTGAGATACAGTACCATTTTTATTTTACAGTCTCGTCTCTCTTGCTCCCTTCTTCTTGCTCCCTTCTTGCTCAGCATGTGCATGTGGCAAATGTGTGTTAAATTTTCACTTCATTGGGTGTATGATTCCATTGTCTTTGTATGTGTATAGAAGCACTGGCAGCCAAAAAATGTGAGGATGAGTGGAATTCACTAGAATTATTTCTATCTGGGTAATGCAAAAGGTACTGTAATACCAGTATTTGGGCTTCTGTAAAATGTGAGGTTTTCTTACAATTCAATTTTTAATAACTACTTTTGTAAAAATGATAGATCAATTTTCTTTTCCTTTTTTTCCCTCTGAAATTTATCCTAATTCTTTGTTGGCACTTAACATTTTTTGCAGATTTCCTACTGCAGCCGAAGCCCACGTGAAGCTACAGAAAGGGAAACTCGGCAGCATTACGGTGACCGAGCTGTTCCCTATCTACTTGCTGCAGGGCTAGGCAATGGGCTACACCTGCAGGTGGCCTGTTTACGTGAGCAGAAATTTCCAAGTCCCAGCAATGGACCAGATGAAGGTTTGCTGCAAGCCAGACTGGCCCCACAGGCTGTGTGGACGCCAGCACAGCTGCCCCGAGCAGTGCCCTGCAACCTCTTTGGAGCTGCTGCATCTCGCCTGCTGCATCACTGTTGTGGTTTAACCCTGGCCAGCAATGAGGTGCCACAGCATCCCTCTTGCAGTCATTCCTGGCCTCGGGAGCTCCCAGCTCACTCTGGAGAACTGCTGGAGAATGGGGATAACTGAGCCACAGGATTTTAACTCACTCGAGGTTTCTTGTTCACAGAGAGTCATTTATTTGAGCATGCACCTCGAGAGAAGTCCCTTCTTACCTTCCGTTAAGCGCTCAGGAGAGCTGCTGATGCCTAAGTCACTTCTGCAGGTGGGATTTTGAAAACACTGCCCGAGGTGATAAGCTCAATTACGCCTGTGGAAGTCAAAGCAAATATCACCATTTGCTCCTTGGGACAGAACCATTGTAGATACAGCTGCTATCACACCCTTATTATTTTAGCTGCTCCCATAGCGTCTTCCTGTGACTTGTTGACAGTCCCACGAGATTCATGAATTCAAAACTTGTCTTGATGTTTGCTTGCCCTTCCCACGCTTTGCCTGGCTGTTGTATACACGTGAATCTCCTAAATATAGAAGAGAATGCAGAGGATAAGGAGTTGCAGACACGCTTTGTGGATGCACGCTGGGTGAGCAGCTCAGCTGGCTGCAGCACACTGCAAGCATGCTGTGGTTCACATTAGACCATCCCAGAACGGACTGGGAATAGGACACGTCCCATCTATTGGACAGTGCACACAGCAAATGAGTACAGATGTGTCTAGTAGGAGTATTTCTGTAGTGGCAACGTACTCAGGCGATGAAATGAGGTGGCTTATCCAAGTTGCTCCTTCCTGAATTCCCAAGAAGCCAGCATTTTGCTGCAGACCTACATTGTTTGTCCAAGGGCTGGCTGTGCCAGCACGCTGCCAGCAGACTGCTGGCGCTTGCCAGTGGGATTGAGAAGATGTGGTTTCAGCTGCAGAGGCAGCCGACAAATTACTGTCTGCAGATAAATCTCTAAGCAATTGAAATGTGAATAAACCAGCTTGTAGTGGAAGGAGGCACTAGATCCAGTGGTGAACACTGTTTGGAAAAGAGTGGGTGTTAATATGCTCAGAGGTCATTTGGGGCAGTTAGTCCCGTGACATCCTTTGGCAGGGCACGTGGCAGCCAACCTGGTATTTTCTTACTGTTCAGGAGCACCGGGGGTGTTTGACAGCAGCTGTGGCCTCCACATCTCGCTCCCTTTCAGGGTCATCATCAGTGGGCTTGCTGAAAAGCCATCCCTCCTGTAGGGACTGGAAGGTGTTCGTAAGAAGCTGAGTATTGGCAGCATGGGGTGTGTGTGAAGATGTCAATAACTGGTGGCTTTTCTAGGAGAGGGCTGTACCTGGCATATTGGCTTGGCTCCTGCATGATGGAGGCTAGACCTGGTCTCACTGGTGAGCGGCACAGCCGTGGCGTTAACGCCCAAGTGCGTTTACATCTTCCACGGCTTCTCCTGTTGGCCTGAGTCTGGTCTGCCTCTTCTCAGCCTCCCAAAACCCACAGGTAGGTTCCGTGGGAAGGATGTGTGGTGTGGGACCCCCTGATCTCCTGTGTCGTGACCCGCAGACCATCAGTGTGGGCACAGATGCTTTTGGTGGTCACTTTGCTTGCCTACCTAAGTGACAGAAACCCTGGGAGCAAAATGGTGAAAGTCAGGTTGGGGAAGCTGCTGGGGAGCCGGAGGGAAAGTGGCTGGAGCAGCACTGTGCTGAAAGCCCTGGGTATGGTGGGGTGAGGGAGCAGAGCTGAAACACACGGATGTTTTGGGAGCAAATGGGCTAAATTAGGGTAAGGGGTTGGCTTTGCAGATGCCAGGCGCAAAAAGTTTCAAGCTGGTGTGGCAGGGAGGGAGGCTGTGAGTTGGTGTAAGGACAGAAAAGGGGAGAAGGGTGCATGAAATGCTTGTGTCACAACATGGCCTTGAAATGAAAGCTAGAAAAGGGGGGGACAAGTGCTGGAAACAAAGCTAAGTACTGAAGGCAGGAGATTTGCGGGAGCTCCCAGAATTAGTAAGGACTTTGGGAGTTTACCCTGGCAGGAGGAAATGCGAGCTACAGTCCTATGCCACCACTCCCGGTTGCTGGCAGGTCTCTATCTTACGTTTTAATGTTGCGTGCAAAACCTTCTATACAGGACAGTGTTCAACAAAATGTGTACCTTTTCCAGATAGCTTCTTTTATTCTGGATAAAGCACAGTTCGGGTGGCTCAAGGGCCAAGGAACAACTGTCCAGGGTGAGGTAAGATCCATTTAGGAAAGTCTCCATCCCAGCTTTTTCTTTGAACGTGCCATATCACAGCTTCATTACCTTCAAGGTAAATCCAAAAATGCTTCTGTGAAACCCATGCAAAGTGCATGTGCATCTTTAATTTATATGGCCATGGCTGACTGTCGGAAAACTGAGTTAATTCAGTAAGAGGAGTGTATCTTTGGGTTTTTTTCCTAGTCTCTGCATATGTTCTTGAGCTGGTCAGAGGTATAGAGAAGGCATTCAAACATTTCTAGTAGAAGAGATAATAAATGAAAATGGTGTACAAATTTATTGTGCCAAATACAAATATATCTGGTTAGTGCAAAAAAGCACAGAGAAAATGGTGCAAGAGTCCAAAAGTGAGCATCCTTCTTCACAGTAACTACAACATACCAAATGATAAATGTTGTTGGCTTGCTCAGCTGGAAGTTTACAGTGTTTAAATTATAATTGCAGGTCTCAACTGTTCGCTACAGATGGATATAATGGGATCCACCAGCAAAGGAGTAGGTAGTTAAAGGTCCATTACAGTGAGCTGGTCCCAGTGGAGACGTAGTGGTCATGACAGACGCGCTTGCTGCAGGCAGGCGCTCAATGCGCTCGCTCAGCTGCCCTTCTGAATTCAGGGATCATGAAGTGTGTTCTTACGAGTCGGTTTGGACTAAAATGTGTACGGCACAGCTGTGTTCATTCAAAAATAAGTGTCCTAGGCTTAAAGGATAAGGAGGGAATTAAATCTTGCTCAGGCCAGCCAAGAAAATGTTGAGAACTTTTATTTTGACTGGAAACATAGATCACTTGCATACCTGAGTCAGATGTACTTAAAAACTGCTTTCAGAAGCATTTTTACAGAGGGAGCCTGCTCTCGCTGTCCCCATATGTTCCTAGCTGGTATGATGCACATTTTACTCTTTTCTAGGATCCATTTACCTTCTTGAGCTGATCTTTGGGCAGTTTTATATGTTCTGCACTGCATCTTGTCCTCTTCTCCCCTTTGGAGTTACTGACATACTTGTTTCACCTTCCCATGGCTTCCACCCCTTGGTGCTGTGCTGAGTTGGCCGCCACCGACTCCCTGCGTGCACCAGCCAAGTTTTCCCTGCTCTCCACTCTGTTGGGAATCCCCACTCCTTGTTCAGGTCTGCCTGAGACTTCGCTTTTGCTTAGAGTGGAACAGTAGCATTGGTGTAGCATGCTGGTTTCAAGGGACTAAGCCCCCTCCCCAGTATCTGCGTTTCTGCATCACTGTGGCCCCTGGGGGGGCTATGCTAGCAGCCTCCCAAAAGCAGAGCAGCGTCTGCTGCTCCAAACTGCCTCAGGTGCTTGAAGCCACCGGGCTGAGCCATGGTGCAACTCCCAGTGGGCGAATTCAGCCTACGAACAAATACCGTAGAGCTGCACGGGGAAAAGGAGATCAGGTTTGTGACAGTGGAAAGCAGGTGCCCAGCCCTGCTAGAGGCTTCATGGTCCCCCCCCCGCATGCTGACAGGTGCCGTGCCACCAGTGGGGCTGTGGCACACATGGGGGGTGCCTGCTGCCTGTGCTGCTGCCCACGTCTGTCTGCAGCTCCCGTCAACTGCGGCATGAATCAGTGAGGGGCTGTGTTTTTCTCTAAAGGATGAAATTAAAAATACAAACTCCCACCTCCACCAGTGGATGTACCTGGCGTGCTTTACACACTGCACCTTGCGAGGTCTGCGACATACCCAGCAAGGTCATCGGCACCGGCGTTGCTGGCAAGGGACAAGCACGGAGCAGAGGTGCGTGATTTCCAACCAGACGTGCTATGCTAAAGGTTGCTTCTTGCAGGGCACTTGTTTTGCTGCTGAAGCCAGGTGTGCGATGACACAGAAGTGCATGCAGCCTTTGCTTCGTGTGCAGCGATGCCCACACAAACCCACAGCAGACGTGCCTGTGTGGGTAGGGGTCAGGCGGTGTTTGGCACTCTGACCTGAACGCGGGAAAACAGTGACGAGGGGACTCAAGCACCTGGATCTGCAGATAGCACCCAGGGCGCATGCGGCACTCTGTGGGGCTGCAGAATATTCCTTTCTGAGCAAAGGAAGGTGAGGGAGGGGGTGGCACAGTTTAATTTCCTGGCTCAGCATAGTTTCCTTGGCAGATGTGCTCCTCCTCATCCTTTGATGGTCCCTTGGTTAGAAAAGTGTCCGCTGTCCTGCCAGTTAGTGCTCCCTGTGCTCACAAATACTAAAAAGGGGAGGGAAGATGACAGGTCTCTAGTGGAGTCCCAAGACCAGTTCTAGCAAAAGCCAGAAGATCAGGTTCTGACCTGCTGCTGTTCCAGCCCTCACAGGACAGGCATGCTCTCCGGCACGGACCGCTTGCTGCAGCGAGGCATTGCCAACCTTTTTGTTCTGTAGCTCTGCTGAAAGAAAACAGATGGCAGATGAGCCTCAGGTGTTGCACTAAATTCAGGGGTGAGGCTGAGCTCATGTAGTTTGTGCATCCCTCTGGGTTCCTGAAATTTAAAATCATTCCTGTTACCCAAATTTTTACACTTGCCTATCCTTTACTCATCACCTTGAATTTGGCCCACTCCATCTAAAGGAGAAAATGGGATTTACAAGGCCAGTCCTGGTTCCATACAGCAGCATTCCCTCTTGGGTCTCTTCCTGGTGCGCTCTTCACCACCTCCCTGGCAGGGACTTCTTTAGCCTGTGTTGAACTCAGGGCTCTGCACAGAGCTGTCTCGGCCAGCGGGAGCGTGTCAGTGCCCACTTTGTGGATCTCACAGAAAGATGATGGGTCCCCAGCTGGGATCCCCCCGCAAAAGCTGTTACAAAAAAATCCCCGTCCAGAACAATACTGCAAAAGCTTGCAGCACGGTGGTGGCAGCGTTTTCAGCTGTTTCTGTATCTGTGTTTTCACATACTGCAAATTGATGGATTAATGGCAGCCAGGAATATATCCGTCAGCTGCTGGAAGTCCATGAGCAGTGCTAAGAAAAGGGTCAGTCATTGAAATGAGTTTGCAGTTTCCCACTCCATCACCTAATAAAGAGCCAGAGCCGAACACACCAAGCGTAAATGCTCCTTTATGGCCAGATTTCATGGTACAACAGTACATGGTAATGTAGTGTCTGTTCCCTGTGTAAAATCCACTCACCCACCGGAAGGCTTTGAGCAAACATTAATAAAATGCTTCACAAAAGAAAAGGGGGGCGCAGATGTCAGTATAATGCAATATTGCCTCTGCTGCAGGAACGGGCGGAGGAGCTGCTGTGCACAATGGCCATGGCATCGCTTTTGCATTCAGCTGGACACAGGTGAGGAGCATCACACTGCCAAGGGGCTGCATCAGCCAGAGCCCAGCCCTGATGAGCAGCTGTAGAGGCTCTTGAAAGCCCCTTGTAGGGCCCTATGACTTTCTTCCATACACAAATGTAAAAATTGTAACAGCAGAATATATTTGTCAAAAATCTCTTGTTTACGGCTGACCTGTTAGCTAGCAATAGCTGGTGAGATTCAAGAGGTGAGGATCTGAGGCGGGTGTGGTGGTGCCATCAGCCTGCCTGTGGGCAGGGGGTGGGGGGTACCGCTGCCTGGGCAGCCCCTCTTGGTGCCCACAGGGACCACTGCCTGTTTCAGCCCAAATTAGAGGGGGCTCTTCATTCCACGACAGAAGTGGAATCACAACACTCGTTGATTTGCCTAGACAGAAGAGCCCAAAATATGTTTGATTGACCTTTTTTCTTTCTCCAAAATAAAACTTCTTCTACCTGCTCCTCACCCAAATATCATGTTGAACAAAATAAAACTTTTTGGTTTGGAATATAGGTATATATAAACAATGAAGACATCTGTTGAGGAAAATATATCATGTGGGATCCATCACCCCAAGAGAGGCAAGGCTGCTGCAGCTCCATTTTCTTTCTGTTCCATCTTGCTGTTTTAAAATTGTAAAGTGTCTTAAAACCTTAGTGTTAAAGTAATTTCTTGAACTAAATAGAAATTAATAACTTATATGTGATTTGGGCTAATTTATAGTTAGCGGTTCTAAGCAGGAGACACAACCCGATGGTGGTGGCCTTTCTGCAGGAACCCCTCTGCTCTCCTGCTGGCGTTCCCCACCACCCCGAGGCGCCTGCTGCGGCTCCGCTTGCAGGTCAGCCCAGCCTGCTCTGGCTCACCGCTTCAGGAAATCAAGTCGAACGCCAGGTCAGGAGTGTTGAAAGTAAATCTGATATGAATGATTATTTATTTCACTAGAATATTTTGTGGTGAGATTACCTCAGGGAAGAGCAAATGACTGTTCCAGACAAAAGAGGAAAGCAGGTTTCTGTTTCCAGTCTAAACCACCATTAATTCCCAACTGTCCTGCCTGTAATCTTTTCAATAGATAATTTTTTTTTTTCAGCGCTGAAAGGGTAAGTCCCATTATCAGCAAGTTTTACATACTGTTGTGGATAGCTCTGTCTCACTTGCTGTTGTGACCAGTTCCTTGTCTCTGCTTCTCATGGAGGGTTCTTGCAGAAAAATCTGATCAGGGCACGTGCTTAACCAGCACTCAGCCGTTATCTTACATCTTAGAAGCAGCTGTCCACAGGTAGGAATCCAACCAAATAAATTCCTGGGTAGGCTGGCTTTGAATTTGAACTTGCTGCCTTCCTGAAAGTAAGCTTTACCCAGTGTCACACGGGCCAGCATTTGCACGCTGTGCTTGGGTGCCTTTGTTTCCCTCTCTTTTGTTTCCTTTGCTTGTATATGAGGATGGAGCAAAGCCTCAGAGATGCTCGCATACGCTGTGTTGCGTTTTCCAGGTTCATGAAATGAAATCCACAATTCTGCTTTCACGTGGTGATGGGGGAGCAGACCAGCTAGTAGAGGCAAGAGAATGGGAAACTCAAGCATGGAGGAAAGAAGGTAAAGAAATACCCCCAAACTGCAGCAGTGATAAATAAGGCAGAACGCTAGGGAAGAGCCATAGGATAGGAGGAGAGGGGGTAAGAGGTGGAGACATTTCTTTCCTGATCAGAAAGAGCCTTTAGCGCCTGTGACATGTTGCTCTTTCTGATGCTGGGTAGGGGACGGGGAGGGCAAACGCTTCTGTGTCAAGAATGAGGGGTAAGTGGTGTGTGTCTGCTTCACAAATCAAACTTTTATGAAGACTAAGAAGATAAAATGCCTGGCATGCTTGAGGGGCAGGGCGATTGCAAAGATCAGAAGAGTTTTCCTTCCTACTTGTCTTCCTCTGCAGCCCCAGGTTATTCAGCTAAGCTTTTAATATACAAATGGGGATTTTGCTGAATGACTCCTCAGTGCAATTCTTTATACAGTTGGGTTTTTTTCTTCTGTCTCCGGCTTTTTTTTTTTTTTTTTTTTGTTTATTTTGTTTGAACTCCCCATAAGCTGTGATTCAATAACAGATTTTTACAGAGTGGGTTGCTGGTGTGGGTTGGGGTTGCTGTGGTCAAAGAGGTGTTTTGATTTTTTTCTGGCCTGCTTCCTGGGATGGGGGATGGGGCAGCGGAGAGAGACACCAGTAACAGCAAGAATCAGCATCTGATTCTTGGGCCGTCTGCTGGGTGGCATTAGGGTAACTGCATTTCTTTTCCATGAGAAAATGAAATTGGAGTCTTATTATGGGCAGCTTGTGAGTAATGCAACTTCAGCAACATTTGGATTTGAAAAAAGGTGGGTTTTTTCAAAAAGATGAGGTATTTGGGGAAGGAAAGGAGATTGTCAGGCATTAAAACCCTCTGGCTCTTGCGGCACGAAGTATAACAAGGCCAAACTGAAAGGCAATTTCTGCTTCCTAACATCAGGTAGGAATTGCAGGAGCATCCTCAGAGCCGCAGCAGCTGTAGGTATTTAACTAGATGTCAAGCCTGCAAGCAAACATAAGAAAGCAGATCCAAGAAGGCCTTGAGTCCAAAACCTGTAGTTATTTTTGGTCTGCCCCCCACAACAGATGATATTAATTTGGTTTTACTTACAGCTTTCAGCTACTGCAGTTACAACACTGATAACGTCTGCAGAAGGTACAATATTGCATCTTTGGGGATTTCTAGGCTTCCAAACACATTTACAGCTCATCTCTGCACAGCTGGGAGACTTGCGGAGGGAAGTCAGCTGTAACAGGCTGTAGTGTGTGCTGGATGTACCAGTGCTGCGCCCTGCGCTCCTCTGGCTTCTGCAGGTGTTGCTGCTTCCTCCAGTGCCCCCAGTCCACTGACTGGAGAAAGGCAATAAAAAGACTTCTCTAGGAAAAGAGAGCATCTGGCTGTAAATGCAACAAGACCTCCTCCATGGCATTCAGTGTATTAGGAAACATCATCTGGCAGACAGATACTTTCAGGAATCCCTGTTGCAGCACTTGCCAACACCTTGAGTAAACTCCAGTGCTATCTATTTGTTGTTGAAAGCCACAGGAGATGTAATTTATGGCATTCTTGAGCTCTTCCCTGTAGATCTCATAGCCTGTTTTAACTAATGAGAAAGAGGGCCGAACCCATGGGGCTTGCTTCTTTTAACCAATCATTAAAATAGGTATTTTATAATTTAACGGATTTAGAGTTTCTTCTGCCTATATCCATCTGTCCTGCTAGTTAAAAACCAGTGTGCAAAAATAACTTTGTGGTAATTCTTGCCCATACAAATGGATTAGTCGTCCTTGAGTAACCAACAAATCCTCCAAAGGTTAAAATATATTTAAAGATACAAGTTAAGTTGAGGTTTTCTATTTATTGAGGGTTTAACATGGAGGGAAGCTGCACAAACCCTCCTGGAGAAACTAGTCTTAAGTGAGGTTTCACAGCTTTTTGTCACAGTGTGAAATTTTCTTCAAGCAAGGAATTTTTTTCTATTTGTAGCCTCAAAATACCAAAAAAATGTGATTATTTTTGACAAGATGTACTGCAAGTGTTATTTGATGGAATATTCTGAGTCTGTTTAGGTATCTCAGTCAGAAAGATACTCTCGCTCTTGCACAGGTGTGGTGTCCCCTTACCTTTTATTGTTGAACATCCTTAGGAATGAAGTTTGCTGAAGCTGTGCTAAAGGCACACAGTCTAACGATATAAAACGGCATCAGGTTGGTCAACAACTTTTTTTTTTTCTCCCTCTTGGAACAGAGTGAACCAAATGGCCAAATATGATACTTGCTGTTGAATTTCCTCAGGTTAAAATCAGCTACCATATGTAGCAGGAATCTACATAAATATACAAGAAAGCACATTTACAATGTATGAACAAAACTGGTGCAGTAAACGCTGTTATTCTGCTGATTCCAAAGCTTCCTCGTTTTGCTTTGGCCACGTGCAGAGTTTATGCGAGTTTAAGTCAACATGAAGTTAGAGAAGTAAGGTGGCGGTGGCTGCTCTTACTTTGTCTTTTAAAATATGATTACTTTGCAACGTCATGGGCAGGTTTGCTCTTTTTGGTGTACCAAGAGCTAGATGTCCTTTTCTTATTACTCGGATTTTCAAAACAAATAACCTCTCCTGCTCCTGTTTTGTTCAATATCGTTCTCTTAAACATCCACTGTATGGAAGCGCGCACACGCGCATGCACAGAGCATCCCTGTTAAAAGCATCCTGCTGAGATCTCCACCAGCTGCAAAGCGTTAGAGCTGCCGCTGCGCTCTCAGCTCCTCTGGTGGGGCCAGCCAGGGCCTTCAGATGCTACCGACCCTGGCAGAGAAATTGCATTCACTCAGTGAATATTCCAGTATGTTGCTATTGGAAAGCAAGAAATCACAGCTCTAAAAATGCTGGAAGGGAGCCAGAGTACCAGCTGTAGGTCCTAAATGCTTTGTTTTGTTGTTCATGGTAATCTTTTTGTCCTAAGGCTTCCATATTGACCTATGAAATGTCTAGGGCACTTGAAATTCTGGACTGAAAGGCATTTAACCCCCCCTGTCCCCGTGTCGTCAGACCCCCCCACCCCCCCACCCCCCAAGACAGAGCCTTTACTATTTTTTTAAAGAGTTCTTAGTTCATTTTGTAACCTCTGCCCCAGGCAGAGTAAGTGCTGGTATAGTGTGAAGGTCTCATCTGAACTGGTCCATGGTGTTCTGCAATTTCCTTATGTTTAAGAACATAGGAATAAAATTACTAAGTGGCCTGAACAATGCCTTGCCTCAGATCACATGCAAGATGATCAGTTCTTTTAAATTTTGTTATTATTTTGTTCTGCTGTAGAATATATTTTCACATACGTATATATACCTTCTGTATCTATATATGTTTCTCATTACATTCCAATGAACTGCCTGATACAGATCCTGGGCAAATCAAAGTGATTTCTTGAATTCCATGGGTTTAATTTTTTCCAAGCTCTAAATCATTGTTCTACCTTAAACTTAATTTTTAGATTGAACTGATTGATTACAGACTAGAATTTGGTATACTATCTCCTATACTTAGGAGAATTTTTGCATGCTGAATAGAGTGTGAATTGTCCATCCTCCAACTGACACTGGGACCTGGGCAGAAGAAATGGAAAACTCCACGAACACTGAGGCTCAGAGAAAGCACTTTCTAAAAGCTGCCTCCTTTTTTTGTGTGCTTTTCCACCAGTGCTTTAGAAAAATGTCATTTATAACCTTTTGAACAAGCCAAATCTCCCTTTTTCAGGTCAATGAGGAAAAAAAAAATTAA
The DNA here is from genome assembly GCF_017639655.2 of Falco naumanni. Lineage (NCBI taxonomy): Eukaryota > Metazoa > Chordata > Aves > Falconiformes > Falconidae > Falco > Falco naumanni. Next base: position 17,853,904 of record NC_054055.1, read on the forward strand.
TTAAATCCAACTGTGATAAGGAAGGATTTAGAAAATCCAGTGATGGGAAAGAAATCAGTCTGACTCAGCTGACCCTGCTGTTGAAGCTGTGGCACTTGCTAGAAGCCTTAGCGTGCCCTCCATCAGCCACTTGCTCTGTCAGTACGTTATTAGAAAACATTTCCTCTAATCCCATCATTCTGTGCTGTTGTGGAAACCAGCAGGCTCACCAGCAAATCCACCCACTATTATTTTTATCCTATTGAAAGCTCTACTTTTATCAGACATAATCGAAACGGCTCATGTGCAATATGAAGAGCAAGTGGGTTTTACCATCACTCATGCCAAAACTAAATACGGATTAAATTGCACCCTGCCAGCACAAAGTGTGCATTGTGTGGCTTTGCTCTGCGGTACCCAACCTCAGCTCGCCCTGTGCCTGATAAACACTACGCGCTCCCTTCAATACTCCCTTTTTAAAAGGGCAAAACAAAGCAGCAGTGTCTGCCCTGGAATGTGCTGCAGGTAGCAGTCTGAACCTCCATCGCCAAACTCGGCCAGAGGATTAATTTCAGGCATGAAGGTTGTTGCTTGGAGGGACTTCACAGGAATGCAAACCAAAGGCTCTCAAAGAGCCCACAACAAAGGGAAAAGTCATAAGGGCTCAAGCTCCTGGTAGGATGAGGAGCACGGGATTAAGAGCTTGGTCTACCTTGTAGAAAAGGCAGAACCCACTGTTGTACTGAAAAGCGATGCAAGCAGGGAGAATAGCTTGGTTTGGTTGGGGTTTTTTTGTTCTGTTGTTGGTTTGGGTTTTTTTTGGTTTTTTTCCTGTAAACCTCTTTTAGAAAGATAGTTGACTAGAAAATTGCAGCCTTGCTAATGACGTTTATATAATACCTGGTATGATCAAATGTCTATGCAAGTTTTATGGTCACATACTTAATGTGTTTTGAGTTGTATTTTATTTCCAGATTAAAATAGAATAAATACTTGTTTTTCAATTCTTTTTTTCTTGATTTTTTTTTTATTATTAATTTTTGGCAAGGGCACACCATTGTGATCCCAGCAGTGCTGAGTGATGAAGCTGCGACACAAAGCTAACTACCCAACAGGCCGTGTGCTGCTTTGCTGACTTGCAAGCATTCAAGTCAACTCCAAAGATAACCAGATGGGCTGGGGATGCAGCCTGCTGCCATGTTTGCCTCAGCAGAAGACAAGTAGAAGACTACTCGGGAGTGCAGCCTATGGACACGGTTGTAGATGGAGACCTCGCTAGTCTGGGAAGATGCTCCCCAGGTAAGCCCTGAATTATGTACTTAAAAGACTGCAGAAGTAACACCGATACAAAGACAAGAACCAATGTGAAATTTGCTGGCCTAAACTAGGGACAGGGACAGAGCAGCTTTCAGTTTCTCTCACTCTTTCCCATAAAACCCAACAGCGCTACAAATTCACCAACAACAACCTGGCTTTATGTTACATCCTTATCTGGATTCAGTTTCCAGTCACTGCTTCTTATGTCTTTACCATAAGAAGGCATGCAATTATATGCAATTATCAAATTAGTTTTTCTTCTCAATCCTTTTGCCAGTGAAAGCATGCCATCCCTTTCTTAATCATTTCAATTGTACAGCATCCCCTGTGAGAAACATTTTCCTGAATCTTTTCAACACATAAACCTTCTGGACAATGTTTGAAAAATGGCCTAAATAATCACAGGCCATTAGTCTTATCTACTGGCATTCTTCAATTCCCTTTCTCCAGCCCAGGGTTGAAACCACTCTTGGCTGCTGCAGTGCAACACAAGTGCAGGCTCTGCTGGTACTAATCGGAGGCCACGATTAGGGCATCCTTTTCTGTTTCAAAAATAAGAGCTACTCTCATTATTTATGTATCTATTGTGTCTGAAACAGTCCACTGTGTGGAGTACTTGCTTTTCTTTTCAAAGACATCATATAGACAACAATCTGTGGTGCTTACTAGCTTTTTTTTTAAAATTTCCTTTCTTGAGAAGCTAAATTTTTAAAAGATTTTGAAGCACTATCATTTTAATGATTGACGTTAACTTGTGTTTCTTCAAGTCCTCCTGCCTGAAGAATGATGATACTGTTAAAAAGCAAGTGTCTCAAGACAGAGGTACCAAATTATACCATAATTTTAATACAATTAAACCATGATAGGATTCTAAAAATAATAAAAGAATTAATCCCTTTGTATAGAATGCTATTATTAATTAGAGATCAACAAACCACCAGGACTGGTTCACGTAACTTTTATTCACACGTAGAAAAAGTATTACAAAACGATTTATACAAGATTTTAATTTACATTCCTTAAAGGAGTATTTAAAACAGCACTGTAAGTCCCTAGACATGATACGTGGGCAGCCTAAATGTGGTAGTAGTGTATGTTTTCTGTTGGCTTGTACACCATTGCTTGCCACAGGCAATATAAGAAAGACCAATTTGGTTAAATTAAGGAAAAAAGTATATACACAATATACACATATATTTAAAAAGCACTCTCCATTTTTTCCTCCCAATTTGCTTGCAAGCTATCTGTCACTCATTTAAAGGAACGAGTATTTTTCTCTAGAGTTGCCGGACAAAAACAATTATACAAAGTGTAAATTCCAATGGGAAAACATACTTACTGTGGCAGATGCTGACAAAATTTTTGAACATAGCATTTTAAAGAATTGTTATTAGTGAAAAGTTAAATCTCCCCATGTTCTAAAAATATCTTGCCATATACTGAAATGCACATTGGATTTTTTCTATTTACAAAGTATATACAAAGAAGCACACATCTTTTCATGCACATGTAGTGAAAAATAAGTTTTGTCACTTCTTAAATATATGAAAGTATTCAAAGAAATTACTCAAAACTACTCTTATTTGAACATTAAAGTATTTAGCTGAGTAACTGTACTCCCTGTACAACTGTATTATTCTGTCAGTGACTGAATGGTGGTATTTACTGCTTTAACAAAAGAAAAAAATCACTTACATAATTTCTTCACTCACTTTGGTTTGCATTTGGTAACTGTTACTCACGATTTCTGCACACATGAATAATATCTCACTGGTGAAGAGCTGAAGCATCTTACTGCCTTGGCTGCCTCTAATGGCTTCACCTAGTCTTGTGCAGGTTCAACCTTCTACTTCAAAGCAGAAGTCTTTTTCCACTACAGAATATGAATACTGTCTCAACGTTTCCATTGCCACACAAACCACGTGTGGAAAGATGAGTAACATTTATTGCAAATTTGCATCTGTTTTGCTCCTTGCTTTGCTTCTGTCAAGGCACACTGGGTACTTTAAAGAATAGTTGCTAGTGTTTGTCACCAACAAGTTTGAGCCTGCTGAAGGTAATGAATCAGTAGAGGTTAATGGGATTACTCACAGAAGTGAAATCTATTTTAATGATAAAAATGGCTGCAGAACAAATGGTATTATGGGATGTAGTGCAACAAACTGTAGTTAAAAAAATCTTGAAGAACAGCAATGAGGGCAGTTCGTAATTTACTAGGTCTGCATGCAGCTTTGAAGATTCAATTCAGAGGTTTGGGGTTTTTTAATGTTATGAATTAATTTTTATATTTTGTGTGGGAAATTTGAATTTACACAATACTACAGTGAGAATGACAGAGTGACACAAATAAAAAAACCCCTTAAAATTAACGTGTTACTAAAAAATATTAGCAATAGTCTCGTCGTATGAATACTTTCATGGCACACCTGCTATAGTTTGACATTCTGATGTGACAGTTGATTACATTTATTTTGACAGCCAACAAGTGCTGTATTCCAATACTGAGACTACCAATTAAACACAACATCCCTATCTATATGGCTGACTTTCATTAAGCTAAATCTAATTTAAAACTAACCTCCTGCTATGTTTAACAAAACAATGCCCCTCACACAAATGTAATAACTGGATGGAGGGGACTTCAACCATACATACTGTAACATGCAAATTCTTTTAACTCCCCAAACTAGCTTATTGACTATTAGGTAATATAGAGTAAAAGCTTCAGTTTATCAATAGATGATCCTTGCAAAAATAGAAATGTTTATTTTTTAAGTCCTTCAACAGTAGAAAACTGATTTAAAATTAGAACCAGCCAAAAAAATTCCTAATGCATGCATAAATCTGCAAGCAGAATAACTGGCAACGTCTTGTCCCACGCCTTCAGACATCTCTAGCCATATTTAAGATACCCACTTAAACACACCGAAGTATTTATATTTCTTGCTGTATTTACATATACTTTTTAGCTCACGCTACTAGACTTTTTGAGAATCTGAGGGAACAGAAGGTTCTTTTTAAAAAATAATGTCATAAATCCACTTTCAGGGTTCTCCTAGGATGCTCCTTGAAGTTTCACTTTTCAGCTGTTACAGCTCAGATGCAACTGCGCAGAAGGTATGAAATGATGCCATTTTTTCCCAGCTGATTTTGAAACCATGCTACATCGAAGACCAGACTAACTTTGATGAGAATCTGCAGAGGAGCATAAGGGAAGCTTTCAGCTTTAGTGCTGAGAGGAATAGCTTGGTTTCCTAAAAGAAAGTGATAGAACAGTGGTTACATAAATTCATAAAAACACCTGTATGTACTTCTATACTTGACGTGATACTAAAAGAATACAGCTATACTTACTGCTTGCTTTAAAAATTCACCTAAGCCTGAAGACTGAAACTGTATTAAAACACCCATCTAAAAACTTCTATTTATGTGCACATAAATATATGCTATCTAACAATGAAGTATGGACCTATGCAAGACTATAATGCATCCACACATACTACAAAGACCATCCTTCCCTCAAAATACTTCAAAACTGCAAGAAAGATGAAAGGAAAATGGAAAAAGTGGGGTAGACAGAGATGAAATGATTTTCCTGGAGTTGTACAGCTGGGAGTTCAGCCTAAAAATCTCTCTCACATGAGCCTAGTCCTAGTCCTTTCCCTCAAATGCTCCTTAAATTTGTCCACCAAAGATGCATATATAATGATGCACTGTAGAGTCCAAATATGGAAAAATTGTGCAAACCAAATCAGTAAAGTCTATTAAAGGAAAAAAAGGAAGGAAAACCTAACCCTCCCAAACCATCTTGCTTATTCAGAATTATACACAAATCTCAGTAGTAATACATGGTACAACAAAACCATCAAAGAATATAGGATTTTGAAATATTAGAAAAGATGTCTACATACACATAGGAATCAGTAAGATAATTTACAATTTATATATCCTAACAAGTATGGTGAAATGTAAGTCAATTTTTATAGTGATACGTTGAAATTCTATGGTTCCTTACATCTAAAACCACTCTAAATAATATTAATCACATACCGGTTTAGTGGGGAAAAAAACCCCACAAACTTCTGATTTTTTCAATCTTGTTATGGAAATAAATTCCTTTTAAACATCAAGACAGCATTCAAGTTCCATGGATAACCAATGAAAAACTGCGACCTAGCAGCACTGAGATTTGCAGTCATAGTCACGTCACTGTCCCTTCCTATACATACCTAGAGGATAAGGCTATCACCTGATGATACTTGGCATAGACCAAAAGGAAACCATGACAGCTGCTATCTGACATATGGGCAGTCAGTGCCAGACATTGTTACAGACAAAACTATAGATTGTAAAGAATATACTGAGAAAAATACGTGTGACCTAGGTAAGGTTGACACTTTCAGTGACAGCAGTAGACTCGCAAGGTAATATACAAGTTCTATTGAAGTCAATGGCAAAAAAATTCTTGACTTAGCAGTCTGTTTACCTCACTTTCCTCCTCTTGAAAGCATGACCTGAAGAATTAAAGCTTAATTTACAAATTGCACTTACAGAATATGCGTATTTTTTTGTTAAATACTAATTACTTTCTACTTCTTATTTAAGAACAATATAAAAGCAGCATGCAAACCAAATGGAAGAGGATCAAAGAAAAGCAGTTTTGTTTCTGCAGATGACCCAGCATTTTCATAATTACAAACAGCGTAATTTTTTTATTTAAGTTTGCTGGATTATTATTAGTGGCAACTACTTCTGTTCCTGCCTTTGTGTACATGCACAAGAGCCTGTTTCAGATTTGCAGCCACAGCGTGTATAACCTTAAGTAATAACAGTACACATGCCATAATTTGGGATCCTTTCACAGATTAGCTACTTGTTGCTTCAAGTTATTTCCAGTAGTAGGAAGCATAATTTTAAAATTACAGAGCACGGCTAATATTAAAAAAGATATAATGAAGCAGTAGCAGAGTGACTTTTTATGCGGTAAAGATGATTGCTTATCACCTCTTCTCATTTTGACCTCAGAACTGCATTTTCTCTAAGCTTTTATAGATGAAATTATATTTTATAGACAAACTTATGGAATTTATCTGATGACATGGGAATACGAATGGCATGGAAAAGCATTTGAGAGTCTCTCTTCTGTTTCTGCTGCGGCTGTAGTAACTTCACAGAGAAGGCTTTGTAAATATTTTTGGATGAACACTTTCACATCTTTTATGCTTTGTATACAACAACAAAAGACGAGTCCTCAGTTCTTCCTTCATAAACAAAGACTAGACTCACATAATAGTTTGGTCATAAGGCTATTAAGCTTATTTTTCCCCCTGAAATTTAGTAATAAAAAACCCCACCTGATGAAAGCTGAGTGGTGCCTCTGTATTCTGGTTCATATTATCTCAACATTATAGTTTGAGTAATTACAACTTTCAAATTCTGTCAATGATTTAAAAACGTGAACTTTTTACAATTCTATTTTTACCTAGCTAGCTCTACACGCCTTGAGTACTTATTCTCACTCCTTTGTAGTTGTGTTTTTTTACCTCTTTATCAGTCTGTAGAGTCATTTGCTGTTCCATTACGCTTTGTTGTTGGCTGGGTTTCAGCAGCCGCTGAGTTCTGAAGTGATGAAATTTCTATGCATGTTCTGTGTTTGGAGATTTCAAAGGACTTTGCAACATTTCCATCAAGAGACTTAGCTGAAATAAGTACTTCACTTAGTTCCTGGTCATTATCCAACTCAACAGTGGCTGCATTTTCAGTCTCAGGGCTGCAGGATTTTGCAGATCCTCCAGCTAGTTCTGAATACGATTCACAGAAAGAAATGCTGTCACAACAAGCTGAGTTTTGCATAAGGGGCCAAGCATCTGAAATGTCTCCACAGGTAGAGTGTGAAAGGGAACCAAGGAAGGCAGGAATCATTTCTCCAACAGAATCAGAAGCCCTGCAAAAGCATAAAAGACACATGGTTTCAAAAGCATTCCAGAAAATATTATCAGTATTGTAATTACTGTCATCAGTAATTATAGGTATTTCATGAAGATTTAACAGAGCTATATTAAGCTAGTAATCTAGAGGCATCGTGTACAAACAAATTCTTTTGAAAAGGAATACAGTTTGTTTCTCATTGGGAAATGATGAAGAAAGCTCTGGAGAACACTACTAAAGGTAAAGAGGATGCCTAGAGCCCTTCATACTGTGAATGCAAAGGTCTAGAAAATATGAACTACAGTTGAGGTTGTTTATAGTCTAAAGAACAAAAAAATATGATAGAAAAATACTATAGTAGTGTTCAGATACAAAGACTGTTGCAAAGAGGAAGGAATTTATTTGTTCTCAATGCATGCGGTGTGTGTGAAGACAACATAAAACATGATTAATTTGCAGCAAGAAAGATGTTTGGGAAGACTGTGGAATCTCCAGAACTAGGTTTTATCTCCCCCCAAAACAGGCTAGACAAGAATCTAATGGACATAAAAGTAGTACAGTGGGTTCAGACTGGAAGATGGGAATAGACAACAAGATTGCTTGAAACTTCTGTCTGTGATTTCACACTGAACATGCGTTCACTTCAGATTTTTTGTTTTTTTCTGTCTAGCCTTCAAACTATGGGAAGTTTTTCTCCTGTTATATTTCATTTGGAGAGGACATAATATCAAAGGGCAAGGATTTTTAATTCTCATAAGGATTATTTTTATTTTATGGGAAATGGAAGAAGAACATGGAAGTAGAACATGGAAGTAGAACATGGAAGTAGAACATGGAAGTAGAACATGGAAGTAGAAACTCAGTGGTATCTCAAGTGTATTTAAAGTGAAGTACTGACATGCCTGTATCAGACATGACGATACTGACATGTCTGAGAGCACTATACATGCCTACCTCTGTTGAAAGCCCAGTAATGTTTTTTACTATCATATACCAAAACAAGTATTATCAAAACCAAAAAGATATACTAACATGTTTTACTTCCAAAAACTGTCTGCAGATTTATAAAACTGCAAAGGATATATTAAGTCTGACATACAATAACGATTTGTGCGACAAAACTCATTCCACATTAACATTGCCTATAACATATTTAGCCTTATTTCCAAAACCTGATGCTTTAATAGCTTTGATATATACACAAAGCATTTCCATAGATGAGGCCAGAAGTCAGGACACTGCACCACAATTGAAGGAAATATATTATTCTAGCACAGGAAACTGGAGCAAACTACTTTCTACCAAAAGGAACCACAGAATCTTTGATGTCCCCACAGCATGGATATAACATTTCTTTTTAAAGCCTTAACCAAAAGATCCCTCACAAAGTATACAACTCTCATCAGCCTTGGTAGTATACAAGGATAACTCAAGCTTGCTGGTATTTAAACAAGTTGTTACAGAAAATTTAGGTATTTTGTATCTTGTACGTAGGTCACTAAGTCACTCTGCATAAACAACATCTATGAAGAAGCTGCCTCTACATTTTTAGTTACATTTGGCCATAAGAACAAAACAGCTGGAAACCAATTTAAACCTTATATGGAAAACAATTCTAGTTAAAAGAAATAAACACATCCTGTGTTAAAATCTGTAACCAGGAAACTCTGAATGACACCATAAATTTTATATATTTAGCTCATGGCACTGCTGTAGAAATAACTGCTCTACTACTATATTTATATCCAGGTGGTAGGGAGAAAATAATCGTTACAATCTGGCAGAAATTCAGAAATACTAGCTATTTCAAATCTCACAGTCATTACGAGTTCTCAAAAAAGAAAATCTTCACAACACTTCTAAATTGTACCTCAGTCCACCCAGATTCACAGGTTTATGCAGCACCTTGCTAACCCATAGCAGAAGAGGGCATCACCAAAGCATCTAAGGTACCAAGAGTAAGAGGAAGACTATCTGCTTGTGAGAGGTCAGTCACTTCTTCAGAGGAACTGATCTATCAAGTCAGTATTTATTAAGTAATACTTAAAATACATTTTTCACTATAAACCTGGTTTTGCACAAAATGGGTGGATATGGCTACAGTTCATCAAAATCCCTCATTCCATTCCGAACAGCTGTTCTATCTGTATAAGTATTAACTTGACTGCATAAAAAATACTTAATGTTTAATAGACATTTATAAAACTAAGTTACCTTTCATTAAGCGTAGTCTGTGAGTGGAAAGCACAACTGTGGCTGCTGTGTTCCATGCTACAGGTTTCATCACAGCACAGTGATGGAATCAAGTGAACTGGTCCTAAGGAATAAAAATTAATTTAATAATGTTAAAAGCGTTAAAGCTCTGTATGAACTTAGTCTCTGTACTCCTTCAAAGCTTGAGTATTACTTTGCCAGTTACATTACAGTGTATAGACTGACAAAAGAGATTTTACTGCAAAAATTGGGTTCTTTAATGTATTACTTTAAAATCAAGTTACTTACAAAAGCCAAGCCCTTCCTCCAAGAGTAATATAGATGCCAGTCAGGAGTATCTACTTCTAAAATTAATTTGCTTTTCAATTGGATATGTGTGACAGGAAGTACCACATTCTGAGTTAACATATTAGGATGCTATTTAAGCCTGTGCTGTTGTGCTAAATTATGTATTTGTTAATATCAAATGCATCTGTTCTGATATGACTTCACAAAATCTCAATGATTTGAACTGTTCCGACTGTTAATGTCCTTTAGCGTTCATATCATGTTCTTAGATACGGTCTGGTAAATCCTTCACAGTAATTTGAGTCTCAAAGCCAGATGCATTGCTATTTTTATCAGAAAGAAATGAAATTAAAGGAAAAATGCTTTAAATGTCCAAGTGAAGGGTCACTGGAACAAAACCAGGAAAAAAATCATAACCAAACTGCTATTTAGAAATTCTATCTGCTTATTAAGAAATTAGCCCAAGACAAAGAGTAGTTTCACAATGTTAGCTCTGTAGTTAAAATGTCACAACTCAAGTGTTAGATAAATGTTCATCATGCCATAAAGTCACCTTTTAGTAGACCAAACATACCACATGTCTGTGATGTTCTTCTCTGGCACTGGCAACATGCTCTGTGGTCATATTCATTTAGCCGTGGTCTATCAAAACATGACAATTCAGAGCCATTGTAGTGAATGTCTTGTGATCTCAGAGACCCTTTGGACAAAATGAATAAAAATATATATTAGTAAATGATACCTTTTTTCCTGTTCATAGCCTCCTGTCTTCACAGAACGCTTGACTGTCACACTACGCAATATTTCCACACATTTTCCGACTGAAAGATCTGAGGTTTCACATAATGCGCACAGATTTTGCAAAGAACCCTAGAACAGCTGGTTCAACTACAGCCTCTTCTAGGAAGCATCTTCTAATCCGCTCTTATTTTGATGATTTGAGAATGTAGCGTATTCACTGTTATCTTTTCTCAGTGTTTAACAATTCTCAGTGATTCCCATACAAAATTTTCCACATTCAGCTTCCAGCCACAGGGAATTTGTTTACGTTATCTTCAAGAGCTTTATATTAACAGCAGACTTCCTTTAATCTGTATAATTGTAGGCCAAGGCAAACGAGTTACTAAACTTCACTAACTCAAGTTTGAATTCACTATGTCTGAATTTCTCAAAACTTACGTTGTAAAGCATCTTCTAGGTTAGGAACAATTCTTACAAAGCCTCTCATCTTTTTTTTTTTTTTTTTTTTTTGCTTGTGCTGTAAGCAGTAATAACATGAACTCTTTCTAGATATTACTCTTCTTTGACATCCAGGATTCATTAGAAGCTATAAAAATACGTTAATACAATGCTTAAAAATTATAAATGGGAACTAGAATGCTTTTGACTTTTCTCTTTCTTAATTTAAATGAAAAGGCAGAAAAATTATTATTATGCACAAACTGAATTACATGGATAAGCTGTTACGGATTTTTAAAATCTAACTGGCTTAGGCATTTAATTTATCTTGAATACGCCCATAAAACCAAAATTGTTAATGACAAATCTGCTATCTACACTGGCCACATCTTGATGAGCTAATCTGTGTTTCACAATAGCGTGTGATGCACAGATCCTCCAAGCTGGTATTTCCACATCGGCATTGCAACTCTATAATGGCGCCCCATCTTGGATTCCGGATGGTCCAAATATGTCCGTATAGCATCTAACAGAGTATGGCACAGAATTAATGCAGCTGGGCTATTTCTGGACAGCTGCACAGTGTTTCCTCAGTAGAAGCTGGAGTACCTACACTGAGCTGACAAACTTGTATGGACTCTTGGGCTTCTGCTAGCTTGTTCATCTTAATGCTAAACCCACTTGAATGCCGGAGACATTTCATTTATTTACCTACAGAGAGATCTGGCAAACTAATACTGGTATATAAATAGCACAAAGGAACAGTAATAACTGGAAACTCACAGCTTGGTTTCTTCTCCATAAACTGCCTCTTACAATAGATAACGCAAAGAATAAGGAGAGCTAAGAGCACTGTTGCAAGTGCACTGCATATAACAGCTGCTAGAGCAGTGTCTCGAGGACTGGAAGCAGTTGAAGGGATCTTCACAAGATTTACTTTGGTGGTACCTGAAATATAATTAAATAATAATTAGTTAAGGCAAACTGTACAAATTTCATAAATATAGTCATGTAAATGAAAGTCTGGGAAACAGAAGAGGTTTGTAGCATAGAAAAAAAGATGTTCCATCTGCTAAAGTATAAATATTAGTTGCACACATGAACAGCTATGATTATCAGCAAACACATTTATGAAAAAAATCCTTAAAAAATACAATGCAAAATGAATGATAATGAGCGGTGATGCACACAAACGCATTCCGACTGTCCATGAGAATGGAATGAGGTCTTCACCACGGAACCAAAGATCTCTCAATTTTTAATGTCGGATGATTTTAATATGGAGAAAATTTCCTCGTGTACAGTTGACAGAGCTATCCACCAGAGGGAGTCACAAATACCTAACTTCCCTTAATAAGGAAAAACTCAGAACTGAGACACCCACAGAAGTTCCAACCCTAGCTAAGGTATCATTTTTCTTGGTTGTGTATACAATAACACCATGGTCATTTCCAAGATCAAACCCAGGATTTCAACTGTGCTTTGTTTTATTCAGTGATGTTTTCAAAATACAGGTAATACCTCTAGTAAAAGTCAACAGATTGACTTCATACCTGTATTAGTAAAGACTTAAACAATGTTTCCAGCTTTGAATAAACACTGACACTTTTAGGTGGAAAGTGAAAACGATTTTTAAAGTATCAAAATTTAACTACAACTACTGAAACTATCTTAAATTACAAATGGTCTTTTCAAATCAAATTCTTTTTAAGAACTTATGAATTTTGATAGCTCATCTATTTCAATCTACTTGGAAGTCCACATCAATATTATTTTATGAGAAAAAGGAACAAACATTGAGTATTCCTCTGACAGCAAAATTTTAAAACCCACAAACCATATTTTATTAACTTATAAAAATAAGTTAAATGTGCCTATCTAACCCAGAAAATATTTGGTTAAAATCTAAAGACTGTAATTTCCTAAGAAATGGTCCACGCAGTCATAAGTTTAAATTGGGAGATAAATGTCTGACAGAGTATATTAAAATCACTAATCAAATTGTACATACACACAATTGTTTGATACCTTAACTCCAATATAATAGCAGGAAAGAACTTACTAGCTTAGTGCAATCAATGGAATTTATTAACCAGGAATAAATTTCTGAAATAATTACGGTATTTCCTCTACACACATCAAACGTAGGCACCAAAGTGTTTACAATACCATATTGCTTTGTTATAATGTCCAGACTGCCAAAAAGCTAGGTATTTTGAAAATAAACTTCATTCCATCCAGTTCTAAGTCTTTGGACCACTTAACACCAAAGAAAATATTAACTTCTAAGAAATAAAGAATCCAAAACTAAAAAATGTTGGACACACAACATTAAACAGTTTATGTGTATTATAGTATCATGTAGTTGCTGGTAAGTGGAGAGGTCAGATCATGGCTGTTATCCAGAAGAAAGAATGTTTAGTTATTAATTTCCTGATTTCAACGTGAAGAGAAACAAGTGTTACTGCATTTACATCTACTTGAGTATTTCCATTTACCTTTTGATTTGTACTATTACATTCCACCATCACATCAAAAGTGTGAAGAGCAAATTTATAGCAAACCTTTTTACATCCTTTTAACTTGCCAAACTGGACAGTGGAGCTACTGGGGAGAGTCCAATGAAGGGCCACAAAAATGACTGAGGAACTGAAGCCTCTTTCCTACGAGGGAAGGCTGAGAGAGCTGGGACTGCTCAGCCTGGAGAAGAGAAGGCTCGGGGAAATCTCATCAATGTGTAAAAATCCTTGAGGGGAGTGTGCAAAGAGGACAGAGCCAGGCTCTTCTCAGTGGACCAGAGGCAATGGGCACAAACAGAAACACAGGAGGTTCCCTCCGAACATCAGGGAACACTTTTAACTGTGAGGGTCACTAAGCACTGGCATAAATTGACCAGAGCCATCACGCAGTCTCCATCCTTAGAGAAGCTTAGAAACCATCTGGACATGGCCCTGGGAAACCAGCTCTAGGTGAGCCTGCTTGAGCAAAGGAGTTGAACCAGATGATCTCCATAAGTGCCTTCTTACCTCAACCATTCTCTGAGTTACTAAAATACAGCAGACCTCAAAGCTCAAGTCAATGAAGAGACTGAAGTCTCCTACATGAACTAGAAATACATTCTGAAACTGTCCTTGTGGTGAAATGTTATCATTTTCATTATCATAGCAGACAGTCTATCTATTATTTTTGTTTCAAGTAACAGACTAAAATTGCAATTCAGGGTCTTGGGTACTTTTAAAGAGTTGCTACCTGTCCTTCTCTATGTTCCTTTGTAGTTCTTATTACTCACAGAGCTAATCTCTATGACCTCTTTCCCAGATCTTCACTGTTACTTAAAAGAAAAAGCAACCAGTGTCATAATCTTTTGACTGTAACTGAATGCTCTTGGCCGGAATATTGCAATATTTCACAGAGAAAACCTTTCATTCAGCTTCCAGGATTCTTGCAGCTGTAGTTTTAAGCTTATACTTTTAACAGACTGTGGAAATTTCTGCATGGTATGTGAAGTTCCAGGACATAATTCTGGGAGAAGCAGTAAACCTGTATTTTAAAAAAAGCCGTCTATACAGCAACACGTGCTTCGCTTTGGCATGAAAATCAAGTACTGTGCTTTGATATCAGGTTTTCGATTTAACTCAATTGCCTGATCTAGTCTTTAGAAGGTTAAAGACAGCCTGCACAAGTATTTAAAAACAAGACAATAAAAAGCTGATCAGGACATCTTCAAATATTTTTCATATCAATATACTTACTTGTATAAGTGTACCTACCTAGAAGCATTAAAGAGTTAGGCCTTCAAAGAATCATAGAATTGTTCAGACTGGAAAAGACCTTTACAATCAAGTCCATAATTATAAAAAAAGAATTATTGATTTTGAAAGCAAAATTAGAACAAAAGCACTGGAGGTGCAGCTCCTCTATTTTTGCCTCTCTTCATTTGCTCACAAAAATGTACCTACTTTCAAGTATAATTACACATTACATATTCTGGGAAATTATAAATTATATGTATTTATTTAATGCCCATCAGCAATAGCCAAACTGGAAATACAGTGATTTTATTTTAAACAGGGATGGCAAAAGTTTAAATTTATTTTAGCCATCTAGTTATTTAAGATTTATTTTATTTGGTGTTTTTATATATATATATATAATTTTTTTAATAGAGAAAGCCATTTTCAATTCCTGAGAATGCCTACCACTCCTCTTCACCTTCAAAGAACTTTTTGGAATAGCTACTGTGAGCAGTCCATTGTAGTGTAGCTCTAATTATAACGATAGCGATCTTCCCTGCAGAGCCCAACATTTCAGAAGTGGATTGCTATTGTAGAAGTAGCCGTTGGGCATTGCTGAACTCTGCTTTTAGTGTTACTCAAGATATGTATGCATTTTCATAAACTCTCCCTTTCTTTTCAGGCTTACAGACTTAATGGTCCCATTTCAGTAAAGCAAGGAGGTGCACTTTAAACTTCAAACTTGTACTTACATTTATTAAATGATTACATGATTTAATTTAAATATGGAATTAAACACTGTGAATTGGACATGGTACATTAAGAAAGGACGGAGGAGGTGCACCCTTTTATGATTCTTGAAAGCATATGCATATTATGCATCACAAAAATAAAAGAAAAAGTGTATTTTATTTAAGAAACAGATTTCCTTTTCTAAGTCTCAGTTCCAAGATATTCTGGAAATGTGCTAGGACTAAAGAAAAATTACCAAAATACCAAGATGCCTCCTGGATAATTTTGATCGGTAAGCCTAAATACACATTCTTCGCTTAATTAACCAATAGTACATCGTAATACCATTATATGCAAAGGTGTGGTTGTTAAAATCAACTGAAGTTTCTGTTAATCCAAGATGGTTAAATAGCAGTAACTCAGCTAAATATGGAACATATGAAGCCCAGCTGTATCTATAACTTCTGCCAATAAACAGCATAGTTGGATTTTTGGCCTATTATGCCAAACAATCAGAGACAGGTAACATGTAAAAAGACTTCTTCTATCACTTGTTTCATGTTTATTTTCTCAGATATTTTTTTTTTCGGAACCACGATTAGTAACAGTTACTACTGGAATCAGCATGCCTAAAAGAAAACTTTCTGTGGCAGATTAACTATGTGAAAACAGAACTTGCAAAATGTTACGTTTCTTACATGGATATAATAAGTAATAATATAATAATAAAATAACAATTACCAAAGTTGAGGAGGCTAAAATGTGCAATATTATGTTTGGGTTTTCTTTCTTACCATGGCAAGTAAGTCCATGCTAAACCAAAGAAGGTCTACTCAGTAAAACAAAGCTCATCAAAACATCAACAAGGATAGCGGTACCATAGTAACATTGGATAGAGTGCCATCTTTTACAATCAGGATTGAAAATAGGACACAAAGGCAAAATGAAATGTTGTTAATTCCTGAAATATAGATATTTCTGGTCAAGAGAAGGGAAAGGAGCATTTGCCAATTATAAAAAGTGTTTGCCCATTATCTTTACATTGATTGGCCCAAGTCAATGGTATCAGCCTTAATTTGACAAGCATTAAAGGCTCAGACATACCCTCAAGTCACAATAATTTAACAAGTTACTGCCTGTCAGCTAAACTGCAGTGGCCATCTGTATGTGCGCTCTTGATCCATGAAAAATTCAAGGCAACGTGACTCGTCTTGAAACTCGTTCATTTTGAAAAAGTTTAAAAGATGTTTATGTTCCTCTTAAAAAAAAGGGCAGTACCTCTACCTAGTCCAAAATAAGCAAAAGAAACGTATTATGTATACACATGATGTGTGTATATATAATTCAGGTATCTATAAAAAATACATGTGTAATACTACTGAGCATTAACGTCAACGGAAAGTAAGTTGTCTTGAGTCTACTTCTGAGTCTTTACAAAGCAGCAGATTGCCTCCTTTCAAGGAGGAGGTAAGAAACTTTATTAAATATTACTGCTGGAGACTGTGGTAAACACTGGAGAGGGAGAGTCTCCCAACATCTGTTAAAGGACAGCCATTTGCGTGCATGGCCTACACCCAAAAGTTCATCATGTCAAACCACATTTTTCAAATGTACTCCAAGTGCTGACTTTAAAGCCTTTAGTTTCCAAGTTAGTGCCCTACAACTTCTTTGTTGTATTTTGCTGGTTTTGTTATTTTTTTAATAAATGTACCAAAAAGCCCTAGGGGAGAAAATGACTATTCAAGTATTTATCCATTGTTTGGAAATCCTGAGAAATGTGCTTATAAATTAAAATCTTTGGAATTTAATTTGTTCATTTCCAAGACCATTTATCTTGCACTGAGTATTTTCACAAACTCCCAACTGCTGACAGCCTTTTATGTTTAAAATGGTGAAACGATTACACCACGTATATGAATTTAAAACATATATGAACTCCATAGTACTGGACACACCCCACTACGTCTGTAGGGCATACTCAACCCCTGTAAGATGCTTTTCTTCTTGTAATTAAGGGATGTTAATTCTTGGTACTACCATGGTCATCTAAATTGAACTGATATATGGGCACAAAAGCAATGTTGTTTCATACACAAAACTTTCACCTTTGAGAAGTGGCCATTAAAAATACTACTACAGGAGAATAAAGCCACAGATCACTGGTGCCCTCATCAAATAACCTGAAAAAAAAAAAAAAATGGGAGGAAGTGAGATAATATCTGTGTCACTGCTGAACTACATATTCTCCCTGCTCTCCGCATCACGTGCTCCCCCCCCCCCGACATAACTAGTTATCAATGTGAAAAGACAGCAAGCACGCCTCTCCTCGGTAGATTGGAAATACCTAGTATCATCTGTTGGCACAAAGTATATATTGTTGTTAATGTAACTGTGGTGGTGTCAGCAACTACCTTTCTGACTTTTGCTTCTAGCAGCTCACTACACACTTCTGACAGTTGTGGTGCCTGATACCTATTTGGCAGAAAATGCAATTTCTTTCTCAGGTGTTTTTCATGTATTAGATCAGTATCACATAAAGTTTGTGTCAGAATATATGAGATTGCTAGATAGAGCAGAAAACCCATTTCCATACTTCACTTGTAACCTGTACTTTAAACCAAATTCTTTCCTACACGTTTTGTGAAGAACACAGTATTTTATGATATTCCCTTGTTCAAATCCAACTACAGAATGCATCCATCTCACCCAGGCTATGAAAGTTGCTTTGTCTTTTCAACAGAAGATTGAAGGAGAAAGTAGTTCTTTTGTATTCATATCTGCAGTTTTATTCCATCTTTAGGACTACTTAATTACAGAATAAAACCAACCTGGTGCAGTATTTGAGTCAATTAAGTCTGTTTATGACAGTTACTGCTTGTATACATACTCTATCACTCTCAGTTCCAAAACACTTACACAAGGCATTACCCACAGGAGCAGCAGAAGAGTCTGTATTGCCTAAATGCACACCGTTTTCAAGTGGGTAA
This sequence comes from Falco naumanni, assembly GCF_017639655.2. Lineage (NCBI taxonomy): Eukaryota > Metazoa > Chordata > Aves > Falconiformes > Falconidae > Falco > Falco naumanni. Next base: position 17,872,262 of record NC_054055.1, read on the forward strand.
CTACTGCCATTACCTGTTTTCTAAAGAAGAAGTCCACATAGCTTTTAGAATCTAACTATACATTCACTAGTTAAATAACAAAGGCATGTATGTAAATGTAAGAACAAGCATGTCTAAAGGTTGTTTCTTTAGCCAACAGAAAGTAACTCACTCTCATTAACCAAAAGTGTAACTGAACATCGTGAAACCCATGTATACTGGTTACAGATCTGTTCAGAAAGGTTCAAACAAGAACTTACAGTCGCTGTGTGATGAGCTCGTAGATTGATGCATGGATTGAAACATGACAGCGTGAACAGATCCATGCTGTAACCATGGCTGAGGACTGGCAGGATAGCTATAACACTTTTTGCCCTCACTTGGGCAGGGAACATACACACTCTTGAAGTTACGCACTGCTGTTCAAGTGCAATTGCCACATACATCCACAACCACTGAAACTGGTAAGGTACTACATATATGTATTTCTATAAATCCCAGTAAAGTAAGAAGTGAATTGTAAATCTATTATACAAGAGTTTTCGCCTCCCTCTGATTCAATGATAAGTAATTTCTTACACTTCACTGTCTACCCCAGTTATTTCCTTCTTTGTCCTTGTTCAGCTGTGGTAAAATCCAGGGAGCAGAACAAAAGCTTGCATGACAATTGCAAGCCTGTATCTCTAAAATTGTTATTACAAACTTTGATAAACATCATTAATAGTCTATGCAGTACAGTTTCAAGAGCTATGTTATTTTTCTTGCTTTAATATGTTTTGTAAAGACAGTAACAGTACTCAGCTACTTCATTTCTGCCTGCAGACTGGATACCTGTTTTGTCATCAGAATCACAGGGTATATTGGGATAATTTTCAGTCACAAAGTTTTTATAGCTTTAGACAACAGGGACTGTACATTCAAATAAAGAATTATATAAACGAGTGATATGGTACAAAACCTACTATATTTGAGTATCAAATTATGTGCAGGGTCATTGCTTATTTTGCTTAAAAAGGAAGTTTTTGACTTGGCCCAATAATCTAAGTTCAGAGATCTAGATGTTCCAGCAGTGACAGAAATTTCAATAAAATTTTAGTACCTTTCCCCTGTTGCCTCCTGGCCTACAATTAAAATACAAAATAAAGCAGCAAGGAAAATGAAATCCTGATGGTTAGAGACATCTCTCCACTTTTCAAAAATCTCTGTCACATACTAACATTTTTATTACTGACTATGCAAGAAGATAAATGTTAAGGAAATTCTTCCAGCTATTAAAAATCCCATGCAAAATGAGCCTACTTCTAAGATGTGACAAATAAGAAATCAGTACTGAAAGAGATCTGGAAATACATGTATGGGTGCACCTGCATTCAATACTGGAAGAATTTATTACATTGAATTTTAAAAAGGTTATTTCTCAATTGAGAGAATGTATGCAAAATGAAATACAGAAGTCCCACAACTCCCAGATAAGCTTTTGAATAATCTAAAAATCAATGCAAATCTAAAACTGATGCCACTGTATTTTGGTATCCATTCTGAAGAGTGACAAAGGACCTGATCTTTTGGCACAGGTCTTAAGTATGTAATAGTTAAGCCCTAAAATCTGTAATTTTAAAATCCACGGTCTCTATCTGTGAAACCTGTATTAGATCACATACTTCCTATCCAGTGCAAAGTTAAACACAGAATACAACCTGAAGGATCTGTCACACTGAGTAACATGGTACCTAAAGTCACCATGCTCAGAATACAGATGTAGAAACGTGGAGAAGGACACTAAAACTTTATTCTTCCCATAAATTACTCAGAGTGGCAGAGAGGGGCTTCCACCTTCTCTTAAAACTCTCCTGAGAAAAAAGAATATCTGGGGTCTTATTTTAAAATTAAATCGAGGGGGGAGAAATCACTGAGCACGGCTTGTAACATCTTTCAGATGCAACTCTTGAACAGTGAAGTTTCTGCCTTCTGTAAAAGCTTAAGAGCCCTCTGGTGAGAAGCAGGAGACACAGGTTCAATTGCCTTCTCTACCACTTCCATGGAGATTTGTTTCAGCCACTAGGCTATAAACTGAGCTTGGTAAAAGCTTACTTCTCTCCAATTGAATATGCTCAGTTGTAAAGCTTCAGCAGAAGTAATAAGGACCCCTCTCTTTGCATAGCCAACAGTCACGTGAAATGTAGAATGCAACAGAATTAAATAAACTATACTTAGGCTTGCCCACCACTTTTTTCCTGGTTATAATTATGTTAAAATATCACTAATTTAGGTTAAATTCTCCAGGCAAGTCAGCTACTTCTGAATGCCGCGTGGCTGTCGGTTTGGGGAGTGGGTGGGTGGGTGGGGTTGGTTTTTTGTTTTTTAAAATATAACTGTTAGCCATCTCCACACATTAGGGGGAAATATGTCTGTACTGTGGAAAACACAGAGTACATTTATATAATTAAGACTGTTTCATAATACACACAACTGGTCTGAATTATGGTTCTGAATTAAGGTGGAAGAGCTGCATAACCAATCCTACTAGTATTTTTTCATGTTTAACTTTGCAACCTCAGCATCTTTGAAGAAACACTTTTTTGGTAAATAATCTGAAATGCATGGGATTGAACATAAATTTTCATAATTTTATAACATACAGCCTTAACACCTTTAGAAGCTGTACATTCACCGCCAGCTTATTATCATACTGCAAGTATTAAAGTCAATGTCATGAATTACTGTAGACAAAGTTTCCTACTGTGCAACTGTAAGCATGCACATGCAGACTACAGTACAGACGAAAAAGCTTTGAAGTCAGAAATAATAATAGCTTATAAAAAGAAGTTTTTAATTTACAACTTAAAGTTTTGGGGATAAAGTCAAGTCATACAGAACAAAAGGGTGCTGTGTACAAGGTCCTTGTTTTGTTACGTGACTTAATTTGAAACACAGCATCTTCCCTCTTTAACGGAAATCAGTGGGCGTTAGTTGTGGAATACAGAAGATGCTCTGAAAAGTTATCTTTGAAAAGGCAGGCTCTGCTGGAGAGATTCATTTGACCAGAAGAAACATCTGCTTCTGAGGGAGTCACCTGAACCTCCACTGCACGGGGGGTGGGGAGAAAGGCTCTTTTAGGGTCCAATTGAACAGATTTGTTTTAAATACCTCCCTTGATCATTCCTCTTCACTGAATCTAGAGTGAGCCTAAGGTCACCAGCTTACAGAGGTGGCCATCATAGATATCCACAGTCAAGAGGCAGGCATCCTACTCTGGGTTTGTCATGTAAGGATGCACAGTTTTGAGCACCTTTGACTGTTTTGACTTCAATTTCTCTGTTACAGTTCATTAAATTTATAACAGACACTATACATTTTACACCACTTCTATTGTAAAGACAGAAGTCAAAAACAACTGCAAAATTTCTAACAACTGTTTTACAGTGGTAGAACCACAAAAAAGCCCAGCGGTAATCAGTAACTCATATTCTCCATGGAATATAAAATAGCGTGTAGCAAGTAAGGCCAGACATGGAATTACAGGTTTTGCCTATCCTGTGCTTTAAACCAATAAAGGCCCAGCAGGGAATAACGCATGCAACAATGTAAATAAAACCTGTACCAGAGCGACTATATACAAAGGAATCTAATTATGGTTACAGGCCTCAATTCTGGCACATTCTAACTTTGGAAGTTTTCCCAGAATGGAAGCTTTGGTTTGTAAGAAACATTTCATCAAAGAATAAGAAAATTATTTTTATTTTTTTTTTAATTTTTAACTTATTTAGCAGGAGTGAAAAAAAAATAAGCTACACTCTAAAAAATTCAATTTTCCTCCTTGAAATTAAAAAAAGGCAAGAGGAAAATCAGGTTTTAGGTAAGAGGAAGACAGATACAATCATTCAATGTTGAATTTGCAGTTTTCATCTAATGCGGTATTGGCATCTAGATAAAACTAACTTTAGAAGTCTGAAGGTCTAAAGACAAAGTGAGAGCTACTCACCTTAGGCTCTTTCTACAACAGAGCCAGAAATAGAAGTCTCCAGAGAAGTAATTAATCTGAGATGGCTTGAAAGACTGCTTAGTATTAGTCATTGAAGCTTACCTTATCTGGCTTGCCTGAACTCTTGAGGTACCTAATTCTCTCCACTGATTATCAGTGGGAGTTTGGGCTGACAGCTTCAGTGTTAAGCAGTAACTTTTATATGCCTAAATTAGGGTGCATTAACTCCAGCCTCCATTTCCACATGTGGATATGGTAACTATAAATTACATTCAGTAGTATGCACATACAATTATACTACTGGACTTCAATGATAATAAAATTGTTGGATACAAACCTTTATTTAAGAAAGCTGCAACAAAGAGCTAATCTTTTTAAGAAACAGTCACAGCCTCAAAGGCACATGTCACTGCCCCAAAAAACACTTGAGATCACTCTATGATCTTTGTAAAAGAGGAGGTTGGCAGTGCACTGCTTTAGCACAAGTGAACCAGTAAGAGTGAGAATGCGTGAGGCCAATCACACAAAAAATTAAAGGTGAGTGAAGCAGAGTACAACTGGAATGATACAAGTGATTATTAGCAACATTAGATCCTTCTATTAGGTTGTTCCCAGCTCATGAGGCATTTGTTTATAATGAGAAATTACAAGGCTCTCTGTGCACAACTCCTGTTTTAAAGCTATCACATCTTACCCTATTTCAGTACATTCCAGTTCTCCAGGTAATTCCAGTCCTCTGGAGTGATATTTCAGTGTTCTTTTGCTTGACAATGATTTTCTTAATAGAAAGTTGGTAATATGGAAATTTTCAGCCTAGATGGATTCCGTTTTCTACTGTATTTTTTTTTAAAAAACAAGAAATGTAAGAGAAACACAGCCTAAGTATTTTGTAGCCGAGCAACATAGCCAACAGTATCTACCAGCACAAAGTAGAATAAAAACCCCCAACCCACTACTTTATATTTGTTTAGCAGTATTTTATTACTCACATCAGTCACAACTTTGACTCTGTACCCAAAAGCCATAGCACTCAGCATGTGTTTATACCTTAGGCACCAAAACTCACTACTGTTGAAGTGGCGCTAATGCAACCATTCTCAGAATTGGCTGGGTGATTATGAGAGATAAATTTAAACTAGTAGTTTCAGTTTGAACACAGCTTAAAAGCATGTTACTAAATCCATACATTTAAAATAGTCCAACACTTCTCTAGTTAGAAGAGGTGTAAAAACAAAAATCTGAAAAAGATCACTGAAAACCTGTAAATACTGCTTATTTTTTCGGATTACCCCTAAACACAATACAGTTAAAATTAACTGAAAAAAAGTTTTGCAGCTTTACTGCAACTTATGCAATACTGGAATAACTTTGATCAACTTAATGGCCAAGTTAAATAACAACCTTGCAAACCCACTCCATACAATGAACAGATAATTGCTCATAGTCACTGCAAGATTGGGCTAAAGGGCTAACCACATTAGTAAGTACGCATAAGAAAAAAACCATAGGAAATAGTACTTATTCAGTACAGGTCAACGATTAGCCCCTTCTCTAACTCAGGAATTTCAAGTTCACTTTAATCTAGTGTAATTGAGCTAACCAGCTCTTACATTAAAAAGTAATGATTAAGTTAAATTTCTTGCAGACATTCTGTACCTAAAACAAACATGCAGTATGCCTCTGGCAAAGAAGGATACTAATTATAGGATTGACTCATAAGATGAAAGGTTGCACAAGTTACTACTAGAAACAAAATTATGGTAAACTGGTTTGAAAAAACATATTGAAATTCTCATACTCCACAGTTAAGATGAGAATTTAATTTTCTAACTGAACTTAACAGTGTCAAGAAACAAAACTAAATATGTTTGCAAACTGCTTGTTCATATTTTAGGTGAAGAAATGTCATCATTCTATGCACTAAGGAATTTTTTAACCTAGTAAGTGAGCTCTCTACAGTGACTTTTTAATACACAAAAACGTGAAAACTAAGTATTTTGGTCACTTCTCAGCTTTATTTTGTTATATAAAACATGCTCTTAAAATGGGTGTTTAAGGATTCATTATCAGACAATGAATCCCTAACTTCACTCTTAATGCAACAATTCACTCCCCGATTTAAAAGGAATCATTAAAGAAACAGATCACCAAGGCTCCAGACATCTGTGGGGAAGGATATGCAAGTTCAAAAGTAGTTTTGTATTTCAAACTGAAGCTTTCACTGGGATTAGCAGACAGAGTTGCCAGTTGTGAGTTAGAACAAAGATCCATAATCTGCCCTATATGTTACCACATACTGATTTGATGTAACGTTCTGAATGCCAGATGGGCACCACTTATGTAAACTCCTACTAACAGCTGCATAAGCTTGTGATGTGAATTCATGGAATAAATGAAACCTGATTAAATTTATTTTAAAATCACAAGCTGACATTTCCATTTTCATTTCAAGCTATACATTTTCCATCATAATGTAGCAAGCAATGAGGAATGTATTTTCAAGGAGATTTACATTGGAATACCGTCTTCTCTCTGAAATACATTAATACATGCTTTAGTAGGTAAAAATGGATTACACATAATTAGTGCAAATCTCATGCTGAAGCTAGAAAGCCAATGCCTTTCAGTGCAATTCAGCATGGTCAAATATCACCTCAACTTCATACCATCTACTTAAAACATAACTAGTTTAAGATCATACATATTTTACATATTACATTTTCAGAGATTATAAACAAATAGTGTTGAAAAACAACATTTCCATTCCTAATTTATTCTATGTATGATGGAAGCCATTTATATTACATCTGCTCACTCTAAAAATCATTTAATATTTATATTGCTAACAGCTAAGTAGGGACTGCCAATTCTAATCTTCTAGATTTTATATTAGAGTAGATGATTTTTTAAAGTTTCAAACTTCCAGTATTCAAATTTTCCTGTTCCACTCCCCCCATCATAATAAATGAGCACTTTCAAGAGGTCCAGAAATTGGCATTTGTTTTACTCTGCTGTTGACAAACGTGGTAGGAGCTTATGCTACAACCTTCTCAGTAAGTGCACTAATGTAGCTACCTGTTCACTATCAGATCACTTGTTTTCATAATATCAGAAAATTCCTTGTCTAAGGTCTCTGTTACTCTATCAGTATGGATAGAAATTAGTCATCAGGGTCAAAAGGATTTTAAAGGGTAAATAATTGACAACAGCATTATATATACTGTGTTCACTCAGGAAACTAAACTGAAGATGACACAATTCTCATCTTACCATGTATCTTAAGAGGTTTGCAATAACACTTAAATTTACAATTCTGAAATTATTTTTAGCAGCCAAAAACGACCACTGTGACACCTATGGGCCACTGGCTACACTCAACATGCTTCAAATATGCAGTAGTTAAAAACAATTAAAGACAAATTCTCTGTTCTCAGAAACCTAGCCTTCAGTATTCAGGAAGGAAGAAGGAATTTCCCCCCCAAAGAATTCTAAGCTGTCAGGAAGGAAAGCTCTTTCACAGAACCAGAGACTAATACAATGCAGGCATTAAAGAAATGATCCACAGGCTCCATGATACTCAACAAACACTCTGATAGGTGTTCAGACAACAAATCCAACTCAGCTCAATCCAGATAAATCTAGAACTTAAATGGTAGGGATGCAGAATGACAGGAAATGTTTGTCAGCAAGAAAGCACTTTGTATCAATAGCCTCTTACAGTCACAGGAATGTCTATGAAGGTCAATCAGCACAAAGGTGGGACACAAGCCCACCAACTGTGGAAGAGGAAACCTTATGGCAGCATCTCAACTGCATTACATCACAACCTTGCACAAAGAAACAGCCAGGAAAGAACCAGAAAGGGTTGTTTTCATTTGGTATTTTTGCTCTGCTGCAAAAGCTAAAGCATTCCTTCATTTGTCAGCTAGCTACTGAAGTAGCGATCTTCCTGAGTCAGAAGACAACAGAGAGGCAGTAAACTATGAATGCTCAAAAAGTACAAATGTCTTAATTGACATGTTAAAATAAGTATTCTGCCTCCTCTGCCTCCTTATTTATCACTTACTAGCACTTTTATTAGTATTTTCCATAAAACATACGCAACATATATGACTGCCCTCGAACCAAAGGAAAATGTATTATTTTCAGACCCACCTAAAACCCCCTAATTTTTACTTTTGCAAGACAAAGTCAGGTTACAATATTGTTTATTTACTGGAAGATGGATGGTTTTCACTGTTGGTGCATCAGTTTGGACTTCCTTCTTCCACTAAGTGCCACCTCAATCAGAAAAATTATGCATTCAAAAACCTCTTCACTGTGGAACTTTCTATCTACATGTTGATCCAGAAAAAAGTTTCACAATCCATCTCACACAGCCTTTATTATGGCAACGTGTGTGAAATCAATCTAACAAGCCATGTTTTGCCTACAGAAAAATCACACACTATAATTACCATATGTAATAAAAGAAAAGGTTTAACAATTTCCTTGAAAAACGACACAGAGAAAAGGGGGATTCAAAGCACATCCTTCTGTACAGCCTCCAGAAAAAAAACATACTAGTAAGAAATACGCATTCAATCCAAGTTTTGTTTGACTTTGCTCTGCTACTGTAAAGTCTATGTTACTGAACCATCACTTGGTCTTGCATACGCCACAGAAATATGTATTTGTATCTCAAGAACATTTTGTGTTTTTACAGCTGCTCAGAAAATATTTTCATTACAGAAGTACAACTACAATTACAATCAAGGAAAGAAACAAAAACAACACTTTTCTGAATGAAAAGGTACAAAACCCATACCAGTTAAAACAGCAGAAATGTTTTTCAATGATTCTTTTGTGCAGATTCATTTCCTGATGCAGAGGATTACTCATTATAGTGCATAAACCAGTGCATTAAACTTTTTTGGTTCAATAAATCTTATTTTAGAATGTATTCCTGATGCTCCACATGAATTTACAACTACAAAGTTTCATCCCATTACTCATAAACCATTTTCTGGAAAACTATGGCATACTTTCCTTCCTGTTGATGATACTTTTTACTGGGGGTTGCGGGGTGGAGACAGAGGTAAACTTTTTGTCTGTTTAAGTTTTTCTTCCTTTTTTTTGGTATGCATTGATTTTTGCTAAATTTTGCAAAGCCTTCAGAGAACTACACTCAACTTTTTACAGTTCCATTGGATGTTACCAGCAGACCTCCTCTAGGATGTGCAGGTCAGTCTCAATGCATCTACTAATACAAAGGTAGTGAGAAGCAAAAGAGAGGACTGGCCATTATTTGGGATTAAAGAACAGAGTAATTGAAATAGAAGGCCTGACCCAGTCACCTGTACTTCACACAAACACATACAGCAGGAAGTAGGGAGGAAAGTTTGGTTGAATAAACAGGTAATAATTTAAATGAAAAATCACTAATTTACAGCTTAAGCTTTACTTCAAAAATACAACTCAAATTCTTCAGTATTTAAACAAATTTTATTCAGTAAAAGAATAGTCTTACTGGTATATTTTCAGTAGCGTATCCAAACAGCAAAGACAGCAGATAAGCGTTTCCTCTCTTTTTGAAACACTTGGGTATTAAATTGAAATTTATTATTTAACTGTCACTGTGATTGCAGTCAGAATGAGATAATTATGAACAATGTAATTATCTTAAGAAGATACCTTAGAACGATTGAGCTGTATTCAGGCTTATTTGATAAGGCATGAAACTAGGATCACAAATAGGCACAGGTCCCGCAGCGCTGAACAGCTGGGCACACAGCTGCTCAGTGTCGCAAAAGTTATGGGATGACCACTGAAAAGTACATAGAACTTCACAAGTGCCTCCTTAAATTCTAATCCCATTACCTATTGGATCAACTGCTGACATAGAATGGGGTTTGTATTCTCCAATTCGGCACCTATTGCAAGCATCCTGCCCAGTCCATGCGTAGGCATTTCCTTCCACAGCAGTCAGGGGAAAGCAAGTGAACCCCAATCCTTTTTGCCTCATCTAAAGCTGCAACGTGTCCATGCCACCTGGACCCACATCAGTGGAACACTCATGGAGACCACTGTCTATGAATGGTTGTAGGTGCCTTAGGTTTTGAAGTGTTTGCACAATTAGGCAGCTGTCAAGCAGGCCAGTTGTGATGCAATTTTAGAGTTAGGATTCTGGGCCTATTCAGATATTTAAGCCTTAAGGACTTCTAAATACTTGACAAGGCTAATGCTGCCTATAGTATGCGTATTTCTAAAGCATTCTCTACTAGACAAGTTTTCTAGTTTGTAGTTTGAACTGAGCTACTTGACACAGACCCTGTATTGGGTCTGGCTGAGCCCTGTAGCAGCCCTCATAGCACTGTGCTTGTATTAGTAGCTATGAAGGTGGTGATAACACACCAGGGTTTTGTCTACTGCTGACCCTCCAACCTTCCAGCCCACCAGCAGGCTTGGGGTGGGCAAGATCTTAGAAGGGGACACAGCCAGGAGAGCTGACCCAAAGTGACCAAAGGGATATTCCATACCATATGATGTCTGCTCAGGTATAAAAGCTAAGAGAAAGAAGGAAGAAGGGAGGGCATTCTTATTCATGATATCTGTCTTCTGGAGTGACCGCTACATGTACAGAAGCCCTGCTTCCTCAGAAGTGGCTGAACATCACCTGCTGATGGGAAGTAACGAATAACATATGTTGTTTTCCTTCATTTTTGTGTGTGCAACTTTTTCTGTTGCTTATTAAACTGCCATTATCTTGGCCCACAAGGGTTTTTTTCCATCTTATTTCCACCCACCACCACCCCATACTGCTGAGGAGGCAAGTGAGAGCAGCTTGGTGGGCACTCAGCATCCAGCCAAGGTCAACCCACCACACACTTTATGAAAAAAAAAAAAAAAAAAAAAAAAAAAAAAAAAAAAAAAAAGCTTAACTGTGCAAAGAAACCTTAAAGTTAAATTTGAGGTAGCAGGCACAGAGTAAGTGACCCTGCTCCCTGTCGTTGTAAGAGCTTCAATCACCAGAAAGTTTCAAATGCTCATTAGGATTAGTAAAGTTGTTTAGGTTACTATCCTTTTAATATAGACCCAAATGATAAATCTTTCATAACAAAGCAGACATGCTATACTGAGTGCTTCTGTTCTGCAGAAGTTGCTATTAAATGAATCAATTCACTAGAACAGCCCTTGCCTACTATTTTGCAGCACAAAGCTATATTACACATGATTAAAAATCTTTATGATAAAACAAATTTTTCTCTGGAAAAAGTACACTGCATAGAACAAAATATTTAAAGATAGTGCAAAAAAGCAGACGAAAGTCTAACAGTTTAGACTGACTGGAAGCCCCGAGAGCTTTGACTTCCCAATTTTGATTCCTTGGTAAAGTGGCTAGCTACTTTTCTAGCTAGTTTCTGTTGGGTTTGGGAGTAGCACTTCCTTGCAATGTTATTTCAACATTTTTATGTTAAATTTTCTTCTATGGAATAATGTAGGGGGGTGTGTGTGGGGGGGGGTTTCTCCCTCCCCCATTGTGTTTTGGCACACTCCACATCTCCTTCTGTGGAAGAAGAGGAATAGAAGGGATAATGGATGGAAATGAGGGACACACTTTGAGTAGTTCTGTCTACTAACTCTAATACGTATTTAGTGATAACAAGCTACATAATGAAGTAATTCTATAGATACAGGTGCACAGAAATGACAGGTACAGAGAACAGGTGTTAGTGAAAGTAAGTTGGGAATGAGTATGCAAAAATAGGCTATTCTCTGAGCTAGGCAAGAACGTTTTGGAACACAATTAAACTATGCAATGAATTTATATTTCCTCTCCATTAAGTAACGTTTCAGAACTGTTATAACTAATTTCAGTGGCAACATCTCTGTTATTAAAAGCAAGAAAAATCTGCCCCCTCTTCATTTGCAACTTTTTGTTTTAGGAGGGGAGCCCTGCATGTAAAGTCAGAACAGGAAGAAAAAGAGCTGTCTGGCTCCAAGTCATACGTGACTCTTCTCCCAGTGGGTCAGAAGCATCACAATTACCAACAACAAGGAATAGAAAACATAAATGTTTTCTAGGTTAACTGTCTTTGATGTATGATGAGCGAAAGAAATGAAATTGTAGTAAAACTTTGTAAGACATGAATAGCAATTCTCATCTCTCTGAAACACCTAGTCAAATTTGTTTCAGACTTCCTGAAGATAAGTTACTCTACCATCAGGTCACATATGGAAAATATCAGACTGACTTACTACATTTTTACAAAATTGTGCATTTCAGTTATGAGATAATGGAAAGCTAATGTGTCTGTAATAAAAAATAGTACTGACATTTATAAGCTAGTGATGTTATTAGCTGTACTTAGATTAGCATCAATGCTTATAACTTTTGTGAAAGGTTTATACAATATTCCAGCTGCTTTCTATCAGTGTACAACATGAGAAAGAGAATTATGAGAGATGCTGTTAGGTAACCCCAAATAAGAAAAAAATACTGAAATAAGGTGGACATGTATGTTGGAATGGAACCAAATAATTAAGAATGATTTCACTTGTTACACACTTTCAGCTGCCAGTTGCCTCATATGCACATAAGCAGACTAATTTCAAAGGCTGCTTTGCATTAGTAATACGAAGTTTACTGTATAAAGCTACCAAAACAATATTACAGAAAAACTTAATAACTGGAAAAACATCATCTGGTGTCTGACAGCTTTCAAATCACAAAATTCTGTAAACAGAAGAAAGTGATACAAGTAAATTGAAATTCTGCTATGTAAACAGAGGAACTAACAAGGAATTAAACGTCACCCAAAAATTACTCTCAAGTTAAAATGCTTATTTATGTTTAATGAAGTAACGTAAGAAACTCCAGCAAAGCTGAGACAGTGGGAATTTTTCTCTGTGTTTTACAGAACACACATATAGCCAGCAGGCTTCCAGCCCCGCTTACAGTTCATCGTGTACTCTGTCACCCTACAAATACCTCCTCCAGCCTGTGATTTCTAGCTTTTTATCCTCTTTGTTCTGAAGTGTAGTCCTTACATACCCTATACTCACTATAATCACATGAATGTTTGCTAAATCACAGATCCTAATCTTGTAAATGTAAAGAAGTAGATTTGTACCAAATCTTACTTTTCCTATACTAGCTACTTTTAACACCAGGAAGAAGGAAATACTACCAGACTTCACCCCTTACCAGCACCTTCCATTACTGTAACAACATACCTTGTAGATATCAAGAGTGAAACTCAGCTGCAGTTTAGGACACTTACGTTTACTTCTCAGAAAAACAATTCCGCAAACATACAGAAGCACACTAAGAAAAAAAAAAAAATATCTACAGGAGAAAACTGTAAAGGGAGCTTTGCAATCAGTCTTAGCGGAGGTCATCAAAATGTTGTAGAAGTTCCTTAAAGAAACAAAATTTAAAGCAGGCATGATACAGACGCCTCACATGGAAATGTAATGTTTTCACTATGCTCTGTGATATCTATTTAATCTCAATAAGACGTAATCTTTACTTTAATTCCTCATCTTAGTAAAAACTGCTTATTTTCTAGTTCAAGATATTTTTTGCATTTGAAACTACAATCACTGAAACCAGTATCTCGAAATACAGATCAGGGAAAAAAAAGTAGCAATTTCAGATCCAAGTGCAGTTTTATGTCAAATACACATGATGGTAAAATCAAACTGTAGATACTTCCACTTCTGTGACTTCATCAACAAAACATTTCTGCTTCATTGAAGCAAAGAACGCATTTATTTCCTGAAACTTGTAGAGGCTAGTTTCCCAAGCCCCACACAGAATGATAGCCCGCCCCCATCCTGTCCCACCCCAGCTTCCCATGCTCCTTGCTTTATGTCATGAAGACAAGCAGTAGTAGTCCTGGAGAAGGAAAAGTAAGTTTGGCTGGACATACTGTGCAATATTTTACTGTGTAAAAGGTTATTTAAAAAAAATTATAGTGCAGCTAATTACAAAAATAAAGAAGGACAAGGCTGTTCCTTTGGTGGTAGTTTGGCTGTAAAATGCTCTTGGCAGCTAGGTGTTCATTTCCTCTCTTTCTTGACTCTCACAATTTATTCCAAAGTAACTGTTCATACAGTCCAATTCCGGACTGAATTTGCACGTAACAGTGGAACACTGCTGACTGTAGATTGATCCAGAAAGGAACAGTAAAGCGGAAGTACTAGGAGCTATTTTTTTTCAATATAACTTGAAAAAGTTCAAGGTCGCAGGTTCTTCTGCTTAGTAGAAAGACTGTCCAGAGGCTAAAGGATTCTGGTGACTCTAATGCTGTTCTGTATTTTGAATTTAATAATACAGCAGGAAACACTGGTTAGGAAGAGCCAACAAAGTCAAGCTGATAAAATAATTCTCTTGCCTCATTTTTAATCTGTCATTTCCTTATCTTCAAAAGGAGATAAGGAATATGGTTTGTAATGTTTTTTGTTTATTTGCTAAGGCAGATGAGCTGAAAAAAGAATGCTTGCTCAAAGAAAGCAATGGTATCTGGAAAAATCTTCTGCTCCTTATCCCAGCCTTTCCCACGTCTCTCCTTCACTTGTGCCACCACATGTGTTTTGGGGTTAACAAACTCGTTAGATTTAAAAACAATTTTAAGAAGGGCGTTACTTTAAATCTTTTTGTATCATGGATAGATTTCACAATCTAGCTTACTGAACAGTTTCATTAACAGTTTAAGCATAACCATTGGGACAGCACAACACTGTCCTGAACAGAGGAGAGTGAACTCGGCAAGCCTAAATTGGTGCTGAGAAAAAAGCATCATTGAATTGTATGTACATCACTGTTTCTCTGCTGGACAGATACCAGTCTGCTACGTTCCATTGCAGAAACTACATCTTTGATTGATTGGATTTTCACTCTGGTTCCCTGTTCAAAAGAGTCCTTTTCTGTCGTTCAGTTGAGAAAAAAAAACAGTCTTCAAGTGAGAAAAATGTCTTCACTTTACAAAGTGAACATAAAGAGTAATTTTAAAACCATGCTTTTATTTCTAATCTAATGTTTAGATGCTGACCCTATATATATGATTGGTATTTACAGTTTATTTACCTGAACTAAGCAAATTGAAATATAACTGTATCATTGTGTGTTTAATTTTTTGACATCCTAAGAACACACATAAGTCATTGTGTCCCCTTTAAAGTTTACACAAAGGTGATAGCAATTCTCCTGGCCTCTAATACTCTCTTTACTTGTTCATTATAGAATCCTTTCAACTTTGCCTCTAGCAATTCACAAACTCATTTCTTCATGAGTAAATATTTAAACCAGATCTGTTTTAAAATGTCTACAGAAAGAAAGAAGATAAAAGCAAGTATTTAGATTTATAGCTAACCGGGTAATAATCAACTGCTACTAGTGCTGAAAGAACTTGATCCATGTCTCAGCATTAACATGAGCCTTTAGTCCAGGTAGGGGGCTGTGAGCCTTTGTTCCCTTATGGTAATATTCTTAAGCAAACAAAAGATTGCCACACACTTCACAGGACAATTCATTCATTGAAACAGGACATTTAAACTTTTCCTTTTCATCTGTAATATAAGAGTTAGCTGCACTAATATTTGACTTTCTGTTTCACAGTGGAAAGAAAGGAGGATAAAAAAAGGCAGAGAGTTAGAACTCAGCTCTCTATCATTGAGAACCTGCCCCATACACCTAATGGTCTGTCTCCATTTAACTGCAAGTAATGCAGTCTTAAACATCTTAACTATCAAAATGCATTCATTGCTGAAATAAAGAGCAAACGTTTTCAGCATTAGGTGGAAAAAGCTTGCTTTCACACACCGTTATTTACACTTCTTTGTAGAATCATGGGTTTTTGCCTTGGTCTTAAAACTGAGATATTTCCACCTACTTGACAATAAGTAAAACTCAAACAGATTTAAGTTAATTGACCTACTATTGTAGGACTAACTTCCTAGGCTGCTCTGAGGAAGGCAAGTACTCTCCCCTAAACTGAAACAGCTTGTTTTTGAGACCTGAAGAACCAATATACAAAAGCTCCCTGAAAACCACACTGACATACAGTAAAGGTACTTCATGGCAGCAGTTCCATTGTTTAAGATATTAATGGTCAGTTAGCATGTAAATAAAGAAAATTTTAATGATTTTGAACTTTTTATTATTGCTGCTGTAAAAGCTGGAAATACTTGCCAATTCTCACAACCTTGCCACCAGAAATATGAAAACCAAGCAACTGTTAACACTTCTGTAATTTAGTCAAAGTGTTTGTCACTGCCATGAGTTTAGGGAACAAAAAAAAGTCTCTGAGCTGGTTTTACTGTTGCAGCTTGTGCAAGAGAAAATGCTCTTCTCCATAGGGTTGTCGGTTGTCCACTTAAAATCAGCAGCAGCTTCCTAATTGTTCAATTTAGGATCCAAGCTTAGACTCAATTACAAGAACCGAATCACTACAAACTAAACAATTCTTAGTTATTTCAGAAGATTTGGTAACCATTCTTTCACCATCTTTTAAAAATCAAAATTTGTGACTTTGGAAAAGAAGAAGGTATATGAGTTACTAGTTACAGTCAAAGCAGAAAGATAAGGGAGGTAGTTTCTTCCTCCCCATCTTTGACTCAGCCAGAGAGCAGAATTCACATTTGGATAGCATGCTTTCTTAGAAGCGAACAAAGAGGAAAAGAGGAAAAAAATGCCTAAAATGACTTTATGAGTAAAAAGATCCTGGATCAGAATCATACTGTTGCACTTTGGATTTCACTACCTTTTTTTGTAGATAAAAAGTGTAAAAACAAATGAAGGGGTTAACACTTAACCTGAACAATTGGGGGGATTAAAACAAATGTACATATGAAATTGCCTGTTTTGGCTCAAACTCTGTCTAGAAATACCTTCTGCAACTCATTGAATCTGAAGTTATTTGCTCCAGTAAACCAAGATCAGCATTTTATTCTTGGCATCAAACCCCATAGTGTTTGCTATCAAGAACATACTCTAAGATCTTAGAAGATGCTATGTTGCCTACACTACAAAAATAGTTGAATTTCCTTTCTAGCCTGATATTACTCATGGGCCAGTTACTGCTGCAAACACTGCAAATTATTTGACTTACTCGACTTATTCTTTTTATAGAATTCTGATTTACTAGTTTTCAATGTTGCAATCTTTAGTAAAAACTAAAGTATTCTGATTCAGATATATATAATGAAATTCTCTGAAACCGTAATAGACGGGAAGTCACATTTATAAAAACTTTTAATAGTAAAGATACTGTCTGAGAATCTGGTTTTGTAAGTTTAATCCCCCAAAAGCGCTAAAGCTAGAATGGAAGCAAAACAAGGAATTTTGGCTCATTTGAAAAACAACTAAGAAATATATGAAATGCTGAAAAATCCTTATTTCATCAAATTCAATACAACAGAAAACTCTTTAAATGTGTGATTTGAATGACAATAGCATATACTTGGTTATATTTTAATTTAGCACAATTAGAAAAGAAAGACTTAATAAGGACACACTGTTTATTATGAAGTAGCATGAAGCATTTCAGGAACTTCACAATTCATTCCTTCTATAAACAATTGTTTCTGTTTGCAATAGGGCAAAAGAACTCCAAAAACATAGATTCCCAGTTACAGAAAACAAACAAGTAACCCCCAAGGTTTTCCATGAGATTATGTTGAATCATTTTTATTTTTCATATTAGAAAGCAGACAGCAATAAACGCAACAAGAATAATTCACTCCTTTGTTGATGGCCTATATCCCATCAAATTTTTAATTCACTAAGTCTTGGAAGGAGTAGTAAAAAGGATTTGTTGCAAAATGAAAGAGTCTCTCTCCTTTTGAAGAGATTATAATGCTCCCATTGGTAAAACACATACTAACTTATTACTTATTTCCTTTTTAATGTATATAGTACTATAAAGACATTTATCTACATTCTCTCTCACTGTAATCTTAGTACGAAAATTTTTTAAAGGTATCAACAAACTACCCCATTTGAGTGTCAGGGAAGAATTTGTACTCAGATACCTATTAGGGTCTAGGAAGACTGCCTTTCTTTTGGCATTAACAAAACCAGAAACTAAAATTAAAATGACAACATCCAAAGTGGAGTCACCTAAACACATGGTGTGACAGGAATGTTTATCCTCAAGTAACAGGTTGTATGAATGCATTTTTAATAATTATAGTGCTGGACCTGCTGAAAGATATTAACAAAATCATTTACTAACAAGAAAGTGAGCCTTTAAAAGGATTCTTCATAGCTGTCACTGTCATATTTTTGCCAAGCTTTCAAGTTAAAACAAAAACATCATGAAGCAAGGAAGTTAATCCCACTCCAACAGGAAGAGAACACTTACAGTGAGGCTCATAGGGAGGAGGAGGATCACCACAAGGAACACACTCCATGTCTTGAAAGCCTCCAAGCTTGGTCTTCCTATAAAATCTAGGAGAGAAAGGAATGAAAAAAATCCGTTCATCAAAACCAGTTATTTTTCCTCACAAAATGAATCAAGTGTTTTAATAAAATCCTCTATAACTGCAAGCTATCAGAAAATAGAAGGAAATAGAAGAAAATAAAAGTAAACAAAAATACAGTAGGTATTAATTAATAGTACAGCAGTAAATCTAAAGTAAATTGATTAAAGTAAATTCCAGATCTGTTAGTGCAAATGCATAGTCACTATAATCTTACATTCACATAAGAAATAAAAAATTCTGGAGCTTTCAGACCAAAATCAATATCCTGTCTTCCACATAGATCACAATACACAAGACAAGTATGATGAATTTACATTATGCAAGCTTCTTTAAACATTTTAAAAATAGAAGCAAACTGATAAATCTATATAGCTCTCCTAAAAGAAACAAGATATTAAACGATAATTATTACCACTAACAGTATACAAGGGACATAAATTGGCTCATTGATGCACTTGGGGCATCACTTCCACCCCCCAAGAAAGTCTTAGTGTGCCATATGACAAAATCTTCAGAAAATAAGATTATTCTGAATGCTTTGTAGAACAGCAAAACAATAAAAATGGATTTGCAGAACTGTATTTTAACAAACCAACAATCTCTCTCTGACCCATCCTTCTCCTCCAGGAAGATCCTCACCACCAACCAAAATCACAAGGTGCATGGACTGTGAATGCAAATTAACAAACCGACCACAAGTCCCAATCTACACTACCCAATTCTCTACTTTGTTTCTATTTTCTCACTTAAATGCATACTTTAAAGATTCTAGATATAAAGCATTTCAAGGTATGAAAAACAGCTGTTGTATCCAAGGAGACATTTTATTCTAAAGATCCTTCAAGAACTTTACTATTGAGTTTACGTTTGAAGAGCTTACTGACTACAGTGACAGGCAGAAGCCTACATTCCTAAACCAGGGAACAAGAGTAGCATCAGACAAAACCCCCAAAATTCAGAGTGTTATATTTCAAATTTGTATGAGAGTATGACATCCTCTAAAGAACTTACCTACAACAGCTCCCTAATCAGTTAGGTCTGTCTGTCTTTCAACCAATCATTAGTACTAAGCTAGAATCAACAGCTGTGGTCTGTTCAAGATAAGTATGTGAATTAAGTGTTTTCTGTAGTGGTAGTAGCGCATTAAATAAAAGTTACTAACTCTACTGATGTTAAATTACTAACACTACAAATTCCATTAAAATTTTAAGACTGTAACAGCTAAAGCAAACAGCTTTTCAGCTGCTCAAGAAACTCAAGCTTTAACAGTGTGAACAGAAACAGATTATTAAGACTGAAGGGGCCACTGCGATCATTTACTCTGAACTAAATGTGTTAATATTTGTTTTTAGCTGACATGCTCACTGTAGTGTTTTGAAGCTGAATAAAAGGGAATGGCATGTTGGAAACACACGCAAAACAGAAATAAGTATGATTGCTGAGAGGTAATACATTAGCTAAACCATTTGGTTTGGCTAGCTATGTCCTTCATGCACTTAGGCAGCATCTGAACTGATAGGACAGGTAGGAGTGGTGGCATGTTCTACAGTTCTGTTCCCCAAAACATCCAGACAAGATGACCTGTGACTCCCCACTAGCCATGACTCCCTCCCGACGTTTCCAGCTTTGCTGCCAGTAAAAGCAAATTGTGGAAACAGCTCTCATTTTAACACATACTCAACACATATCTAGAACACATTCTACAACAGAATACTGAGACACATTCCCACATCCCCCAGTTTAGACCCTTAATTCATGTTTTATTCTGGCTTCTTTTTTGTTCCTTTCTTGTCTTCCAAAATTTAGCTTGTTTACACCACAAGAAGAAAATCTTCTCCCTGCTGACAGCCAAAGAGCCCTACAATATGTAACGTATTAATATGCAAGAAGGGCATAAATCAATCTACCATGTGGCTGTCGGTAGTATGAAAAGTGGTTGTGAGTAATATCTAATGCCTGGGGCTGTACCCGCTTATACCACGACTTAAACTAACATTAGTTTACCAAAGCTTTACTAAGTGTTTTTAAATGACAAGACCTCACTTCTGGCTTGAGATGAATAACTGCAGAGCGTCAACAGCATTCAGGTATTTGATAGCTGGTATTCAACAAAAAGTATATAAAAATAAATAAAGTGGCTGAGATATATATATAGGAAACAAACGGATAAACTTTTAAGCATCTCTGAAATATATATCCCCAAAATACAAAGGCTGTTACAACTGCAAATCAGTTCTCATGACTTATTCCTTTCAATTAAATTATCAATCCATAGTTAAAAAAACATCAGAAATGCCTTCTAACAAATTAATGGCAGGTGTTTTTAATAGTGGAACTTGGCCACAAAGTAAAGAATAGCCTTTTAGAGATCTTAACACCTAATACTACAAACAGAGATGACTAGTAACAGATCTGGGATGACTGGACAGCAAACTAAGAACAGATCTTGATGTTTAACAGCAGTTTCACTGAGTCTCCACACTGTTATGATTTCTTCCAAAACAATTCTTTCAGATCCATTTATGATTCTTAGCCAGAACTAAGCTCTATGAATTTACCAACATGGTGAAGGAAATTCAGGAGCGTAAATCACAGCCAGTACTTTTGACCTAAAAACGTATGCGCATGAGAATTACTAGGCATTGACCTAAGGGGGGAAAGTAAGCAAATAATGCAATCAGCCTTCAAGGAAGTAACTGTGTATTTTTTCAAATGTTTAATTTTTTATAACAATGAAGTAAGTTACCAGGGACACTCAACATTTTGAGATATTTTGCTCAGGCACCATATAGACAATACTCTTATAGATCAAGTAGGTAATTATCAAACCATGTTTATAGATGAGACAATTAAGACTGCAATTCTGAAATTATGTGCTCAGATTATAAATTGTTGGCAAGGCCAAGATTAGAACCTAGGACCTTCATATGTATATAAAAGATACAAACATTTATCCAGAAAACATGGAACAAGCAAATGTTAATGCAAATTACTTTGAATCTGTTCAAGTCTCATCTTCAGAAATGGACTTACCCTGGCAAACAGTCTCCACATAGTGCATTGCTGGTGGCAGAACAGTTGGCCTTCTGAAACCGGTTAACTAATGCACAATCCAGACAAGGCTTGCACTTCTGAAAGCCCCAGTCTTCCTTGAATCTGTTTGGCCGGCATGTCATGCACTGTGCATCCTCCCCATATCCAAAGCCGCATTCCTGTAGGGATTAACAAGCAATAGCAAGCTATTCAGTCATGGAAAGCGTGAACAAGAAGAAAATGCTGGGATAAAATGAAGACCTAGTGTAATTATTACTGAGAGTAGGTCTTTCTAGAGACAAAAGCCATCCTTTCAGCAAGTTCAAATGTGTCTTCCACTGCTAATAATCTCCCTTACTTCTATAAGGAATACTTAGTCATCCACTTTATTCATGAAACCACTGTGTATTTGAATGATAAAGGGCTTCAAGGACTCCCACAGCTTCATTATTACTAGCTTATGGTAGAATTATTGAGCTGTCTGTTTTTTAATTAGGTCAGTCATGTGAAAGTGCAGAAACTGGGACAAGTGAAGTATAAAGGCACTTACTCGGTTACAAAAACAGCAAAGAACCACTTTGATATTAAGGTTCATAGCTAAGGTGAACAAAGTTAATTGCCGAAGAGAGTGCACTGATCTTCAAAGGCTTAGAATTTCTGTTACCAAATAAAACAGAGCTGGTTAATGACCATCAGCTAGGCATGGAACGTTGCTCAGCCACTAAGAATTTCAGAAACTCAATCCGCTCCAGTTCTAACAGTTCTTAAACTGTTGGAAAAGTTCAATAGCTCTGCAGATCACAGGGAGCCCTGATATTTTACTATACAAGGAGTATTGTTATGGTTGGTTATTTATCCCAAATTTAGCTGTTTAAAGAAATTATTTCCATTAATTTGCAAAAGGACACCTAATGCAACTGACAGGCTGCAAAGAGAAACGCTTCACCCAACAACATGTAATACTTTGGGGACTGAATTATATGACCTCATTATCAAGAGCTATCAATCTATTTCATTTTTATGTCACTCTATCTTAGACCTATCAAGTTACTAAGAGTTGCTATTCCCTTTTCTCATCTGAATAGCTTTTTTTTTTTTTTTGTACTTTGGAGTTAGATTTGTGCATTAGTGGCACACCACAATACAGCAAGAGGAATACAATAAATTGCTGGAAAGGACTTACTGGGAAGGGAATAGGTGGGAAAGGCACAGTCTGGGGACCTCCTTCTCCAGTATGTGGTCTCAGTGGAAGACTAAAGCATCCTCCCAGTAGAAAAACTGCAGGAAATCTTCAACTGGGGCAACTTAAGAAAGATTTCCACCACTTTCCTCCACAACTCATGCATGTTCAGCACACATGAACAGATTTGTCTAAAGTCACCCACCTAAGCAAATCTGATGCAGCATAAAAAAGCTTTGAACCTTAGAAATGCACTCAGGGTTCTCCAAGGTTTTGCACATCTATGGGACAAGCTCTGAGATTGGAGGCACTGTAAAATACATGTTGGCCAACTCAATTTGCAATGACAAAGTAACATTAAACAACTTCACATGCATTTTTAGTGGACAGTCTAAGAAATTTTCCTTTATGTTGAGAATATCTTTACTGTCCTCTGAAACAGAACAAGCACTCAAGTACACAGGAAATGAACAATTCTAAGAAAGCAACCACAGACACTAAAAAAAGTCATCTCTGTCTCTAGACCCAGGAATTTAAAAAATAGGTTTTAATTTTTGTTTTGTCTTTTAGCTGAATTGTAGTTTCTTACTACTGACTATTATTCAGATTAAGGAGCAGACAAATCATTGCAGTTAGTAACAACAACAAAAAAACCATACTAGTTTCATACACTGTACAGCACAGTCCTCCCATGAGATACTGACCCTAATAAAGCTGGTAGGCAAAAGGAGATAAAAGCACTTTTTTTGTGGATGTTGTTTTAAATTACTTCAGACACAGAACATTTTCTACCTTTTTATGTCAAACCTACCACTTTCTGCTAGGAATCAGTGCCAAAATAGTGGAGATTCTAGTAGTCCTATTTTATGTCACCTAAAAATATCTTAACTATATTCAGTTCTACACTCTATTTCATTCATGCAGCTGTAAAATTTTATAAAAAACTACATGATTACCACCAGGGACTGCAACCAGATTAACTTCTGTTAGAAGCTTTTGCTCTTCCTAAGTCTAAATAAACTTTTTCATTGAATCTCATTCCTTAACACATTCTGTCTAAACACCTACTTTTTACTTTTTCTATTAAGATCATCCAAATAGTAGTGTTATAGGATATATCATATAGCTCAGTCAAACCATGTATATTCGGATCTTTTGATAAATCACCTGGAATCAGTCCCTCCCAAGTCCTAGTAAACTTTCAAATATAAGGCTCAAATTAACTTAATTATAAGTTTCCCTTTCCAGACTACCTTTGAAGTTTCTGATCAAAAACAAGCAACCACCAGGAAATAAAGTTAGAATTAAATGCCTTCAACTCACTGTCCCAAACTACCAAAGCTCCAGTAAATTGTTTCTAGCTCTATCAGATCTGCTTTGCTGTAGTTGGATGCATGGACATATCTTACTGGTCCTTTGTAATGTGGAATGGTTTACTTTAAAGCTATAAAAAAGGTGGATGCAATATAAAGAGATCTTCTGCCCAAGGAATTTACAGTCTCTAGTCTGTTCAAAGATGGCTTCTAAGTCCTTGCCAGGAATTCCACAGATATAATCCATAACAACTACAACTTCATGTATGTGCTTTTTATGTTCACGTAGTAGTTGTGGTAGTTAACTGCCTGGCAGGTGCAAATAAATATTTAAGCTTGTAAACCAGGCAGAACTTCAAACAGATGTGTACTCATAATTAACCACATTCCCAAAACTGAAGTATATGATTTAGATTATGGATTCAAACCCTTTGATATCTTGGACATTATAATTTAGCAGGCCAAAGATATAAACAATCGACTGTTCATCTTTTATCAGTACATGTGCAAAACTGATGTGCACCAGTTTTCTCAGTGCTCTATTTACAAAGCTGTCAAGTTATACAGCTGATGAAACCTGAATAGTTCCCAACTTCCCTCACCCTTTCCATCCTCCCACTCGGATTTTTAAGAGGGGGTTCATCTCCTGTGGCAGTTCACCTCAGGACTGCAGAAAAGAAAAATAAAACTTGTAAACTCAAATAGCTAGATTTCAAAAAAAGTTTTTTATTTTTGTGTCAGGGCGGGAAAATAAAAGCATTTAAATATACACTATAGTTGGTTCTCCTATTATGAAGTGTACTATGAAGAAAACTTGGCCCACTCTTCCCTTTCCACTTCCCCTTTTCAATGCTACCTACCATCAATGGTACCAGGTAACATTAATGAAAAATTTCCCTCTCAAATGATACACAGCACAAGTCATGAAAACCCAAACGCTAATTTAGAAAAGTGCATTGAAATTAATTTTTAAGAAATCCTCAAAATTCACCTAGGAATCTGTAGCAAACTAGTTAAACTCATAACTTAGTTTCAAGCTAAAAATATTAAAAACATATAGTAACAGACACCTCTTAAAAGTACTACCTTGGCAGCGCCAACATTTTCTTTGCGTATACTATACAAACATGGATTCAGACAGAATGACCAAAAGTATAGCAGACTATAAAGGGTCATGGAATTAAGTGGTATGGGTTTTCCCTAAAAGTTGAATGCAAGGCAGAACAGTAAATTAGGGTTAAAACATTCTTTCAATTAAAATAACCTCAAATTTCATTTAAAAAATGCTTTCAGGCATTATTAAGATCATAATCTGCAAGCACATTTTAGAATTTCTTTCTTCTTTTACTGATTATCCACAACCTACATAAGTCCCTAGACAGTACAGCACAGAGATGTTCCACTTAGGCTATGATGATTACAAGAATATTTGGGTATTCTCAAGAAAAAAAAATAAAATCTTCCAGCCATTAAGACACTTTTAATCTGTGTCAGGTCATGTAACAGGTTGCAGCACTACACTGGTGCTGGGAAATGGAGTTTTTAGTAGTAACTTTTAATATAGCAGCGTTAAACAGCACAGAGTCTGAGCCTCCAAAAATACCTGAGGCTGCGGATCAGCTTCACCTAGAATCCAATAATCAGCCAGATCTATCAGCAGAACTTTTTGAGCAGGACAGGCTGCAAGTGTGCTGTAAACATGTCAGATTTAGCTGCTACGGCAAAGTGCAAAGTTAGTGTCAGAGTAAGTTTCATTCTTACTGAGTGAGATTTGACATGCCTACATGCAGCTGCTCCAGCCTCCACCAGACCGACCCACAAACAAGTGTTAGCCTCTCTTGAGCTGAAATACGGCAGGCTTCCTCAGAAACGGCTCTCTTGCTTTGAAAAGTTGCAGAGTGATTGCTAAATATGGTAGCAGCTCCTCTCTGTGACTTCACTGGGACAGCATGTCAGACATAGCACACCAGCTTTGATGTTCTGTATGAGGACTGCTACGTTCAGGAGTAGCTTCAAACAGCACCATCCTGTTAAATTCAGAATTCCTTTTCCTTTCAAGTCCTTTCAAATGCAGGTTTCCTCTTCCTTCATCGTATACCTGGTGCAAGTAAGCAACCTATGATACATAAACCTGCCTAAGCAATCATCAAGCTGCCTCTGTCCCACAGGCTCTCCTTACAGCAGCTGCCTCTTGGTGACAGTATTTGCCACCATGTATTTGGTGGCAATGCTAGCTTAAGGCACTCTCTCCCCTTCACCTCTGCTGCTTCTTCCTTGTCATACCTTGTCCTCAACTGCACTGATAGAACCGATCATGAGGCTGAGCTATAAATCTAAACCACTGCACGGATCCAGGTCAGATGTGATCAGTTCATTGATTCTTTAAAAATCTCCCGTGTCAGCATAACACACAGGGCACTGTGGGAAGAACTTGTTATTGCCAAAACTGTCATCTCCATATTTCTGAACTACAACCTCAGATTTGATCTGTTGATAAAACAATCTAATATTGCAACTCAGAACTTTAACTGTAATTCAAGCTCGATGAAGCTGAGAAATAGACTTTCACATACAAATTAAAAAAATACATGAAAGCTATAGAGAGTTATCAAACATTAATAAAAGCAAATTACGGTGAAAGGACTGAAAGGATTCTCATTTCTGTACTGGAACACTTTCAGGAAAAGGCTGAAACGCACACTATCCCAGTGTTTTTTTCTGCATATTTTTTCTGCATTAATTGTGATTTTCTATAAATTTGAATCACATATAAGGTTTGATTTCTACAGAAACACATTGCTGGTAAGACAGGACAAAAAAGGCTTTTACTAACAAGCCACATTCAGGCACTAGCAACTCAAAGTCACTTAATGAAAGATATTAAACAACTTGCTTTGTTGTTTAGGCTTTGTTTTCTACTAAATTAATAACAAATGAAATAATGCTGAGCCACATGAAGCAAACACTTCCTTCTGAATCAATATAATCATTTTAGTCTCCCAACCCCGAAGAAAGCACTGCTTAAGAAAAAACCCACAAATACTCCCCTCAAAAAAGCCAAACAGAACCCCCACATGCTCAAGAGCAAGCTATTTCAGTGGTTCAAAGGCTTCACAAGCATTACCAAGGACATGTTTATGAAAAGAAAATACTATATAGATTTTTTTTAAATGAACAAACAGAAGTAAACAAACAGGAAAAGCAGCTTTCATTCCCTTTCCCATGAGTGCTAAATTGTTGATACAGTAACAAAGTATGCTTTCTTATGATGGCAATGTTATGTCAATGTTAAAAGTACTTTACAAGAAATACAATCAACATAAGCAATCAATGGATTTTAGTTCTAAGCTACTGCAATATCTACAGTGCTGCTATTAGAACATTTGATAAGAGAATCAGAAAGGAAAAGCTGAGATGGTACTATTTTTTCTTATTTTAAGGAAGAAAGAATT
Organism: Falco naumanni; assembly: GCF_017639655.2. Lineage (NCBI taxonomy): Eukaryota > Metazoa > Chordata > Aves > Falconiformes > Falconidae > Falco > Falco naumanni. The sequence goes on from NC_054055.1 coordinate 17,899,670, forward strand.
ACATTTAAAAGGTTTTTGAAAAAGAGAGCTCCACTAAAATGCAACAGCAAAAGCTGAAAAGAATAGTCTAGATTTGGAACCAGTTACATGAAATAAGGCTGGGGTTTTCTGTTGGGTTTTTTTGTTTCATGCTTTAGAAAGGGTGTCTGAAGCTGCTTATCTATGCAGACAGGAAGGTCAGTCCAATCCAATAGACTGAGCATTAGTTTGCAACTAAAATTAAATGCTCATTGCAGAATCACAGAACAGCTCAAATCAGAAGGAACCTTGAAAGAATATCTGGTCCAGCCTTCCATGGGACAGGGGGCTGAGATGATCTAGCACCCAGTCCAACTTCATCCTAAAAACTGCCAGTGATGGGGACTCTTCCACATTCCTAGGGAGGCTGTTCCAGCGACTGACTGTTCTCACTGTAAAAAATTTCTTTATTATATAGAGATAAAACCTCTCTCCTGGTACAACTTGTACCTGTTGCCCCTTGTCTTGTCTATGTAGCGCCTTGTGAAGAGAAAGCCTCCATCCTCTTGTTTCACTCTGTGACCTCTGTCTACTCTGTTCCACCAAAAACTTCCTGCATTACAACGGGAGAGTTCATTTTGGTGCTAGTGTCTCATGTATAAATTAAGAAAAGGCAACAGCACTTCCCTTAAAGTTATTATGAAATTCTCACATGCTGCAGCAACAAAGGTCATATGAGTCACTTAAGTTGTTGATACAGTAACAAAGCATGCTTTCTTATGATGGCAATGTTAAAAGTACTTTATAAATTTATAACAAGTTAATAGTTGTAAAAATAATTATATATACACACACATCTGTTTAGATATTTGAGTTCTAGTGTAGTAGCAAAAAATAGTATTTAAAAGCCTTTTTGTGTCTGGGAGAAGTAATTGCTTACATTGAAATTAATTAAGCCTTCGTATTTTCAGATAAACTAGTCCTAAGAATCACGACTATCAGACTATAAACAAAAATAAAGTAAAAATGTAACTTGAATAGTGTACTACTGCAAACTAGAACTGCCCTTTTTTAGTTGAGCATTACTCTATTAAACTGAAAGTGTAATTACTTAGGGTATTAGTTTTTATGCTTTTGTTAGTTGCCAACTAGGTAAGTATGCTACATCAATGCACATAATACTGCTTTAGTATGACCACTCTTAGAAAGTGCCATATTTACAGGCAGCTCCTGTATTAAACACTCCTCAGAACCTTTCAGTCCTCCAATTTAAGGCCAATCTGAAAAAAAAAACCCTCATCCAAACAAAACCACGTCCATACCATTGGTCATCTTCAGATCTCTACTTAAACAGCACTGTTTGTATGACTAAACCTCAACTAGTAGTGCCTAACACAGAAAGCAATCCTCACTAAAGCGTGAAACGAAGTATCTCTGTTAATGCACTGAACACTAGCTACAGGGGTTGGAGATACAATGTGCCACTATTTCAGTAGATGTTTTCAAATCACACACAAACCTCACTACTTAACTTGTACTTTTTATCAGAGCTGAATATAGTAAGAAATACCCCAAACTGAAAGCTTATTTTTCCCTGTTTAAACACACATACATACCAGACTTAGTAATGTTTAACGTTAAAAAAATCTTCAAAAATAATATTTCTAATTTCCCCTTGGATCTACACAACATACTTGCCTACAAAAGCAACCCTGAAAATTAAATTTCACTTCTCCTAAATAAAACCCTAAATTCTACCTTTATCATTCTTTTTACACTATCATTCAGAATACAAAACAGAGTTTGCCCTTCTAAATGGAAAGGGCAGGAGAGCTACTTCTGTCTTGCTTTATGCTCCCAGCTATCACTTATCAACCAGACTGCACAGTTACACTTGGGCCACCAGTTTTACACTCTAACAATGGGCAAGATGTAGATATAGTAGCTGGACACTAGAGAAAATCCAGAATGGATTCTGAATGTTGTCATTGTAAAAATCAAGCTCCCCCATTTCAGTGGTCTGCACCAATCACTAGTTTAAAACTCACTTTTCAAACTCTCCTCTGCACAGTGAGGTTATTCAGTCTTAATTCACTGTAGGGTTTTTTCTCCTCCCTTTGTAGAACAAACTCACCTTTAAAAAACACAATTTTAATTGGAGAGTCCATACCCAGATCTTGTAATGGTAATGTAATGGTACTGCGTACTTTATTAATGGCATTACTACTTTCTGAACTGAGCATTATATTTAAGAGAACCCCAGAAAACATGGCACTTTAAGACATTAAAACACCAAAACAATGAATTTAATAATAAATAAAATTTCCACATAGGTACAGCTGTCTATTATTTTAGCCACATAAATAAATGCAGTTACTGGAAACAAAGTAAATTCTAGAAAGCATGATTTCCTTACCTTTGAGAGTTCCATTCCAGGTCCACATTGTTTGCAGAGGACACAGTTTCCAGCATGGTCCCTGAATTCTTGCTCTCTGCAATCTCCAGTCTCACAAATTACCCTACTTAGCTTAAAAAAACCAACCAAACAAAAAAAAACCCAAAAACACAAAACCACACCTCATCAAAATGTAATTAATTTGCTACTAACATATAAGTTATATAAACTCCAAATCTGAGAAATAAATCCATGATTCTATCTTAAAAACATATTTCTGCATTATCAAAAACTTTAAGTATGGCAATGAAAATGAATCATCTCACTCCAAATATGGGTAAGTGGTCTGAATTTTAAAGTTTGTCAGTACATAGTAACTTGTAATAATTTCAGGTTTTAGATGACCTGCTTGATATTTGTCACCTGTAGAATGTTAACACACTTAATTGTTTGAATATGAGTTTAAGTTCCTCACTGTAGTAAACATTACGAAAATGCACATGACCACTGACTACAGCTACAATCTTCCTGACAATAAGCTACATTATATTGCCATTTCATTTATTTGTGATTTTTGATTTTCCTAAATGATGCTATCACAACTGAAAAAATAAGTTAAATTCTATTCCTTTAAATATAAATATCTAGAGATTTTGAAAGGTCACTCAAATGTTTTGGAAATTAAAAAAAACCCAAATCAATCTGTATGAATACTATCTATTCTAAATTGCCCTATGACTTTATATTTAATGGGCCAAATGAGAAAGAACCCAGTTTCTGCCTTCAAAGGCACTTAAGTACATTACCTGACCAAACCAGAAACTAGGGTTATGAGAAATACCATAAGCAGTAATATCAGCCATGCAAAGTCTCAGTATAATCACTGGAATCCTACCCAGGAAACATTAGCAAACCCTGTAAGCTCCCTCAATAGAATTTTAAATTAAACGTCTCTATGCAGGCTTCCATCACAGAAAGTGCTCTCCACAACTGTTACTAAATTCTTATTTTGTGTATTAGCCTTTTCAGAAACACCAAAGCCTTTTGATAGATATGAAGTGTTAATTACCCTTAGTTCTACAGCTTGTCTCAGAAAGCCGGAGTCAAAGTACACTTAGTAGGTGATGTAATCGTGTGCTATGCTATGTTCTGTTGACAAACTGAAGACTCCAAACTCCTGAGCTATCTCTAGCATAATGTACTAAGAGATGGTCACTGCAAATTGCCTAGAATTCCTGCCACCTCTCTGAAGTGGAGAAGTATCACCTTCATAGCACTATATTCATCTTTATTTTCTATCCTAGTCCGGTCCTCCTTCCATGAAGAGGCTCTCAAGGTAAAATTTTTTAATTGCATGTGAGGGGTAGCAAGAAATTATACAAGTCAGTTAACCAAACTCACTTTTAAATTGATTAAATGCACATGTAATTGTCTGTGTGTATCTGTTTAAGACTTTCAGTTTTAGCAGTGACATGTAAAATGAAAGACACCATTCCTGTGTCAAATATAATTTTTCCAACATTCAACCTAAGGGGAAAAAAAAAAAGAATTTTAAACTTACCAAATATGCTAGCAAAATTATAAGCATCTTCAGTTTATCTTCTCCTTGTAGACCTTTAGCATCCATTTCTTACAATTAAACCCTTCTCCTTAAAAAAAAAAAAAAGAAAAAATTTACTATATTTTACAAATGTGTTTAAATTGCAGAAGTCATATGTCCGTAACACTTCATGCCATTCAGTTTGTCAAAATACAGCTCTGTTAATGCCATTAAAATATTTCAGATTGATTCCTGGAAGCTAAACAACAAACACACTTTAAAAATCATGTTCTTTTTTTGAAGACAAGGCAATATACACAAAGTTTCTACAGCCTCAATTATCAAAAGAAGAAGAAACTGCTGTCAGTCTAGATTAGAGAACATCAACATTTGCAACTCTAACAACCCTAACATATTTCTTGCTTGTTAGATGCCCAACTAGGTACATGATCAACAGACAAAAACAGTTTCCTCAAACATGCCACATATCTGCCAAGACATATCTGCTCATGAGAAGGTTCCTTCTGTGTCACAGTGTGGAGCAGAATGGGTTTGCGTAGCATCTAAGATAACCCCTTCTACTTCAGAAGTGCAGAACTAGAAGCATGCACAGGATCTGTTTCCATCACTTACCTAAGGGAGATTAACTTCTAAAGATATGTTAACATGGTTGCTTATGATCTGGTAGGCAAAGGCTATTACAGAAGACTTTTCAAACAGCATAACCAAATCACATCCTCAGACAATTTTTATCATAATCTCAGAAAAAGAAGAAAGAACAGTCCATAAAGCCTTGCTTAATTATTTTTTAAGAGTGCTAACAAATAAATGATTAAAAAAACCTGAAGGGGAACCATTTGAAACAGTTATGTAAAGGAATTTCTAACTTGGATTAGTTTTTTTTTTTTGATCATTACATCAACAAACTACACCCCCACAGTCATTCAGAATATTGTGCTCGGCCAACAGAATATTTTTTCTCTGCTTACTTTTCTTTTGTTTATTTGAGTCTTTGTGTTAATCTTTAGTTTCTTACTTTTTGTCAGTTACCTGGAAATGTAGGTGTAACTTATTTCAGAATTCCAAACTATATAGCAACAGTATCAAGAAAGTAATAAATAAATCCAGTTTACATAACATGCCATTTGCATTTGATCCTAATTTGCATACCTTATGACAGTAATATAATGCTACTTTCAGACAGATATGAAAAATAATGTTTCTCTGACCTACTTCAGGGCTTAATGACTGATGTTTAATTACATTTTTTTTAAAGATAAAGTAAGTAATTTTTATCATTTAGGAGTAGAAGAGACTGACAAATGAAAGGATGGAACCCAAAACACAAGAAAAGTAGAATACTAAAAACAGTTGTGAAATGCTTTGAAATATGGGACTCTAAGAAGCATAATGCATTTAAATATAGACCAGAATGAGCATAAACTATAACTAACACATAATTTCACATGTTACTGCATGAGTACCCTAATTAACAAATTCTAATTAGTACAAAGACAGTAAACCTCAGTGGCACTAGTGGTATCTTTTAAGATAAATTGTGTAAAGTGTAAAACCAGCTAAAGTCTGCTAGGAAGAACAGAACAGGCAAAGAGGTGTGTCAAGCAGCACTCTACAGGAAAGCCAAGATTACATTTTTATGGTTATTTCTCACTTAGTGATGGTAATGGTCAATGAGCCAATGACAATTATCAGATTATATGCATGTCAACATGGGTAAAAAAGAAGACATACCATCAAGTAATACAAATACATACTGACATAGGTTACTTTTTTATGTCCGGGCAGAGTGGCAGGGGAGAAGCAGAGAAAGATAAAAAGGAAAGCCTCAGAAATAATTTTGGATTACCTCAATAGAGCAATTTGACACAAAAAGTACTGTGGAACAAACAGAAACATGGAAAACTGAAGACAATAAATTTTAAAAACCAATCAGTGGACAGTGAAAATACTGTTAAGGGAACTCAAATTTCAAGAAATGTTTCTCATCCATGTTTGGAAAGAAACAAGAAGGATAAAAACACCCATCATGTATCTTCTGGCTGAATAGTAACTGAAGATATGCTAAGTAAAAACAGACCAGACAAGAAAACTGTGAGACTTTGCACCTCAATAACCTTGGAAAAAAGTATCAAGACAGATGTAAGATAGCTGCTGTTCAATTTTTATACAGTTTGGAATGCTACAGAAATTCAAAAGCATTAATGTTATGAAAAGATTAAAAAAGAACTAAGCATAGTAATACAATAAACAACTCTACATAGTATTACAGAAAAGCAGTCCTGCAAAACAAGCTTGACTTCACTTGATTCAGAGAAGACGATAAAGCTGAAAATCTAAAAGATAAATAATATAAACTGATTAAATTTTAATTCAAAGAATCATGCTGAAACAAAAGAATTTTGGAAGAAAAATCTCCATTGACTTGTTAATTTCATATAATGGTATTCAGTGGAAAAAAATAAACACTTTATATTTCTTAATTGCTACAGGAGGCAAAACTTTATGTAAGTGTCTAAGTGAAATCAAGCTGTAAATATAACTGAATTGCTTAAAACTGAATGTCGAGTGATTATTTCAGGTCATATACATTTATAGTCATTATATTCCTTAATAACATTACTCTTAAAAAAATAAAGCATAGCAGTTACAATGCAATTATGATAATCTGTATAATACTATCAGCATTTTAACACTAGGATTCTTTAGAAGATTAAAAGTATGTTTTACTTCAAATTTTAAGATTTACTTCTGCTTCTGAAAATAGATGTGTAACATACCCAAAATGAAACTGAATATCATAATAACTGTATATTTTTGTCAAGTTTCATGTAGAATTGTCGATACAAACAATATTGGTGAGCTGTACTAAGCATAATGATCTAAAACACGGAGCTGTGACATAACCTAAACAGCCTGTATTTTTTCTGAGCAGGTCACCTGAAGTACAGAAAAATAAAGAAAATTAAGAACAGCCTGATTACCAGGCCAACAGATTTAGTACTTCCCATATTACTACAATAAAACTATGTGGCTTCACTACATGAATCTAATATTCATCCTATACATTTTTTCCAATATGCAGTAAGATGAAGATTTAGTACTGTAAAAAAATCAGCATGTAAACAACTTATTAAAACAAATATTGAAACAAGGCTAATGATGTATTTTTATGTTTGTAATATTCTGGAGTCACAACTGGATTAAAAAACAAATGCCATTCTTAACAGAAGGTAGTACAGAGTAACAAGCAGTTACAAATGGTGTTGGTCATGCTTACAGCTTGTATTTCAGTTCTGGAGTTGCTGTTTCTGTTATGATGATCTTACAGCATGTACCTCACATGGAGAAGCACGGTGAACACAGTTTGTTGACTTAGGTGTGGACATTTTATTGCACCTGTGAAATATTTTCTATGTAATTCTACTGCCTTTATAACACTCTTGCCAAATCCAATACCTTCAAACATCAGGAGTTCCAAAAGCTAGGGTAAATTTCCAAAATCTAATGCTTTGAAACTGGCATCAAACTATCACGGACTGCTCCAACTCATCTACACATTTTACTGATCTCCCAATTTGTTGGCTGATCATCCCACGTATGATGAAATCTCATAGCTTTAGGTCTACGATAGCATATGAGATATCTTCTAGATACCTTGTCTTTTATAATCAATACATCTTTAGAAATAAACTTGCAGGTCTATGGCCTTAACCTTCAGTGGGTTTAGTGGCACCTAAACATGTTCAAATCATTTCAGCAGACATGTAGGAATGCCTGTGGTATTGTATCATGCAATCATTGTGCTTATTGTCCCAGTTCCTACCAAAAAAACCCAAAGAATATATACTGGCTATAACATATGAGAAAGAAATTTAATGGTATACAACAAGAAAAAAACATTATCGTACAAAAAAATAAAATCTATCTTTTCATGACAACATTTTGATAAAAATAATGCAAATAGTTACGGCACATTAATAACTCCTTGTCTTGAAAACTAGTTCCAAAGGAGACAACTTGCGCCAGCTGCTCACTTCCCATTTCTATCTCCAGTTTGGTTAAAAGCCCTGCTCAAAAAGCCAACACTGCAGCACTTCATAATAGGTTGCCATTGGGCAAATCTGTTCCCTCTTGGTATCAAGTGGCATTACACTGATGTCTGTTGGACGCAAGTCATTCACCTCATACACATGCAAGCAAGAAGTAATGAAAGTTTTTTCTTCCAAAATGTCTGATCAAATACAAGTTTGATACATTTGAAGATGATTTGTTCTTGTCCAGATAGCAACATTTACAATGCTGAGTTCAGTTATGCTCAATTTTATTCAATGAAAGAAAACTGTGGACATAGGTTGAAGTCAGTAAATCATTCCAAATGCATCTTTTTCAGTTAACAGTAATATTCTTGCCCAAAATACTCAGGGAAAAGGAATCCTCATTAGTAATGTTCAGAACTCAAGATACGAACTTCCATTAAGAAATGTGACAGCATAGTTCTAGGGTTGGTGGCAGCGGGCTACTATGCATATGTATAAAGAGGGCAATATCAAACAATAAATTAGGAATGCGTAATAAATGCATTGTGGAAGTAAGAACTTCCAGCCTTCCTGGGTTCTTGAACCCACTGTCCTCCAAAATCCATTCCTATGTTAACTTGCTTGCCTTGAGCGGCTGTCATCATTCAATTTTAAAGCCAACTTACCAGAAAAAATATTTCTTCCTTCTCTTCTAAAAAATAACATTTCACCATGAAAGACACATCACTTCAAGACTTGAGGCAGCATGATTATATTATGACCTACTAGCTGGTTTCTCATACATGGGAGCACCAACACTTCAAAATCAACATCATCCACCTTCTGAAGGAACCCTTAGAAGGGATGAAGGGTCCCAACTCCAAATTCACGTTAACTTTCCTAGATCTTTAAGTTTCCCATATTTGTTTTTACATTCATACTTGACCACTTTTCCTGCTCTCTATAACACTCACAAAGAGTACTCTGAGGAGTTCTGGGTAAGAGAGGAATGAAAATATAATCATCTCATCTTGCCAACAGAGGTCTCTGGTATTCAATGAACTGCATCTCGGCTCCCTTCTAACCACCCTGTTTCCCACCTGCAGCTGTCAACTGCATGCAATAAAATGGCAAGGAGTGGCAGATGGCTTTAGCAGAGTCAGTGCCCCACGGGCAAGAAACAAGAGAAGAGAAAGTACTTATGTTGCTGCAATGACAGAGACAAAGGGAACAAGGTAGGGACAAGAACTTCCACTACAGAGCTACACATTGTTATACTGTCTCATACGTTTAGAACACCTTCCCTCTACACCCTGCCTACAACCCTTGTGCTCTTCCCCTTTGTGAAGTAAATGAGGTCTTGTCTGACCACATTTGCTCCAACTGCTCTGAGAAGGCCCATGTGGGGGAAAAACTAATACTGTCAGCCAAGCAGCATTCATCATATTCAATACAGCATTGAATAAATCTGTATTTTTCAGAAGATGCCATACATGAAATTGTACAAAATTAGGCATCTGTGAATATGTTTCTAGTTTTGTAAACACAGATAGCAGATTAAAGTTGGAATGTCGGTGCTGGCAGAACACACATATCTATTTTAGGGGCCAAACCAGGAGAGAAGGGAGATTTACACATAGCCAGGAAATATCTGTGCTCCCGAGTACTATATGCTTTAAGTTATGTTAGCAGAAGTACCTGACTTTACAGGAATAATGGTGATAATAATTGTACACCCGAAAGCAGCATCCCTACAGTGCCTTCACTACCATATACAGCATTTACAGAATGTATTATATCCCAGTCTATCAAAAAGCATATAATCAAGCAAAACATGAGCATGAACTACGTAATTTATCCCCATTTTTTCTACTTACAAACAATGTTTCAAATCCGTGCTGGTGAAATTATGTAAAATGGTTTACTATTCATGTTCCTCACCAGATCCAGACTATCATTAATTAGAAATTAGACTGAAATATCGTAACAAAGGTGCAGTGTGGTGACACTGTTCCTACACTTAAACAAAGCTTTTTAGAGCATCATAACCTGTGATTCACACCAGATCTCCTAACCCCTTTGAAGGTGATGAGACTACTTGTACAAATAATGAACAATTTCATGCTTCAACATCAAAATTGCGGTAAAAAAATAATTGCTCTTTCTGTTTAATACCTCTCATGCATCTCAGGTTCTAGGAGACACTAGTTTGCTAGATGAAACCTCAGCACAGAGCTGCTTTTGTACATATTTGTACTCATATGTAAGTGATACAATAAAATGCAAATGCCAGTATTACAGTCATATCTCATATATACCAAGGTATACTAATAGTTCCTTTGCAAAGTAATTTTAAAAAAATCATGAATTATAAAGCATTGGGCTGGTTAATACAGTTACTATTGCAATGTTGCAATGCCAACACGTTTCATTTATCCAGCCACTCTTTAGCAGTTTTGGATAGCATGCAATGTCTTAAACAGCACGAACACCAGTTACTTCCATTCTCAGCATTCTCTTTTATTAGGATTGCAATTGCAAGTTGTGGAAATCGTAAAAAAGTAATTTCTTGACTACTTAACTATTTAAACATCTTACGACTAATAAACAGGCTTACTTCCATTTCCAAAACAAACAAACAAACAAAAAACAAAAGCCCACCACCATTTGCTTATATGGAAAAAGCTTCCAAGTATCATACCTAACTTGTTTTACCTGTGATAGTGAAGGTGTGCTTGAGAGAGAACAAGCCTACCTACAGATTGAATCAATTGGCCACTTTTGCTCCTATTAAATGCTACTGGACCCTTGTTAATTTGATAAATGCATTCATTTAAAGTAAGTATAAGAGCATTACATAGGTATTAAGTATCAAGACTTTTCACTACAACTTTCAGTCCAAGGATAGATTAATGGAGACAGACGTCAGGTAAAATCAAAGGCTTTTCAACAGAACCGTAACTGGGTTCGTAACTGTTCAACCTCTTACCAGACAAGAGAAAAAGTTACTAGCTCCTGTTCCCTCAACTCCGGCTCCGAAACTGTTGGAAGCCAACAGCAACTTATTTATGCAGCAGACGCGAGAACAGCTTGTGAGCAAGAACGCCCTGCTTCCAAGGGCTTTTTGTTCCCCGCACTGCGGAGCGCGAGGAGTTACTGCGGGGCTGCCGCGACCCGCAACACCCCGCAACATCAGCGGCGACTGCTGTGCTGCGCGGTGCCCTCCCTACCCGTCGCCGCGGGACGCGGCGGGGCGCAGGGGCCGCTTCCAGAGCGGCGGAGCCGGGGCCATCCCGGCGAGGAAGGGTCTCAGCCGGGCCCTCCCCTCCGCCCCCCGCCCGCGCCTTCCGCGGAGGCTCCTTCCCATCACCTCCCCCACCGCCCCCACGCCAACGAGTGGCCGGGGCGGGCCGGTGCCAGACGGCCGCGGGGGCCCGGCACGCCTCGGGTCAGCGCCCAGCCCGGCCGGTGCCCCGGGGGGCGGCGGGGGAGCCCCGGGGTCGCCGCTGCTTCCCCGCCGTGGCCGCCCCGCTCCCCGCACCCTCGCCTCAGCGCCTGCCTCCTGCCCGCGGAAGGAGGCGAGGGGGCGCGCCTCGGCGGGAGGGAGAGGGCCAGGCACGCTCCGAGGCTGAGGGGATCGGGCCCGCCCGGGTCGCCCACGCACCCACCTGCCACGCCGCGGCCCACCGGCCGCTGCAGCGGGGTGCCGGCCGCCGCCGAGGAGCGCTCGCCCCGCGCCCCGCTCCCGCCCTCACCTCCTCTCGCTCCGGCCCGCCCCGTCACCCCGGCAACGCCGCGCCGCTCCCCTCCCTCCTTCGCCGGAGGGCGCCGGGCTCAGGTGACCGGAGGCGGCCAATCAGCGGCCACCCCGGCCCACGTGCCCCGTGGCGGGGAGGCGCGCGCCCTCGGAGGCAGCCGCGGGAGGGAGGGGCCGCGCGGGCGAGGCGGCGGGAGGGGCCGCTCAACCCCCGCCGCCTCAGGGGGCGCCTCGTCTGCGGCGGGGGCTGCCCGCCCTGGCGGCTTGTGCCGGCGGTGCTGAGCCAGGCTGGGCCCCTGGCGGGGCACTGGGGTCCCTTTCATCCTGCCGGGAGGATGGCGCTGACTTGCTGTGTGCGCCTGGGTGGCTCCTCACAGGCCGCAGCCACCGCCCGGTCTCCAGAGGCAGCCTGGGCTTTGGGGGCGCAGCCTTGGTGCTGCTGATCTCCCTCGCGAGCCCTGGCTTCGTGGTGCTTACAGCTGCCCAGCCCCGGACTGTTGGGCTGTGGTTAAACAGGCCCAGCAAAACTTTTGCTGCTGTTCAGGTGCATGTAGAAAGAGGCCTTGCAACTCACCAAAGTCCTTTCAGCCTATCCCACACAAAGGGTGAGATGGAGGCCCTCTGCGTTCTCCTTTCCAAACTACCTGAGTAGCTTTTTTCCCTTGCTAGCTCAGAATCTGAAATGTTTTTCCATTCTGCAGGTAGCAAGTTACTCAGCTATAAGCAAAGCGTCAATACCAAATGCAAGTGCGGAAATCCAGCCCTTCACAGAGAACAAACTGTTCCATCACTAGAAAGAGTGTGCTTTACTGCTGCTTACAGTTATGTAAATTAGGAGCTTTCCTCAAGTTAGTGATGCTCCAACATTGATGAAGCCAATCTTGGAGACCTTGGAGAGCTGCTACTGCAGGGATTTCAGGTCATTAGTTCAAATGAAAATGTTAATGATACCACTGCAGTCTAGACGACAGTATGGATACTCTGGGAACGGAGTTAGGTTCTGCAGAGAATGAACCAATGGATATACTTGGCTGTAAAGCATTTTCAAATAAACAGAACTTTTGGGAGCTTCTCACAGAGATAGAATTTTGGAGTTTGCCAGTCACGTGGACTTTTCTAAAAACAAGTAGCACTTACTGAAAAACAGCAAGATGCTGGCAAAGAGAAAAATGTTTGCTGCAAAATTAGTTGTTTTCAATTAAAGAAAAATTACTAACACAGATTTTACAGGGTTTCATGTAGTTATCTTATAAAAAGCCTTCGAAGAAGAGTTTTGCTTTGGGACCCTTGCCAGAAGAAGTGCCGCAAGAGGCTGAATTTCAGTGAGGAATGCCATACTACGACGCAATGGCAGCACATCTGTTGTGAATGGCAGCTGCTGCACAGCACTGAGCATGCTACATCCTCTCGCTATTTACAGACAACTGTTTTGTATATTATCTCTTTTCTGTAGACACCAGTGAAACGTATTGCATGAGTTTTTCTTAGTTGAGTCATCACGTGTGTTTCAGATACTCGTTTTAAAGTAGTATAGTTAGGCAAGCATAGTAAAATATACCAGAGTTCTTAAAGTGTTGACTAAACACTGAGGATTACCATATAAAGGAACATTAAGATCTTCTCATCAGACAGGGGGTTACTGTACTAATGAAATAAGAGCAATGTGTAGTCTGTAACAGTGACATTTAAAACATTCAAGTCTCTATTATATCATGTAATAGATTTCCTCTAAATGTAAAACGGATGACTTAGTTGCATTCATTATTGAAAGATGTTGAAAATTGCAGTTTATTTTTTTAAAATCATGATGCTTCTAAGGAAATGGAAGAAGTGAACTGTTAGAGCAACTAGTACAGATGCAAGTACAGAGATTCTCACTACAACAGAGAAAGCAGAAAAGAAATATTTGGAAAGTACTTTTGGCTGACCCCTTTGATAAGACTAAGTTGCGAGACACAGCTGATGTGGAAGCAGAAATTGTACAGCAATAGGAAGTTGTTATCTCCATATCTCAAATGCTAACACGGTTCCCCCAGTCAACTGTGAGATAGATCTATTCTTGTTATGACAGCTGTTGGAAACTGGTGTCAGTATAACTGTGCAATGTCTCTTGATAGTCTTAACTATTACAAACCTTAAAATATGTTTATGATGTTACCTAAGACACACTGTTTGGAAATGGCTTTATTTATAATCAGAAATTGCTCAAGCTATTTCAGTAAGCAAATTATATACTTGTGAGTTTCCTAGTCAGATTTGTTCAAAAAAGCATTGTGAACTTTTTGTTTCTAAAGACTTAAGCCTGAGGATTAATTAATGTTTATACAGCACTTTGGAAAAGCAAAGTCGCAAGTGCCAAGAATTATTATTATTATTTAATCTTTAAAAGTCATATCAATGAAAGACTAAACTGCCAGAGAACTGCTATTTAAAATAACAAAGATGCTGAAAATCCTCTCCCCACCATACTTCAGTATGTCCAACTGTGCTTTCATTTCAGTCTTTTACATATAGACAAGCAAAGATATTTTTCAGTTTAAACGGGTTAACGCCCATCATATGTGGGAAGATTATCTAAAATCCTAGGGACTTTTTACAAAATAAAAAATCTTTTCTTTCTGAAATGCATTTCTAGGGTCTAAATATTGCAAACATTTTTATATGTGAGTCCTACTCATCAGTGTAACCTATCTGATTAACCAGTGTAACTTCTATGCACTTTACCCATTTGTGTGATAGGTCAGATTCTCAGAGTGATAGTTTAATTGTATTAGACTCACATAGCTATTTTGACTTCTGAGGAAAAGAATCCTTACATTTTTTTTAAGATTTGCTTCTCTTTCTCCTTTACAGCAAACAGGTATGGTTTGGAAACAATTTTCCTCATAAAGTAAGTGTGCATGTTAGAAAAGTAGCAACAAACAAGACAAGACTGGAAAGGTAGAGAAACTCATCAGTGAAGTATAGAATTAATAAATAAAACCATCTTTCCAGGGTTACAGAGATGTTTCAGTACATCATCGTCATTTAAGGAAAAATACTAAATTTTGCTTTCGCTATGTGTTAAACAATATTCTTCCTTGTCAGCTATATGCACATTATTCATGGAGTGCTAATTACTTTCCTTATAATGTAATTGACTTGTTAAGTCAGAATACGAATTAATTGGTAGTATAGAAAACTAAATGATACCAAGTCAGGCCTAGTTAATCTGTGCCTGGCATATTATCTCTTGATAGTCAGTAAATTTAAAATTTATATATACAAATATAGTTTTAATTAGATGAAACAAACTTTGCAGCCTGACTAATGAAAGCTGACTACATTTATTGGGAAGTGTTGATAACTTAATTTGTTAAAATTGGAGTTTGCATGTTACTATGGTGCATACTGAAATACTAACATCTTGAGGGTCCTGTGGACTGGTAACACTCCTAACAGTGCTTAACAGCTATCACTTCTATTGGCTTTTAGCTGCAATTTATTAATAAACAGATGTACTTAAGATGTATATACACTTAAATTTAGATTTAAGAATATACATCTAAAGTCAGTATTTCACAAGAACTCACTATCCACCATTAAGACTAGATTTTCAAAGAGCTCAGTGTCTGGAATGTTGAACTTCTTTGTAAGTCTGGCCCCAATTATGGGTTCTAAGTTCTTCTGAAAATATAAATTATATTTAAATACCTACAGAAGAAGATTGAGTCTTATTTTAACAGACTGACTACAGCTGCAGGCAGAGAACACTTACGGATTTAGCCCAAGCTCACCCAAAAATCTGGACCTTTAAAACTGCAAATGTGTAGTAAATAATCCTAAATCTCTTGATGATTGCTCCTTTATAATGAATTTCTGGAATAGATGTCTTAAATTTTCTTAAACACAGTACATGTTTATCAATATGAATTTGAGGAACAGAATATAAAATACTGTGAATGGAAATTTCTTCAATGAAATAGGAGCAAAACTTCCATGAAGTTCAGCAAAACCAGGTGTTTGCTCTAGATAAGCTTAATATTTCTTTAATATATTTATTAAAATGTCTTAAAGAAAACTTCTATCATCAGGTTAAAATGTTACTTTTATGGTCAAGATTTCTTTTCATATGGTATAGTTGAACTATCATTTCTTCAATCTTGAGATAAAACCATTTCCCTTTTGTATATAAGGATGTTATGTTTATAAATTCAGTTCTAATAACTTGTGGAAGAGGAGACTTTTTTCGTCTCAAGTATGGAACTGCTAGGATTAAAAGTGTTGCTGGAAGAAGTCACAGTTTAATAAACGCACTGAGAGCAATTAAAGTATACACAGTGTAGGAAATATGGTTGGTCTTTTCTTAGAAAATAAACACTCCCCTAAGTCATGTAATACTTGTATTCAAATATAACTTTACAAATCTATAGACAGTAGGACTGAGCAGCACACACCAAAATCTTACATACCCCCAAAATAGTCATTTTTTTATTATTATTTTGCTTCATTTTCAATTGTTTATACATCCTAGTCTATTCTCAGTATTGCTGGCTGAATTGCTGCATAAATTATATATAATCTTTCAAACTTTGCACTCACAATATGTAGTATTATTGTTTATGTGAGCTTTATAATTTCTTAACATCTTGCAACAAAAAACTGCAAAAAAATACAAAATACAGTACCTGTTATCTGTTGAAGTTTTCCAGTGCCCAGGCTTTCTGCAGCCTAATTTCACACTGCCAGAGCTTCTGTATTAAATGCTTTTACCTCCTTAAAAAAAAAAAAAAAAAAAAAAAAAGTATGTCAGCACAAGCCCAGACGAAACTCCAAATCCGGGAAAATAAAATTAACCATGCAGATCAAAGGCAGACGAGCACTGAGACCAAATGCCTGTAATCTGATCAGTGATCAGTTGCCATACATCAAAGGCAGTGCTTTGGAGAGGAAAAAGAGCTCCTTTTCCAGCAGGTAGTTGCACTCTGAAATTCTGCCTTTCAGTACTCTAGTTCTTTTGTTAAAAATCGATCACTAGCTTCCCCCACCCCCCACCCCCCTTTCCTTTCTTGTGCCTGGAGAATGTGCACACGATTCTGAAATGCTTAGAGTTGAGTGGCTGGATCTGTAGCTTTTGAGTTCCCAAGCTGTGTTGTGGATTGTGTGTTGGAAGCTTTCCCCAGTGCCAGCGGGTTCCGCTTTATCCCTTTCATCTCGCTGAGCTGCAGATCCCATGACATCATTCAATGCTGTGGGACTGGTTAGAGAGCTACAATACAGCCTGTGGGGGAATACAGCTAAAGAGCAACAAGAGTTTGCATGATTTCTAATCAGGTTAGGCCATTGTAACAAACCCAAGGCTCACTTCAAAGTTTTCATTACATTAAAGTTTCCTCCCAAGACGGGAGAATAGTGTAGCTATAAGCTTTTCTTAAGAAGATGCTGTATAATTTTGTCTGCAACAGGAATTGACAATTTTCCATGAAGTTCTGCAAGTCAGACATGCAGGTCAGTTTGCTAGGCAGCTGTAATACATGACAGAAAACTACTGCTACTTCTCTCTTCATTGAGGTTTAGAGAGGAAGAAATGGTGTATGTTGTGCACTGGTGTGTTTTTTTTTTCTTTTCTGCTGGCAAAACCAAGCACAATAGGAGTATGTTCAGGTCCTCCCTGCTACTTACTGTGTGGCCTTTTGCAAATAGTTTTATTTGAGCCTGATTCATCTCTGGCTCATGATTTCTTTGCATAAATGAGCTGTAAAGCTGCCACAAGCAACTCACAGAAGCTTTTCAGTGTAAAGGCATTTTTTTTAGCTGGGGTAGATTCAAAGTGGTCAGCATTGTGCTGTCAGCAGAGGGAGGCTTTTGGGTGAGTAAGAGTATATTGACAGACATTCTCCGTGCTGCTGCAGTTCACAGAGGCAAGGATTGCTGGAGGGACCTGCGCAGGGGAATTCTCCAGGCTGCTGTGACTTGCACCGTTTCGGTGCAGACGACATGCAGAAGAAACGTCCAACCGAACTTCATTTTCTGCGATCTGAGGCAAAGTTAGCTTTTGGCACATAGGTTAAGTCAGTCCTCTGTACTTCAGCTGTTAATAAAACATACAAATATCAAGCAGAATGGCTTTTAGGATCATCAGCCATATTGAAGATGTCACTGAAGTTCTCATAAGCGTATACTCCATACTTTGGGTATATATACCACATGTGCAGATGAAAGAGATACAAGCCTGTCAGCTGGTAGACTCCTACAAATATTTGCACACCGAGTAACCGAGAATTCATTTAAAAGGCAAAAGTGAAAAGAGGAAATATGCTAGTCACGGTTGCCTTGAGCATGAAAAACAAAAGCAAACAATCCGCTGACAATGGGCGCTGGATAGCCCAGCGTGAGAGCAATAAAGGAAGCGTCTGGTTGAGATCCCTCGTCCCGTGTGCCCTGTTTGCGGGCCGCAGCCTCGTCCCTGTGGCCGCTGGGAGCGGGCGCTGCGGGTGCCTCCCGCGCCTCCCGCAGCCTGGGGGCTGCCCGGCCCGGCCCTCCCTGCCCAGCCCGCCCCGCTGCTCCCGCTGCCCGCAGCGCTCCCGCAGCGCTCCCACGCCGGCCGCCCGGGAGATGCTCCTGCTGCACTCGGTAGCCTGGGGAGCCTTCTGCTGGTGGGATGATGTACTGTGGGCAGCACCAGGCCAGCAGTGAGCACTGTGCTTCGTAGTGGTGGTAATTAACATCTCCCGAAAGCTTTAAGATCCTTAAGGCGTGCTATATAATAGATTTTGTTGGTAGTTGGACATAGTTTAAATATTGTTTTGGATCATCTATCCAGGCAGGCCTTTGGGGGATGTTCTGGTAATTGAGATGGAGGAGAGGTGTTGCAGGTACAAAGGAGTATTGTGCAGGTAATGAGTCCAACTTTCGGGAATACACTGCTGGAAAAATATGTAAACAAACCATAAATTTCACTCTTTCTCTAATTTCCACTTCCATCTATTATAAATAAAAGAAAATTATCCAGGCTGCTTAATTCTATTTTACCATTAATTTGTGCCCTTCTGACATACAACTTCACTCTATTCACTGGAAGATTTTTTGATAACAGTCCATTTGTTGCTTTTGTGGTAAAACTGGAAATGCTTATGTTGAAATAAAATTTATGGGTGAGCTGTACAGAACTGAAGTAACCCTTCTCTGTTCATTTCAAAGGTGCTTTTCTTTAAGAACAATACTGTTCACAGCAAGAACCTTTTAGTTCTCTGGATTTTAAGCAAAAGCAAGTCCTGATGGTCTATTTGAGATCTTTGATCTTTATTTTGTACATATGAAAAAAAGAAGGAAGTTTAATTATTACCAATTTAACCTTCTAAAGCTTAAGCATTGCATTTTGCATTTATGACACTTTTTCAGTGTGGAGCCTGACAGCATGAACAATTTGCTATTTCCTCTTCTATGGCTTCCTCAAAATTTTATCAGATGTGTGTAATAATAACAACCGTTGTCTATAATGCAATATTTTTCCAAAGGTTAAAATATTTTTCCCTTACATAAAAAAAAAAGAATAATACAAATACATTGTGATTTGTATAAGGCACAGAACAGACTAGTACCAGAGACAGAAATAGAACTATGTAACACAATACGTCACTTTTACACCTTCTGATCATCAGTTCACGCTTCCTCTTGTAGTCACTAACCCAGCAAAGCATTCAAGTGCAAGTGGTCTGATTGAGATCCATTAGACTACTCACTAGGTGTTTGATTCTAATAATGAAATTACTGGGGTAGGATCTGACCTGAAGTTACTGAAATTGGGTATCCAGCTTGTATTCATTGTTGAGGTATCTAAAAAGCTTTTCTAGAGGTGTGAAACCGGAGGGAGAGAGGTGTCTCTGAAGTCCTGCAGAGGGAGATGCTGTCTTCCTAATTCATTGCTTAAAATTTTCTAAACTTAAACAGAATCTTCCTGAGAAACATTTAGTGCAACAAATGTAACAAAAATAGTAAACAAATAGTTTACTATTGTGTTTTTACTATGTGAGGACTTCAAGCTCTTAAGGAGGTCGCTTCATTTTTCTCCTAAAGGTAGGCAAGAATTAGACAAGGCGCTTACATTTGGCAGGTTAGATCCCATTTTAAGAATTTTTAGGGAAACACAACAAAGCCTAGGGCTGCTATTCATGCCCGAAGTGCTTCATTGGGTCAAAGCCATAAAAGATATTCAGCTGGTAGAAATGAGAACATTCTGGTGATTTTCTTAAATATAACAAAATCTGAAGAAAAATGATTTGTGGAAGAAACAGTCAAACCTATCAAACAATTGTCAGGGGTTATACAACCCCCTGCCCCATGCTTAGCAAGGCTCTTCTAGTATTCACGCTGTGCCTAACATACTTGTATTACATACGTTAAATGATTTACCATGGTGCTTTACATAGATGCTATCTGCGCCACTTCACTGTACCTCTTCTGTCAACTTTCCTCTACTTCAGTCCACAGGAGCTCCAACAGACATTCAGAGGAGAGGTCAGGAATCATCCCAGGAAATGCAGTGTCACCGTTATAGCCCCCTCGCTGGCCAGGCAAATGCTGTTTGTGCTACCCACAGCCTTTCTAAGTGTGGCATAGATACTGGATATCCTATTATAAACGTCACACCATCAGCACCAGTGCAGTTGCAAGCTTTTGTTATGCACATCTACTGGGACAGCTCTTCCCTGATGATCAGCAATGAGCTGCTGATTTATAGAGGTGGAAGACAATTTTCAGAGCCTTTTGTGGCAGGTCAGGACTGGCTCTGAAGCAGCAGTTGTCAATCTAGGCCCCAGCTGTAGTCAGAAGTGCTGATCATCACCCTTCTAAAGTGTTAGGGGGATATTGTTCTGTGAGGCAAGTCAGTCCTGTGGTCAGGAGAGATGCTTTAGAATACCCAAATCCATCCTCCTGCATGATCTGCATTGCCATCCTGATAAAAGCTAGTACCCTGTTTCTACTTGATCACACGGGTGTTGTTAGTCCAGGTATTGCTGATGCCTACTCCCACTCTCTGCTACAGTGCTTACCATCTCCTTGATAGTCATAAGTGTGGTAAGAACTTCAACTACAGCACCTTTAGGCAGAAAAATCAAGACCCTTTGGCATTTCCTGAAAGACTGGCTCGCTGTTATCAGAGAGTATGTCATCAGACTTGCCATAATCTGCAACACTCTGCACAGTCATTGCAGAGCAACTTGTTCTAGTTAACACTAGCTTTGAATGGAGCCCCAGCAGGTTTTGATTTTCAGGGGAAAAGCCCTGTTTGCCATTTATATGTTCTGCGATGGCAGGTCTTCAAATTCATAACTTAGGAGGAGAAAACAGCTTTGCTTTGCCTGTCTTTGGTGCTGAATTTTTATTGCTGTTTGCCTGTGGGTTTTTTTCCCTCCTTGGCTCTTCACAGGACCCAGTTTTGACTGGTTCCCTTATGAGTACTCTAAGATCTAAGCAAAATGGAGAGTTTTGGTTCTTGGCTCACCAGGTGAATCACTCTAAGGGAAACCTCAAGGGCATTCCCGCATCTAGATAATGTGGAAGGTTGGGAATTTGGCTTTGAGGTTGTCCTCAAGAATAATGTAGGTGCACCCTGCAGGAAGTATTAGGTAATTCACCTGTGATTGAGAGTCAAAAGTTGTGGGTTTATTCCTGGTTCTATCACATGGGTATGACTGGAGGCAAGTTACTTTTTCTCACTGGGTTAGATTCTTAGTTGTGTAAGTTGTAACTGAAATTAAATCAAAGGAGCAATGGCAGTTTATGCCATTGCTGCCATCCAGTCCCCCCCAGTATGTTTTCCTACTCCTTTAAAAATAATGTAAAGATAATTATTTGTAATACTGTACTTGAGATAATGAAAAAAAAAAAAATCTGTATGAATTCCAAACCAAAATAATCTAGTTCTGAAACTTCAAAAGTTTCTCTTTTTAAAGTGTTCTGGAAGAATAATAAGAATAATAAGCATCCCTAGGGCAGGCAATAGTGTGCTTCTCACTTTACTGTGCACTGAAGTTTCACAGCCCTAAACTGTCCTTACACACATCTGAGAAGTCAATCAATGGTGTAAGAGATGTGTCTTTGTAATTGTTACTTATTGTTTCATTAAATGAAAACATAAAGACTTTTCCCTCATCTACACTGAGTTTTTAACTTCTACTGAAATGGTCCGCTGTGATTTTCTGCCTGTTAGGGTAGGTGAAGCTCTGCACTAGCATGCAAACTTTAGTAACTTGGCATTCTTTCCAGAGGTGCTGGTGGAGTTATGTCAATGAACTGACTTCCCCAAAGGATGTTGGAGCTTGGTCAGCAATATTGTTCATGTAGCTAGAACAGGAGATTTGATAGACCCATGATTTTAGAATTTGTATTTCAGAAGCCAATGGATGTTTTTGAGGCACTATATTTTCAGCCTACTTTTAAAAATATGATGTACCTAATAGCACACCCTTCTCTTCAGAACACTTTATTATCCAACCTGTACCCTTAAAGCATGCTAAAGTCTAAACCAGATTATGACATGTTTTGCTAGATGTTGCAAAAAACAGTACAAAAATCCCCAACAGTCCAAATCCAAATCTAACTGTTCTATAGAAGAGGCAAAGAAAGCAGACTAAGTGGAAAGAAAGGGAATGGAGAAACAAATCTGATAACGTGCAATTAAGTGATCAGTAGTAGAGATCATAGCTGGCCACCTGCCTAGTTGTTATCAAAACACATGTTTAGGAGTATTCCCTTAAGGCAATTCCAGCAAAACAATTTCTAAAAGATCATGAAGTTAGTTTCAACTAAGAGGAATGTTCTTATTTTAGACAAAATGATGTTTATAAATACTTATGTCTGATCACAGAGAGACGGCAATCCCATGACCACACTGCTATCTTCAACATTTGCTCAGTTTTGCCTTTCATTTTCACTGCATAGTTCAGAATTTTCCCTATTTAAATAAACCACCCTCAGTCTATCTCATAGATCTTATACCACTTCTCCCTTCCTCTTCCCTTTTTTTCTGTCAGTCTTAAACAGAATTGGCCCTCTTTCCAATCTTTTTTTCCCCACATGTAATCAAGAACGAACTGACCAGATTTACTTAGGGTTTTTTATTAGTGCTTAATTTTCATTTGTTTTCTAAAATACCATTTTATGCCAGAGCTTTGATTCAGTGGCTTATTTAGTTAAGGCATAAACTTGCAGAAATGTGGTAGTCAAGATCCTCTGTTAATACTTGTTGTTTCCTGTGAGTTATATTAGTACGGACCTGCTAACAGTACAATTCTACTCTCCCTGATCTGTCAATACTTTGGCATCTGGGAGCTCACTTCAATAGTTCAAATGTAAAATCCCATATTGCCTATATCAAATCCTGTACTCCTAAGTACACATTCTGCAAACACAAAGCCAAGTTTCTGTGCCAAGCAATTTCAGTTCCTTAAGGAATGACTGCAAACTATGGGTACTTATTCCTCTACAGTTAAGATCCTAAGAGCCTGAACTTAGCCCCTCAAAAGTTGATAGTCATCTTGAAAAGTGCAAAAGGGGTAGAGAGTTGAGGTTTCTTTAATTCCATCCCTACAGCAAAACACTTTAATGTCCATACGTTTAAGCAGGAGACAGTCAATAGGATTTAAGTATATGCATATTTCATAATGGGGGCCTTGTTACTTTTGGAGATTCAGGTGTAAAGAGCCTTCCTCAGACAATGATATAGTGGCTAACTTGTAGAGCAGCATTAGTGTAATTTTTGGATGAGTTTCCTAGAGAAAAATAGGTTTATTTGAAGAAATTAAGGACAAGAAGATACACGGATTGTCACCACTCTTAAATAAACAGGTCTGATAAATAGTGCCATCATTAAGAAGACATCTGAACAGAATCAGTCTCAGAAGAAATAGTAACTATATCTATTCCCTAAGCAATTGTCTGCAGTCTCAGTTGCAATACATCATTTTTTCACATATTCTACTTTGAAAGAGTTGACAGATTTGATTATTTTTCTTGTTTTTCCCTTTTTTTCCCCTGGTTATAGATGATAAACTATACTTTCCCTGTATGATGTGATAGCAGCTTTATCCTACTGTCTATAAGAAATCTTCCATGTTAGCTGCAGCAATAAAAATGCTGAAAGAATAAGGGAAAAGATAAACAAAAGAGCATAACTTATAAAAAGGCTCAGGCTCAGCTGTACTTGCTGCCAGCTTTTTTAAAGCAGATGTTCTTCTGACATTCATCTGGTTTTAGTCTGGACTTTTATGCCTAGTTTGACACACATTCCCTAGCTCACGATTTGTAAAGCTTTCACATTTTTCCCTAGATAAACTGTTGCACTTTTCCTCACCTTAAAACCCTTCATGCTCTTCTAACAAACAAAGAAACATGAAAAAATAGTTTAAAACAATCTAAAAACAAGAGACTATAAAGGCTAAGTGAAGATGACTCATGAAAAGCACTCATGGGTTCTAATAATATCTGCAAAGTAGTAATATAAGTGACAAGGAGACAGCATTAAGATTTGGTTGGAAATGGTTATGAAGGTATAACAGATTTTTTGAATCAGGAAAATTCTGTGACAGCAGTTTAGCTTAGGAAAGGTAACACAAAAAGTCGTAATCAAGATTGGTGACTATCACCTAATGCACATTAATTCCTTACTGAAATTCCACAGAAAAATCACTTAGAAACCTGTTTATTCTGTGCAGCATGACCTTGCATGACAAAGTGTTTTGTTTCTTGGTTTACTTTTTTTCTATATGCTTGTTCTCTCTCAAAATGTTGAACTGTAGAAATGTGGCTCCATTATTTATGTGATATATTCCATCTTCTGACCTATTCTATGTACTTTGGTGTTAAACACATGCTTTTATCAAGGAACGAACTGAACTTTATAGAATGGCCAAAACCATCAGAAATGTGATAATGTACCTATTGTACTGCAACTTCACATCATGCTGTATGAAGCAATTCCTCATTTTGTTTATTCTGGACCTGGTGACTTGTTTCATTTGATATCTACACATTCTTGTAATAAAATGAACAGGGAATATGTGTTCTATACCAACATTTGGGTTTTATGTTTTTAATAATCCTTGCTTTTGCACCCTAGAAAATCTGTTACGAAACTGTCTCTTTTGGCACTTAGTATTAATATGTAGCAATTGAAGGGCTCTGTCATCTACAAGGCATTGGATCCCTGGTGTCTTTCACAAGATCACAGCAAATGCCTGGACTAAGCCTTATGCCCCATTGGACTTCTGCCCTATTGCATCTTCATACAGCAATGCTGACCTGAAAGAAAGTCGTCTGGAAGCAACAAACATTGGTAGGTCAGAAAAAATTGAGTTATCAAAGTGATCAGATTCAGAGGGATCAGAGTCCTGTGTGGGAAGTGTCAGTAGGTCAAAGATAGTCGGGCAGCCTGCTGCAAAGGGAAAATCAGTTATTTGAGGGGCTGGAGATTTTGTAAGATGGAACTGTATGGAGATACAGTCTACAAGAGGCTGCAGGATGGGAATGGGTCTCTACGGTAATGATGGGTTATACACTGAGATCACCACAATATCTCAGTAGAAAGTGTTTTCAGAAATTTTAGGTGCCACAACTACAGCAGTTTGCAGTAATCACAATAGAGATCTTGTGTCCAGCTCCTCCTGAACCTGCAGCATCTGGCCCTACACTGCCCCTCCCTTTCTTTTGCAACCCAGAACAGATGTTACTAGCACAGCCTCCCATCTCCAGCAGAAGAAGGAGCAGAGGCTAGAAGCTTTCTGTGTTCTCACATGCTTTTCTCTGTCCTTTGAAACACCTGCTTCTTCTCAGAGCAGACTGGAGTATTCAGTAGGGAATCTGTATGTCCTAGAAAGGGAGAGGACGACAAAATGTGGTGCTGTGGAACAAGAGGGCCAAGGGAGGTGAACACAGAGGAGATCTCAGCGCTATGAGAACCAGTCTAGACGCTTTGCAGTATCCACTGTCGGAAGTTATTTTAATAGGATCAGTCCTAGAATGCTAGGTTGGAAGGGACCTCAAGGATCTGGTCCAACATTTCTTGGCAAAAGCATAGTTTAGACAAGATGACCCAGCACCAGCTGAATCTTAAAAGTGTCCAATGTTGGGGAATCCACCACTTCGCTGGGGAAATTATTCCAACAACTGATTGTTCTCATTGTGAAAAATTTTCCTCTTGTGTCTAATTGGAATCTCCCCAGGAGTAACTTGTACCCATTACCCCTTGTCTTTTCCATGTAACTCCTTGTAAAAAGGGAGTCCCCCACCTTCTTCGTAGCCACCCTTTAAACGCTGAAACATGGTGATAAAGTCTCCACTAAATCTTTTCTGCTGAACAAACACTGTTCTCTCAGCCTTTCCTCATATGGCAGGCTTCCCAGTCCTTTGATCATCTTTGTGCCCCTTCTCTGGACCCTCTCCAGCCTGTCCACATATTTTTTGTATAGCGAAGACCAAAAGTGCACACAGTGTTCCAGTAGAAATTGTCCTGGTTTCTCCATGAGACAAAAGTGACATTCTGGAATGGCACTGACTATTTGTGCAGAAGATTTAGTAAGACTAAAACACTTACGACTTCATACTTACTTGGTACTGGTATCACAGAAAGATTAAAAAAGTATAACTCATCACTACTACAGGACAAATGGCTATGAAGGGATCTCTGGGAATGGTTTGCTTAGTCTTTGCCATGTTTGTTTACTTAAAGTGAAGCAAGCCTATTATTTCATCAGCTTCTATATGTCTGTCCCCAATACCCTGTTTGTCCAGATAAGGAAAACTAAATCAGTCAAACCAGCTACAGGTACCTGCTGTGCACAGCTATGCCATACTCACATTCAGGCAAACTGCAGCTACACTGACTTCTGCAAGCCCGGTTAGGCATTAGGCTTCCTACGGTTGTACCTTTTGGTCTGGAGTGCCAAACAAAATTGTGCCACTATTCAAATTTCTTCACAGAGTCTTATTGAGGAACCTGTTTGACCTTCCCTTACACACACTGGAAAGCGTTTGTAAGATGCCAATCTCTTAAGTTAACTAAAGCATGTAAGGCGATGCCCAGTCTTACTTCACTCCATGACCCAAGTTACAGCCGTTGCCCAAGAGCAGCACTTTCCTGCTTGCAGTGTCTCCGTAAGCAGGAGGCAGGAGAGCCAGAAATGATGTTGCTGTCAGAACTTTGGCTTCCCCTCTGGAGGATGCAGTGAGTGTCTGATGCAAAGACATGCAGATTGTGTACAAACTTGGTATTATATTGACACCAGGTGCTGATTTTAATAGCTGTGTAATCTCCTGTACTAAACAGTAATCAGAAGCAGGTTTGCTGACCAGGTTGTCAGACTACATGTGGACTGCTGTCAGTTCTGTCATGCTGAACAGGGCTGTCAGGCACTACCTGGAGATATTCTGGTTGGAGAAGAAAAATCTGTGTTTCTGGGCATTTGTGAGGCAATTATTCCTGTGATTTATCCAACTTGCACGAGCACTGCTCATGAACAAGCACCTGACTGGGACAAGGGAACAGCTAGAACTTTTTTCTTTGTTTTGCTTTGTTTTCCTTCCTTCCTAGCTTTACTCACAAATATATATATATATATATATATATATATATATATATATATATATATATATAAATATATATATATAAGAATGAATGGTTATTCTTTCATTTTATAGCTCTTCATCAGCCACAGAAAATAATGAACACTAATAAGGATGCAATGATAGGACATCTGATATCTCTGAGACTCATATATCTGGGGGCTGAGGGGGGATCTTACTACCTCCAGATAAATCTACAGGACAACTGTTCATTGTTAATTCAGAGAGCCCAATCTATTTTCTAGTGCTCTGCCTCACAAAGCTGTATGCTATACCTGGTGGAAGATCTAATTACTCAAAGACTAGATGCTTGATGGTATTAGAATTTTGGCAGACTAAAAACAAAAAGGTTTTGTTCTGTAAACCCATCTGAAAGGTGATGTGTCCAGTACTGTTCATGCTATTCATGCTGTCAGGAAAGAGCTTTAGCCAGCAGTGGGTTCAAGATATTACCTGATGACAGGTATGGCTTCAGGAACCCTCAGGACACCACTGCTATCTGGAGGAGTGGAAGGTTCTTTCTGTGAAGAAATAGAGGGGCAGATGGATTGGATGTATCAAATATGAGTAATTTGAGACATTGTTATATGATTTCAAATAAACTCTTATTGCCTAGATGCTCTTTGTTGACGGGAGAGTGCAGACACAGGCCAAAGGCCATTATGTAGAGAGTTTAGTTTCATGAAAGCTGTATTTTCCTGATGATAGCCCTCATATTATTTTTAAACAAATGCCAGCGGAAGATGTTAGATTGCTGGAGAAGACCTCTAGTACAGAGGAAGTCAGTGGGCAGAATGGCAGGTGAACACAAATGAACACATATTGAAATGTGCATGAAGATGATGATAACCTGCAGTTAAGAGGTATACTGTGGTATTTATGAAAATGCAGAGAGGTTTACAGAGAAATACTTTATTTTCATGCAAGATTTGCAGCAGAGCAACCTTGAAAAGTATCTGTAAGACCTTGCACAGTGTTAGAGTTATTCAAAGAGAGAACTACAAATAGTAAGTGCTATAATAAAGACCCTATCTTTTGCAACATAAAATGAAAGATTCTGATGTTTTAGGAATCCCTCAGGACCCTTAGTGCTGTAAGTAGCAGCCTGTATTATTGGTACTGTGATTTACTGCAACTCTTCCACACCCTGTTAAAAACTTATCTTTTAGGCGGTTATGGAAAAGTGACTGACTTTGCAGCAGTTCAGGGCTGTACTAGCATGCCACGTAGAGTAGCTCTGCGCATCTCGTGTTCCTTCAGCCCTGCTCGTTCAGCCCCAAAGCTCACTGTTGCTTGGCCAAGACCACATGAAAATGTTTTTTTTGGGGGGTGGGGTGGGGTGCTGGCTCCTTCCTTTGCTGGGAACTGGTTTGCCTACATGTTGTGCTCAGCAGGAAGGTCTTCATCCTTCCACTCCAAGCCACAACCTGTGCAGGCTCCCTGGGGTCCTGCCTGGACGGACTGGTGTTGCCCCTGAGTTGTTGGGTAAGTGCATGTTGGCTGTCTTCAGTCTGAGCTGTCTGATGGGGCAGTGGTCACCACCGAGTCAAGGAGCAGATGCTGCCTTTCATCCTGTAAAAAGGCAATATGTGGCATATGATGTGCTGCTTGGTTCCTTCTGCCTAGCACATAGGGAGCAGCATGTTACACCACTTTGAACTGACTCAGTTAAATTATTGTAGTATTTACTGAGTCTTTACTTCTTTGCAAATCGTGGTAATGCTGTACATGTCTTGCTATTTTGATATTCACAGCTTTGATGGTCCACTTCCTCAGCTACTTGCTTTGAAAATAGAAGTGTGTGTTGTAATAAGACTGTATTAAAAAAGGAAAATATAAGCTTAACATTTTGGGAACTGGTAATCTCTCTGGTTTAAAAGGCTTTGATAGCTACCTTTTAATTAAGGATCTGCAAACAGCAATTTTCATCCCTATTTCACAAGAAATATAGTTCTGTTCAAAGCTGTCCTTTTATGGCACAATATGATTACCCCAAGTACTCTTTACAGCTAGGCTCTTTCTCCTCTTGCTGAAATGATGCAGATGATACTTATTTTGAAAGACAAGGTATTGCGGACATGATTCACATTTGTCTGTCGTTATGTCCATTTCATCTTCATCTTTTGTGAACAGTATTTTGTACTTCCAATAGTGATTTAACTTAACCACTGCCTTCTGCAGAAGCTCAGAATTAAACTCTAAATGTTATTTACTTCCCTTTAATTATAAAAATACATCAGGTTAGTTTGTAATTAAAGATAATGATAATGTTTGATACCTTGTGGGAAGAAGTTTAAATATTCCATGACCAAGGAGCTGTAGAAAGAAGGGTAGTAAAGATAGCAGAAGTTTCTTTCTGTCTCTCTCTCCTGGAATGGAGAACAAAGGTAATAACCCCCTGGCAAATATGGTATGTAAACCAAACACAGGAAGACAGTAGCAGTTGTAGATCTACTGCATGCAAGAAAAGAGAGGGAGCACTGGAAAGCAATCCTACCTAACTGCTTGTGTCCTCCCAGTGGAGATGGCAGAAAAGGGGCATCAGTGGGTTCTGGCTACATCTGCTTCTTGATTTAAGCTGCATGTAAATATGGGTTATAAAGATGCTGGACTTGCACTAAAAATGGGCAAGACTTCATTGCAGGTCCCCTTTGAAGGACTCTTCTTTCAAAGGGGTGGAACAGCCTGTTGGAACTCCACAGCAATATATGCAAGAAATGCTTTGTCAGTCAGCATGACATCTTTGCAGCCTCATGAGCGAAGTCAATATCAACTATAGACAAATGTGTATATGTGAGGAGGTTTGTTAATAAATCAGAGTTTTGTCAAGCTCGAGTATCTCTTAAGAGATTGTTTTACGTCTGATATTCAAGTACAGTGAAATTTTCCTGCAACTTTGCTAATTATGTCTTTATAGAAGGGAAGGAATAAACAGAATGAAGGCCACTATAGTACTACTCATTCACAACTAATTATCACTGTGCTGAAAAGTCAATATATCCACCTACCATATATAGTGAAAAACATACCTCAGACATTCCTGTTGTTTCAAACCATGAATGCTCAGCAATGTAGCTAGCTTGTATGTACCTCAGGAGGTTTTAAATTCCAGCCCATAAAACACTGCATAGGAATGACTTTTCTTCCCTACTCAGTTAGAGAAGGATGAACCTGAACTGGCATTTTGAAGTTTTCTGCTATTTC
Source organism: Falco naumanni (assembly GCF_017639655.2). Lineage (NCBI taxonomy): Eukaryota > Metazoa > Chordata > Aves > Falconiformes > Falconidae > Falco > Falco naumanni. Next base: position 17,930,161 of record NC_054055.1, read on the forward strand.
ATCTCCTTCCTGCTTCATATGTATAAGTATTAGTAATAATCTCATGCAGGACTTAATCCATCTTGATGGAGTTCTTTTTACATTTGAAGTATGCTGACATATGTGGGAGACAACACAAGAACGAGAGAAAAGAAGGTCTTTCACACATCTGTAAAGAATGAATGAAAATCAGTCTGTTGTGGCTGAGTGGGTTAAATATGTAATTGCTGAACTTGTGGGATATACTGAAGACTGGATAACTGTTTTTGAGTTTGAAAGACTGGACCATTTATTTTGTAAAAATATTGATTTATGAGACATTGCAAATCTGTAAAAAATTCTGTTACAGCATTGATTTATCTACAGATGTTAGCTATTTTAGAAGACAATAAAGTTTACAGCTGAGCTAACATTTAAAATCATATATGTAATATTCTCTGCCTGGCTTTTTAAACATTTTTGACAGAGATGTGGCTAGTCCTTCGTAAATGCTTTCAGGTAGGGGAACTGAGGCCATTAGTCATAATTACATACAGTCTTTAAGTTCCCTGAATACAAGGAACAAGAAAAGTACAATTGCACATGGACTTTAAAGCAATTGGAGAGGGCAAAGGAACTAAAATAACACCTAATCTGGAAAGGTCAGAGTCTCTCCCTTGATGCAGAATCATCCAGAAATGCTGTTGGGGATTCCTGTGAGGCCAAGCCATAGCTCTGCTGTCCTCAGTACAGGAAAACAGCACTATGAGTAATAACAGCCCATGGACAGTCTCTTAAAAAAATAAAGTGGTCTTTAATAATCTAACAAGTGAGGTTATGCATATGTTGCCATTGGGAGGTGTGATTGCAGTATGTGTGGGCATGCTGACATAACTTTCATTTAGTGAAGAGCAGGCTCAGGTAGCTGTATCAGTGAATCTTTAGCAGCACTGGCTTTATACCAGGCTATATGAAAATACATGAGTACTTGGTTTTCTAGATTTTGCTGAAGTCAGTGGTGCCACACCTTTACTGATGTTGTTTCTCAAACTGGAGAAATTAAAGCTATCCAGGCTCTGCTTAGGTAGGCTATAATTGCACTATAACTCAGTGGAAGCATACCTTACACTGCAAAAAGTAGTGAATTGAAGTTTTTAAAAGGGAGGAGAGTCTTCATTCTATGTAGCATAGCCACAAAACCACTATTTAATGTCTGTGTTGGCCTTAGACAATGCTTTTATTCAAAGTTATCTGGCAGAGGACTTGAGCACAGGCCCACCTCTTCTCTTTCTGGCAGATGCAAAGAACCTCATGTGTATCTCAGTGAATTGCTGTAATGGCCAGAAATGGCCTGAGAAATTTAGAGGATGCAGCCCACGATGGCTTTCCATGTATTTCCAGCTGAACCATTTCCACTGATAGAGAGGAGACTGCTACAGGTGTTGCAAAGACCTGTTTCCTCTTTACGCCATGTCGAGGGTAGGACCAGCTCTAATTACCACAAGATCTCCTGTGTAAAGTGCCAGTATTTGTATTTAATGCTTGTGGTATGTCTTCCAAGTAATTAGAAATCCCTTTGTAACGGTTAATCACATTTAATGTGTCAAATTGCTGCTGCTGCTACTTCTTTAACAGTAACAGCTATAGTAACTGTAATGACTAAGTATTTGAAGCCAGTGACTTGGACATTTCAACTTATATTAACAGTTGAAAGAGAATAATTTCTCCGTGCATGCTGCTAGATTATAGTGTTATGACATACTTTGACTTACATCGTTTTGTTTTGTTGAAGTTTGCATTTACAACAGGCATGAGCAACTACCACAGCTTAGCTGAGACACAGCAACTTCTTTCATGTCTCAGCCCCTAGTGTAATGATATCCTTCTTTCAAAATAAGCATAAGACAAAAATAAACTTATTTGGGTCAGCTGTCTGAAAGAATAAGTATCTTACAGGTGTTCCTCAGTGTGAAGAAGACTGGGGTTGTATGGGAGCGTGTATGTTGTGGTGACCAGTACAATAGAAAGACTGAAGCAACTCTAAATCAGTAGCAGAAAGCCAGAACAGAATAAAGAATACTGTGGTACGACACTGCAGACAAAGATGTGGTAAAAAACTTTTGGGCTAAGGGCTAACTGGTGCAGGATTTGCAACTATACTTCTCATTACTTGAATGATGTTGTGTCAGGGAACTGAGACCTTGCCCACTTTTTGTATCAATGAAATACCCAGATCTACTTAGTAAATTCTTTACCTGAAAAAAGTGGCAATCGTCAAAACCAGCTAGTAGGTATAGCAATACATAAACATTATACATTGGTAATAATATGAAGTATATTCCTTTTTTGATATCTGGAAGTCATTTTCAGTACAATAGGGAGAAAGGGAACAAAGGAGTCTCCTTGTATAACTATGATTTTATTATTTTTACAAATAGCATAGAAGGTGGAGACATAACAACTTGTCTAAAGGATAATTAATTCCAAAAACTACTTGTTAGAGTTTCCTTACTGTCCTCTTTGGCCTTTTTACTAGGGGAAAAAAAAAAAAAAAAAGATTCTGATATTTGAAAGTCCATCTACTTGCAAAAATAAACACAAGTTCTGCATAGTCTGGACTTGTTTGATTTTGCTGGAGGATTTGTTTTTTCTACATTTCCCAGCAAATTATCCTGTGAAGTCTCCACTGTAATCACAATGATAGGACTACTACATTTTCTTTGAAGAGTTCCTTTCTTTGATTTCTAACTATTCACTGAGTGTAAACAGGTGATAACTAGAACAACCCCTCACTGCAAATTTTTAGTAGTCTGACACCTTCTTTCTCATTGAATAGGTCATCGTATGCCCCAATGTATACAGGGTCCTACCGAGGTGGCACAGCCCTCTGCCTCCTGTGGGGCATTAGCTGGTATCAGACGCTGCAAAAGAAAACATGAAACCCTGTAACAACTCACAGTTGAAAAAAAGCTCAGCACATAAAAATTCTTACAAAAATTCCTGGAATCCACAAGTTGACATGGTTTTATAATTCATAGATAAAACAGTGAGTTCTGTCTAATGTAGAAACTCTAGATATTTTCATTAAATGCAGGGATTATGTCTGATGGCTTCTTTTGTCATAAAAGTAGAAAATCTTATTTGGATTAAATGCTTCTCTTCATAAATAAGTGCCAGTGAAGGACACTGACAACAACAACAAAAAAATGAAGATGCTTACATTTATTACTCAGGTGATAAAATATTAACACTGAACAGGCAGCACAGATGTTGGAAAATAAAATACATATCATAAGTGTTTTAAATTTAGTGACATTTTAAAGTGTTTAAGTTAGAAAAGGTAGAAAAACATAGGGAAATTTTAATTTTCATTTTTTTGTTGCCACATGCTGATTGAAGTAAGTAGAACTACTCACTTTACTGGAAAGAAACTTTTTTATTTACCTGCTTTAAATTGTAAATTTCCTAATGTAAATTTGAACTTCAAGGTGTTATGTGCGCAGTGTACTGAAGCACGTTTTCACTTGTTTCCCAGTAAGTAACTGCTCCTCTCAGTAGGAGGGCAAGATAGATACTGCGAGCAGAATTAGAGGGCTCTTCAATTAGTATGAACAATCAGGACTGTTCCCATATTTTAAGTCTTGTACTTCCTGACAGATTTCAAAGTCTGTTTTGTTCTGCCCACCCATAGTGTAACTTGAGCTCTTACTAGTTAGAATTTCTGAATATTACAATTGGCTTGTATGATTTATGTTCTCTAAATGCTGCTGTCTGTTAGCTGTCGTTTGTCTGGCACGAATCTGTAGCCACCTGTCATGGCATAAATACAAATACAATTTTCTACAGTATCTTATGCTATGCAGCCTTATCTAAGCTGAAGATGTGTCACGGTTCCATGTTTTACCTTTATATTTTAATTTACTATTCCAAGTTTTGTGCCAAAATAATTTCCTGAAACTTGTGTCTATCTTGATGCAGACAATTGTAGTTCTCTCTTCTACATGTAGCCTCCCTCTTTTGCATATACATATATAATCTCATAGAAGGTGGAAGTGCATATAATCTCTGATGTAATTGTTTCATGCACACGCCTACCTTTTAAGAATGTTTTATATGCACACACAGATGCTGTAAGCTCAGAAGTCTTAAGCAGGTTTTTCCGGGTTATCAAAATGCCCTAGGTTTCTCCTTCCCATGGTAAAACTTATGTGAGATGTTCTTGCTTAGGAAATGTGTGTGAAAATCTCCTAAAATAGTCTGTGAAGGTGAGTTTTACTTTGTTTGCCCTTCTGTTTACTCAAAAGACTCCCTCTCAAGCTGGACAGATGTCCCATATCCTCTCTGGTTCATTGGGAATCACTTCAGTCCCTCCTGTTTGTGTTTATTCCGAGGTCCAAGCGAGTTCTGACCCTGCAGTAAGTGCAGAAATGTGCCAACTAGCTCAGGTATTAGAAACAGTCTGAACGTTCAGCCTGGTGCAGGGAGCAGAACAAATTTGCCTGGATTGAGCACTGTGCTGTCATCCTATATTGTAATCGGGGTCCAAAGAACTTACCTGCAAGCAACATGGGGTGTACCACTATCCACTGAGACATAAAGCATCCCGGCTCTGTGCAAAGGGGAAAAACCTGCAGCTTTACTGCATCTTTTTTGGGGATGCTTCTTGGCCTGTGGAGGAAGCCCAGCACGCTCCCCTAGTCCTGACTCTTGCTATGTCAAACTTGCCTGGTGCCACCTGTGACACATTCTCTTGGAGGTGCCTGAGAGAGCTAAGTGGCAGAGATGCCCTCAAATATCTCTTTTCCAGAGGAGGCAGCAAATGTTTTGGGTGTGGAGCAATGAGGGCCACATGTGAGGAGTTCCCTGAAGGCATTGAGGTAGGCCAATAGTTTAAGCATTGTAGGAGATCATATACATTTAATGAGATCTTGGCTACTTTGATATTCATAGTGGTTTAATTTCTCTTGCCCTTTCCCACCCTACCAAGGAGTAGTGATTAAGAACTATTTTTTTGGTTGATTGCTTTTTAATTTTATTGCTTTAAGTGGTGAAACTGGATAAGATACATGAAATGCATGATACTGCTTGCACTTTATGGCTACTCAGCTCTCTGGAGTTGCACTAAAGCCAAAAGGATCAGGACCAAAAATGACATCTGCCCTTTGAAACCAGATTTGTTTAAACACTTCCATATTTCATAGCCTGGGGTAAGAAAGCTTGTGGCCTTTCAGCTGTGACTTGCAAGCAATTCAGATGCAGTTCTCATGCCAAGATTATAGCACACAGCTGTCAGCAGTGCAGTTGTGGCATGGGACAGCTGGATGATGTCGCCTCTGGCTGCAGACGGAGGTGAACAAGCAGGAGATGGGGAGACCCAGCATCAGCAGGAAGTGTAACACCAAGCTATGTGCTCTGTGCTCCCCCAAATTATGGCAGGACAGGTGAACTCCTATTGCACTATTATCACCTTCATCCTCTGAACTGTCCCTGGAGCTTCCCCTGCTCTACAGATGTTAGGGTATGTCGTATGTGTCGTACGGCCTTTGGTCCTGTGAAGATTTTAAACGGTTACAGGATAAGGACAGCCACCCTGATGGTGAGTCCTTGAAATACTTTTACATCCCATCGTGTCTTCTTTAAATGCACTGCCAACCTTTTGATCATATTTTAATAACACAGTGTTTCACTTGTTTCACTGCTCTAAGTCACCCCCTGTGTAAATGATTTTCATTAGGTCCTGTGGCTGACTGAAATAACAAGTCTGTTCAAAGGAAAATATTCTTGAGACATTCTGTGCCTGCACAGCTTCCCTGAAACTAGCATTTGCAACACTGGGATGGTAAAATGTCAAAAGTGCCAAATGCACATGTGCATACCTGTAGACAAAAAATACCATGTGGCAGAATATTACACTATCATTTATTTCACTGCATACTTGTCACATTGTTCTGTTTATATATGTTTATGCCAATTCCAGAAAGGAAAAGTTGTGTCTGTTTTTTGTTGGGTTTTTTTTTGGTTGGTTTTTTTTAAATTATTTATTTATTTTTGTTTAATTAATCTGCTGAAAAGGCCTAGAGAAATATCAAGAACGAGAGCAGAAATTAGTATTATGGCAGGTGAGCACACTGGATGCAGGATGCAACCACTTGACAGAAGACAGCTAAACTGTTTCCAAAATAACAAAAGTACAATAATTATGATAGAACAAGATCAGACAACCCTATTGATATAAAAATAGCAAAGAGAGACAATTTGTTCTTACTGGCATGCAAACAGCAAATAGACCTTCCCAATTAAATACAAAAGTAGTTATGATACTAGTGATTCAAACTGAACCTTTTTAGGTGAGGATTCTCAGACAGTTTTACAAAGGAGTAGGTCAGAATTGTTATTGTAAGAATAATGAAGGAGGACAAAACCCACCCATATCAAAAATGTCCATTTAAAATCTGTTGGCAGATGCTAAAAACAAGACCAGATGTGTAATGTAGAGGAATTGCTATATCCTTCCTTGCTGGGGTGGTAATTTATGGAGAAGATTTGTTGTGGAATTCATTCCTTGCTACAGAATGGTTGTCTCCATTCTGCAGGTGTGCCCACACTTGTGAAGCTACTGGAATTTACTGAAATAATTATTCTAGAATAATTTGGTAAATTTCCAGAGAAGCTCCCAGCCCTAGTTTTAAAATGTTTCTGGCCCTGATGTTTGAGAAAATATGTGGTTTTATTTGTATGGTTGTATGGAAATAGAGCTGTCTTCTTGAGGTCACAGAGAAAGCCAGAAAAAATGGTGTTGAGAGATGGGATCTGCCCTATACCAGGCTTGTTTAAACTTAAAAAGGCAAGTTCACAGCACAGCAAAGAAGTGTAGACTGTAAGATGAAATAAAGCCAATTAATTACCAGATAGCACAGAAGCAGCATTATTGAATGTATACTTCATCTTCAGTTGGACTTGATGATCTTAAAGGTTTTTTCCAACCTAAATGATTCTATGATTCTTATTGAAACAGTAATTTGAATTTTAAGGCTGCATGAACTTGTAGATTTCTGGCAACTTACACTCATGTACCTTAAAATTTGGGGTCCTTCCTGAAAAAAAATAATACCCAACTTTCTGCAAAGCACATGAAGGCTCCAACAGAAGCAACACCTTATGAGTTGCGGTTCTTGAGGCCTCAGTAGAAAGATTATCTTACCGGATGAAACTACACGTTTTCAAGCCCAAATTGCTATAGCTCTGTATAAGAACCTTACACCCTGCAAACATTGACATGTGAATAACTCTTGATAAAGGTGACATACACATGCAGAGTCAGTTAGGTATGAGGAGAAACGTTGCTCAATTCAATAAAGTGCCTCAGGATGCAGAATTTATATTATATTGGCATTGCATAGTCTCCAGAAATAATGATAATTTCTCTTCAGTGAATTGTTTGATTTTAAACATGTGCACATATGGGAGAAGTTATTTAAAAAAGCTTAGTGTATTGAGGTGGGTAATAGTGATTTACTGGTGGAATCGATTCTGATCTGTGGAATGAGGAATCTGCACTCTGTAAGAAGTATATTCTCTCTGTCACACCATGTTCTCTTTTGTAAATTCTCTCATGTTCACTCTGCCACCTTATAAAAAATTAATAGTTTTAATTTTTATAACATGCTTGATTTAGAATTTTTAATGCAGTCTCTAGGTTAATTCTTTTTTCCTTGACCTATATGATTTTTAGGTGGATAAGTAAAATATAACCCATCCCTCAAATACTACATGTATCATCCTTTTATCTAGCGGTGTTTTGTTTTAATCTGTAACAGTCAGTGGTAGAATCTCTTAGCGTGTTTGATTTCTTCTACATATTCTGTATATGTTGATCTCAAACGTGTCCAACTGTCATGAAAATCTTTCTGTGGAAAGTTGGAATTAAATTCACATCAAAATATATGAATATTCAAAAAGTGCTTTTTTTTCCCAAAGGAACTTAGCTTGTACATACCTGCTGGAATGTCATTTGCTCTCCTGTTGCCAATTGCCTACTTTCAATTAGCTCTTTTTGAATGTTGGGGTAATCAGTTCTTGTTGGCAGAATTCATCTCACCTAACTTCAGCTCTCCACAGTTGGAGGCTACAACAGATAATTATGCTTTCCTAGTAGCCTAAGGAGACAAAAAAGGGCTTTCAAGCAGGGTTTCATCCTGGCTTGAACAAGATGCCCAAGACTGGTGTGGTGACTTAGCTTCCAGTGGTACTGATCTTTGTCCACTGCATGCATGTGGGTTGTAGGGATGACCAGTGTAGACACCTAAGGCACCGAACTCCCAGATAACTCTCTTTAGGTGAAAGGGATATGTCCTGAGAGTCTAAACCAGTCTAATGAGCTGTGTGCCTGCAACATCCTCAACAGCATAGGTCTTAGTGTGGAACAGTGGCATCCTGCCTGCAGAAAATTATCTTTTTCACTTGTTCTTTTTTTTTTTCTTTCCCCATTTGTTTTCTGCAAATGTATGTTGTGTAGTTCATGTGTTGTTTATTGGGTTTTTTTAAATTTATTTTAATGACGATGCCTACCTCAGATACCTTTCAGGCCTTTGAAAGTACTGGTACTTGAAAATAAGTCCCAGATAACCCAAAACCAATCCAGTATAAATCAGAAATAGGGAGAAGGGAATCACATGTCTGAAGGGTATCACCAGGAAAAATACTCACTCTGGAGCAAATTTTCCAAATATTGCTACTTTGCTTACAGAGAAGGTAGCCATAAACATACAGCACATATTTAACTATTTAGCCCCTTTAAATATCCTCTTATGACAAGCTGGTTCTGCTCTACTTGTTTTGGTTTGTTTTGGTTTAAGCTAGCAATTTTTGATCATCAAGCAAAACAGCTGGTTTGTACAACAGTGAACCTGTGAATGAAGCAATCCTGTCCTAGTTTTAAGGGGCTAACTCCAAGACATTGAAGTCAGAGGTAGTCCTTTTGCTGATTTCAGTAGGCTTTGTTTGAGGATCTAAGTGATAAGTTTGTTCCTGTATAAAGTGTTTAAAATTCATGGAAAACAGAAAGTTACTGCTGGGGATATTTATGTTCTTATTTCTAGATTTGCTTTGATGCTTTGATGTACAGATATAAAAGAAAACAAGCTAAAATATTCTACAGAATATGTTATGAACCAGTGATAGTTTTCAGTTCAAAAACCCATGATACACTATTTAAAGACAGTTTTGATATATTTCAAATGTCAAAGTTTTTAGAAGTTCCAAGGAGTTGTAGACAAATGTGGGGTTTTTTACACCCATGATTATCTTAATAGATGAAGATAAAAGGAGATTGAAAACCTGTAATAGAAATCTGTGAAGCTCACTTCAACTTCTTTTGGGGGAAGGAAGAACATTTAAAATAAAAAATTAGCTTTAAAACCTGAGATGATAATATATTTTTCTATACTGTTTTTAGGCATATTTGAATATTTAGCATCAAGATTGTCTATGTTAAAGGTAATGTAAAAACGGTTCTCAGCGCTCTTATATGAAACTTTGTTCTGACATTGAGATGCCTGGGGAAGAAATAAATTGTGATAAGGACAAATTGTGAATGCAGGATCATCCGAGTAATTTGAGAAATATATTATGAAGGAGTGTTTGGGCACAGAAATGTCCATATGCTGAAAGGAGTATTTAGGCCATTAGTTACAGGCAAGAGGCCTGGGAAGGAGAAACTCTGGAGAAGCCTTGAGCATCAAGATGGAGTGCTACGAACAACAACTCTCCTGGGTGAGTTCGTGTGGATGGGGTCTGTGGGGCTTCTGCATGTAGATGTAGAAATAGTGACCTGAAAACATCTGGCTGAAGAAAGAAAAATTATGTGCCACCATGAGACTGTGCAAGGCTATCAGTGCATGCATACACCTACAAAGGTTGTACAACTTGGACCATATTGAGGAAGGTGGTGGTTGCTGCATGCAGCCTGATGAAGCATGGGACCACAAGAGATTTACTGAGCACCCACCTGGAGCCCCCAGAGCCTCAACATGACCCCTCACTTCTGAGCAAACCACTAGGACTGGCCTCCCAATGGCTTCTCCAGCTGGGCAGCAAGGCATGATTTTGGATGTGTGTCTGAATACTTGAATGTACCATTATCTGCTACTAGTAACAACAGCTTGATGCTACTAGTAGTAACAGTTTATAAATGGTGTCCTCATAGATGTTGGCTGCAACATGTGTCTCCCTGTCTCAGTCCCCTATGCCAAAGGTTTTCAAGAGGATTATAATCTGAAAATGATGCTTTGGTGAAAAAGACAGTTTCCATCTTTGGATACATGAATAGGGCAATACAGACTAAGTTTAGACTGAAATATTGACTGTGGCTCAAGATGGTCATGTAACTCAGAGAAATAAAAACCGCCAGGGTCTCACGTCTACATGTCAAGAAGGTGAAAGGCTGTAGGAATGGCCAGAGTGCTCAAAAACTTGCTTTGGGGTGAGAGAGTCAACAAATGTGTAAGTACCTATATCAAAACCAGAAACTTGCTATGAAAAGGCTTTTTGAACTCTAAACCAAACTAGATGTTAATAAAATCCAGTTGGTGCAAGATGAAGCAGATAAATGTAAACTACAAATAAAGCACACATTTTTAATAGAGATGTTAATTAAACTCTGGAACAGTTTATCACAAGTTGTGGTAGATTTACCATCACTGAGATCATTTAAATCAAGTTCATATGTGTTTTTAGAGGTCTCCTCCAGTTGAAAGGGAAGTTAATTCAAGGCAGTCCCATGGCCATTATTATTCAGAGAGGTAGGTTAGATGATCTCAGTAGTTTCTGCCCTGGTTAAATATTAATCTTAACAAAAAGCACTTTGTCTGCATAGAATGAGAAGAATTAGCTATAATCAGAAACAAATAATACATCACAGACTATTTCAAACAAAAAGTAGCCTCAGAGGCGGAGCAGGGGCTGGACAGGTGGCTGGGGGTCTTGCAAGACAAACAGTTAAAGATGTAAAAGGAACCAGGGATATAAAATAACCAATTAAATAGCATGAAAATGGAAAGCAGTAAAAGCGTTTATCTTCTGGAAAACCCCCATCATTTTTCACATGCTTATAAGGAATGACTGGAGGGAAGAGGATAAATGTACATACAAGACACACAAAGGTAGTGCATGGTCAGAGATTATTTATGATATGTGTCAATGGGGAAAAAATCAGCACATTTTTTCCAAAATCACATTCTCTCTGTCTGAGTAAAGTGAAAATTAATTGCACTAGTTAGTGTTGAAACACATAGAGGGCTAAATGATACATATCTGAGTGGCAACGATCTTTTGCTTCGAACAAGTCACTGATGTCTATAAACTGCTGCAAATGGTATTTACAGAGAACTAACAGATAACAGTAGCATGTTTTAAAAAGCTGATAAAATTCCTGATTGGTTCCTTAGCTGATCAGCATATAGAATGCTTTTTTAGTGCATATGTACGTGGTTAGATTGTAAGGTTATGTAACCCTTGAATTATCTTGTATGCCACCCTTTTATTTTTAATGATGTGTTTTCCTAGGAATATATTTTAATAAATTTTCTTACATCCACCTATATTTATTAGGCGTAAATTGTAATGGTCTTATTCTAATTTGTCAGGTTGCTTCCCAGTGATTGCCATTAACATAACAATTACTAGTCACAAGGATATACAGAACCGGCATAGCAATATGATAAGGCAACCTAATATGTTTTTAAATTGTCTGTAACCAAAGGGACTGCAAAAATACCCCAAAACAGTACTCCAAAGTAGCACAAGGATCAAGTTTTCTATACAATTGTTTAATTGCGCTGTTTTTTAAAAGAGCTGCTTAGGACCCTGGGGTATATTTGACACTTACATCATGTTGCCCATCTGAATCTGCTTGTGTGCAGGGGAGGGGGGGATTCACTTGGGGAAATGATTTTCAGTCTGTATCCTGGGACATACATAAGATGTCCCAAGGTAAAATGCAGATAGGGATATCCTGATTTACGGGGTTGCAAAAGTATCCTGCTCCAACCCAAGCTTCTGTGAGAGGAGGTCACAGCAATGCAGCTGCAGAGCTTGGAAATTCTCTTTCTGAGATAATTGTTTGGTCTTTAAATCAATTTATAGGAAAGTTTTAAATGTAGCACCACTTAGCAAAGCTTCAAAGTTGGATTTTAATCCAGGCTCTGGATCAAAGGCACTTTGGCTGTGCAAAGGAGAGTAAATTATGTCTCTGCATGACAGGCAGACTGGTAGGTTGCACCCCGCTGTGGCAGGAAACATAGCCCCAGGAGAAGACCAGCCTGCCTATTAACTGAGGATGGGTAGCTTTTTTATTTTTTGCCATGAGACTCCCATGCAGCGGCAGAGACTTGAGCTCTGAAAGCAATCTGTGGCTCCTGCAGCTGCATCACCTCCACAGGAGGCGGTGGCTGGGGAGGGCTACAGCTGGTCGTCACTGCCACATCCCTTTTCTCACCCCAGCCATGCTCTGCCTCATTCTGCATGTTACAGAAAAAACCATGCAGTTTCTTTCTGCTAAAGTGATCAGATGAGAGCATAAGTGATGTAAGCCCAAATCAGGGTCAATTCCTTCAGCCTTTATTTCAGCTTTTGTGCATTAGCAGGCAGCCTGTTGTGCTCAAAAACGAGCTACCTGGGGACCTCCGCAGCATGCAGGAGCGTGTGCCCCTTTGGGTGGGTGTCCCAAGGACACAGGACACCCTGAGTGGCACCTGTCCTTGTGATTTTGCTCTAACTCCATATACTTGCTCACATGTGATACTGAGGGTTAATTTGGCCCACCAAAAAGCTTGGGATAAAGGGACTGGAAAAGTGGCCGATACCCATTTTCTACACCCATGTCTCCTCTGTACCAAATGTGACCATTGCACAGCCCAGTTTTATACACTTACACACACACACACACACACACTCTTGTCGTCTCAAGATTGTATTTCAGCAAATGTTATGGGCACAACCCACAAAACCCTGGCATTTCTATTGTGCCCAGTTGTGCCTGCAGGTAATATCTCAGCAACTTATTTTCTCCCAGAGATTGCATTTTTGGACACAGGAGTGCCAGTCTCAACGATCATAACTTGTCTCAGTTGTTCTTCTGGGACAGCAGCGTAACAGCAGCAAAACACATGCAAAGTGAGAGCACAGAGCATTCACTTGGTGGCCAGCTGAGGAGAATGTACTTATCCTGAAAGCACAACCTGGAAGGCAAGTAAGGCAAGTGCACAAAAATGTTAATTCCTTTTGAAAATGTAGATTAAAATTGACATCCAGAGGATTAAGTATCATACAGCTGATTAACTATTTCACTATGGCAGCTGCTTGTTTAAAGCTTGTCAGAGAAAAAAAAGATGTAATAAATGTTAATTTAAAAATCTCTTCTTTATCCTTTGCCTTTGTGCTAGTTTTCAGGGCATAATGAAGATATCCTTTAAAGTCTGAGGTTTTAAAATTAAGTAATTTTAAAAATTATAAACAGAAAAATTCAGGCACTTAAAACCATGTGAAACCAGATGACATTTTTATTTGCATCTCGCTCAGTTTGATGGTTTTTCATCAGATGGGGCTGGGAAAAAAAGTCTTTAAAGACCTTTTCTGTATTCTGGCAACAAACAAGTAAAAAAGGAGGGCTGAAAGAAAAAAAGAAAACTGAAAAGCTGAAAGAGGGAAACCTCATTTCTAGTGTGAACTTTGATTCTGCAAATGTTGATGCAGATGCCAAGCTTCTTCTATTTCATGACTTGAGGATCAAGTCTTTTGTAGATGCATTGCTAAGCTCTTAAGGAGGATTATTTTTTCCTACCTGGACCTCAGGGATGAAGTTAGCATTCTTTGTATTTTCATTATGCCTTATATTTTTCTCATTATACTTCATAGATTCTTTATTAATTCAATCTTCCCTTTTGTTACAAGCCTTTATACATGGTGACAGGACTTGTGTCTGCCATAGTTCATTAAGACATAACAAATCTCCTTCTTCAGTCACTGACATTATATAAATCTGGTCACTGAATAGCGTGATTTCGATCAGTTTTGCAAAAAGAATATGAAATAGTAGAAGACTTAAGTAGAATACTACCTAAGAAGAGGTAGTATTAAGGTATGTACAAAAATATAAACAGAACTTGTGAGGGAATCTGGGAAATCCGAACTTCAAGTCTTTGTCCCACCATGGTCCAGATGTGGGACTCCTGTGGTGCTTGGACGGGCCACCTCAGTGGTGTTGTCCCTGTGTCTGAAACTGGTTTCTTCTGCTCCCTGCAGAAAGCTCCCTGTGTACCAAGAGGGAAAGGGGGGGAGGGGGCGCGGGGGCATGTGTAAACTGTCTGTGAAACCAGGTCAAGAAAAAGTAAAAAAAAGTGCTTTATGCATCACAGTCTGCTGATGACCCACTTTGTGCAAAAAGAAATCTGTGAGGGTTATAAAAATCATAATTGGATTTCCCTTCAGAAATTAAGCAGTGCACATTCCCTAGGAGAAATCTGTGTCAAGACCACAGTGGTTTATTCTTCCCTGGCCTGAGTTTTCTCTAGCTCTCACTGTGTTTGTCCTACAGTATTATCTCTGTTATAACAATAATAGCTATGGAATTATTAAGAAAACTGTGGCATATTTTTTGTGTGCTGTCAATTGTCAGCCTAATTTTGGTTAAAATAATTTATGCATTAATTTTGCACCACCTGGCAAATGAACTTGTTTCCCGACGTCAAAGGTAGCTATTTTGCCCCACTATTTAATGTGCCCTTAAAATGATCAAGATGTTCATCTTTATAAAAGCATGTAACTACCGTTCCAGGAAAATATTCAGCTCCCTTTCACCACCTTGTTAACAAGTTATAAATGGGTTTGAGCGATAGCAGTACATGACAGGTTGGAGAGTGTCATATAACATAGAGAAATAGCCACGCATCTGAGATGGAGATTGAATTCAGCTCTCAAGAATTTTTGCTGCAGTTTCTGTTCCAGTTCAAAACAGTGAAATAAGAGGCTAAGGGCTAAAATTAGTCTTCATAGTGTTTGTGCTTGGTACTGTTTATTTTCTGTGTCCTAAAGCCTGTGAAATGCTTTGTAGTCAGAGCCATGTTGTCTTATGTTAGAGTGGCACCCAAGTCCTCAAATGCATAAACTGCAACTTTATTTTTGTACCCTTTAATCCAACCCGTGATTGGCACCTGGTGGTGCAATCATAAAATGAGTAATACAGAAAAAAAGAAAAAATGTGGAGAAAACAAACAAACAAACAAAAAGATGTTTCAGCATATTTTCTAGGTTTGGCTCCCATTGCTTCTGATGAGGCATGCATGCCTCCATTTTTTATCACTTTTAGGGCACAGTTCTAAGGTCTGCAACACAGAAATCATGTGAAGATATCTGAGCTAGCTTTTTCGAGGCAATACATTTGGTTTATATTTTTTTTTCCTGCCCTAAAAGCAGAAGAGATATCCTTTCCCCACTTTACCTCTGCTGACCCATGAGATTGAAATTACACCTACTTGTGCCAGCATGGGCCAAGTGAGCCCTGGAGGGATTCACCTGAATGCTCCTACTGCCTTCCCACCTTCAGAATTTCTGGATGAGTGGAGCAGCAGCGTTTGGTGAAAGCTCCATAACATCCCTCAACCGAATAGAGTGGGGAAAGGGCTAAGCCTCTTGCTTCCCAGTTGCACCACTTCTGCCCTCATCACAGCCAGCCCTGCTGCTGCAGAGGATCTCAAGAAAGAGATCTCCCTAAGCAGAGTAAATTTAGGCAGAGAATCAGAAGCTGTAACTACATTCCCAAAATCTCCTGCTCTGCTTCACTGATGGTAGGTGAAGTAGCCAGTCTGGCCCATTCCAGCTTTTAATCCTTTTGCTCAAAAGATGGGATAATCTGAGCCAACATTCTCATGAATTTCAAATGACTGTTTTTTAATAAAAGGGCAATCCATATACATCTTTGGTACTGATCATGGGAACACCTCATTCACCAGATGTGTAGTCTGTGGGTGAGGCTTTTTCTGTGAGATCAGGGTGTTCAAATGTCCTTAGACTGGTAGAGACTTGGAAGGTGTGCCTTACATCTCCTTAGAAGTGCACCAGTAATTTTATTACGTGATACAAAACTGTATGAAATGGACATAATAGCAGCATTTACATAAAGCATAAACACATAAATACATAACAGCTTTATTTTGCAAAAGCTGTGTACTATCACCTATGGGGTTTTTTTTGCTAAAGTCATTACTCTGTGGGACACTTAAGTATGCTCTTCAGCAGAGGTGTATGCTTTATTCCAGAACTGTGAGATAGGGCCATGGGGTGAGGCACATACTTAAATAATACCAGACAGAAAAAAAGGATTGAAAAGCTCTTGTACTTCTTGGAGGAGTGCTCTGGTGCCCTGATATTGTGCAGAAAGTCTTCATTTAGCGGATTTTTTGGAAGGTTTACAATGGTTTTGAGATGGCACATCAAGGAGAGATTTAAAGGCTGTGCTGGCTGGGTCTGAGTTGGAGCTGGCTGCGAGCAGACCACGCAGCGGGGTGCTGCACCCTCAGCCCCCCCAGGGAAGACACTGGGTCCTGCCCTTCTTGCTGCATTTTCTGCTGGTTCGTGTGTTTGGCTATGCAGTCAGTGTGCTGTCATGTAAAGATCCCATTTATAGGTGTTTCATACTCCACCAGGTTGTGTGGACACTTCAGCATCTAATTTTGGGTTTTGAATTCGATTTGTGCCCCAGCACCTAAACATTTGTGTGGCATCACTCTACAGTGGTGCTCCAAGCATTTAGCTCTTCCACCAAGTTTAACATTGATGGGTATCAAAATGTCATAGTCATGACAAAAGTGCTGAAATCCTAATGAAATATGTTCTAAATAGTCCCACACAGTTGGGTTAGTGCCCTTGCCAATATGATTTTTCAGTGAAGTCAATTATTAATATTGCCTCATGTTACATTGGACAAATGTTCCTCTCGCAATTGTGGGCTCCTTTTACCTCAGGCACAGGGGATATACATTAATCACAGTAATAAAACCATAAACTGAGAAGCCTAATAATGTCATTAGAGATATTGTATTTGATTTTATATTTTATTTTTCAAAGGAACTGTATTAACAATTTTTAAAGCCTGAGGGCTGAATCACAATATCGAGTATCTAGTTTCATATACCAGATAAGTGCTTAGAAAAGATTAAAATCAATTATGCTATTGTAAAGTTTTAAAGTTCAAAGGGTTTGAGATCTGTAAAAATTGTTTAGATGTAATCTTAAGGCAAAGAATTTGGCACTTATGGCTTCATTTGGAAACATGCTCCACTATCACAAGTTATTTCATTCCATCGGTGTTAGCTTGGGACCCGGTTCTGTAGTGTATTAACAGGGGATTTGATAAACCTCCTCGGTGCTGAATTACAGGAACCTCACAACCGCAGTGGCATTGCATCAAACACCCCTTTTACTTCCATTTAGTTGGCTTAATACATGAAGAGATTGAAAAATTATATCATAAAAGCCCCTGATAACTGGGCTTTTTGTCTTGTAAGCTTCTGCTCCTGTGAGTGGTGCTACTGAAGTCCAGGGAACAACACTTCAGGAAGCACATAGATCGCAATATTCCTGCAGCAATAATAGAGGTACAGCACAGATTATCTATCTATCTATCTATCTATCTATCTATCTATCTATCTATCTATCTATCTATCTATCTATCTATCTATCTATCTATCTATCTATCTATCTATCTATCTATCTAATATAGTTTAGGGCAGAACAGCCTGTGGTTTAGCACTTACAGACTTTGGCCTTCATTGTCTGCTCCTTCAGTCTGCCAGGCAAGCTGCATAGCTGTGAGGATCCCTGGCTCCACAAAAACGTGCATCCCAAAGGTCATTGCTTGAGTCTGTGGTGCCATGCAGTGAGCTAAGCAGCAGAGCTGAGACTTTTCTAGTAAGCCTGTGAGCTGCTTTGAACACCAGATCCTGCAGCCCCTTTTCCTGCAATCTTTTCATCTAGTACAGGATGATATATACAGCCATCTGTGCCAGAACTGAATTTCATCCATAAAGACTAGAGAAAGAAATAATGCTTTGCAGGTTTATATCCATATTCATCATCAGAGAATTCATTTTAATGAAAAAGAAAAAGGCTAAGGCTTTATCTTAGGGCTAGCTATGTTAAATTCATTGGAAAAATAGTTCTGAGGGACTGAGAAGGAATGTATCTACATATAAATGGAGAACAGAAAAATATGCTATGTCTGCATGGGTGAGAGTGGATACTTGCATCTCTGAACTTGCAAGACAAGGGCCAGCTCAGGACTTCAATGTAAACATGCTAGTGTAGTAAAAGCTACTTAATACTGCTTCCCAGAAAAATGTATTACCTTAAACTTGGGGCTCTGTTAATACAGGCAGCTTCATGGTTTGCCAGGCTTGGGAGATGGGTACAGCAGATGTGCAACCATTGGTACCAAAGCACACAGACCTGTCCACAAGCCTCTGTACAGCTGTAGGAAGAGTGGTGGACCCAGCTTTCTTTTGACTTTTTCGTGGCTACTATTTTTTTAAAAAATATTTCAACTCTTTTATTATTATATCTGTATTCCTAGAGCAGTGTGCATCTCAGAGTATGTTCCCAGGCCTGTGGGTGCTGAGAAGCACAATTTCAAGAGACAGAGAGCCTCGAGCAGCCAGCCAGCCAGGTCACACACGTGGTTTAAGAGAGCTCAGAAGAAGGTGCCTATGGCCCAGCACCTTTTTATCTTTCTTTCCCCAGAACCAGCTGGAGTGAAGTCATAAGGAATAGAGTTTGTCCGGGAATGAAGGCAAAACTAGAAAAAAGTACAAATGAAACAGTAAACTTTGTTTTTTCATTTCTAACCATTCTTAAAACCCGTTTGTTACAGCAGCCTTCCTCCTGGTATTTTTAATCTCCACTCTTCTTTCCCACACCAGTTGCCTGGTTTCTTGCCTTGCCTGTATTCTCTGATTTGGGCATAAGAAGAGCTCATGCTGTTCTCTTTCTGAGGCTCCCAGCATTAGATGGTGAGCTTGTCAGGGCATACTCATACTTTGTTCATTTCATGTGAGTACGCTTTGCTTCTGTGTTTGCAAAGTAGCACTTAAGAGAGTTTATTATTAATAACAGTAAATTATTCTACATTTTCTTATCAGATAATATGAGATCAAGTAGCTGTCAAGACATGTTGGGCAGATATCTACAAAAACAATGATATCTAAAGATCCACAACAAAAAGGAAAAATTTGGAAGGTCTTCAGTCAGCTCCTAGCAGCTGCAAATTTTGCTTTGGTTGAAATAATGAACCCATCTAAGGGTCTCTCTCTGAAAACAGTCTTTCCGTGTTATACTTGTCAGAAGTTGTATTTGGCTTCTCACTTTGATATATTCCCAAAAAAGGAATTGAAATAAGCAGTGAGAACTGGGTAAGTCAGCATGACACCTAGGTGAGATTAGAGTATATAAATAAAAAAAAAAAGTGGCCTTATATGCAGCTGATTTGTAAAAATAAGACAGTTGAGATGCTGCTGAAGTTGCTTTGGTATTACTTACCCAAATCTCTTGCTCATTATTTATATTCAAATTTTACACTATATAATATGATGTGCAAGATAAACCTCCAATCTAAAATCAGCCAGTGCTCTTAAGGCCATGACACGAGTGCTTCTATTTGTATAGTATTTGATTAACCATTATATTCCTCGTTTCATAGTTTAGATTTCTGTAATGAAAATGAGTGGCTAACACTGGCAATTAACAGTGCAGAAACTGGTGAGGGAAAAAAGGATTAGAGTAGCTGCAAACAGTGAAAAAGAGGCAAATTATTATTTTTTAATATATTTATAATATATTTTTAATAAATATAATATTAGTACAGACTGTTTTCTATTTGCCATTTGGATTCCTGTTGCTTTTTGTTTATTTGAGGATATTTTTGTGCATGAACAGAATTAATGTTTTCTGCACAAATGCAACTATTTAAGGAAATACATATTTAATTACATAAAGATGGATTTGCCTTAATTATTATTTTCATTTTTATTTTTTAAGACAATTGTGTCATCTTGTGTGACAATGATTTTTTTACTCGAAATTTGTAACCCTTTGCTGAAAAAATCATTACATGGTGATACAGGAATCACGATATTCTACTTCACTGTTATTTTAAGAATGTAATTTATTATACTTTTGGGCAAAAATGGTATTAATTTCAAAGTATTTATATATGTATTTACTTATTTTTGCCAAACTTACTGGTTGAAGGCACGTTCATCAGCCATAAATTAAAGACATCAGCGTAGTATAGCATCTATGCTATGTGTTAGCTGAAGGAGGTAATTACATTCATCACGCACCTTTGTGCATGTACGCGTGTGTGTGCATTCATATATGTGTTTGGTAACCTGGTACACCCTCTTTGAATCTTCTTTTATATGAGCCTCATTGCTTCGGTTCTAATAAAGCCTTTCTGAATGCAGAGCCAAATGGGCTTTATTAGGGTAGTAGGTAAAGTGTCTCCCAAAGTTAGACTCTAATGGTGTATTTCATATATTCCAAATCTTCATTTATCACCATGGAAGGAGCTCACACCTTGTATGCCCCTTACATATAGCGAGTGATCAAGGCGGTCTCATCTGGGCCTGGCTGGCACACAGTTCAGTTCTCTTTGCTTGCTGAGAAAATAAACAACATATTGAGTGTATGCTACAAGAGCCACCAAGTCAGAGGTAGAAAAGACTAGACTTTAGATGGCCAGAGTCCTCCTATTTACAGCATTAAGCCCCACAATGTTTTGTCCTTTTTCTTCCTGGCTCAGTAAGTATTAAGCTTTGAAAACAATATTCACATATGCAGGAAGACTATGACATAATTGACATCATGGAAACATGGTGGGATAACTCACATGACTGGAGGGCTGCAATGGATGGTTACAAACTCTTCAGAAGGGATAGGCAAGGAAAGAGGGGCAGTGGAGTAGCTCCATACGTTAGGGAGTGTTTCAGCTGCCTAGAGCTGAATGATGGTGACTATAGGGTTGAATGTTTATGGGTAAGCATCAGGGGGAGGGCCAAAAAGGCGGGTATCCTGGTGCGAATCTGTTATAGACCACCCGACCAGGAGGAAGAAACAGATGAAACATTCTACAAGCAACTGGGAGAAGTCTCAAGATCACTAGCCCTTGTTCTCCTGAGGGACTTCAACCTGTCAGATGTCCGTGGGAAACACAACACAGCAGGGAGGAAACAGTCCAGGGGGTTCCTGGAGCATGTGGAAAAGACCTTCATGACACAGCTGGTTAGTGAGCCAGACAGGGGAGATGCCCCACTGGGCTTGCTGTTTGCAAACAGGAAAGGACTGGTGGATGATCTGGTGGTCAGAGGGCATCTTGGGCATAGCAATCATGAAATGATAGGTTTTGATTCTTGGAGAATTAAGGAGAGGGTGTCAGTAGAACCACTTTCTTGGACTTCCAGAGGGCTGACTTTGGCCTGTTTAAGAGCCTGGTTGACAGAGTCAACCCTTGGGAGATAATTCTAAAGGGCCAAGGGGTCCAGGAAGGCTGGGCATTCTTCAGTAAAGGTGGTCTTAAAGGCTCAAAAGCAGGCTATCCCCATGCGCCAAAAGGCAAGCTGGTGGGGCAGAAGACAGGCTTGTCTGAACAGAGAGCTTTGGCTGCAACTCAGGCGAAAAAGGAGAGTTTAACACCTTTGGAAGGAGCAGGCAATTCCGGAGGACTATAAGGATGTCATGACGTTATACAGGGCAAAGATTAGAGAGGTGAAAGCCCAGCTAGAGCTCAGGCTGGCCACTACCATAAAAAATAACAAAAAATGGTTTTACAATTACATTAGAAATAAAAGGAGGGTGAAGGATAATCTGCATCCTGTATTGAATGCAGCGGGGAACGTTGCCACAGGATGAGGAAAAGGCTGAGGTACTTTAATGCTTTCTTTGCCTCTGTCTTTGATAGTAAGACTGCCTTCCCTCTGGGTACTCAGCCCCCTGAGCTGGAAGACAGGGATGAGGAGCGGAACTGTCACCACAGTACAGGAGGAAACAGTGATTGACCTGCTGCTCCACTTAGACACACGCAACTCTATGGGGCCATCTGGGATCTGCCCAAGGGTACTGACGGGGCTGGAGGAAGAGCTTGCCAAGCCACTCTCCATCATTTATCGACACTCCTAGCAAACTGCAGAGGTCCCAGCAGACTGGAGGTTGGCCAGTGTGACTCCCATCTACAATAACAGCAGGAAGGAGGATCTGGGGAACTACAGGCCTGTCAGCCTGACCTTGGTGCTGGGGAAGGTTATGGAGCAGATCATCCTGAGTGCTGTCACGTGGTTTAGGACAACCAGAGGATCAGTCCCAGCCAGCATGGGGTTATGAACGGCAGGTCCTGCTTGATGAACCTGACCTCCTTCTGTGACAAGATGACCTGTTTAGTCGGTGAGGGAAGGGCTGTGGGTGTTGTCTATCTGGACCTTAGCGAAGCCTTTGACACTGTCTCCCACAGCATTCTCCTGGAGAGACTTGCTGCTCATGGCTTGGATGGGTGTACTCTGTGCTGGGTTAAAAGCTGGCTGGACGGCCAAGCCCGAGGAGTGGTGGTGAGTGGAGTTACATCCGGCTGGTGGCCGGTCACAAGTGGTGTTCCCCAGGGCTCAGGATTGGGGCCAGTCCTGTTTAGTATCTTTACTGATGATCTGGACGAGGGGATCGAGTGCACCCTCGGTGAGTTTGCAGATGACACCAGGCTGGGTGGGAGTGTTGGTCTGCGGGAGGGCAGGAGGCTCTGCAGAGGGGTCTGGGCAGGCCGGGCCGATGGGCCGAGGCCAGCGGTGTGAGGTTCAACCAGGCTCAGTGCCGGGCCCTGCCCGTGGGTCACACCAGCCCCAGGCAGCGCTACAGGCTGGGGCAGGGGGCTGGGAACTGCCCGGTGGGAAAGGGCCTGGGGGTGCTGGCTGACAGCCGGCTGGGCATGAGCCCCCCGTGTGCCCAGGTGGCCAAGGGGCCAGCAGCGTCCTGGCTGGTGTCAGAAACAGTGTGGCCAGCAGGGCCAGGGCAGTGACCGCCCCTGTACTGGGCACTGGTGAGGCCGCACCTCGAACCCTGGGGTCAGTGTCGGGCCCCTCGCTGCAGGAGGGACGTCGAGGGGCTGGAGCGTGTCCAGGGAAGGGCAGCGGGGCTGGGGAAGGGGCTGGGGCACAAGCCCTGTGAGGAGCAGCTGGGGGAGCTGGGGGTGTTCAGCCTGGAGAGGAGGAGGCTGAGGGGAGACCTTATTGATCTCTGCAGCTGCCTGAAAGGGGAGTGTAGGCAGGTGGGGTCGGTCTCTTCTCCCACATAATAAGGGACAGGACAAGAGGAAACGGCCTCAAGTTATACCAGGGGAGGTTTAGATCAGGTATTAGGAAAAATTTCTTCACTGAAAGGGTGGTGAAGCATTGGAACAGGCTGTCCAGGGAGGTGGTGGAATCATCATGCCTAGAGGCATTTAAAAAATGCATAGATGCAGTGCTTAGAGACATGGTTTAGTGGTGGACTTGGCAGTTCTGGGTTAACGGTTGGATCTGATGGTCTTAAAGATCTTTTCCAGCCTAAATGGTTCTATGATTCTATGATTCTATGATATTAACTGGGAGACTACTACCAGTTCAAACAGTCAGGGCTCCTGTATTCAAAAGGGTGCTGAGATGTGTTGTCTAAATGAATAAACATCAATTCACATTGTGGAATGGGTAGCAGGCCAAGTTAATCAATAATTTAATTACCAGTAACCCATTTTGCTTACTTCTAGTTGAAAGGGAATTTCTGCATTCTTACATAAGTTATCTTTTATCCAACTTCTCACAGACGGATTCAGATGATGCTTTTCCTGGCTTCAGGATGAGATGAACTTAATCCAATATTTTAAAATGAAAAACAGCTGTCCAGATACGCATTCTTTTCCTCATAGCTTGCATTGCATTTATTTACCTAAAATAATTCCTAACTCAAAATTTGCTGCCAGAAATTTAACTTACCTTCACTTAAGGTGACTGTGGCTGTGGATGTGATCATAGCAGCAACAGAAAATGACCGTTAGCAATGTTTTTTTAAAGTTGCAAGCCCTTGTGAGAAGGCCAATGTTCACATGTTGTAGTTATTATTCTTCTTCTTCCTTTTTATTTGGAAGGCAGCTGGCTGGGGCTCCAGAAATAGAACAGGTTTAAAGTGAAGCAGAAATTTTCATTTGTGTCTAAAAATAGGTCATCTTCCAGTATGGAATTTGAAACTGCCATTTTTTATGCTTTTGAGTTCCTGAAGTTATTCCTCTTGGATTTCTTTTCATACAATTTTAATATGAACCCTTTGAAATTGGATGCTGAAGTGTTTCTTTGGCTTGAGAGTCTGCATTTCACTTGCAGTTGTTTTAGTTAAAAAAAGACAAACTGGATGAGCACAGGTGGTGTGACATTTTTTAATAAGCATTCTAGATTTATGTGATATGTGGCATTGTAGTCATCACCACAGTCAGGTGTGTAACAGAGAAGTGTGCATTATGTATCCTCAAGAGTCTAAACTTCTGTTTTATGTGCTCTTTTTCTGATAGTATGGTATGCTCTATGTAGATGCCATAACACTTTGCAGAAAATTATTGTGCATATATTAATTATAATACTGGCTTGAGATCTAAACAGAAATCACGATGTTCATGTCTTAACTCTTAAAAAAGGAAGTCAGGAGGCCATTCTTACTCCAAACTGGTAGCAAGCAACATGGTCAGCACAATGGTAGCATTAATACCTCCACTATGCAGAGGAGAAACCTATGGGCAGGAAAACGTAAATTCTTGTCCCAGAAGCACTAAGCCTATGTCTAGACACCAGAACCCAGAAAACATCTGAATTTCTGACACAGGATATGCACAAAGGCCATGTCTGGATCACATTTTGGGGTGAAACCCATTTGCATGCCAGCCAGCCCTCCTCAGATCCCTGGTTTTCATGGGAAGGACATCTGGGGATGTGAGCCAGGCTGGAGCTACAGTGAACCCCAAGAGATGCCCAGCCTGGCAGGTCATGGAGCCGGCTGCAGATAACAGAGTGCCTTGGCAGTTAGGTGTGCTTGAGGCAGAGCCACAAGAAATAAAAATGAAAACCTCCAGCCTTTACAATGCTAACTCCAGTGCTTAGAGGTGCAAGTCTGTCCTCTATGGGCCCAAACGTTTAGCAGGATTAAAAGGTTCAAATGGCTCTCAGTGCACGGGAGCAGTTTTTAAATAGGGTGATGGGCAAATGGTTGGGATAGTTCCACTGTTGTCCAGAGCCATCTGCTGGATCCTGGGAACAGAACTTCTGTGCAGCCCCCCTTTTCAATACACAGAGACACAGAGTAGATTCATTAGGCATTTTTGGATGTGCAATGTTTATTAAAAAAAAAAAAAAGTTTAAAACATCAAGGGTTGGTTACTGATGAGCTGCTAGATGTTTTAAAACTTATTGGGTGTATTAAAGAAGAAAATGAAGGGACACTTCAAACTCTGAATCCTGCCTGCGAGCAGTTTCTTCTTTTAGTGCTACAGCAGCAGTGACCATTTAAGGGTATAAGCAAGATAAAGTTTATGAATAGAGGTGATATGGTGTATATTACCCAGATATGGTCTTTCTTACCTCTCCCTACAAGTACTGCCTTTATGTATTTTTCTGGCCTGTACTACTTTTAGCGTAATGGTCTGTAGCTTTTCCTAAAAGTTTTTATGATAAAGCTACTGCCCAATGTAGAGTATTTTATGAAAAGTCTTGTAAGCATTTGAAGCCAAAGCTTTAATGTTACTTGCACCTCAGACTTCAATATAGCTGTAGGATTTATGCCTACTTAACTAATCACATCTTCAGAAAACATATTACTTTGATTTAAAAAAGCACCTCAAAATGTGTAAATTCACAGATGCTAATGATTATGTACATGTTTTCCCTTACTGCTTCAAAGTCAGCAAAGGCAAAATTCTGGTGTCATTTTTACTGCAGTGATGAGATCTGTATTAATATCAATGAAATGAAAAACCATATTCAGGGACTTTTGGCTTTTTGCAAATAATGGGGCATTTCTGGACATATCTGTTTTGGGGATAGAAGTCCCACACTTTAGGTGATAAGGCAGCAGGAGGGTCACTCCCTAATGTAAAGTCAAAGGTGTGCAGAAGGTGAGGAGAGAGGACAAAAGGCACCAGTGTCAGAACCAATGTCTACAGGTTATGAAAGAGAAGGAAAAAAGCAAATAAAGTGGCAGATCAAAACCACATTGATATCCAAACACAGCAGCAAATGGTGATGTCTGCATACTGCACACATTCTGCTACTAAGACTACATCATTTCATCTGTTTCCATGCATGATTTTTGCTGTTATATACATTGTAAACAATATAGTTTCCTCATTTCTATAGTAATTCTGCTACCAACCTTTGTAAGGTAAGACACTGAAATATGAAAAAACGATGAAGAAGCCCTTCTATACAACTATGCATGATCATAGATAGTTTAATAACAAGTAGAAATGTGTGCCCTAAGAACATTTTCATATGCTTTTCTTTCTTCAAAGCTATGTTTGTTCAAGTTCTTTCTACATGATTGCTAAAATTTTTAGAAAAGGCGAGGCTTCAAAACCCCGATTTGTGGTTATATATAAGCCCTCTGTTGCACTTTCTATTCATGTTAGAAAGACCCACTAGACAATTTCCAAAGTAACAATTTTCAAAATGTTAAAGTAAATGTTTAAATACAAAACAGGCAGACTAAGGCATGCGCTTCTGAAATTTTTGCTTTAATCTCTGCAATAGCCCTTATTAAGGCTCAGTTATTATTTTTTAAAGTGGAATTTAATGCATGTAGGAATACACAAACATTTTTCCCATCTCTTTGATACCAAAACAAAAAGCTGGTGCCATGGTTCAAGGCACTACTGCAAGGCATCAAGCTGGCACTTCATACAGCTTGTAACTTACTGTGTGACAACAGGAGTCTATGCAACTGGCGTGCTAGTGCCTTTTGGGAAGGGCACTCCTCACCCACTCCCCTGTGGTGACAGTTACGCAGCAAACACGACTCCTGGCTCACCACACGGTAGTTGTGCAGTGATGGCCACTGTCCAAATGCCCGATATACTTAGCATCAGAAAGTAATTCAAATTCTTTCAGTTCATGTCTTCGGTCTGGAAATTTATTCCCCTCTTCAGTCATTCTTTAATGACAGGATAGCATTTTTCCCTTCTAATCAGCCACTTACAAGGTTACTTCATGCTCTCCGCCCCCCCCCCCCCCCCCCCCCCCAGGTCATCTAGTACTAAAGCATAAGCGTTTATGACTAGCTGCATGCAAATATATGCACTCTGCTTTGTGTATTGCAGTACATCGCTGAGGTATGTTACTGAGGCATCATACATCCATATACAGACTAATTCGGCAGTTTCACTTGGTGACAACACTACATACTTACAGAACATTTTTTATCTGGGAATTCAGCGAGATTTTTAGGAAGCTTAGGAAAACAAATACTTAAGTCTACTGGACTGTATTCTTACAGTGTCCTAATCAGAAGTCATTTACAGAATTTTGGAGGCTGTAAGTAAACCGCACGTTTTGCCATGACAAGGCACTGCCTAAGTTTTATGTAAGCTAAAACTGCTGTTCCCCTGATGCAGCAACGATCTCGAATTACTGGGCTGAAGTTGTTTTGCCATAGTTTGAGTCTCAGTTTTATATGTGGGGTGGCGGGGTGGGGGTGGAGGGGAATGCTGCAGGCACCTGTGTTCATCACTGCAGTTGGTGGAAACAGGCTGGGAGAGGCTTGGGCTACAGAGACTCTTGAAGGCTTTGACATCTGCTTAAATGGAGCTCACAGTAGGAGTGGGCCCAAAATGACCTGCTTCTCATATTGTGCAGTATCACTGCAGGCAAAGGAAGCTGAGGAACCAGATTTTCAGACACTACAAAGGGCACTATTGTGTGAACACTCCGAGGGTATTGAAGGGAGAGGTCCAATCCTGT
The DNA here is from genome assembly GCF_017639655.2 of Falco naumanni. Lineage (NCBI taxonomy): Eukaryota > Metazoa > Chordata > Aves > Falconiformes > Falconidae > Falco > Falco naumanni. Next base: position 17,958,177 of record NC_054055.1, read on the forward strand.
ATGGCATTTATACAGGTGCTTAATTTCAAACATGAGAATAACCATGCTGATGTAAATGAATTGCTTATGAACTTAAAATTAAATGCATGCTAGGGCACAGTCTTACCAAATCTAGCCCCTGGTTCTTTCTAACTGTACAACTAGACCAACCTGTTCCTCACCTTTCTCTTCTGCAATGGTGATTAATTTGCAACGAGTTGGTCTCTCACGTAAGTTTTAAAATAAAAAAAAAACCCAAACGTGTGTGACAACTATTAAATTGCAGCATTGACCAAAACTAACAGGGTGGCTAATATGCTGCTACCTGCATCGGCCTTTCATGTTGATGAATATTGCACAGGTATGTGTTGCTTTCACTACCATGAATCATTATTCATATTAACAATTTGGCTGGAGCACACCCATGCCTGAAGTCATCTGGATGCCTACCAAAATGCAGCTCGGAATATGCTTCAGTGAAAGAATATGGCAAGCGCTGCATGGAAAGAAAGTACAGTGCATGTCCGTGTGTGCAGGGGTCCTGCTGGCACCAGGGTATCTGCACTTCCATTACAATTTTAAGAGCAACTTTGCAAAGAAGTGACGGTAATCGGGTTTCTGAGGTCTCATCAGAGACAGGATGTTTTTTCTGAATTATTCTGAGTATTTGGTTAATGCCATTTTTTCTAGTTCTAGCTCCATTAGTATTTTTAACTTACCCTCTACTAAAAGAGAAACATATGCAATGTCTGACTTTGAAGCACAGGGACACATAGCTGCAAAGATAAGACCATGAGTTCACAAATACCATTATTTTAAATATCTTATCCTGTAATAGAACCCCAAACACAACCACACGCTTTGGTGGACAAGCTACGAGCAGGCTCCGCTCTCTGTTGGATGTGATCCCGCAGTCTGTTCTTATTCCCAATGGGAACATATTCACTGAGGGGAAAAAAAACAAAACAAAACAAAACACAGTAAGCCGAGGCTGCTGTCAGGCGCTTGCTTTCCGCCAGGCAGCTTTGCGGGAGCGGCTTGCTCGGGCTCGGGCGGGGGCCGCAGCCTGGTCCGGGAATGAGGATGGGGATGGCGGTGGGGATGGCGGTGGGGATGGGGATGGCGGTGGGGATGGGGATGGCGGTGGGGATGGGGATGAGGGTGGGGATGGGGATGGCGGTGGGGATGGGGATGGCGGTGGGGATGGGGATGGGGGTGGCGCCGCGCGCCGCCGGGCCCCGCTGGCGGGGCTGGGGCGCCCTCTCGTGGTGCAAGACGGGGGTGCAGCCCCAGGGCCCAGCTCCCCGGGCCGGGGGACACGGGGCGGAGGGTGCAGGTGCGGACCGGCAGGGCGGTGAGCGATGCGGTGGCTGTTCCGCCATGCCAGCGCCGGCAGAAGCGTGGGTACCTGGCACCGGCTTCTGTAGCCATATTGGATGAAAATGTATACTATTCTGGATAACGGGTGCTTCTATTGACTGTGTATATACCACTTTCAGTCCTCTCAGTGACGACATTGTTTCAGCTGTCCCAACAGAAGAGATTTTTTTCCATCCCAGTCTGAGGGACATGCTCCTCCATCCTTCCTTAGGTGGCAATGCTGCACTTCCTTATCTCTTCCTGTATCACCACTTTTGTGGAGTTAACAAAAGCAAAGTGGCATGGTGCTTATATAATTGAATACTTCATGTTTGGTTTTTTTTCTAGTTTTTATTTTTTCCCTTCAAAAATACCTAAACTTTGAGTTTGAAGAACAACACTTGAAGTACTTAGAATAGCACAGTTTGGTTGGAAGGGACCTACAGTGATCATCTAGTCAACTCCCAACTACTCAATTCTAGTTTTATTAAAAATTATGAACAATGCATTTGGTCTGGGAATAAAACTCTTCAGCCATGACCTGAACTATCCTTGAGGCAATGTGAGAACAGTACCACATATAAATGTGCACTCATATACTACTCATGGAGGTTTTTATTGTCTTGTAGAATATCTAATGGAAATGCACCTACATGTGGGTCTTCAAGGCAGATAGCCCAGATGCCCATTTAAGCTTCCTAATGGAGAGATAAAGGGGCTATCATCATTCTTTTTTGACCTGTTTATGTGAAATTAAGGTAAAGGTGCAGTGGGTTTGGGTTTTTTGTTTGTTTTCTTGGTTTTGGTTATAGTTTTTAGACCAAGAACTACTTATAAGGAGGGATGAAGAATTTTTTCCCACTCAGCTTCCAAAGAAAGCTGTTTCAGCCATCTTGCTGAAGCATGGCCACAGTGCTGAGGTTGGACCCCCGGCAGGTACAAGGTATAGCAAGAGGTGGCTCTGCATGTGTGGCAGAAAGGAAGTGGAGCCTTTGCTGTGATATCAACCCAGAATTTTAGTCTACTGGAGGGACATATTTTCAAGAGGATGAACATGGAGAATCATGGGATCACAGGACTGCAGGATAATCTAAGCAGAGGGGACTGCGGGAGGCCTCTGGTGCAACCTTCTCTCACAGAAGGGTTAGCTCTGAAGTCAGACCGGGCTGGCGAAGGCTTCATCCAGCCAGGGCTTAAAAACCTCCAAAGACAGAAAGTGCATCATCTCTCTGGGCAACCTGTGCCTCTGCTTGGGTATCCTCATGGGGAAAAAAAAAATATTATCCAATTGTAGTGGTTTAACCCTGGCTGGCAACTAAGCACCACACAGTCACCCACTGACTGCCCCCCCAGTGGGATGGGGAGAAGAAACTGAAGGGTAAAAGTAAGAAAGAAACTTGTGGGTTGAGATAGAAACGGTTTAATAATTGATTTTTTTTTTTTAATTGTTTGTTTCTGAGCACAACACCATATGGTCTGAGACATCTTTTTGGTCAGTTGGGATCAGCTATCCCAGCCGCATCCCCTCCAGCCTTCTTGTGCTCCCAACCTACTCACTGGCAGGGCAGTATGAGGAGCAGAGAAGGCCTTGATGCTGTGTAAGCACTGCTCAGTAGAAGCTAGAACATCCCTGTGTTATTGGCATTACTTTCAGCACCAGTCCAAAACACAGCCCCATACAGGCTGCTATGAAGAAATGTAACTCTATCCCAGCCAAAACCAGTACGCTAATTTTAACCTCTCTTCTTTCAGCATATACCTGCTGTTTCTCATCTTCCTGTTCCACGCTGCTGTGAAGAGCCTGGCTCCTTCTCCTCAGTGACCTCCCTGTTGGCACCGGGAGCTGCTGTTAGGTCCCCCGAAGTTATCTCTGCTCAGGCTGAACAAGCCCACTCCTCCAGCTTCTCCCTATAGGGCCAGTGCTCCAGCCCCCACCAGCTTGGTGGCCTCTGCTGAACTCGACCCAGTTAGTCAATGTTTCTCCTGTATTTGGGGCCCCAAATTTGGATGCAGTAGTCTAGATTTGGTCTAATGAATGCTAAGTAAAGAGGGTAATCACTTCCCTTGGTCTCTGGCCCTGCCACTGTTCATGCAGTCCAATATGCAGTTGGCCTTCGTTGCTGCCAGGTTCACTGCTGGCTCATGCTCAGCTTGCTGCCCACCAGCCCCCAGGGCCTTCTCCAAAGAGCTGCCCCAGGCCAGGCAGAATCAGCCTGTGCTGGCGCCAGGGGCTCTTCCTTTCCAGAAGCGGGAATTTGTATTTGTCTTCATATTTCATAAGGTTGGACCATACCCCCAGCCTGTCTAGGTCTCTCTGAATGGCCTTCTCTCAACTGTATTCATTAATCCCCCCAAATTGGTGTAATCTGCAAAATTCAATTAGAAATAGATCCATGCATGTAGGCAACGGATATGGCTACATGATTTTTTGCAGACCAACATGAGCTCACTCTTTCCCTGCTCCCAAGTGTTTATGTGGCATCCAGCCTAAGCTAATACACTTTGCCTCTCAGCAGAGCTTAATAGCTTGGGATCAGGATTGTGCTAATCACAGCTAAATAGCTTTTGGTTCAGAGCACAGGAAAATTGAGCTGCGTCTGCTTCAACGTCCCGTGTGAGTGTAATACGTAAGTCCACCAAAATGAATGTTCCATTAGCTCTGGTGGAGCTCCTGAATGAGAAACAGGCAAGCATGAAAGATGCAGTGTCTTGACAAAGTGGATCTGAACTCAGCGAAGGTGAGAAAATTGGAAGTGAGAGTATTAATCAATCTGAAGTCACTTACAAGGGCACTGAAAAGAAATCATTATCTGTCATCAAAACTGAGGACATGTTATCCTAGTTACCTGATAGATCATCATCACTGTTTGTGATTTCCAGCATGATTTCTGGTATATTGAATAATATACCCAGCAACAGCTCCCCTAGCCTTTGACAGTCTTTGGGCTGTGTGAGTGCTCGATGGCATAGACAGAGCTGTGCACAAAAGAGCTTCCAAGTGTGCTGGTGTGGCAGGTGACAGCAGCCTTGCTTCAGGAAGGAATACACCAAGGAAAGGCATGTCAGGGTCCAGATACCAGCCTATGATAACCTAAGCAGATGTTGAAAGTGCAGAACTAGGAGTCAGATGCTATGCAGGGCAGAGAGAAGCTGAGCTGAGCTTCAGGGAATTGATACTCCCTGAAGAGATGCCTGCTGGCTTCCAGAGGACTCTAGTTAGACCCAGAAAAGTAGAGTGACTAACAAAATGCACAGACATGAAGGGAATCTGTATATTTATAGGGATGACTAGGTTAATGATGTAACTTCTGCTCACCATTACCTTGCAACCACAGCAATTTATTATTAAGAGCAGGTATTATCAAAAATTCAATAGCTAATGTTGTTAAGAGTCAAAAATCTAAACACATAAAAGCAAACACTGGCCTTAAAGTTTCATATTCTTACAGAATAGCTAGAAACGCAGTACAGTACCCCTAGAGGAGGCCTAGAAACAACTTGGTGCTACACCATCAGGCAACCATTGCCTGGAGACACACAGGAGTGAGAAGTACCTTTGAAGGAAAGAAAGTATCAGAGCACCTATTAGAGATCAGTTTTTTCTTGTACAGCTGTCTTAGGTAACTAACAGAAAGGAAGCTTTTGGGTTTGACATTTTTGATGGGATGGGTCTGCTGGGGTCACTTTGGGCCAAATGACAATCTGTTAGGAAACGTCATGAAGCAGCTGTAGAGTGCACCTGAGTACAGTGCTACCACTGAGCCTGAGGGCTGACAGCATCACAGGTAGGGATGCCACTACAGTCATTATTTTATTTGTTACTGTATTATTTATTTTATTTGAGAACTTTGCCTAACATCTAATCCCTTAAGAGAGTCTACACTTCCTGGTAAATAAAAATATTCCTTGACAATGAAAAGGAGACAGACAGCATCACTGTAAGATTATAATGGAAAACTTCACTAATCAGAACCTTCCCATTTTGTCTGTCCACGTTTTGATGTGTGTGGCAGCCAGTTCCTGCCTATTTGTGGACCATGTGCCTGGGTGACAGGCTGAACGTGGTGTGGGTGCAGAGGCACCAGGTGCAGCTTCATTTTGGGAACAGTAGTCCATGGTCAGGCTGCGCTGGGCTCTGTGTGATCCTGGCAGAGGTCAGCACAACTTCAGGGCTCTCTCATGGCCATCAACCATTCCTTTCTGTTTTGCTTTCTACATATTTGTGTAGCCAGATGATACATCAAAGAAGAGAAAAAGCAAGGCCAGTTAGCAGCAAAATCCTACAAGAAATCCTGCTTCAGGCTGAGATGTTTCTGCAGATCATGGAGAAATCGCGTCTTCAGACCTTTGGGAACAACCTCCTGAAATGACTGCTTTGGACCCTCTAGCTGATTTCAAGGGAAGGGAGAACAGGAGGTGGAGGAGGAAAGGTGGGAGAAGAACTCCATTTATACTTAACTAGTATGAAATACTAGAGGTCAGAAATAAAAAGCCACTGACTTTTAGGTGGAGCCTAAACACAATACATGAGAGAAATTGCAAGATGGCAGGGAGTAGCTCTTAAGCCAGATGAAAAACAAATAAGGGAAGATGAACAAGATTTTCCCCATGAGTGAGTTGTCTGATAGCAAGACCAATACACTGGTGCACAACAGAGATGAAACACGAAGTAAAAGGCAAAGCTGGTTATCAAGTTCATGAAAACTAATTTAGGAAGGTGGTTTGGAAGGAAATACTTTTTGACTTTATACTCAAGGATCAGACTCTGCTAAAAAAGTGAAAATAAACTGTGGAGTAGCCACAAAAAAAAAAAGGAAAAAATGCGTGGAAAGATGAGTGTTTCTGGATGAGAAATGAATACTGTCCCATAGCTTAAAAATATCTTCTGCTTCCTGGCTATACATGGGTATTGCTGATGGTCAGTCATCTTGTTCACCTTCCTTTAATAAACAAGTTAGGCAGGTTTATCTCTTCTTTCAAAGTGAACACTGGTTTTCTAACTGTATTGCTAGGGCTTCTCTGAATCTGTTCTCTGCAACTTCTTGGCACCCTGCTTAAGCAGGATTAAATCAGAATCATGTAGAACCTTGCAAATAGTTCTCACTTACTAGTAACTTCCTATTTTCTGTCTCCTGGAGATCACACTTTCCTTCTTCATGGCTGCACCACACCAGCAGATAATGTTTATCAACAACCTTTATGATAATTATGATTATCAAATTTTATAGATTTTTGGAAGAAACATAAATAAAACTCATAAAATTACATTATATGTTTACATATAGACTGTATACATAATGTATGCATATTTTATATCTTTTAATTATTTACTGTAACAATTAATAATCTTTTCTCTGACTGCAGGATGGAGGCAGGGTGCAAGGTACAGGCTTGTTGGCACTGCAGTCGGACTCACGCCACCAGTCTGCCTTCAAGCCACAGCTCAGCACCCCTCATTTCACAGAGCTGGCTCTTCTACTCTGCCATGATCCCCAGCAAGCAGGTACAGGAGAGAAAGATGAGAGATCCCTGAAACGTTTTCCTTAATTTTACTTATATCTGTTGAGGTGTCTGGAAATTGTTACATATAGACGTTTTCCTCTTTCTCTCCTGAGCATATTTCTTTGGCATTTAAATCATGACAAAGTGTTAAACATGACTCTGCTTTGCCTGTTGAACATAATGATTAATGCTAGCTCTCGCCTATATTACACTCCGTGTGATATCATGTTTGCAAAGGTATAGCTACCATTGCTTAGGTAAAACTTCTTCTTGAGTAGGAAAATATCCCTTCATAAATAAACTAAGACTGGAAATGACACATTTCTGAGCTGATGACTGAGGAAAAGCCCCCAAAAGCACAAAACTAATTCTAAGTGGGTTTTTTTTTTCTCCAAACACTTGCCATAAAGCTCTTCCATGCTAAACAACAAAAATAAGCCCATAGCAAGACAAGCTGAAACAGTTATTTGCATCTATGTTCACCACAACAGAGCACAAGGGAATCTCCATGCTGGCATCCTTCCAGGCAAAAGCTACACAGAGCAGCTGCCTTGAAGTGAAGTATGTATAGAAAAATAGATAAAATGAGGAGTAACAAATTACCAGGGACATATGTTTTACCTAGACATTTTCAAAAATAAGTTCATTTAAGAATTCAGGAGTGAAATACCTGAATGACTGTCCATGCTTGTAATTTTTGCTTCAAACTCCTTTGGCTCTCACAGGGCTGCAAAGAGACCGCTGAGACCATTTTCCAGAAAGGGTCCCAAAAGGGAGCCGAGGGACTGCAGACTGGTATGTTCAACATCTGTACAGTGCACTTCTACAAGATTTCTTATAAAGAATAAAATTAGAGGACACATGAATAACTATGACATTGGGCAAAAGACAACGTGAATGTTGTAAGTACAAATCACACCCAATTGAATTGAGATATTCGAAATCCTGTCTACCTAGATTTCTAAAGGCATTTGAGTTCACTGCCAAAGGTTTTTGAGCAATTTTAAGTAGTCACAGGGTAAGACTACATGGATATCTTGATAGAAGGTTAAAGACAGGAAATAAAAAGTAGCAGTAAATGGCCAATTTGCATATACAAATGTGTATATGGTATGTAGTGTATATACATATGCATATATATGAACCTATTCCATTCCTAAGAAGCAGTGTAGATGCAATTCAGAGTTGCACCCTCATAATCTAAGGGCTACAGTCCAAACTATCTGATGTGACATGGCTTCAGCCTCCTCTAAGTATCTGCTTCTATATTGCAGCACAAACTAGTAGGCTGCAACAAGACTTTTACCATCCCATACTAAGTTAACTTCAGTAAGTAGTTCCCACCCCTTGCCCCAGCACAGCCACCAATCCCCCACAAGGTTTCCAAAGGTTCATCTACTGTGCATGCTGTTTCTTCATCCTCTTAAGGCCAGTCCACCCTGCTTCTTGCCTTTGCATCTTCCTTCTCTTTGTCTCTCCTCCATCTACTTCTTCCAGGTCTCTTCTCATTAGCCACCCTTCATACAGTCCTTAGAGCTATTTAACTACTTAGCAGGAACCAGCCACAGCTGCACCCTATCCACATCAGCCAACCCACCGCCCCTGAAGCCAGCCCACAGCTGTATATTATCAATGTTAATTAACCTGCCTTCATTCCTCTACACTTCTACAAGGCTGATTCTTCATGGTCCCACCAAACTGAGGAGCCAGAGCTGAAGGTCTCTGCACCTTCCACAGCCATTTTTGCCTTTGATGTAGAGTTTTTTCCCTCTGTAGGTGTTGCCAGTAGTAATCATAGAGAAAGCCCATCTCCTGAATTTGAACACTTGGTGTCTTCTCCACACCAGCTGTTCCCCACCTGCCTCAAGGAAATAGAGGGCTGCAGTGCACTGCAGTAGTTAATACATCTACTACCCTGGGCAAATGGGGTCAGTCATACTGCACAGCTCTGGTCAGGCTGCATGCCATGGGCTGACAGAGTTGGCATTTACATTTTAGTTAGAGGGTGATTATGTTTCATTATTGTTTTAATTTCCCTGCTCCTGCTTTGAATTCTTACTTGATAACCTAGTTTTTTCATGACTTCTCCTGCCCAGATGGTACGTTAAATTTTCTGTCATAATGGTGGTACAAATGCACCAAAACATATTTTTCTTATGATTCCATTAATATTTGAAATATGCATCTATAAATTTCAGTGATGGAAAGTATAGTTAATGAAAAAGCAGCATGTCAAGCTAATCTGAGCCTAAATTAAATTCTCAAAGGACTATAAAATTCCACACCATTGGTGGTGCTAACACTAACAGCCTGGGCTGGCAGCATACTAATAACTGGCTCTAGAAGACCAGGCTGGTATTTTAATCACCCAAACACTAATAGCCTGGCCTTGCTGGCATTGTAATTGTTATGGCACTAATAGCCTGGGAAAGATGGTATTTTAATCACCGTAGATCACAGCCTAGAAATGTTAATTTTTAATATTTCTGTCTTTTTATCAAGGTTAACAAGAGGTCTACTGCAGATATGATCAATTATAAAATGCAGAAATCACTATTTTAACTTTAAAAAATATCAGACTCAGGAGTCATGGCACTTACGGTACTGGACATTTTTCAGTTAGATCATCTTTTGCATCTTTCTTCTTTTTTTAAAATTTATTTTCCCTGCAGCACCTTTAAACCACAGGTGAGTGAGTTGGGACAGCTGGAGTGGGCTGTGCTGAAGCATTTGCTATATTACAGTGATCTTACTACAATATCCAACTAATGCAGTCCCAGACATTTAACCTCATACGATAAAAGCCCACTCACTATTGTTGATATTTTAAGAAATGGATTCAGATAGTCAGCAATTCAACTTAATTTTAAGTGTCACTAATTAGTTATCTATTGAACACTCATGCATGTCGAAGAGCCCACTTAGTCTTTGCTGTTACACTAACGGGTACCAGACAGGTCACTAACAGATGGATTTTGCAGGAAGGTTTTACAGCCAAGCTTCATTTTTATCCCCTTTAATGTGAGGTTAGGAATGCTGGGGGCTGGGGAAGTGGATTAAAGAGAAAATTGCTGGGTTTCCTCCAAGAGCTTGTGGAGTGAAATCTTGCAATGCCCAGAAAAATTTAATCAAGTCGTCTAGGAATTAGAGCTCTCTCTACAAAAATTAACTGGTTAATATTTTGAATTCCATTTCATATTTCTCGTAATGGCTGCATCACCTCTTCTGAGATTTTCCACAAAGTTAAAGCAGTCAGAGCTCCCATATAACTTCTGATCTGTGCCCATTATGTCAATGCAATAGATTGCATTTTGGGGAAGATTTCAGCTCCCCTCATTGTGGTGATGGCTGTGGGGTGCATGTGGGTGATGAAACCATTTGCCCAGCCTGGAGCACTGCAGTGGCACGGTGTGTTGCAGGGGTGTGTGACGGCATGTGTTTTTGGCTGTCGCCAGCCCGGTGCTGGCTGGTGGGAGCCCAGCTCTCCCCACCCTGCCACGGCCACTGTGCTGCAAGGGGCAGCAGGGGATGTGGCTTTGTGCAGCTCCCTCTGTGGGCATCGCACAGAGGCTGCCAGCACCAGGGTTGTTGTGTGAGAGGAGGTGGCCCATCTGGGGAGGAGGGAGGTGAAACAAAAGAGGCAAAGCAAGAAGAAAGGTTCTGGCTGAGGAAGGAGGCGGGTGAACTTTATAAGGTGTCAGCCTTGTGGGTGACCCATCTGAGTAGCTGGCTGCACTTCACCCATGTTGGCACCAATAAAAGTTGTGTCAAACTCAGCAGCAGCAATGAGACTTCTAATTTTACCTGGTTTTCACAGCTGGGGTGGTGAATGCATCAATCAAATATTTATTTTTGCTTTTGTTTTAAAATGTCTCTGGAGGGGAAATTCAGCCTTCACCTGCTTCCCATGTGGGAAGCCCAGCTGCTCTTCCAGGCTCGGTTTCCAGACACAGGGCTGCCCTCAGCTGCCATGCTTTTGTGAGAAGATTGATAATAATGCTAGCAGTTCCCAATCTATTTTTCACTCTAGGAAGGGAATTTCAAAGGAGGACTCTTGATGCCTGCTGCTTAAAAAGGATTTGAGCACTTTGTGAGAGAATCATTTTAAAACATTTTAAAACATTCTCTTTTCAGTGTCCTGTCCTACATTGCCTTCTGTCCTCACAATGCTTCCTGTGTCATCCATGACTTCATTCTCACCCCTCTATATGGATTTTTTTCTGCTTTCAGCATCTGAGATTGATAAGCAGGGCTAATGCCACCCTGCTGACCTCTGTGGCCAGCACAGCCCGAGGCAGTTGCAACCAACACGCGTGCCCTGCTTGGGAAGCAAAAGGTGTCATTCTCAGCGTGCCACTGCGTTGAAGCCAACGCTTTCGGCAGCTAAACTTAGGGGCAACACGACAGCTGTGTGAGATCATTGTGCTGCAGGAGCTTAGCCAGTGGGGCAGGGTTCTGGAGACTGGCACTGCATGTTATCCTGGCTAAACAGTCTGCTCTGCCTGGTTACAATGTCCTTTTGTTTCCTTGAACTCAGAGAGGATTTCTTACTGTGACCGTGGCGAACTTTGGTAAAGCTGAGATATGATGACCAGAAAAATATGTTTTTCCTGGTCTCTGTGGTACAGAAACCAATACTGTAGGGCCAGTTTTGTTGCTTACTTATGGTCAGTACCTCTCGACCTTTCTCTAAATATTTAGACCAGTGCTCTCAACATAAGGATGTTGGCCTCCTCTGGTAAACTGCTTGTGATAACACAAATGATTTCTATCAGATGTACTTTAACATGAAACAGGCCTTGTAAGATTAATAAATCCTTTTATACAATGCTGCAGAGGCCTCTTGGTGTTCTCAGTGTTACTTTAACCTTCAGTATGAGAGAAGTCAGCCTCAGCTCCTTGGCAGGAAACAGTTTTTATTTTTTTTAATCAAAAGCAGCAAAGTCACAGTAAAGTCCAAGAATTCTCTAAGGAGCCGTCCTCTGTCTGTATGAAGCTGCAATAGCACTGTGTTTTCTTCCTGTCAATATTTGTTTTCTCTGCCTCTGCAGGTGTTACCCTGTAGACAAGCTATTTCTAGTGCATCCTGTGCAGCCAAGGACTGCAGAGGGGAAAAGGGAGCTCCAGACTCCCAAGAAATCCCTAATCTCACACTTTCAGCCAGTCCCAAAGCTCTTGGAAAGTGCTATAGCACTGAATATAGCATTTTAAATGAAGACTGCCAGGGGTTGGAACCGTGTGTTTCTGGCTGTGGGTTGCTGGACCATGGGGAGGGACAGCACTCCACACTGGCAGGTGGAGTTCAAAGCAGCAGGACTGGCAAAATTAGAAGAGCCTTCAAGGGAAAAGTTTCTTGGTTTTCCTTGGAGGACAACCTGACAGGTTAACATGGGTGACTAAGGTGAGAGAACGAAAAAAATCTTAGCAATGCCTTCAGTGTTCCTTTTTCTGTTAAAGGTTGTATTTGAGATCCCCAGTTCTTCTGAGGTCTGCTTTGTGCAGAGTTGATGACACAAGTAGGAGTATAAATGTGAAGTATCTAAGGAGCTAAATTTTAAAATGTGTAAGTGCTAACAGCTACCTGTGCCAACTTGGAAAAAAGAAACCAAACTCAGGATGCTACTGGTAGCACATAGACTTCTGAGCCTTGATGTAATCAGCACTGATGAAATTAATCTAAGGCAGTCCTACACAGTGCCAGCGTACTTTACTGTTGGTAAAGGAGAGAAGCAAAAGCAGAACAGTAATGGTATTTACTAAAGCTGCTACACAGACAGAAGTTTTCATGGGCAACTTCTTCAAATTGTGAACATTTTGACACAGCAGGATAGTTCAAGCATGAAATAAATAGGTAGAAATCCTGTTATTTCTATAATTTCAGCTGAAAGAAATGTCAAAAAAAGAAATAGTGCAGCAAAGTGTCAGGAAGTAAATCTGAATTAAACAGAACAGACCATAACATTGGATCTGTTACAGGAGATACTTACTTCAAATACATGTTATGCCTTGAGTAACACCTCTTCCAAACACCAAATTTTGCCCTTCTGTCTCAGTAGCCTTCTCCACCCGATGACTACCCCGTGCCTGCAGTTTGTATTGCACTCCTGAAACCTGAGGTTAGTCAGGACCGTGTCTCTTTAAAAAAAAAACCACACACCACACCACACACACAAAGAAAGAAAAAAACCCACGCTGGGAAGGGGGAGCTAAAGCCTCTGCTGCATTGGGCTGTGTGGATACAGGGTGGCTGCAGCAGTGGTCACGCATCCCTCCACAGCCTGCTGATTTTGCGGAAGAGGGGGGGAAGGATCATTTTGCGGTCCAGATGCTGTCAAACACAAGCAACCAATGGAAGAAATGGCACAATGAGCAGACAAGCATGTGGAAGCAGTTTATGAAGAAATAGTTGAATACTGAGCTTCACCCCGGCTGATGCTGTAAGTACGAGCTCAATAGCCGATCCCGTGGCCACTGCAGTTGTTTGTGGGAGATGTTTTATGGGTGTCCCTGGTGCTTTTTGCACTCACAGGTGGAGAAAGCATTGACCGTGACGTGTTTCATAGTGTATTTTGGCAAATAACTGTGTTGTCTGCGTCTCTGCAGGATTTTGGGGTGACTCGCGAGCTGCAGTGCGCTGGCAGGGTGGGTGAAGCATAGGACTCTTCGCACATGAGGTTGTTCTTTCCTGATGGCTGGCTGGGCTCTGCTCTGTAGATGTGCTAGCAGACTGCTGCAGTACCACCCTCTCTGTGCAAAGGCCTCTCTCTGAATTTCAGCGCTGCCTTCAAGCACTGGGACACACAATGCATTTTTTCATGCTACAGTGGCTGACTTAATTTTAAAAAATCCTAGAATTACTTGCTACACAAACTTACTTCATGCCAAGTACTCTATTCTTAATTTTTCTGATGTATGCAGTTGTAGAAAGCTTATGAAATTCCAATAGCTTTGTGTGTTACCACTGGGAGACTGGTTCATAACATAGCTCTCCCAAAGACAGTGCCAAGTATGATTTATTACTCAAAGGAATGAATATTTTCCTATCACTGGTCTGTTTCTAGCTGAAGTAGATGTATGTATTTTTAAATGTAAACATTTGTTCTCATGGAAATCCAGCATCTTGCTCTTTGGCAAATGATTTTGTGTTTTTTATTCTGCACATGCCCTAATGATCTAGTACAGCTTTAAAAACAAGTGAAAAAGCAGAGCTAGAGCAAGTTTACTGCACTGTGTTTCTCAGCAAATTTTTTTGGTAATCAGGCAAAAATTTTTATTGTAGCTAAAACTATGCATGTCAGTGGATTAAAAAACTAAAGCAACGAGTATCATCCTTGTTATTGTATGAGAATATTAATTTTGCTTTCATCTAAGTACTGCATGGTGATTTGCTCTAAACCACAGAATATGATCTATTTGATGGCCTCTGTGGTTGTACCTTGACACTTACCGAGCAGCTGCAGAAACCACTACCACTGGGAGATCTCACTCCAGCAGCAGGGGAGGTAACAGCAGGGTAGCTGGGATGAGCAGTGGTGCTGGCGTGTTAAGGAGGATGAATAGTTGATGCAAGGAGGAGTCCTCTTTCGTGCGTCTCTTTTTGGGAGCTGGCAGAACTGCAGCTCCTGATGCTGGTGTCTGCAGGTAGCTACACATTTCTGCCCCTATTGCAACGGTGGCCTCAGTGGGGCTGTAAGGCAGACGTTCCCTTACGCTGGGGAACCCACAAGGAAGGTTTCCCGTTGATTTTGGAGTTGCACTCACCTCGTCGTATTCTTAGGGGTATTACAGCTCCATCAGCTGTTTATTTGAAAAGCAACTTCTTATTGCTTGCTACCAGAAACTGAATTGTAAGAGGCCCAATTTAGTCCTTAATGAGCTTGTAACAAAATACTGCTACCTAGGGAGTGCTCCAGCAGTGAATGTGACTGCTGAGGCTGTGGTATTGTCAGTGCTCTTTCTGTTCCTTTCTCTCCTGTGGCTGGATTGTCACCCTTGAACACCAAGCAGCATCTCTAGCTGTAAACAGGATTTCCAAAGACTGAGAGAGTAATCATTTGCATTGCCATGTGAGTGTTTTAAGAATACAAAAAGTCAATCCCACATAGAGAATTTGTGTTCCCATGCTAAAAATGTGCAGGACCGTCACGTAATTTAATTAGATAAAATTGTTTTATAGTCTGCTTACTGTCCTGTGAAGACGGTGGGAAAAGTTCAGCTCCTGTGTGCTTCCATTGTTTTCAGTAGAATTACACTGGGGTGAATTTGGCATTTTTGGGGCTAATTCAAAAAACTTTTCTTTCTCTGTCCATCTTTCTTAATTGTTTTCCTGTTTGTCAGGCATTAATTATTATGGCCTTCAAGGCAACAGGCCCAGATTCATAAAAAAATAATACGAAGGACCTAAGATGCCCAAGTTAGAACCATGCTTGCCTGAGGGTCCCTGTAAAATCAATGGAAAAAACAGAGGCCCTTCCAGGAAAACTGATATGTTGCATACCTAAAATTAGCCAGTGGTCATTGTACTCCACAGTGTTTGGGGCTGCATGGACCTTGCTCTCAAAAGCACAGTTTCTAACATACTAGATGAGTTTTTATGTAAAAACATTAAAAAATGTAGGGTTTTCTTGAAGCGTTTTCTTGAAGAGTTTAGATGGTGTCTAGCTTTCCAGTTTGTTCCAAGGGTTAATACAACACATGGAATTGAGAAAAATGCATGTCAGACTTTGAAGTATTTGATCTGTTGGAAGACTTAATCTTTTTAGAAATATGTTAATTCGTTCAGCAATTTTTTTTGTTGTATACACAATTATTCATCAATTATTTCTGCCTCCGCTAAGAAATACAAGTCACACATTAATTTGGTACAGGTTTTCTCTGTAAATCATACTCAGATTTTTCCTATGAGTGTATATTTAATGGATATATTTGCATTTTAGTAGTCTTGAACTAAATCTTTAAATGGGGTGCTCTAGTTTGTTAACATTTTTCATCTTCTTCTTGATCAGCCCAATAGAAGACAGTCATTATTAGGAATTTTTAGCAAGTATGTTGTTGGTTGTGATGGAGGTACACCAGAGCTGTGTGAGGGAGGAAGGAAGGTTTCACACTGCCTGTGAAGAACCTGCGTGTGTTTACATACAAAGAAATGTGTGTCCATGAAGGTCAGACTAGAAATAAATGAGGCTTAGTTGTCTTCCCTAAACTTACCTGTAGAAATTGTCTCCATCCCAGTGAAACCAAAACAAGGCAGCATTTCTGATAGGCGATGATTACACTCAGGACATGATGGGGCAGGTGTTTTGAGCTCCTCTGGTGACCCGTCAGGATGGCACAAATGTGCCCCAGGCTCCCTTCAGTGGTAAGGTTTGGCTTCTTTTTTCTTACAGGAGAATGATACAGTTGATTGCATATCCCAGTCACCATTTATTTGAGATAAGACAGCTGGTGGAAAATAGTAAAGGTCAAAGCTTTAACACTCTGGTCTCCTGTGAAGAAGGAAATACCAATATTAGTATTTGAATTACTAGTTTTAGTCAAAGGTTCGGTGAAGCAAAGGGAACAGCTTGTACCTTGTTTTAGGACAGGCTAATTTACCTGGCTGTTGCTTCGTTAGTTATATATGGTACACTGTGGAGCTCTGCAGCATTAACAACAACATTATTGTCGGGTTTTAACTAAAGTAAGCTGAGATCCTGTAGAACATGCTAGTAGCTACAGAATGGTCTGATGCTCTTCACAAGCAGTCACCAGCTGTCACTGAGTCCTGTTCCATAAAATCATTTGCACTATGAAAGAAATTGCTAATGTCAGATGTCTGGAGACCTGCTGGGAGAGAAGGGGAATTACAGTACTGGGGTCTCAATCCTTGCTTATGCTACCTGTGCTTTCCCCATAAACTGCCCCCGACAAACCTTCCCCTTCCTTCTCAAATTTCTCCCTCCGTATTGTCTTTTTTCTCTGTCCCAGCACAATTCCTACATGAATTACCACTTCTGATCAACTCTCATGAGGGTTTTTTTTGCAACAGCAGTGTCCCTGGCCAGCCCCCATCCTCCAGCAGCATCTCACATTTCTCTTACTCCCCAAGGGTGAATTTGCAGGCTCTGGCCATATCTGTGTTACTAAATAAGAGAGCTGCGGAACAAATATCTGCTCAGGTCCTTAGCTCTCTCCTTTTTGCTCAGAGGTGCAGCCAAGCTCACGCCTTGGGACCAGCACAAGCATGTGCTGAGCCAGGCACTCTGTCTAGAGCAGTCCATGAACAAGAGATGGAGCGAGCTGTCCACTGGAAGGTGATTTTTGCACTGTAGAGCATTGTGTAGTCTTTTTCCAGGCACTCATAAGTAATTTTCACTTCGTCACCTTCATGTTCATATTGCAGTGGCATTGGAAACACTCGCCTGGCTCTTGGCATAGCCTTGTGTTACCGCAGCAGACCTGTGCCGTGCAGTGTCTCAGCCTAACAGTGGTAATCCACCACAGCAAATTAGATTTAAGAACTGAAGAACTTAAAGTGCTTTTTGGTTTGTTTTGGTTACTTCTGTCAACATTAAGCGCACCTCTTTAAATCATACTGGTTGTCTGATGTTTATACAATGTATGTGTATGTACATGGGGACTTCCCCCAAACAGCAGTAGCGGTGTGGAAAACTCATCACTTTGGGACATACACGATTATATACAATAAATTACTTGGTTGCATATGTTAGAGAGCACTCCCCTACTGCAGAAAAATGGATCGTTAGAGCTGAAAGAGCTTTTCCATCTCTTCTGTGATGCCATGAAAACTGATTTATTTCAGTTTCTCATTAGCTGTGACAAGGATGATGTCAGATAAGTTGTGCATGCCCTGTCTCATAAATAATAAATGTGAAGGACCTTGTCTCCTCTTTCTTTAATGGATCAAAGTTATAGCTGGATGGAAAAGGCACCAGCTTGCTTTATGGAACATAATGGAGTAACAAAATTGCTCAGACTCATTTGAGTGTATTGATCCCTGGGGATTCTGCCTGCCCCTTTATCTTGATATCTGGCATCTCTCTCACCATGTTGTAGAATACGACTTTGATTAAGAAGAATAACGATAAGCTCTTAAAGTTTTATTAAAAACTAGAAATAAGAGAAAAAAAGGCATGTTCTTTTTGGTTAGCCTAAACTCTGTAATATAAAAGTCTTCCAAATGCCCTTTCAGTGGAGCTTCATTTATTAATTGTTAATGTAACGACTCCAATCTGAAATGTGCTTCTCATTTCTTTCTATTACAGTGCTTGCAGCGAGAGAGAGCTTTGTTGTTATAAGCTTCTCATTAATCATAATTTTCACTAATAAGGTGCTGTTTAATCAAGTAGTTCAAAACACTCTGCAAACACTCATGAATGCAGCTTTATGATACCCCTGTTGCTTAATATAGCTGTTTGTGAATAACATTATTTCTGTTTCATATGCTGAAATGTCCATATTCAGTCCCTTGGTCTTTTTCTTTCAGTGTTAGGCCACCTTTGTAGTATTTTTAATTAGGAAAAAAAAAAAAAGAGCATTGAAATATGTGTTTAGAAAGTAATACCTAGTATTGGGTATGTTGTGAAGTGATAGAAGAAGAGACGTCAAAGTACAGGCACACCAAATCTTGGCAGAGTTCTTCTGAGAGTATTTTTCAACAACAATTCCTGTTGTGAATGCCTCCTGCTAAATAAACAGGCTACATTTCAGTGCTTTCACACTGGTTTGCAGCATTAGCAAAGGAGTTCAGTACTCTCAGCTTTTAAAAGATTTTCTACCCACTGTCTTGGCATGCTGTATGGAGCCAATACTCTGTGTTAATCTTGCTTCTGCAACATTTGGCATTCCTAGATGAAAATTTTCAGCATAGTGTGTCCCAGTTTAGAGACAGGCCCTCCTACTTATGAAGAAGCACTTCATACAGATAAATTCCCTGCTTAAAAGCATACTAGTCATAGAGAGAAAATGCCATACCATTTGTCATCAATTTTGGCTGACAAATGGCATAGAAATGAAAATACTTCTGGTCATGTCTGTCAAACTATTCATGCTTCTGTAAGTATGTAGTGATCATAAGAGCCTGTTCCTGCTGCTTTTATATAAAACTGGACTTGGAAGAACAGAAGAGAAGAAGAAAATGTATTTATTTTTTATTAATAACAGTAACTGAGAATGAAATTTGACCTTGAAACAAACACTTCAGAAGTATTTATCTGTTGGTCTGAACAACACCCTGGCACACCAGGTAGATGAACATCAGTCATACGTCTGTCCTGGATCTTAAATATTACAGCCTCCTCTTCTGCGCTTTTGTAGTTACAGTCTTACCCTGCTGATAGCGATCCAAATGCTGCTGGGCAAATTATTTTCCTGACTTGCCACTAGACTAAGGCTGCCCTGCTCTATGCTTTCCTTGATTCCTCTCTTTTCCTAAGCATCAAGCGTAGGCTGCCTCAACCACTGTGCTTAGTTGCCAGCTGGGGTTAAACCACTATGTTGACAACACAAAAGTATTCCCAACCCATAAATACAAAATCATTTCATTCTAACCAAGAAATAAGGAGTGAATGCAGTGATCTGGTGACATGCCCCACAGGCCAATGAACTTAGTTGCTCTCAGGTAAGAGGGTAGATGTGAATGTCAGAACTCAGAGCTTCTCCCCACCCTTCCCCAGCTGCCATTTTCCAGATACACAAATTTAGAAACTCTCAGTTTAGATGTCCCAAGGGATTCCCAGGGCCTGGCTGTGCACAGAGGGCTTGGATGGGATCTCCTGGCAGAGAGCTGTGCTCTGATGTCGTAAGCTGTAAGAGCCTTCTTAGGGAGAAAACGGATCAGTCTCCAAAGCTGCCACTTCTCTGCTTGCATCTCCTTTTGGAGGGCTGCCGGAGAACCTCACTGCTCTTACGATTCATTCTTCCCCACTCTGGGCTTGGTTTATTCTGGGACAATTTAAACCTATATATTTTTGTGCCCACAGAATCTAATAGGTTAAATAGGACTACTGCTTTTCCTGCGCTCATTCCTCTAATAGATTTACGAAGAATAATCTCACCTTTTCTTTGCTATCTTTTCTTCCATTCTCTTTGGCTAAAGAGGCCAGTTTCTCTCAGTCTCTGCTTAGTGGACAGGCTGTTGATTCCCATGGCGGTCCCTGTGGTTTCAAGTCATGTCTTTGGGGAACTCTCATTAGCTTCTTATTATTATCTGCCATAAAGGTGGTTCTGTATCTATGATTATTGTAATAATTTTCATTTTTTCCTGCTCAACTGATAGTTTTCAATGTGGTCAGTGTTTCTAAACTTCAGGAGATGAGATTTATGCCTTTTCCTTTCTCTGGAAGACAGTTTTTCAATGGAAGATATTAGGTTGACTGCATATTTTGTTGTATTTTAACTCATTTTGCATTTGCTTTTATGTCTTTAATTGGTCTTTCCTTTCTAAAGCTTTGCACACTCTTGACATTGCACAAAGGATCTGTAGTTGCCCAGATCACTTTTTCCCAGTCATACAGTACTAAGCTCTGCTTGATTTATTAAAAATATTTCCTACTAAAACTGTGATTTTGTATTCCAGAGTTCTTGGACAGAGATGATCTCATTTCTTCCAACCACAATGAGTTAACATTAACTCCCACCTCAGTTATGGAATTTCAGTTTCTTCAAGTTTTTTTCTACTAGCCATGTCATTTGATCTCCATATTGAATGCTAAAAATAAAAAAAAATAATTTAAAAAATCTACTTACCTCTGTTACAGGTTGCGCATGAGACTTTGTAAGTAAGAAGGCTGTATCTCAAATTATGCCCAGAAATCATTTGGAAGAAGCTGTTGCTGAGTAGGAGAGGCATCATTTGGTGAAGTGGTCCACCACACACAATCTGCAGTCCAAAACCGACAGGGTCCCTGACATCCCTGATGATGAACCAGAGCTCAGTTTTGTTAGATGCAGTTATGTCAGCAATACACACTTGCCTCAGCTAGACATCCCTCAAAGCAGGGCTGTCTGAATATCTCATACCTCCTGAAGGAGAGAATGACTTGGCAGGGTCATGATGCTATCAAGATTATCACATCATAAGCTTTCCAGTAATTCAACATGAAAAAAGTTGGTTTTTTTTTTTGCAATAACATCTGAGGACAGGCTAAGTGTTAGGAGAAGGCTTGGCTTCTTGAATGCTCCTTTAAGAGCTGGTAATATCTTCCCCTCCTTGAAAGTGCTGGGGGTATTCTGTAACTGTAGACTTGAGATTTCCTTGTCAGGCTTTTGTCAGTCAAGTGCAGATTTCTGAGTTGTAGGTCCAAGAATTTCAAACCTTGAAGATACTGCAAAACACATTCATACAGTAAATAAATAAATCACATTTATGTATATCTGATACAGTTAGTGTTTTGTGGCTATCAATCTTGCCTGAATCCAAATATCTGTAAACAAAAGGGGGAACCTCCATATAATAATAAATGCTTATTTAATGAAAAAAATATTAAGTCAGCAATTGAAACAGCTTTGCTTCTTAGGACTTTCAGATTACTTTGATAAGCAATTTCTTCCAATTTTCATTGCCATAATAATAATAATAATAATAATAATAATAATAATAATAATAATAATAATAATAATGAAAAAGACCCAGAACTATCCTTAGAAGACAGAAAGTCCAACTAAAACCACAGCTGCTCCTAACAGCAGGCTAACATCCTTCCTTCCTGGTCATCTGTGCTGCAAGGTGATCAGAGAGGAAGATGCCAGGCCAGAGAAAGTGGCAAGGCTAAGCTATCATACTGATAGCTGAGGTTACACGGTGTTCAGGGAATGGTAATGCCTAAACCAAATATTCATTTTACTGATTGAAGACAATTTTTTTAAAGATCTGAACCCATCTGCTCCTAATTTAAAAGTTGAAGTAAGATCAGTAGGAAGATTTGAATATAGCTAAACCCTTCACCTGAAGGTAAAGTAAAAATTATTTTTAAAACATTGTGTGAAAGGATAACTTTCCACATATAAGCATTACTTATGATAATTACTTGGAGTTTGATTTACTTAATGGGTAATAAATTTTCTAAGTATATTTTTTTCTGCTTTGGATATTTGAACACAAAGACTTTATTATTTGTGATCATCTAAAACAAATAACCCAACTCGTATGCTGATTCAGTATACTTAAGCTTGAGTTGCCTGTTAGTAGTTTACCAGGTAAGAGGCAAAACAGGTAAAGAATTCAGGTGCCAAGATTAGGTATTCAGAATTTAGGGCATAACTGACTTTATGGTAAATAGATAATCTTCCTAAGTTCATCTTTAAAATAAGTTCATTTACTGTTTCATCTTAAGTGCATTCCTGCAAAGTGCACTTCATAACGGTCTTTTGTGTACAGCACTGTATAGTGCCTTTAGGTGACCGTGAAGAGCATTAAGTTTTCCTTCTATTTCAGCCACTAGTAATGTTGCAAAACAATAATCAAGGGGTAAGCTTTCCAGGGTACTCTTGAAGAAAAGTGCTGGAGGGAGATATTTTTGTAGCGAAAAGAATCATTTTAGAAATCCAAACAAAATCTAATTAAAACAAAAACAAAGAGAAGGAAATCTGTAAAAGTACTCACCACCCCCGGGGAATCGTATTTTCAGAACGCTTGACCGAATACTTTTTCTTCCAGCCCTGTATCAAAAAATTCAGCTGCCATAATTATACTGAAATTTTAGTGCTTTTGTACAAGGGCTTAGTTCCTATCCTGCCCTTCATCTGGTTTCTTATCAGGGACTCACAAGACTGGTGTCCCACTGTTAGATAATTCATAAACTCTTGTATTAGCAAGTTTGCACGAAACAGTGTGTTCCTATGGTGGATGGCCCAGAGTAGTTTAGACCCTAGAAACTATACAGCTGCATTAGTGTTCAGCTTGGACGTAGAGTACCCTGCTTTAGAGCAAGCAAAGCTTATAAATTAAGCTGGGTATCTCTAAATGGCATTGTATTGTGCAATCAAGTCATAATCCATATTCCTGCTGTTTTCTTCTCTGCTTAATAGCCCCATTGTTCATATGTTTTTGACTACAGAGATCTTCAGGTCTCTGTATTATGTTTCCTAGAAAGCCTCAGTTTCCCGTTTTCATTCAAAACCCCATTACATGGTTCAGAACTGACTCTAAACACAAATGGGTTTCCTGTTTGTCCTTTTATGTGGCACCCATTGCTTTCAGTTTCAGAGGAGAGGTCTTAAAATCTCCAAGTTTCTGGAGAACAGCAGTGAGGTTTTAACAACCTGACTCTTTCCTTCAGTTGGTTTTATTTTTTGGTTGGTTGGTTGGAGTTTTTAAAGCCTTTTTCTCCAGCTGCTCTTCATTGTTGAGAAATCACTTTGAGATACTTCTATTGGGTATCTAAATTTACTTCATCAGAATCTGATGAAAGGATTCTTTATGCATAATTCAACCACATAGTCCCAGATGGTTATTGTAAGGTCATTTGAATACCACAGGATCAAACTGTGAAGTAGTCATATTGTTACAAATAATTTTTAGAGTGTTCATATTGTTGCATGTAGCCATTCTTCCTGAGTCACCTTTTCTGTAAGTGAAGTATTGCAAATCTTGTGTTAAGCACACTTACTTCTTGAGAATTGTGTTTCCCTTGTTCCTTTGAGAAAGAAAAAGATGAAGTTGGCGCAGGACCTGGTTTTTTGTTGCAAGTAACTTAGTCTTATTCTTGAGAGGAAGTGTACATTTTTTTTCCCTCCACTTCATGGCTTAGGGTAGCAACCAACTAATATATCCACACAGCACTGAGCTGCAAGGAGGTACTGGCTTAATCTTGAGAACCACAGGGCTATCAGCTCTGCTTAGTGCAGTGATGGTTCGTTACTGCTTTGCTGCTTCTGATTTTGGAGCCAGCAGCTGCTGCGTTTGCTTGGATAACTCTAACTCTGAACTGTTTTCCAGTACGTGCTACAGATTTATCCATACCTAATCTACTGCTTACCATTACAGCCTAACTTCACCATCTGCTGCTGGAGGCTGTCATCTCTCTTAATAATAAAGTAGTTTTCTCAGTTAATTAATTTCAGTGGCTGGCAGATGACCACCACACCGTGAGACAAAGAGCAGGAGAGGGGGCTCACTCAGCCTGAGGGAACTATGTACCCTTGCTGCAGATAACACACCTTAGCCTTGTTTTGGGTTTGCCCTGGGCTCCGGTGCAGGCTTTGATGAGCAATGTGTCTGTGTTCTCACCCACACTCTTGCTGGTGCAGCTTTTTTCTTTTCTGAGTCTCGTGGTTTGAGTAGATGCTAAAACTGCCTAAATCTAAACCAGATGCAATTAATTCCTAGAGCACCTTCATAAATCAGACTTTTCTTAAAAACTTGGTTGGAAACCTCGTTCCTGCAGTCAAGGTTGAATAAGTTCCCAGATTTGTGATTAGCTTGGCAGAGCATTCTGTGTTTTTGACCCCTCACTCTCCATGTGGCATATAGTCACTAGCTCAGGTTTAGCTGGAATTTTCTTTATTTATCAGACCTCCTGCTATTCTAGGAACCTATGGCAATTATGGAGCTGCTGGTCAGTGATTATACTACTCAATGGGATCTAAGAGGGATAATTGTTGCTCTTTCTATTGCTGGTGTGGCCTTGAAACGACTAGGCACAAACAACAATATTTGGTCCAGAAAAACCCAATGACGACAAAATTTGCCCCACTTTTCATTTGTTAAATATTGTTATCCTTGTACATATATTTGTCATGTTTCATCAAAAAAGAGCAACGTCCACTGTGCCAAGTATATTGAAGACATCACACTCTAGATAATCACTTTTGTACAGCTACTATCAATCTGTCCTCTGTATAAAAATCAACAGGAGTGCAGCATTTTGTTCATTACAATATTAATAGCATTATTCATAAAGTATTCCTAGTATTAATGCTATCAATAGTATAAAGTGTTGGCATTTTTTAAAGCTTTTAGTTTACTTCTAATCTTAAAATTGTGTATGATAAAGCATGAAAGCTCATGTAATGTATAACATTATAAATGCAGAGAGGTGTGCATTGCTGATGGCTCTGATTTATATTTGCTAATGGCCTGGACTACTCATTTCAGCTGAATTTTGTACACCAAAACTGTCTGGACAATAAACATAAAAAGGACATACCTACTTTACTTCCAGTATTTCTAGCTCACTGGCACATTATTGTATTACACTGTTTCAGGTCCATCTCAAATTTCTGCAGAACAGTTGTCTCTGAGAAGCAGCTCTGTACATTTGTGTGGTACCTGCAGTTGTGTGATAGCCTTGAATTTAATTTAACCTTTGATAGAAATGCATTTTGAAACCAGCTAGTATACTAGTGCATTGACAGGAACAATTTGTACTTAAGAGGTCTCTGTATTCTCAAAATTTTGATAGCTGGATGGTCTTTTTCTCATGATTTAGCTGCTTGCTCTGAACTGTGCATGGGTCCTTCTATTCATAGTGAGTGTGGTCTAGGCTCATTCAGGTCTACCGCTACCATTGCATGGAGGCAGATTTTAATTATGAGAATTAAACCTGTCATATGTTTCTGCCTAAATAAATCCAGGAGAAAGCCAAATTTAGTGAAACAGTAGAACCATTCTGCATTTATAGTGGTATACTGGAGATTGCAAACTAGCCCTGAGATGACACCATAGTACTTGAGGTCAGGGATTAGACCTTGGGTATATTCAGTTTCCAGCTTGTTCTGCCTCTCTCGGCACTCATTTGCCAGCCTTCAGTTTTGCCAGGTGTCCTTGCTTTTTCCCTTTTTTAAAGGATGTTTCTGTCACACTAACAGGTTTAGAAGAATGCACGTTTATAGTTTGTGTCATAAGGTGCATCTCCCTGTATTTGCTGGCAAAACCACTATTGGTAAAACCAAAATGATGTCATATGCATGAGGTAAAGACTTGTACATTTTCATTCAATTTACAGTTTACTGAGAAAGCATTTTGGGGGGAGAGTGAAATGTCCTGAAACAAAAAAGTGCATTTCCCCCATCCCGTTTACACATGGACTCTTTGTAGCTGTGATACTGAAAGGAGCCATGATTAGTGTGAGGTGATGGTGCCACGGCGTGTCCTTGAACCTTGAAGACAAATGGTAGGTACAGCCAAGGTTACCCGTGAATGCAGCAGATGGATGGGGCATCTTGGGCTATGCACACCCTGCTAGTGACCCAGCCATGCTGCAGCTCTGGTAAGCTCAGCTTACTCTCATGGTATGCTGCTCACAACTGCTCTCCTGCTCGAGGATATATACCTTCTGTTGTTGTGGTCTTGTTTATTCCAACAGAGGTCAGCATAAGCAATAATGGTTTTGTGATCAAATTGTGCTTTTAAACTGTATAAAACATAAATTGAGGATTAGCTACTGCTGTGCTTTGTTCACGAATTTTCTCCGCTAAACTTTGGATTGTGTTCAGTAATTATGATGGTTCTTGCATGCTTCCCATGCTACTGGATGGAGTATCAACAGTTTTGATTTAGTTGTTATTGCTGAGGAAAGGAACTCAGTGTATGTGTAGTTTAGACTGTATGTAGTAGAGTGTGAGTTTTAGGTTGATGCCGATATTAAAAGGACGGATAAGGAATTGAACAGATAGTCAGATAACCACTAATGATTTTCACACCAGAAATTTCTGGAATGGTATTAATATATATGTATCTACCTGATTTGCAGGTAGAATTAGGTATTTGCATAGCTGTGCCTCTGGCTTCATACCTACAACTAATTACAGGCATCCATAAAAATGAAGACTGTTTTTACAGATTGACTACTAAACCTCCTTCACCAAAATTCAATTAAAGACAGACATAAAATCCTCCAGCAAAGGTGTTTCCTTTTAAAAACTAATAAAACAGACAGTAGAATATTGGCATAGGCAATGGTTGTAACTGTTTTTTCCTAGGACAGATTTATGGTTATGTCTATACTAATAAATTCAGTGACAGAATGTTCTCAGATGCTGCAGCTCTATGTCATATAAAACTACAAAGTAACCTGTATGACCACCTCAGGCACTGAAGAAGTGTAAGGTCAGGAAGTTAAGTATGCCAGGGTCAGTCTGTATCTGGTATCTGACAGCCAAATTGGCTCTCTTTCTTACCATAGGAGACAACATAGAGATGACTGTATCAAAATCTTTCTAGGATTGTAACGTGATCTGGTAGCAAACTGACAACACCATTTGGTCACATCCATGCTGGCAAGACCGAGCTCCTTCGAGGACTAACAGAATTATTTGCCAGTATAGAGATGTCACTTCATACTGTGATATAACTTGCTCTTCTGCTAAGCAAACTGTTTATTGAATTAATAATTTTTAGACTGCTTTCGGGTATTTTGGACCTATACATTTTTCGGACAAGGTGCCATTGCCAAAAATCCTAGAAGATACTTTTATTTTCTTAGGGTGTGTCAGTACTGAGAGCAAGTAACATACCGATTCATTTGAAACAAGGGGCCTTTCAGTGTCCTGGGAGAAATACAGGAATTACTGACTTACAAAGGATTTAGCTAGAGTCTTGTCAGCATGCAAGTCATGCACAGTCCTACGTGCGAAGTCATGCACAAAATTGCAATGAATTAAAAAGCTTCCCCACAGCAACATAATAAAGGACAATCTTTGAAAGGCCGAACCCAGAAATAGAATGCAGACTGAGAAAGTGTGTCACTCACTAATTATGGAGAAGCTGTCTCTTAAAGTAATAATTAGCTTTCTATTATAAACCTATTTTTTCTTTTTCCATCCCCCAGACAATTGAAGCTGCTCAAAACACTTTAAATGTTTTTCAGGTATGATTTTACTAATGATGTTTTAGGAAGAACATATAAGCTGGCCTAGTCTTTCAACTATGGCTGCATCATGGAGTGCCATGTCCCCCCTGAGCCTGGCTTTCCACCACAGTCAGAATACCTTTCCTGGGTGCTCCCCTCCCAGCTGCAGCCCATTGCGCAGCAGGGCTGCAACGGTTTTACTTTCGATGGAATCATTCATACCTGGGCAAATGAAGCTGGATTTGCATGGCTCTTTGCTTAAGTCTGTGTTACTTAAGTGTGGAACTTCTCTTTGAATTACAGGCTAGATATACATCTCAGCATCTGTAGAGAGAAAGAATTATATTGAAGTCATTTTGTAACACATCATGCTATGTTAAATTATCTGTGATGCTTTTCACAGTAAACATGCATTCCAAAGTCATCTTCAGTCTGTATACTTTGATGTTGCATTTACTAACTGAGTAGGTAAATTCCCAAGTATTAAAAAAAATACAAATATATTCAGTTCGCAAATTGTAGCCTCTTTTCTTTCATACAATTTGTATTTCAATATCATGCTTTCATAGTAAATTAATTCACCTTTTGCAATTTAGCCACAGTCGCTTCTCCTTCTGAGGCAGGAAAGAGTGTCTCTTCATTACTGTTTGAAGAGAGCCGTACAAAACTGCACATTATGGAAAAACTTGCCAACACTGTCAGAAGCTCAGAGAAGGATTTACATTTGCACATATGCAGAGCAATAATGGAATACCTCTGCTATCCTCCCAGCTCTCTCAAGTGTATATTCCTTTGGTAATAACTTTAAATGTATATTGAATGAAACGATTTCTGCTGCTCGATAGCACATGCCTTGCCTCACTTATACACTGTTCTGGTGCTAGAAAAATTCTGTGTGTCAGCTTGAAGGAAACAGTTCCTGAAGGTATGTGCAGCAAGGGGGGATGTCGACTTATATAGCTGGGAGTGGGGATTAGCTGGGAAGACTTCGAAATCCTCCCTATGGAAAGTCATTGCAAGCTAGTTAATCTCTTCCCCTAGCGGAAAACCATTTGAATAGAAAGGCAAAATCCTTCCTCATAAATGTTTTTCCCAGCCTGTTATTTTCTTTGATGGCATAATTTTATATCAAGGTTGTATTAGATATCCTGGAGCTCCCGCCCTCCCCGACCCCCCCTCTCTCTCTTTTTTTTTTTTTTTTTTTTTTTTTTTTTTTTTTAATGCAGATACTAATTCAAAGAAAGAAATTGAGAACTTTCCCATTTTTTCAGTGTACTTACTACAGCTACATATGTTCATTATTGTACTGATTGTGTGATACTGTACTGGAGGAAAGCAGGAAACCTCACTGCTCTTTTTCAGTTCTCCATGTGCTTAGAAGTAGTGTAATGCACAAGGCAGTTTATAATTAGTACCATGACTCAGTTAATACTGGTAACTGCAACCATGCCCTCAGAGGAAATGACTTCTCCATATCCTTCAGTTCAATACTGTTTTGCATTAATGGCCCACCCCTTTTGTCTTGTGTCTCTTCTTCCAGAACTGCTAAGCTGATGTTAAGAAGTGTCTTCTAGCAGGTGTGAGGGAAAAGACAAGTCAGACTTTGGCCCTCAGAATACTCTTCCAACCGTGCCTGCTTCCAGAAAAAAGGAAGACAAAGCAGAAACAGCGGCTTCCAGAATTCCACTCCTTCTTTAGAAGATAAATATAAAACAATTGCACAAGAACGTAGCCTGAATTCAGTTAAAGAAACTAAACAAGACCTCCTTGCTTTCTGAGACCTGTCCTGTTAAGTCTGTTCCTAATTCTGTGAACAATTAAGCAAGTGGCTTTGAAAGAAAAGTGGAGAAGTAGCAGATGGTGAGGCACACAGACTTCTTTGGCAGTTCAGGGATGGCATGAACATTGAATTGAGTTCCATACGCTTGGGCTTTCTACTGTCCACTGAAAAGGTTATGAGCCACCAAGCAAAGAAGATTAAAAAATAATTTGCTAGTCTGTAAATCCAACATCTGCTTCATGTTCCTATCGAGAAGATATCAAAGAAAAAGAGACAATGGAGATCAAGGATAAGAACAGGTAAAAAATAATAATTCACTCCTGAGAGAATTTTCTGTTAGGCTAACGTGTTCTTCCTCAGAACCCCATGGTCAGTAAGTTAAAGACTTGAGTCTGAAACTTGCCTAGTGTTTGTACAAAATTGCTACTTTTGAGGGTGAAATTAATTTCTTAATTTATAAAATCATACATAGGTGGCGAGTTCTGCTGCATTTACTTATGAATTGTCTGTGAAATTCATGAGAACTGCTTGAAAAAATCAATCAGCCCTGTGAGTAATTGATTTATAGTCTAACATTCAATTTGCACGTACAGTCAATGTTCACTATGGCAATTTTTGAAAACACACGGAAGAAAAAGTCTTCTTCCAGCAGTTGCCTAACTTTGAATTTAACATATTGTTTTACTGGGAAGAATGTATGATCTCCCTAAACAGCTAAAAAGCTGAGCAAGTTCGCTGTGTGAACAGTATCTAAAATCATATGAGATAAATGCTTATTTGGATGTTAAAGTTGTAATTAGAAGTGTTCTTATTTGCTGTCGGTGGGCCTGTGGGAAGACGACAACCTCCACCCTCAGCCTTGCAATCTGCAGGATCCCCGCTGGTGTGGGGATAACATGCAGCCTCTGCTTTTTCCTGTTAAGAAGAGGTGTTTTTGGATTGTGTTAGAAAGTTGTTGTTAGCAACAGCTGACTGGTGTTTCAGGGTCTGTTCCACTGGCTTCCTGAGTAATTTTGTCGTGTGTTCCTATTGCAACGTGACTGTGGGTTGGAAAATTTGGGGGTTTGAATCTCTTTTTCTTCCAGATTACTTAACTAGGCTTTTCTAATGCAAATTTCGTACATCTGGAAAACTCTGAGGTTTAGACACTGCATAAACCATCCATGCAGCAAGCTCTTCTATAATCCAGTAAGACATGAAGGTCCTTAAAGACCTAGTTTGATGATCAGCTTGGTTGGAACCAAGGAGTGAAATAGGACCAGAGATGAAGCTACAGAACTGCCAGGGACAAGAGCTGGAAAGTATGGATTGTCCTAGGCTGAGTGGCAGGGCCAATGTTGAAGCTGGAGACTGCATTGGAGAGTGGTGGGACTGGAAAAATCAGGCTTCAGAGCTGTAAGCCAGGGAGAGGCAAGCAGACTTGACACATACTTGACTTTTACATGTGAATGGCTCAATCTGTTCTGCTAAAAGCAGATTTCTTGCAGTGAGTGTTATTCATGCTGCCAACAATTTAAAATGCTATTTTTCAATATTGACATTCTTGGATACTATTAAATGATAGGCTTTGTTCCACCAAGCTCTTAAATGACAAACATCCTGCCACGTTGGTTATGTAGGGATTTTTGCTCATTTGGTTCCATGCAGTTTATGGGTTTTATGCAAGTCTCAGTTAAATTGAGCTTCCATCAGACTATATAGTGATATTTCAGAATCTCCATTTTTTAAAAAATTGTTTTTATTTCAGTATCAGTCAATTATAAAAAATTACACATCTCAAAGATTTTCGAACAGTATTTTACCTGAGCTTCAGCTTTAATATTGATATTGTACCTGGCTATGTTTAATGGTATTCAAGTATCAGTTTTCAAATTGGTGTGCAAAATTAGGGCTTTAGATGCCTAACTTGGTGCCTAGCTTTAGTGTGCCTTTGTGCCCTTGTGATGTTGCACCAAATTAGTTTGCTTCTCAAATTTTGGTGTATGCCCTTTGTCTAGCATGCCTTTAATCCACTGCAAATATATGGCTTTTGGGGCAGAGCCAAGCTTTTATGCTTTTTGGAGGTTTTTTGTACAGTGCCTATAATAACAAGACTGCTCCCAGCCAGAGCTTCATGGAGTTAGTGATATATATAAAAAGACTGTAACTAAAGTACAGACTTCCAGTCCAGGTTTTGACTTCAAAATTTTTTGGACTTTTTCTCTTCATTATATGTATTTGCTGCTATTACCTTAATTAACGGTAACAGGGTTGCAATTCCTTTATCTTGCCATTTTCATTCCTGTTCCTATCAACACACAGATGCAATGCAAATATTAAAAAGAAAAAAACCCAGAACTTCTTTTCCAGAAAGATTGTTCCAAGATTCATCCATTACATTGTAGATGGGTTTTGCTGTGATGTTACTCTGTGTTAAGCGCATGCTGCTGTTGATCTGGTTACTATGCATCCACAAAGTGCTTTGAATTGGTCAATGACCTGAGGGAGTGAGTGAGTGCACTGCAGCTCTTGCAGTGTTGGTGCTCAGATGGGGATGCAGTCACACTACAGCTTTAGTTACCGCAACACATCAGCTCCTAATCCAATCTCCGCTGACTGTGAAACCCTTTACTGCTGCAATTTTTTTTTTTTTTTTTTTGTGTGGCTACTTCTGTTCCATTTAGACACAAACAGGCTAATTGAAGAGAAGTTAACACAGGATTAGTTTACTTGCACTTAAGTCATACCCATATTTCAATAGAGATTTTACATAGATTATAATAGCAGACACATTGTATCTAATCAACTCTTTCCATAAGTATGTGCAAATATAAATACTTATGCATAATAAATAAGCATACAGTCTGTTGTACATCTAAAAATCTGCTCTGTAGCCTCTATAAGTATGCTGTTCCCCGTTTCACTTTCCTTAACCTCTGTGGAAGACTCCCTTGGCTTCTACATTTCCTGCTTCTCTTGTGTCCAAATATACAGAGGTATGCCAAGGGAGATGCACACCATATCTGTTCTGCCACACTGACAGGGATGCAAACAATGATGGCATTTCCAAAAGCACCCTGTTCCCAGCTAGTGAAAGTTTTACCATTCGGTTCACTGGAATCAGTTAGAATGTCTTTATGTTTTATCCTTGCTGAAGCTACAGACTAGCACACCCTCCATGCTGAAAATATCACAGCTGCCTTGCGCTTTGTGTCTCAGCTCCATCAAAATGAACCAAATTAGCTCAAACAGCTCAAATGGTAAGAATTTATTAAATTGGGCAATACCATATGAACCAGGGTAAGGGGCAATTATGTAAGAAGTTTCATCAGTTAATTGGAAAGAAGAGTGAAATGCAGTGGTGGTGTAGGAGGCTAGAAGTACTTGATGATTTACCACATGCTACTTTATGTAGGACAGGACATGAAAACACAGCCTCTGATTGCCAGTGAAAGATTCTGCAGCTCCTGTGTATGAGCGTGTTTGGAGCAGTATTCACTTGCAGTTGTGTGACTGGACTTGTTATGTAGCCCAGGAATCCCTTTCACTTCTCTGTGTTTTCCCAGAAGAGGATGCCCTGTGTTGGTTCTTCCCCTTTTCCTTCCTTCCTTCCTTCCTATCACTTGGCCTTACATATGGCTCAAGTTTATTCCTCTGTGCCATTCATCCTTCTGTTGTCTGAAGGATAAATTGTTGCTTGTATTTCTGTATGAAACCCTGTCATGAAGGAGACAGACCTGATACAGAGGTGGTAAAGAGCTAGCATTATCTGAAGGGATATTACTGGGTATCATCCACTCTCTGATGTACAGATCCTTGCAGAAGTACTTGAAGTTGTGGCTTTTCATAATTTAAGAAAATGATGTGTCTTGTATTTCCTTCTGTTTGATATTCTAATTTTCACCATGTACATGGGGCTTTGTTCACTGATGCCTAAAAAATACTATGAAGTTTTGGAGCATGATTAGATGCAGTATTCAGAAGCAATAGGGACGGAAAAATACTACTTGAAATGTTTAATGAATGTGTAATCTGAGGCTGCTGATCTCATTTTAATTATTGAGCAAATTTTCCTCACTTATGTAGAAAGATAATAGCTTCATTAAGTACTCCGGAGTGAAAATAAGAAAAATGTCTTAAGGTAAGATGGAACGCCACCCCCCCCACCCCCCCCATAAGCTGATTACTGTGTGTCCTAAATGGAGGTAAAAAACCTAGGCCTCAATTCATTATGGTATTTAGGAACCTACATTAGGCACTGAAATCAATTTTCAAATTTAGGCTCTGCTTTTTTGATGTTTCAAGGTTAAAGTGGGTGTTCTAAATCTGGCCCTTTTATTGGCACCAGAGGCCAAAAGAAAACCCACCCATAATTTAACATATTGCTTATTAAAAATGCATACCAACAGCAATTCTTGCAACACAGTAGTCACTCCTAACGCAATTCTCTAAAGAGCAATTGAGGAGTTTAAACCAAAATGGTGATAAAAATAATCTTTTGCATAATTTGAAATACCAAGCATTTTGTACTGGTATTCTGCTATTTGTACCATCTGGAATAGAAAACCCTGTGATGCTTAGCAATTCCCATTTGTGGAGTAATGGCTACTGTGGTATAGTTAAGAGTAAGGTTAGGTCCTCTTTTCAAAGGCTTAATTTAAAGTAGCCTTAGTAGATCTAAGTAGATCTGAGAGGAAATTTTGCTTTGGCATTTGAGAAGATTTTGAAATTTTACCATCTGTTTGTGCCTTCTTGCTCTGCTCTTTATTTGCAAAGAATAAAGTAAAACAAGTTTTATAGGTTTTTTTTGTAAGTGCTTTCTGTTAGCATTTGCTTAGTGCTGCCAAGGAACTGGCCTGAGCATTAAAGCAGATAACTGAGATCAAAATCATTAGATGGAAATGTTCCTGGTGCCTGTGTCTTTAAATCTTTTGTTTGTTTTTAGTACTATTTCAAAAGTATCCCGTTCTTTTGATATTTGATGTTTAGAAATATATCAGCTTGCAAAAGGAATAAGGTAATACTTTCCTCCAGTTCTTTAATACTTGACTAAGCCATGATCACAGAGTTATTTTCCTTAGAAACCTATAATGGTTTCACATGTGGAATGCAGAGTAGGAGAATTGATTTAAACTCACTGCACCAATCTATAATAAAATAGTTTCAGAAAAACACTTAAATTGCACGATAGATTTTTACGACAGAACTAGATATTTTGTTTGAATCAAATGCTTCACAGGCCAGAGGGTTTTTTTGATCATTTGCACTATAGTAATTTCAGTAATTACTATAGTAATTTCAGTGATTTCTTTCAAGAAGAAATTACTTTTTTTTCTGTTAATGGAACTATACAAATAAAATAGAAACTTTCCAGTAAGGAGTGGCTTTCCAATGACTAGCACGTGTGTCATCAGCAAATATGTTTATTCTCAAACTTCTTGAAAAGGCATTAGTAAGCAAGGATAAAGCAAGCTCCTGGCAATGACTACAGACCAATGCAATCCGTAATCTCCGGCTAATGTGAAATATACAATGTAATGTTCAAAACATCTGTTAGAAACATTTAAGGAATCAGTTTAACAATGAAGGTAAGTGCTTACTCTGTCACAGGAAGTTTTGATTTCATGTTTGGCGTGCACCATCTTAAATCTAGATGTAGTTGTTGAGTCACTGCTACTTGCCTGCCAGCACTGCAGAATGTTATTTGCTGCACTGGAAGCTACTGCAGCAGGTTTCCTCTTGCATTAGTGACCTAATCACATTTGTTTCTTATCACACCACACACTCCTTTTGCAGACTCCCTTCCATCTTTCTAAGCACACTGATAAGAAAGGTAAAGGCCTTGCATCCATCTTTCTGCTGCTGCACACTTCTCCTTAATTATTGGCAATATGAGATGGTTCTGCTACACAGAAGTTTCTGTTTTCAGGGAAGTGTCACTATGAAAATGGCTTTCATTTCATTTTATAAAAATACTTTAATGTTGCAAAGACTCTTTCCATATTTTTTTTATTTATTGCATATTGTCTTCTTGTAAGGGTTATATGACCTCATTGGAACCAAACAGAGCACTTCTTTACAGCCACAGGAGAATTTTCCGTATATATTTTTAAATCTAAATGCTGTTCTGCTTGGAAAAGTGGTTATAAAAATGTTATAATAGGAATTTCTATACGTAGTATTTAAAAATTCTCAAATCAGTCCCAGTCATTTTAGATTTAGAAGATTTTTTTTTTCTACCTGCCGTGACTATAAAATTCCCACCTGGTCAGGTCAAATGGATTTTATTTTTTTTTTTTTACATTGTCACATACAAACATTAACAGTAGTTCTGCATAACAAATACACTTCTGATAACTTTAACTAGGATTGCAGAGCTTCCATAGTTCTGTTTTCCAAAGAGATAAGCAAAATTAAAAATAAAAAAAGTTTGGGGTTTTTATTTGTTGCAAAAATCTGCAAACTGGAACAAGTACTCCCTTTTGGTGAGACAGTGTAATTTCTATATAGTCACTTCTCTAGAACATTTTTATTTAGATACCAGGAAAAAAACAACCACCAACCAACAAGCATTTACAAAGGTCACTGTCATAAGCTGTAAAAAAGATAGAGTTTGATGATAGATAATAGGGTATGTATAAATTGCTTTGTAATAAAAAGGAGATAGATATTCTGCATTCCTTGCCAGATGAGTGGCCAGGATGTTGCTGATAGAAATCAGTGTTTTAATTAATGGAGTGGCTTTAAATTCCAATTAAGTTTCTGCAAATAGGTTTCTACTGAAACTGTACTTGGAATACTTCTACTTTTTTTCTTTTTTTTTTTGTAGAGTTTGAGAAGAGCTCATTTTCCCCCACTCTTTGGATCTGGTATCAGTATTGGTGTTCATTTTCCTTATTTTTGTAACTGAAATCAGTGCCTTCTCTTGTTAGGAGGCTATGCCATGAAACTGGTAATTTGAAATTTTGGCATCACTGAAATTAGCAGGAGTCTTGCTTATTATCATCAATAGCAACATCTAGTCAAGAAAAAAAATGGGATGGGGCCCCAGAAGGGGCCAGAACTCCAAGGGTAACTGGCATAGCACAGCTCACGTCTTAAAAAACTTGTCTGTGGGCCTAAACCAAAATGTCCTTATCTGTTCTTCCAGTGGAGAGTTGTCCCTGGTTTACATACCATGTTGGATCATTTTCCTGAAGACTGGTGGTTGTTATAGGTCAAAACTGCACCAAGAAGCATGACAACAGTTAAACAGTGCAGGTGATCAAAGGGCTGCATTGGAACACATGCCCTAGTCATGTTTGCTCTTGTAATACAGCGGTACTAAGAGGATGAACATCTTGCTTCTATCTGGATGGGCAGAAAAACAACCCAACCCAAGGGCAGAAATAAACAAAAGGGAAAAAAGAATTAGAAAACACATAATAAAGGAGAGGCAATTAAAGTTGTCTCATAGTAAATAGAAATGGGACATTCATT
This sequence comes from Falco naumanni, assembly GCF_017639655.2. Lineage (NCBI taxonomy): Eukaryota > Metazoa > Chordata > Aves > Falconiformes > Falconidae > Falco > Falco naumanni. Next base: position 17,995,044 of record NC_054055.1, read on the forward strand.
CCTGCCAGTATGAAAAAAAACAGCCTCCCTTGTAACATAAGGATCAGATTTATGAGGGGAACAGGTATGGCTGATTTCCATGAGCTCAGGATACCAGCTCCTTCCTCTGTCCAGAACCTTGCACAGCTCCAGTTCTTTATCACCAGTCCTCCCAACTCCTGCCCCGCTACTACAGAAGTCACATACTAGGCAGGGTCTGGGCACATGGAGCTTTCTCCTCCCAATATTAATGTTAAATCATCACAGGACATAACCTGGGAGTATTGTCTTGTCCTGGGATGTGACATGGGTTGGGGAACTTTAGACAATCACTGACAGCAGGCTTGTCTGTGCCCCTGAATGTGTCCTACCATTTGAGATGTTCGGCATAGAGAGGTGGCTGTAGCTGAGATAGCTCTGTTCCTCCCCAGGGTCCCATTCAAACAGTTGTGCATGCTTCATAAAATGCTAGATCACTCCTGTGATCCCAGTGGAGAAGAATTAGATTTTGCCAGTGTGGGCTGGTGGTTCAACTGGTCTGGAGACTATTTTAGTAGCTGATATGGATGGGACTGCATCAGGTTTCAACTCCTTCCATCTTGCTCAGTCATCCACATTTGTGCCCCTCATGCCGTACTTTTCCGCAGGTATCAAGACATAAAAAGATGAACATGAGAGACTGGAAGGCAGCCTTCTCATTCCTTTGGATGCAGTGTGAAAAAATCTGTCATGACAAATGTGAAGGGGATGTAACAAAACTGAAAGTTAAAACCATGAAATGATAAAAAAATGAACAAAGTCCAAAACTAAAGCAGAGTTAGATCCATCTTGTTTAAGTTAAAATAGGGCTGGTTTGGTTGTTTTTTTTATTATTTGTGGTGAAAACAGGATCAGACCCACACAATTTCTAACACCTGTTCTAACAAGCTGTAGTATTAAATATAAAAATATTACTAATGAATGAAATAAGGCACATTGCAGCACTGGCAAAACGCTTGTCTACCTCGATACTGTGTTGGATCCTGATCCACCTGACCTTAGTGGGATTTAAGCTTCATTCCACTTTAGCAGGCTCATCTTTTCTTAGCTTGATACACTTTCTGCTCATTGTATCTTTTCCCCCTTCCACTGAAACTCTGATACTTGTTGCTGCCAGATAGCAGTTTTAATTCCCTGTCATTGAGCAAAGTCATAAATGTTTCAATGTAGTTAGGGACTAGCACTGAGAACATGTTGGGATTAAATGGAATTGTTGGCTGGTAGTGTGTAGCCCGTCTTCCTGCTCAAAGTGGGAGGATCACCAATACTGAATCAGGTCAGACATGGCTAAGCCTTGAAAATACGCCAATATGAAGACTGCCTATAGACAACCTGTGCCAGTACCGCGCTACTCTCTTAGTGACAGGTTTTTTTCCTGCTGTCCAGTGTGAACCTCCGAAGCTGCAGTTTGTTGCCATTGGCCCGTGTTAGCAATGCCCGTGCAGGCACTGACCCATCTTGCACTACTCAGAAGAGTTCAGTGCTATTGCCTCTGTAAATGCTCTTCAGGTAGGTGTGGGATGTTAGGATATTGCACCTTAGTCTCCTCCTCATCAGACTAAACGAGCCCAACTCACCCATCGTCTCCCTGTCAGTCGTGTGCTCTGGGCTGACTGCGTTAGTAGTCCTCTGCTGGGATCCGGAGCTGAGGAAGCCCGAGATGTCACATTCTGGTCCCAGTATCCTAGGTCCAGACTCACCAGCACTGAGCACTCATTTCCCTCGATCTGCTTGCCACCCTCCTTCTAGAGAGGACACTGTTGCCTCATACCCAGCCTGGTAGCCACCAGCCGCTTTGAGGCAGGGCTGCGGTTGGGCCCGTCACTGATGCACAGCCCATGGCGCAGAGCTCCGCAGGCGACGAACTTGGGGGGTTTCTGCTGGCCCCCTCAGCTCACGGGGGTCGCAGGGAGGCTAAAGCTCCATGCTCAGGAGAGAGAGCACCTTCCGGGAGTCTGGAATGGCTCAGAGGCTTACGGCGCACCCTGGAAGGTAAAGCAGAAGATCGATACCAATAAATATTGACGACCAATGAAGCGACTGGCCGAGGAGCGGAAGGATTACTTTTCCTTCAGTGCGCGGCGCCCCTGAGAAACACGGGGTTTACCAGCGGTAACCGTGTGTAACCGTGTGTGCCGCACGTGGCGGCGCCCGAGCTGCCCGCCGGCCTGCCCCGCCGCACGGGGGCGCTCGCCTGCGGCCCCGGCTGCGGATGCCCGCCTCGGTCACGGCGCCTGCGGCCCCGGCGGCGGCAGCGACGAGCCCCGCGAAGCGGGCACGGGGCGGCGGGCAGCCTGCCCCAGCCCCAGCCGCGGGGCCGCGCAGGCAGGGCCGGGGGCGGCGGGCGGGCGCCTCTCACCCCCGCGGCAGCCGGGGCGGCCTCTCCGCCGGGCCGCTGCCCCTGCCCTCCCGCTGCGGGCCGGCCCCTCCCTGCCGCTCCGTGCGCAGCGCCGCCCTTCCCCGCGCGGGGAGCGGCACGGCGCGGCAGCAGCTAACGGGCCTTTGTGCGCCGCGGCGGGCATGTGCGTGGCGGCGGGGCGGGACGGGACTGGGGGGAGGCCGCGGCCGTGTGGCGCTGCGGGAGCGGCTCCGCTGGCAGGCCCGGCGGCTCCTTCCCCCGCCGGAGCGGGGCTGGGGGGGCAGGCGCCCGCCCGCCCATCCCTGTCGCCGTGCGGGCTGCGGCGCCCGTCTCGGGCCTCCGGGGTGCCCGAGGGCGAGAGCTGGTGGGCGGCGGGGCAGGGCGCTGCCTACCTCTTCTCGTCCGGTGACCGTCGTGTCGTTGCAGGCTGGCCCGGGTGACCGTCCTTCATGACTGCTTGGGCTGCAGGACCTTCGAGCTGCCGCCTTCCGCGGCCGTGGGGGACGTGAAGGCGCGGATCGACGCGGAAGCCGGCTTCCCCCGCGCCGAGCAGCGGCTTTGGCAGGGCGGCAGAGAGGTGAGGGGCGGTGGGCGCCGGCGGGGCGGGCAGCCCGCACCCAGCTCCCTGCTGGGCTCGCCGGGTCCCCTGGTGCCTGGGCAGCACGGCGGGTGCGGGGCCCTCCTGGGGGGCCGGGAGGTCGTGTGGGCAGGCAGCCAACCCTCGATGTGTCAGCTTTTGTCGTTCCAGCTTTCTCGCATCTCTACTTGTATTTCTTGGCGGAGGGGCGGGGGGGGGGGGGGGGGGGGGGAGCAGAAGATTCGCCAGAGAATGCTGATGGGCTTTTTCTGGCTTCCGTTCAATCCTGAATTGATTTCCTACCTGCTGGCCAGCTTCAGCAGCAGGGCTGACATCGCTATGGCAGGAAGCTTTGGCAGGTTAAAAATTGAGGCCTGGGTGCGGAAGGGAGAGTCAGATGAATGAGTGACCTTGCTCTGTTGACCTCAGCCTGGGGTCCCTGCTCCAGTACTGCTTGGCGTGCTCCCAGCCAGGCTTCTGGGAAGCAGGAACCTGGAGGTACTGGTGGGATGAGATGAGTAGAGGCGAGAAGGGGAGTGGGAGGAGGCTGGAAATTAGGGTTTAATAGGGCAAGGAGACTTGCAAATACATAGGCAAGAGAAGGCTCCAGGGGCACCTTTTTGTGGCCTTTCAACGTACAAAGAGGGCTTATAAGAAAGGAGAAAGCCTTTACAGCAAGGCCTGTAGTGACAGGACAAGGGACAATAGTTTTAAACAGAGAGGGTGGATTTAGATTGGACATAAGGGGTACATATTTTAGGATGAGGGTGGTGAGGCACTGGAACAGGTTGCCCGAGGAAGTTGTGGATGCCCCGTCATCGGAAATGTTCAGCCCCATCACTGGAAATGTTCGAAGTCAGGTTGTATGGAGCTTTGAGTGACCTCAGTTAATGAAAGATGTCCCTGCCCATGGCAGGAGGGTCGGACTAGGTGATCTTTAAAGGTCCCTTCCAATCCAAACCATTTCATGATGCTAGGAAAGAACTAGATGTTAGTAGTTATATTGCTCAAGAAGCTTTTAAGAACCTAAATGGGGAAAAGAAGTAGTCTTTGAGGGCCCAGGTTTGAAACAAACTACGCATGTAGTTTATCTTTTATTTTCTTGCCTGGTTTTATGGGTATTTGATTTTTGTTCTCTCCAGGCCTTCCTGATTTGGGAAGCAGAATGTCTGTATATCACTTTCTAAAATTTGTCTGGACGTGAATATCTGAGCAGCACTCTGTCTGGCACAGAAAGCTATCTTTTGGCAGGGAATAGTCAGTGAGCTGACTGTAATGGCTATTTGGATATTTATTTATTTTTTAATATTGAACTAGAATACATATGAGGATATTTATTCTGTACTGTAGCAATTTTGAAAATTCTTTATAAACTTTTGAACTCCTGTTTATTGGGATCAAATTATTTTTTAAATTACATAGGTAGTAGAATATTCATCAGTCAATTTTTTTCCCACTGTAAGCTGCTACGTGCCATTTACAGTTGTTAAATAAAATCCAGTATCTCTTTTTCTCATAGTTTGTTACTGTGTGAAACTCTTAATGTGAATCTATTCAACCTCCTTGTTTCTGCTGGTGTTTTGGTACAAAAGTCGTCCCTGAGAAAATTAGGTTAGTCTATCCCTTTAATTCTTCGTGATGGATTACAGCATTCTGTGGATTCCTTTTGGTTTTCTGAGTCCTGAGTAGTTGGTATACTCAGTGTAAGCTATTTTACATCTTGAGACAAGATTACCTGAAGTATAATATTTCTGTAGGAACTCAGAATGAACACACTGGTTTTGTAAGTACTAATTAAAACTGTTGTTAAGTAAAAAGGAATACAATTTTTTTCTTATTAATGTTTTCAAATTATGACTACACGCTATGGATTAGGACTGTTTTTTGCTTATTAAATAGATTGTAAGAATCTATGTCTGTGTAAGCATCAGCTTTCTAGTAATTTGTTTTTACCTGTCAAAGTGGGGAAGTAGTCCTGAACTTGCTATAAACGGAGATGAACATAATAATATAATTTCACATATTAAAATTTTAGTATAGTTTACTATAAATGGAAACTAATGTGAATTGGTTAAGTTTCTAATTAGCACAGTACAACTTCTAATTCTACATTTGTTACCATGGTATACAGGATAACATTTATATGACTATTTTAGCATCATATCCTATATGACTGGGACACACATAAAATGTGAAACTAGAATTGCAACAAAGCTATTACATACTGTCATTACTGAACAGTTTTCCCAATGGCTGTTAAGGAATTTGTTGCTTAGTTTGCCCCAGTTTCTCTGATGTTCCAGAGAGTCCATAGGTCTGCATGTAGAGGTAATGTGGAGGTGAGGCTGTCAAATTCTTCATAGGTGTTTCTGTCACGTACTTTTGTCTCTGCTGCTTTGAGCTGATACTGCTTAGTTTAAAACTCCTATGAAATTGCATATCCGTATGTACTTTTTGGAGTACATAGACCATGTACTTCCTGGATATGTTTATTTTCTTTACGGGCATGTACATTAGAACAGTAAGTGCTTTAGTTGTACACTTCCAGAAGTTCCCAGAACCTGCAACTTTTCAACCCCCAAAATGGCAGGCCATGGCCTGCTCTTAGACAATTGTCTCTGTAGACATTTTTTCCATTTGTTTTCAGCCATTTTTTTGTCCCATTACTAACAAAGTGATACTTCACCTGAGGAGTATCATTAGGCAAAGGAGGCCATCCTAGACATTGGATACTGAAAATGCTGCTCAAACTGAATACTTGATGTTTCAGAGGATTTGTGTACTTTTAGATAAAACCAGATTTCATGGAATAAATATGTAGGAAATTAAGTTTGTTTTTTTTTTTTTTTTTTTTTTTTTTTTTTTTAATGCTGCATAATGTTCTGATCAAGTTCTGTCTTATTTTTTATTTCAGTTATCTGATAGTATCAAGATTGTGGATCTTCAGAAGTCTCAAAATCAAGTTTTTCTAAAGCTTCAGTCAAAAGGGTTGAAAGGAGGAGGTATGAAAAATACTTGTCTCTGTTTATGAACTGGAGGGTCAAAGCGTTTTTGAATGGCATGTGGAGTTAGCTGAAATTACTCTCTTATTAAAATGAGAAGTAATTATTTTTTGTCTTAAGTCCTGGGTATCCCTTCACTTGTTCTTTTCATTATGCTCCAGGAAAATTAAACTTCTCTTTTTAGGTGCCTTGGTGTTTAATTTTTTCTTTGTAATTTCATATGTAGAAATTAGAGTATTGCTGTCCTTTGGAATCAGTAAAACTTGCCTGGCAACAGCATTAATAGTTGCCTTTTTTCATATAAAATAAGCTGAATACTTGTAAGCAATTCAGATAATGGAAGGATATCTTTTCTGTAACTACTGTGAAAAAAACTGCAACACTGTAAAAAGCTTTTTATTTCCTCTGATTTTTGTTTGTTTGGTTTTGTTTTGATTCTCTATGTTTAGTTACAGTTTTGTTACAAAAGTTTCATATCTGTTGGTATGGTATTTTGATTTAGCTTATGATACCTGAATGTCTTCAGAAATGCTCTAATTAAAATCTTTAATGATCATGTTACTTGGTTGCCAGTATTAATATTCTTTTAAACAATAACTTTATTATAAGGGAATGAAGTAAATGCTAATGGGATGAGAAGGAAACCTTTCTTTTCATGCAGATATTTTATTTGGAGTCACAAAATGTTTTATTTCTTAGCCTATGTAAGCCATGAGTGTACTGGATTAGGCTTTTCTAGTGACAGAAGAAAGTTAAATCTTTGTATGCTAGCCAGAAGTTCATATTCACATCCTCTAGAACCCGTAATGGTTAGAAAATACTTATGAAAGTGAACCTTATAGTTCTGTGGCATCAAATGAGTGTCTTTCTCTCCTTCTTGATTTTTTGCTCTGATAATTTTTTGCTGTGTGTAGGCTGTGATAGACTACATAAAAAGCTTTTTTTTTTCTTCTCTGAGCTGTTTTGTTTGGGTTTTTTTTGCCATGCAAGTATGTGGAGAAGACAGTGAAGTAGCCCTAAGGAAATCTTTCATGGGAAGGAGAAACTATTGCTGGTTTTGGTGCCTAGGAACGGAATATTTTTTTTGAGATTTTCTTAGAGGTACCACTCTAAGTAGTCCATGTCTAGATGAAGCGCTCGCATTTTTCTGGCCCACAGCTCTCATGTAAGTCAATCTAAGAGATCTGAAGGCTTTAGTATCAGCCTTTTGTGTTCATTCTGGAGTCCTTCAGTTCTGAGATTTTTTTCCTTATAGCAAATGAATCAAGGAAAGCCCTGAATTTCTAACCTCAGAAAGTGCATGGTCAGTAGTGCCAAGCACATTGGTTGCTGAAGTACTCTGAACATCACCCATGTCACCTTTGTGTTCGCTCAACACTGGTGTCTATCAAATAATGTACAATCTTTTCATATGATCACAGAATAATTTGTTTTGGAAGGGACACCGGGAGGTCTCTCCTCCAACTTTCTGTTCAAAGCAGGGTCAGCTCTGAGGTCAGATCAGGTTGCTCAAGGGTTGATCTTGTCAAGTTTGGAAACCCTTCAAAGATGGAGACTGCACAGGCTCAGGGCTCCTGTTCCAATGCTTGACTGCCCTTATGGTGGAAAAAGTTTCTCCTTCAGATTTGTGGAACCAGTTTTGTGTTAAATATGACGAGTGCTAATACTCAAGAAATATCAGTTCAGCCTTTGATAGGATGCAGTAAGTCATGATCTCTAGACAGGGTAGTTTTTGTGACATACGTGGAGCAGCTCTGCTCTTGGATGTAAAGAGTTAGAATAATGTGTATCTTCAGTCCTGTCACTTTGAAGTTACTTGTCTTGTTTTTGTGGTTCCCATAGTGAAATGGGTAGTTTAAACACTTCCGCCTGCCTGCCCAATTTAGACTTGGAGAAGATTGGTTTCTTGGTTTTAGAGAACTTAAGAAACACCCAGGCTTTCCTACTGTTAATCAGTTCACCTTATTTTGGAAGTTTGCATATTGCATGTTGACTTCCATATACTTCTATATACTGTAAAAATAATAACAGAAGTTAGAAAACACTTTCCACTCTTTCAGCTGTAAGTTGCAATTTCTTGGTTTTTTTTTCATTGATGCTATTAAGTTACCTTAAATAAGTGATACAGAAATTTTGTAAAGACAAGACATTTGATGTTGTGACGATGTTCTCCCAGCAAATAGATCTATCTATCCCTTTTTTCCACATTGCTGAGGATTACATGGTTGGTTTCTTTATCATATAATTGTTTATTCTATAATAGATATAATGTGTGTATTTGAATCTGTGTGCTTGATAAACATATCTATGCAGAAGAGGGGGGAGAGAGAGATTATTTACTTTATTAACTTTAAAAGGAAGTGACAGATGGGGCATCAGTTGAGGACTGCATCACTAACATCTGTTTGGAGCACATGTTTTAGAGGGTTTGATTTAGTGAGCTGCTCTTTAGCCTCAGACTGGAGTTTGAATTGAAGCGTATTGAGTCTTTCATTCTTTTAAAGAAGAAATTCATGATGCTTGGTAGTACCTTTCTGAGACTCTTTTTCCCTCCTGTGCTAAGAAGCCCAGGTACCACCAAAGCTAGAGCAAGGCCTAGCACCATGGTATGCCAGAACAGGAGATGGACACTAGATCCAAAGTGTACTGCGCTTGTGCGTAGCTTTCAGTAGGATCACCACTGGCTATAAAAAAGTTAGAGACACTCTTGCCCTAGAATACTGTCCTGCTACTTAAAAAGCCTTAGTTCTTTAGAAGTTGCTGCATTTGAACATCCAGTAGTTGGGAGTATAACTGGTGCCAAGACTTAGCTCCCAAATTTTTTCCCATCTAGATATGAAACAAGATATGTCTTCTATTTTGATAAAAATATTTATAATGTATTATTACAGTTGATTTTGGAAATACAAGATTGTACAGTATCAGGCCTTGAGTTAATTTTAAAAAAAATTTAAATCTCCCGTAATTGTATAATGAGGGTGTGTGTGTGTGTGTGTTTGTTTGTTTTTAAATCTGAAATTAAGTGCATTGCAGCATAATACACAGATTCTTGTTTGTTTGTTATTAGGTCGTTTTGGACAAACAACTCCACCACTTGTTGATTTTCTTAAGGATATTTTAAGAAGATACCCAGAAGGAGGACAGATTCTTAAGGTATACAACAAATGGTATTTTTAGCAGTCATTTAATGTGCATGACATAATACCATTAGTTTAACACTTTCCAGTAAATCTTGCAGTTGTATCTCATTAGTTATTCATTGTAATAGAGGAGATACATGTTGCCATTTCTGTGGACAAGGCAAAGTGAGTCGTGGAATTGTGTTTTGGTTTGGTTTTTTATTCCTTGTGTTTAATGTTTCTGAGTTTGCTTGTCACAGATACCATTATAATTTATAAAATATAGATACATAAAAGATAAATAGATAAAAATAAACACAGAAGTAATAATTAAATCAGAGACTTCATGATGTACTTTATTTGAGTGAGCTATCAAAAATATTTATTTTGCCTATTACTTTATGGTTCATGTCTGCTATAAACTATGGTCAAACCACATAGTAGTATATAAAATTTTGGGAAGGTGTTATCTTAGTATAAGATTAGGAGAAGCTAGGGATCTTAATACAAGATTTTGCTGTGGAGTTTCTTGGTAGCTAAATACATTTTCCTTGGTGAACTATGACAGTATCACGAAGTTTCATTATTAGATTAAGAACACTTTCAAGATGGCTTTTGAGTGGCTTTTGGGAGACTTGCTCTAGAGTGATAAGCATAATGAACCCATCAGTTTTGTATGGGCTGAAAAATATTTTTAGTCTAGACATTGGTTCTCATAGTGAAAGAATGTCACAGGACTTTCTGAACTGAGGTTAGTGTTCTTTGTGGTGTTTATTCATTGGTCCAGGAGACTGCGAAGTTTGCAACATCAGGGCATGTTACGCTGTCGTGCTCTACATTTGAATGTTGAACGTTACATGTACAAGCCTAACAATGAAAATGACAACATTGATTTAAGCACTAAAGATTTTTTTCAGTAAATAGGATGGTGAACTGGTAGAATGGAGTTCACCTCACCTTACTTTAGATATGGCTGGAGCACCTCCCCTGTGAAGAAAAGCTGAGAAAGCTGGGGTTGTTTGGCCTGGGGAGGAGAAGGGTCTGGTGAGACATTATTGTGGCCTTCCAACATACAAAAAGGGCTTATGAGAAAGATGGAGAGACACTTTATGCCAAGGCCTGTAGTGGTGACAGGATAAGGGGCAATGGTGTTAAGCTGAAAGAGGGTAGGTTTAGATTGGACATAAGGAAGAAATATTTTAGGATGAGGATGGTGAGACACTGGAACATATTGCCCGAGGAAGTTGTGGATGCCTCATCATTGGGAATATTCAAAGTCAGGTTGAATAGAGCTTTGAGTGATCTGATCTAATGAAGGATGTCCCTGCCCATGGCAGGGGTGTTGGACTAGGTGATCTTTAAAGGTCCCTTCCAACCCAAACAGTTCTATGATCTCAAGAAATACAAATAATTCCAAATTTGTTAAATCCCACAAGGGGAAAGACAGGTGCCTATAGGAGATGATTTGTCTGATTTAGCATAGCTTCCTATGCTAATGTTTGAAAGTGTCATTTTGAATTTTTTTTTTTTTAAGAGCGTCTGGGGTGTTTAGTTCATGGTTGGATGTTAAACTTCTCAGCCAGGATGCTTCATCACATGGCTGTTAGGAGATTAATTTCCTTAGTATATGGGAGTACTAGGTTCTAACTAATTTCATTTGGTACAGATATATGTGTATATCTATCTGTATACATAAAACACACAAATACAGATGGTGTCAGGTGATGACAGTTCCTGCTGTCTCTTGGAAGGTTTTCTTTGCAACTGTGGAACTAGAAGTTGATTAATTTAGTGTGAATGCTTAAGATAAGCATATCTTCAATTGTTTTGGCAAACTGCATCCTGGATACGTTCTGAGCAGTGTCTATGCATAGGATGGGTGCTTACATTTTTACTGTTTCCTAGTACTAGTTGAATCTGTAAGATGCATTTGAATCATGAAAGGTTCAGACCTTCTTAACAATTTAGACCCAAATTTTCATTCCAACATGAAGAAATAAGGTAATTATTCCTTAATGTCCTTAGAAATCAGATAGAAACATTTCTACTTTTAGATATACCTCTTTTCAACAGTTTACAAGTCAGAGTTAACAGGCTGTTATGGAGGGATTACTACCAGGAATTTTGCTGATCTGATTGATTTCACTGTTCAGATTCTTCAAATACAATGCTATTACCGCTGAATGTAGCAGATGCTCCATGTCCCACAGCGTGAATGCAAGTCTCTGACTACATTGTGGTTTCCATACTTAGTATTTAATATTTCTAGAGGCTTTGGCTATCTTTCTGCATCTTCTTAGATGATTGCTGTGGTCAGAATTGCGTGGGTTTTTTTAATTAAATACTTGTGGAGATTCTTTAAAAATTTATTACTTACGCTGAACTGTGGGTATATTTCTTGCTTTCTCATTGTGCTTCAAAATTATGTAAAGTGGCAATATAAACAGTATGTTTTGGTTACTTGTGTGGTATGCCTTATAGGCTGAACGTATTGTCACAAAGTGAAAAGTCTAGTGGATTACGGTTTTGAAACCAGATATTGAATAGCAAGTAGCTTATTTTACTGTCAAGAGTGTGTTAGAATGCAACCTAATCTGAAATATCTGCTGCTAGGTGATGTGTTTTCCTTAAGTAAAGATTCATCTTGCTAACAAGTCTTTTATTTTTATGCATAATTTAATGGAGTTTAGTTGTATGAGTACACTGCATGTGATGTGATGTACTTACATAGCTTTTCAATTCAGCTGAGATACTTCCTTATGCCAAACTTAGATACACCCACACAAACATACACACATGTGTGTACGTGTGTTTATATATATATATACATGTGAGTGTGTATCTTTGGAGCTCTGATACATTCTTTGATTCAGTGTAAACAGAACATTGTGTGAAGTTCAAATTCTGTAGGGATGTATAGTCAGTCGTGCTTATGTGTCTGCAGTGTATGCTGTTGATGTAAATGTGACTGGCTAGGCATACTTTATTAATGGTAGTGTTTACAGAACTAGCTTATTGACATTTTAGTTATTGGACTTTTCCATAGCTCTCACCACTACTAATACTATTTAACAAATACTCAGTCTTAATGTAAGCCTCTTTCTATTGTATGGGCTTCATTCAACAGGTGAGATCTGTTGGCTCATGTTTTACAGAGTTACTGGTCAGAACCCTTTGGCAGCCCTTTGCTGAAAGGGTGTGAGAAGTGAGCACCATGGCTTTTGAATGGTTGGTTCATACTGTGAAATGTGAACTTAAATGGAATTCAGCTGATGTAAAGAAGAGTGCTGTATATTGCCCTTTTATGACTTGATGCTTCACTGTTGTCTTACAGCTGTTGTGTGGGCTTAGCAGTGAACATTGATATTTTTGTTGTTATTTTTTTGTGCTATCTTGCATTGTTTTTAGGCTTGAGCAACTCTAATTTGGAATAATATAGTAGTAACAGTTTAGTAGCTTATTTCTCAACTTTGTAACTGTTAGTGTGTGGAATTTGAGCTCCAGATTCAAATAATGTTTATAGTATTTGTCTGAATACTCCTTTTATAATGATGTCTATTTTCTTTCAGGTAAACTGGATAAAATAATTTTGGTTGAAAAGTATGAAAACAATTACACTTGAGACAATTGCTTATTGTTTTCTACAGCTTAAATTGGAAAGCCATGGCTAGAACATGTACAACATTACTACATTATACTTTGTTTTTGTTTGGTTTTTTTGCTGCCTCAGGAACTGATACAGAATGCAGAAGATGCTGGTGCCACAGAAGTTAGGTTTTTATATGATGAAACTCAGTATGGAACAGAAACTCTGTGGTCGAAGGACATGGCGCAGTATCAAGGCAAACATATTTTTTATTAATTTTGGCCGTTATTCTTCAATATGCATGTGGTTCTGTATGTGTGTGGGGGTTGTTGGTTTTTTTTCCCCCTCTCTCTTTTTTTTTTTTTTTCTCCTTGTTGTATGGAAGTGATCACCTTATTAGGTGCATATTTTGTCTATGTCCCAATATTGTTCTTTTCCAAAGCCAGTGTGGCAGTTGAAGGCCTTAAACTGTTTTCTTGTAGATTGTCAGTAGCAGCTTTCCCACTGCTTCCAGTTAATGCTGTTTGAGAAAGCCTTCATGTTCTGCTTTATTCTAAGTCCCCTCTCCCAGGGTGACTGTGTATCCTGTGGCTTATTACCCTGGGGTCACTCGATATTCCAAAATACAGGAAGAGATTTTTAGTAGAACAAATAAAGAAGGTTTAATAGGTAAGACCTAGGAAAAAAGAATTCTTGGGGTATTAGACAGTAATTTTTAGATTTTCTGTGTATTAACCTCTACATTTTGAGAGCTATCTCCAGTTCTTAATGTAAAGATGACCCTGACCCCTTACATTTCAGCGTTCTCCAGGCAGTTCTGTTTTCTTCCCTATCTTTTTCTCTTTCATACCAAACTTTGCACCATGCTGCCTGTATATTGCAAATGGAGTTTCTTGTAACTTTCAGGTTTTTATATCTTCTAATACAGCTTTGTGTGATAGAGGTCATTTATGTATTTATCAAACAAATTAGTTTGCATAATCATCCTAAAAGGCATTCAGCATGATTTGAAGATTACAGTGATGGATGATCCACTGCATCCTGTTTCTAGCTTTTTTCAGTTGTTAATTAGCCCTGTTATGTCTTCTAATTTGAATTTGTCTCACCTTCTAGACATGGGTTATTGTTATATCTTGCCATGTATTCCCTTCCAGTGGAGGTTTTATTAGACCGTGTTAGTACATCTTTCAAACATCCTTTTGATAGACTGAACAGATTGAGTTTAAGCCTTGTGCCACAGGACACTTCTTTCAGACGTTTTGTTGTTTTCTGCATTCTGTTCAGTTTTTTAGAATCATTCTTTTAAAATGCGAACACCAGAACTAGATACCACATCAGAATATAAATCTCTTAAGTAGCATATACGGAGGTAAATCCATCTCCTTGCCTTTAGCTTTTGCTGCTACTCTATATCTCCCGTTCATCACCAAGCGTAATTTGATGTCAGCTTGAATCATAGCTTCCCCATTAAATTTGCACATGCATAATTTAAAGAAATACTTTCTTAGTTCTGTAAGTTAATTTCCTAGAAATTTTAAACAATAAAATGTTTCTTCTGCCATCTTTTTAACACTTGCCTATTTATTTTAGGGCCAGCGTTTTATGCATACAATGATGCAATTTTTACCCCTGAGGACTGGCATGGTATACAGGAAATAGCAAGAAGCAGGAAGAAAGATGATCCCCTGAAAGTTGGAAGATTTGGAATTGGCTTTAATTCAGTTTATCATATAACAGGTACTCTCAGTAGATATTTTAAAATGAAAATGTTGACATTTTAAATTGTTTAATTATTTTAGATATTCATCAAACATTTATTATTTTCTCTATAGTGCATTTTAAAATTGGATTGCTGGCTAAGTTTCCTTAAGAAGCATTCATATTTCCTAAAACTCTAGAAGGAATTATTTGGATTTTGAAGGTTTTTGGAGGAGATTTGTTTCTTCTAGTAACATCAGTACTTAGTCCCTTATACTGAAATGAACATTCATTTACAATGTCATTTCAGTTATGCACTGCTTTTTATATTATAGAGGCCTATAATATAGGGTAGATATCTAAGTAGAAAATAAGTGCAAGTTTAGACTAGACTGAAACTTTTATGCAGGTTCCTTGCATACTAAGCAGTGATTTTATTTCATGATAGAAAGGATATTCTGTAGCAGAAGTATTCACATTTACATTTGAGAGAGGTAGTGCATACTCTTTTACAAGCTGGTAGTATTCAGTCTTGAAACCTATTATTCTGGCAAAATGTTTTACCGCTGTACAGAAGAAGCATATAGCGTAAATAGTGCTTACAGTCTACATAGTTATAATAGTACAGAATAAGAAGCAAATTTTTGCTGAAATAAGATCTTTAGCTTGTGAAGTTAGCTTGTAAGACAGGATGTTTTTTCACAATATTTTATCTAGTAGAGCATGAATAAAAGCTTAGTATGTTCAGTAGTTTGATAATTCTGGGAATTTATGCTTTTAAGTGTGCAAGATTACTGTTTGCAAGTCAAGATCTACAAGTATGAATGTAATAGAATACATCTTTAGTAATTTTTTTTCTTCCTGAAAATATTGGAAAGATAGAATTACAGAGTTGAAAAAAATTATACTTTCTGTTGCTGACTAATCTGTTTGTTAGATTTCAAATAGTTGAATGACTATTTATATGTTTAATTGCAGAATAGGGGTGTGCTTGTTTCTTCCCTGTTTATAAGCACTGAATTATAAGTTATCAGAGTCATAGAATCATATCATGTATGTTGGAAAAGACCTTTAAGATCATTGAGTCCAGCCATAATCATAGCATTTCCAAGTCCACTATTAAACCATGTCCCTAAGTGTCACATCTACACGTCTTTTAAATATTGTGGAGATGGTGACTCAGCCACTTCCCTGGGTATTATACTCATTCATTACTGTTTTATAACATTTGGGGTATTTTTCCCCCTTTTCAAAGTTGTTCCTTAAGCCTGTATTTGAAAAATGTGTTGCTTTAGGATTATTAATAGTTGTTGTTTTTTATGTATACAGATGTCCCTAGTATTTTCAGTGGTGACCAGATTGGAATGCTTGATCCCCATCAAACCCTTTTTGGATCTCATGAATCAGGCCAGTGTTGGAATCTAAAAGAAGATAGCAAGGAAATCAATGAACTTACAGACCAGTTTGCACCCTTCATTGGTGTATTTGGCAGCACTAAGGAAACATTTAAGAATGGAAACTTTCCTGGTACCTTTTTTCGTTTCCCACTTCGTCTGCAGCCTTCCCAACTGAGCAGCAATGTTTATGACAAACAGAAGGTTTTAGAGCTGTTTGAATCTTTCAGAGCAGATGCGGACACTGTGTTGCTCTTCTTGAAGAGTGTTCAGGATGTATCATTGCATGTTAGGGAAGCTGATGGAACTGAGAGGCTGATTTTTAGAGTAACTGCTAGTGAGAACAAGGCCTTGAAACATGAAAGACCCAATTCTATCAAAATCTTAGGAACTGCAATAAATCAGTATTGTAAGGGAGTTCCAAGCAATAGCATAACATGTGTGACATACCATGTAAATATAGTTGTAGAAGATGAGAGTGTTAAGGACTCACAGAAGACTTCTTGGTTAGTATGTAATTGTGTAGGTGGTCGAGGAATGTGTACTGAATTGGACTGTTTAGCTGATGACTTGAAATTTGTTCCTGCTATTGGAATAGCTATGTCTTTATCAACTAATGGGGAAGAAAAAGCGGCTGTAGCAGACTTTTCAGGAAGAGCATTTTGTTTTCTTCCTTTGCCTCCAGGTGAAGAAAGCAAAACTGGACTCCCAGTTCATGTTAGTGGTTTCTTTGGTCTCACAGACAATAGGAGGAGCATCAAATGGCGAGAGTTGGATCAATGGAGAGATCCAGCAGCTTTGTGGAATGATCTTCTTGTGATAAATATAGTGCCAAAGGCATATACCACCCTTATTTTGGAAGCTATCAAGCGAATGGAGACTGAGAAGAATTCAGATTTTCCATTGTCAGCTGAAAGAATTTATAGGTTATGGCCAGATGAGAATAAAATCAGGGTACCGTGGAAACCGATTGTAGTACCTCTCTTTAAAGAGCTGCTCCAGCATACAGTTATTTACTCAGTGAGTAATCAGTGGATAAAGGTAGAACAGGTGCACTTTTCTGAAATGGATGAGAGTTTGGAGTACACACAGTCTGTTCTCAACTACCTCCAGAATTCAGGGAAGCAGATTGCCAAGGTACCAGCAAATATTGCTAGTGCAGTGCATCTTACTATTTCTACTGCTAAAGCTGTGAAAAAAGTGACTCCTGCTGTAGTACGGCAAGTACTAAGGAAGTGTGGGCACAGTGGACCTGCTGAAGAAAAGCTTCATCTTTTAGAATTTGTGCTTTCTGATGGAGTCTACAGTGAACTGATTGGATTGGAGCTTTTGCCATTACAGAATGGAAATTTTATTTCTTTTTCCTCATCTGTGTCAGAACAGGATGTAGTTTACATAACCTCAGAAGAATATCCCAGGTATACTTAATATTTTAAATACTGTTTGTTTGGTTTTGGTGGGGTTTTTTTTAGTTTAAATGTTAAAACAGAGCTTCAGACTGTTACTTGCTTATAAGCAAACAGGATGGTAAGCAGCAGCCTGTACAGTAATGAAATAATGATTAGATAGAATTCATTTTTCTGTATATATGTACATGTTTGTGTGAAGATGTCTCCTTTGGAAAGTTTTACAGCTGCTGGCCATTATAATTTTATAAAGAATTGTGTGATCTAGGCTTTAAGGGAACACCTCAGGGTACATTTCAAATCACCATTTTTCT
The DNA here is from genome assembly GCF_017639655.2 of Falco naumanni. NCBI lineage: Eukaryota > Metazoa > Chordata > Aves > Falconiformes > Falconidae > Falco > Falco naumanni. The sequence goes on from NC_054055.1 coordinate 18,012,517, forward strand.
GACAATTATAAATAGGAGGAGGTTAGAAATGTGCATACTAGGAAGTACATTAAATTAGGTAATGATAAGAGTGTTTATTAAACTTAAAGTTTGAGATTGCTTCAAGCTGTTTTTTTTTTTTTTTTTTTTTTTTTGTGTGTGTGTGTATTTTGTTTTTTTTTTACACAACATGCTTACTTTCAGTGAAGGGCTTAGTACTAATAACATACTGGTTTCAGAAATCAAGCAGATACTACCATGGTAAGAAGTGGGCTTGTCTTTTACATCTGCTCTCCCTATGTTCTTTCCAGTCCCTCTCCAATTAATTTTTTTTCTTTGCTTATTTCCCAGCTGCATCATGTTCCAATTTGGTTCACATTTTATCAGCCAAAAAAGCTTGCACTGACACTGTACAGGAGGGGATAGCAAAGAGCAGGCTAGCTGGAGTAAGTGACCTTCAGGTCACTGGGGAGAAAGCATGGCTGTTGGTAATGGACTCAGTTTGGTTAGCCTTATAAAACCGGTAAAAAAACATGTTATACCAGGCATAAATCTACTTGTTAGCTATGATAATACAGAAACTTGAAATAGTAATGCTTTATTTGCTTCTATTGTTGCTTGCAGTAATTACTTTTAATTCGAATGTCATAAATATGATAACTGACTTACGTTAGGTGTTTTAAAACCACTTTCAATTTAAGAGTTTGGCTTTTTGCACATTCAAATTTGGAGCCTGCTGAAAAGGTAAAATAAGCTCTTAAGAATTTCTGTTAACACCTGTGGAAGAACAGGATTCTGTGTTGGTTTATGTATAATTAACATACCTGCTGTCAGAATTAAACTGGATAGTTATTTTTTATTTTAGGAAGACCAAAGCCCTGAAAAACTATTTAAGTGCTAATATAAAGGAAGGGAAGGGCAGGATGAGATGACTTTTGGTGACAGTAAGATGTGAAGTCCTAGAATTACATGTTGTATTTTTTGTATGCCTTCAAAAAGAATCTTTTAAGAGAGAATAGTAGGTGCAGTTTTACTTTTGTTTTTAAGAACGTAAATAGATGAAAATTATTTTCTATTCCCAGTTTTAATATAAAAAAACCCAAACAACTTGCTTAGACCTGCTTTGAAAAGAACTGTAGTTGGAAAATTAGTTTCTTACTACTCTGTGCTTCTAGATGTATGATTTATTTCATTTATAAAGAAACACCCACTGAAAGCCCTATTCTGCATATGTAAGTGATTGCTTTGCATGCAACTGTTTTGCCATGATGATTACCCTGCTGGTAATGGCTGTGCAGCCCCATAAATGATGCTTTGCTAAAGTGTGTTTTGTTTTGTTTTGGGTTTTTTTTGATGGTGTGATAGATCACTCTTTCCTGGCCTGGAAGGAAGGTTACTTTCTGATGACTTGAAGCCTGAGGTTCTAGCTGCTTTAAAAGAAGCTGCCAAAAGCCGAGGTAATATGTCTCGTATTCTCCATATAGTGAAACAAATTTCTAATGGTTGAACACACTAGTTGTCAACTCAGGTTTAAAGTAATGTCTCTTTTGAAATTGAGTTCACATAAACAAGTTGGTCATCAAGGTATGGTAGCCCATATTGTTTGAAGTGGGCATGACACAAATGAGAATTAAATGGACAAAAAGGCAAGGGAAGAAGGATGAAAATTTACAATAAAAGAATAGATACTTGCTTAGTAAAGCATGTATTCAAGGTTCAGTAATTTTGTTCAAATAGTATTCCACCACTCCAGATGGTCTGAATTGTATTTTGCGTATGCAATAGCTATGTCATGATTTTGGCATTGTAGATCATCTCTTACCTCACAATTGCAATGATCACATCAGTGTATTTTTTTTTAAACCAGGTGAAACCAGATTAAGCATCTAGCCTCAAGCATACTGTAGATCACATAATTTCATCAAGTCTTACCTCAGTCTTAATTCATAGCTTGTAGTTGTGTCCATGTGGACCTACTGAAATACTTCCTTCCAATCTTGGTCAAAAAACTTTGCTTTGTGAAGAAGTTTGCTGCATCTGTAGATAAGATGCTTCTATGTTTAATTGCCTTCACAATTTATTTTGCTTCTTTTGTTTGGAATTTTTCTATATTTACCTTTCCACCCTTGTGTTTCATTTCAAATTTACCAATCAAATGCATAGTTTTGAGTCTCAGAAGTCTTTCCATGTAAACACAATTTGCAAACAAGTCACTCGTCAGCTTTTTTTAAACAGTACAAGAATATGGTAAGCTATTCTTCAATGTCTAGAAAATGTGCTTTAAGAAAAAGATTCTTATCTCTGGGTTTTTTTTTAATTTGCTCATTTAATCAGAATTCTTTTTTAGACTGAAGATATTAGAACCAGACATAGAATACTATAAATCATTGTCTTGATTTGCTTTTCTGAATACCCTTTATCATGGTCTTCAGTCATTCAGTCACAGTGTATTTCTTCAGTCTGTGTTCTGACCTTTCCCCTTCAATCCTTTATATGTTCTCTGTTTATTGTTCTGCTTGTTCAGTTGGAAGCCTCCTTTCTCCATGGCTTGATCATTGCTTATTATAAAAAATAAGAAGAAAAAAGAAAGATAATTCTGAGGCAAGATGATAAATTTTCAAAGTATGGCAAAGCGCCCATAAAAACATTGAAAGAATTGGGAGTGACTTATTGCATAGTGTAAATATTTAAAATAATATAAATTGTATAGAAGATGTGAAATCAGTGCTGAGACTGTCAATAAATATGAAGAACAGCAAGTCTGAAACTGCTATAGAGAAAACCTTTGTTCTAAAAAGCAGAATTGTCAAAGCCTTTGGGTATATTATATGATGTGTGCCATGTATATTGTTGCAGTAGAATATGATTGTTTTAGTATTTTTTTCCTGTTACTTTTTCCAGTACTGTTTGTAATTTGTTTTAATGCAGACTATAAATTGTTGAAAGTAGTGATTGCTTTTAATTGTGCATCTAAACAGTGAATATTCCTAATCTGGGATAGAACCATAAAGAAATACTGTTTATTGTAGTAGCAATTTCTGGGACTTTCAAAGAACAGAAATATATAGGGATCAAGACAGTCACAGTGAGATTAGATGGATAGAGGATTATTAGGTTTAAAAAATGCCAGTTCCTCGTGATGATACCTTAAATTGACTTTTGAGATGTCCTACACAATAAAATAAAAAATGGACCAAAACAGTGAAAACAAAATACAGGTTTGACAGACTATATGCCATAATACATCTTAAACAGAAAAACAGAGGTGACTAAAATTGAAAAAACCCTATGTATTCATAAAGCAATCCCTTGCTAAGTTCCTTTTGGACATTCCTTCACTTCCAGGCTTGGTCTCTGAGTTGCAGCCAAGGCTATCTACTCTTTTTAGTTCCTGGGAAGTCTTTTGGTTGCATTTGAGGTCTTGCTTCTGTCTCTCTTCTTCCTCTGGCAGTTTCTTTGAATGATATTTTTCTAGGGACTTGTTCTTGGTTGGTAGTATTCCTCTTATTGATCAGAAGAACATATTTTTGTAAATTAATATGACAAGGTTAATTCTTCTAAATATTCTAGAAACGCTTAAGGACTTGAAGATTATCCTTTACAAGATTTTAGAGTCCTACTCTTCATTCTACCTCCTCCTAAGTTATTCTTCATTCTATTTTGCATAATTGTGAAGTACAACTGCAGTACCATAGAAGTTGTGCGTTATAAAAAGTATTAGAGGGGCTTTTGGTAGGTTTTGAAACCTTACCTGTTGCAAGTTTTATTTACATAGCTGTAGAAATTACATCAGAGAGATTCCTGATACAGTTGCAGAAATAGAAACTTCCTTGTATTATTTGAGAAGATGGGATGCAACGTTTAGAATTGTTGTACAGACAACCAGATCTTGCTATCTGATTTTTTTCTCTCCTAAAATGTGTACTGTATTTTTCTAATTAATAACTGTTTCTGTATTTAGTGTGTTAATGTGTAACTCACAGGATGTTTTCTAAAAATGGATTTGATTATATGTTTTCTAAAAATGGATTTGATTATATTCTAGCCCAACAGCTTCTCTGGGGATTTTCAGGTATGATTATTAACGGAAGATGTACTGGTTTGGATTGAAGCTTGATATTTGTGTGAATTTGGTGATGAGCTATTCTCATTACCCCAGCTTTCTTGTAAAGAGAACTTGCCAAATAGAGCTTCTAACATATAGCTACCAAAGATTAAATAATTGAGAACCTTGTAGTTACATGGACATTATCGATATTTTAATTTGTTTATTTATATATATTTAAATTCCTATGCAGGAAGATTTCCAGTATTTTAAGATCACATGTATAGGTTTTAAAACAGGATTTCAAAAATTCTGTGCTCAAATAATGGGATTTAAGCTTAGCTTTTAAGTAGATTCTTAGCTTGCTGATCCACTGCTGCAAGTATTTCTCACTTTCACAAGGCTGCAGTGTTTACCTGTGTTTTCTGTTTAGTAGAAATAACAGAATGCATAGCTCTGTAGGCATGAACTGAAAGAAAAAAAATCTTTTCTGAAGGATATCTGACTACTGACTTCCAACAGAGCAGGGACAGTAGATAATATCTTTAATTAGACTGTTGATTTTAAGGAAATGGCAGTGCTATCTAGAGGGAAGAATGATCTGAAATTCAAATAGATTTCTTGCTTCCATTTCTGTCATTGTTTTTTATGTCACTGAGAGGTAGTGGTATTTTTATATTCTGTAGTATTTTCTTACCCCTAGACATTATGTAGTTTTTAAATATAAGCTGTCTTAATGATAATTAAGAAATAAGTGTTAAGAGGGCTTTGATAATAAGAATAAAAGCACATACATATAAACTTAATTTCAGCATTCCTTGCACAACTGAGTTTTGTTGCTTGCCAGTTTTAGTGTAAGATCCTCTGCATCTGAACTGCTTTTTGCTATATCTAATAAATAATCCTTCAGATCTATTTGAATTTTTGCAGCTATAGACAAGCAAATACATTAGGCTCTTATTTACCACTAGGCAAATAAGTGATGTAAAGAATCAACCAAAAAAACTCCCCAGAAGTTTGAAGCTTCTACTTTGATTGTAAATCTGTAGTTGCTATGTATGCCTGAGTTATCTTAGTGTCAAACTAACAAATGCAATAACATATTTATTGTTTCCAATTTGTGTTTATTTTTATACTAATATGGAATGTATTTGCTTTTAATTAACTTCTAAAAGCAAGGGGGGCTGGTATCTGCAGTTCTATTTAACAAACCATTTTTTTTCCACAGGAAGAATAGACAGGACACATGTTAGACTTTTTTTTTTCCTTTCTCTTTTCTTTCTTATTTTTTTTTCCCTCCCCTAACAACCAAAAGCACCTTGTTATGTAGTACTGCTCTGTGATTTTCATATCTTTGTCCTTTTGTGGTAATTTCAGGAAGGCCATGCACTCAGCTGCAGCTTCTGAACCCAGAAAGATTCGCCCGGCTCATTAAAGAAGTTATGAATAGTGTGTGGCCTGGCAGAGACATGGTGGTACAATGGTATCCAGGTTTGGAAGACAAAAGTCACCCATCAGTTTCCTGGCTTAAGATGGTCTGGAAGAACCTGTATATACATTTTTCTGATGACTTGAGTGTGTTTGATGACATGCCGCTTATTCCCAAGACACCACTGGAGGAAAACCAAATGTCTGTGGAACTGGTTAGATTTAGGAATCCATCACCTATCATTCTGGAAGATGAATCTGAGACTCAGCTCCCGGAATATTTAGCTGATATTATTCAGAAAGTTGGTGGAGTTGTACTTAAGAAGCTGGATATTTCTATCCAACATCCACTTATAAAAAAATACGTGCATCCACCATTACCAAGTGCTGTTTTACAAATAATGGAAAAAATGTCCTTACAGAAACTATGCAATCAGGTTGCATCATTCCCATCAACGCATAAAGATGCTCTTAGGGCATTCTTAGCGAGTTTAACTGATGCAAGTGAAAAAGAGAGAAGAATTATTCAGGAATTGCTAATATTTAAAAAAATTGAAAAATCATCTGATGAAAGTGTCCCTGTTTTTACTGGGCTAAAAGGTAGTAAGGTATTACACCACACTGCCAAAATACCTCCTGGTCTAAGATTTTCTATTCCAGTAATTGACAGCAGTGATGAAGCTACTATTCGTTTAGCTAACCTGCTGAAAATAGAACAGCTAAAGAGCACAGATTGCTTGAAATTTGTTATACAAGACATAAGAAGTGATTTTTATTCATACAGTGAAACAACACAGATAATGCAATGGGTTCTTGAAAATCTGACTTTTCTGAAAAATGAGAATACAGATGTGATAGATTGGCTGACATCACTAAAGTTTATTAAGGTTTCACAGGAAGGGGTAATGTCAGCAAATGAACTCTTTGATCCTGAGGTAGAACTTCTGCAAAATTTGTTTTATTCTGAGGAGGAAATTTGCTTCCCTCCTGCTATCTTTATGTCTTCAGATATACTTCATTCTTTGAGGCAAATAGGCTTAAAAAATGAAGCCAATCTTGAGGAAAGTGATATTCTGAGAGTGGCAAATAAAATTGAAAGTTTGCATGCGAACTCTAACACCAATCATGATTTACTGTTAAGAAAAGCTAGAACTCTTTTGATGATTTTGAACAAAAACCATACACTGCTTCACTCATCTGAAACAAAAGCTGCACTGAAAAAAATAAAATGGATTCCTGCATCTAAGGAAAGACCTCCAAATTATCCAGGATCCTTAGTTTGGAAAGGAGATCATTGTAGCCTGTGTTCGCCACCAGAAATGTGTGATATATCTCATGCAATTTTAGTTGGTTCCTCAGTTCCTCTGGTGGAAAATGTGCTGCTGGATATACAAAAAGCACTTGGCATCCCCACTAAGCCCAGCATAAAAGCAGTCTTAAAACATTTCAAGGTGGTGGTTGATTGGCACGGTTCTAAAACCTTCAGTGATGAGGACTATTATCAGTTTCAGCATATCTTGCTTGAGATTTATGGATTTATGCATGATCATCTAGAAGAAGGCAAAGAAGCTTTTAAAGCCCTGAAATTTCCCTGGGTTTGGACAGGTAAAACATTTTGTTCCCTCACACAAGCAGTGATAAAGTCAGTACCTGATCTTGATCTCCAGCCTTACCTACATTATGTGCCAAAAACTATGGCAAAATTTCACCAGTTATTTAAATACTGTGGTTCAATTGAGCAGTTAACGCCAGACCATGTTTCTATGGTAATTCAGAAAATATATCTAAAAAGTGAGCAGTGTCTCTCGGAACAAGAGAGCAAACAAAATCTTCACATTATGTTGAGCATCATAAGGTGGCTGTACAGCAATCAGATTCCTGCAAGTCTGCATACACCCATGCCACTGTACAGTGGCAAACTTCCTTACAAACTTGCAATGAGGCCAATTCATGAGTGCTGTTACTGTGATATCAAAGTTGATGACTTAAATGATTTGCTTGAAGATTCTGTTGAGCCAATAATTTTGGTGCATGAAGACATACCAATGAAAACTGCTGAGTGGTTAAATGTCCCATGCCTTAGCACAAGATTGATTAATCCAGAAAATATGGGATTTGAGCAATCTGGGCAAAGAGAGCCTCTGACTGTAAGAATTAAGAACATTTTGGAAGAATACCCTTCAATTTCAGATATCTTTAAAGAACTTCTTCAAAATGCTGATGATGCCAATGCAACGGAATGTAATTTCCTGATTGACATGAGAAGAAATATGGATATAAGGGAGAATCTTCTGGATCCAGGAATGGCAGCGTGTCATGGTCCAGCTTTGTGGTCATTCAATAATTCTGAGTTTTCAGATTCTGATTTTCTAAATATAACTCGATTAGGAGAGTCTTTAAAAAGGAGTGAAGTTGACAAAGTAGGAAAATTTGGACTGGGTTTCAATTCTGTTTATCATATCACTGATGTTCCTATTATTTTGAGCCGGGAGTTCATGATTATGTTTGATCCAAATGTTAACCATATCAGTAAGCATATTAGAGATAAATCTAACCCTGGGATCAAAATCAACTGGAGTAAACAACAGAAGAGGCTGCGAAAATTTCCCAATCAGTTTAAGCCATTTATAGGAGTTTTTGGTTGCCAATTACCACTGTCTGTAGAATCTCCTTACAGCTACAAAGGAACACTTTTCAGGCTGTCCTTTAGAACTCAGCAGGAAGCTAAAGTGAGCGAAGTCAGTAGTGCATCTTACAATACAGCAGACATTTATTCTCTTGTGGACGAATTTAGCATTTGCGGTCATAGACTGATAATATTTGCTCAGAGCGTAAATTCAATGGTTTTGAAATACTTGAAAATTGAAGCAGATGATCCTGGGGTGGCACAAGATGTTGTCACTATAAAAAAAAATCTGTGTTCTTCCAAAGCCTTGACTGCACCAAATATAAGTGTTTTAAAGGAAGCAGCTAAACTCATGAAGGTCTGCAGCAGCAGTAATAAAAAGCTTCCCACTGAAACACCAAAGTCCTCGTGTATCTTACAGATCGTAGTAGAAGAATTTCACCATGTATTCAGGCGGATTGCTGATTTACAGTCTCCACTCTTCAGAGGTACAGAAGATGACCCAGCTTCTTTCTTTGAAATGGCTAAATCAGGACAGATAAAAAGATCAGCTGATGAATTGCCACAGAAAACAGTAGATTCAACAACATGGCTTATATGTTCTTGTATGGACGTTGCAGATGCTTTAAAATTTTCATTACATGAAAGTGGACGAAGATTAGGTCTTGTTCCCTGTGGTGGAGTAGGAGTGTTGCTGTCTGAAACCCAGGATCAAAAGTGGCTTGTGAAACCTAATTGCAACACCATAGGTGAAGTATTCTGCTATTTACCTCTACGAATAAAAACAGGCTTACCTCTTCATATAAATGGCTGCTTTGCAGTTACTTCAAATCGGAAAGAAATTTGGAAAACGGACACGAAAGGAAGGTGGAATACAGTATTCATGAGGCATGTTATTGTAAAAGCCTACATAGAAGCACTTTGTGTTCTACGTGACATGGCAATCAATGGCGAGCTAGTTGACTACAGTTACTGTGCAGTGTGGCCAGATCCTGATTCAGTTCATGATGATTTTTCTGTAATTTGTCAAGGGTTTTATGAAGACATAGCTCATATGAAAAGCAAAGAAGGAATCAAAGTATTTTCTGATGGTTCCTCTTGGGTTTCCATGAAGAACGTAAGGTTTTTAGATGACTCAATACTGAAACGACCAGATGTTGGACCATCAGCCTTTAAGATCTTTCTGAAGTACCTGAAGAGAACTGGTTCCAAAAATCTGTGTGCTGTAGATCTCCCATCTTGGGTAAAGACAGGATTTGAAGAAGCAGGATGCAAATACATATTATTGGAGAACACTTTCTCTGAGAAACAGTTCTTTTCTGAGGTATTTTTCCCTAATGTTCAGGAGATTGATGCAGAGCTGCGTGATCCTTTGATGCGTTATGTTCTCAATGAAAAAGTTGAGGAGTTCTCAGGAATTCTTCGTGTTACTCCCTGTATTCCCTGTTCGTTGGATGGACATCCATTAGTGACACCATCAAGACTGATCCATCCTGAAGGAAGAGTTGCAAAATTATATGATGCTGAAGATGGAAGATTTCCTTATGGCACCACTCAGGATTATCTTAACCCAGTTATTTTGGTTAAACTTGTTCAGTTGGGAATGGCTAAAGATGATATTTTATGGGAAGATCTGATAGAACGTGCAGAGTCAGTAGCTGAAGTCAACAAGATTGATCATGCTGCAGCTTGTCTCAGAAGCAGTGTTATATTGAGTCTCATTGATGAAAAACTAAAATCTAGGGACACCAGAGCTAAGGAGTTTGCTGCAAAATGTCAAAGCATCCCTTTCCTTCCTTTCCTTAGCAAGCCAGCAGGCTTCTCACTGCACTGGAAAGGCAGCGATTTTCAGTCTGAAGCGATGTTTTCAGCCACTGATCTTTTCACTGCTGATCATCAAGATGTAGTTTGCTTAATACAACCAATTCTTAATGAAAATTCCCACTCCTTCAAAGGCTGTGGTGCTTTGTCATTAGCTGTCAAAGAATTTTTGGGTTTACTGAAGAAACCAGCTGTTGATTTGGTCATAAATCAGTTAGAAGAAGTTGCAAAGTCATTTGATGGTATCACATTATATCAAGAAAACATCACTAATGCTTGTTACAAATATCTACATGAAGCAATGTTACAGAATGAGTCAGCAAAAGCTATGATAATTGAACAACTGACAAACTGTAGTTTTATTCTGGTTGAGAATGTGTATGTTGACCCAACAAAAGTCTCTTTTCATTTGAATTTTGAAGCAGCGCCCTATCTCTATCAGTTGCCTAATAAATACAAAAATAGTTTCCGTGAGCTATTTGAAAGTGTGGGTGTAAGACAGGCTTTTACAGTTGAAGATTTTGCTGTAGTTCTGGAATTAATAAACCAGGAAAGAGGGACCAAACAACTAACAGAAGACAACTTTCAGCTTTGCAGGAGAATAATTAGTGAAGGAATATGGGGCCTCATTAGAGAGAAGAAGCAGGAATTTTGTGAGAAGAAGTACGGTGAGATTTTGTTACCTGATACTCGTCTAGCACTTCTGCCTGCAAAATCTTTGTGTTACAATGACTGTCCGTGGATTAAAGTTAAAGACACAACTGTTAAATATTGTCATGGTGATATTCCAAGAGAAGTTGCAGTAAAGCTTGGAGCAATACCAAAACGCCATAAAGCTTTAGAAAGATATGCATCCAATATCTGTTTTACTACCCTTGGAACAGAATTTGGCCAGAAAGAAAAATTGACAAGTAGAATTAAAAGCATTCTTAATGCCTACCCTTCAGAAAAAGAAATGCTGAAAGAACTCCTTCAGAACGCAGATGATGCAAAAGCTACAGAGATCTGTTTTGTGTTTGATCCTAGACAGCATCCAGCGGATAGAATATTTGATGAGAAATGGGCACCACTTCAAGGACCAGCACTGTGTGTTTACAACAATCAGCCTTTTACAGAAGATGATATTCGAGGGATTCAGAACCTTGGAAAAGGTACAAAAGTAGGAAATCCCTGTAAAACTGGACAATATGGTATAGGTTTCAATTCTGTTTATCATATTACTGATTGCCCTTCTTTCATATCTGGCAATGATATACTTTGTATTTTTGATCCTCATGCTAGATATGCACCAGGTTCAACATCAACAAGTCCTGGCCGCATGTTTAGAGATTTAGATGCAGATTTCAGAACACAGTTCTCAGATGTACTGGACCTCTACTTAGGAGATCACTTTAAACTGGATAATTGCACAATGTTTAGGTTTCCTCTTCGAAATGGAGACATGGCGAAAGTATCAGAGATTTCCTCAGTCCCGTGCTCAGATAGAATGGTCCAAAATCTTTTAGATAAGCTGCGTACAGATGGAGCAGAACTCTTAATGTTTTTGAACCATATGGAAAAAATTTCTATTTGTGAGATAGAAAAAACAACAGGAGCACTGAATGTGCTCTATTCTGTACAAGGCAAAATCACTGATGGAGACAGACTGAAACGAAAGCAATTCCATGCATCTGTAATTGACAGCGTAACTAAAAAAAAGCAGCTAAGTGAAATACCTGTGCAACAGATTACTTACACAATGGATACGGAAGACTCTGAAGGAAATCTTACAACTTGGTTAATTTGTAACAGGTCAGGCTTTTCTGCCATGGAAAAAGTATCCAAAAGTGTGGTTTCAGCCCACAAGAATGAGGACATTACTCTTTTTCCACGTGGTGGGGTAGCAGCTTGCATTACTCATAATTACAAAAAACCCCATAGAGCGTTCTGTTTCTTACCGTTATCATTAGAAACTGGATTACCTTTTCATGTGAATGGACACTTTGCTCTGGATTCTGCAAGAAGAAATCTGTGGCGTGATGACAATGGTGTTGGAGTAAGAAGTGACTGGAATAGTAGCTTAATGACAGCACTGATAGCACCGGCCTATGTTGAACTGTTGATTCAGCTGAAGAAACGGTATTTTCCAGGCACTGATCCTACAGTATCAGTGCTGCAAAACACACCTGTTCATGTTGTGAAAGACACTTTAAAAAAATTTTTATCCTTCTTTCCGGTTAATAGACTTGATATTCAGCCGGATTGGTATTGTTTGGTGAAAGCAGTTTACAGTTGCATATATGAAGATTTGAAGCGTCTTTTACCTGTTATGCGAGCTCCAAATATTGATGGTTCTGATTTGCATTCTGCTGTTATCATCACATGGGTTAACATGTCTACTGTGAACAAAGGCAGGCCGTTCTTTGACAATTTACTACAAGATGAATTGCAGCATCTGAAAAATACAGAATACAACATCACAACACGGAAGACAGTGGCTGAAAATGTTTACAGACTCAAGCATTTACTCTTAGAAATTGGATTTAATTTGGTATATAACTGTGATGAAACTGCAAATCTTTACCACTGTTTGGTAGATGCAGATATTCCTGTCACCTATGTGACACCTGCTGACGTCCGACTATTTCTGATGACATTTTCTTTTCCAGACTCTAATTGCCACATTGGAAAGTTACCCTGTCGTCTTCAGCAGACAAATTTGAAACTCTTCCATAGTCTCAAACTTCTGGTTGACTACTGTTTTAAAGATGCAGAAGAAAACGAAATTGTAATTGAGGGCTTGCCACTCCTTATTACTCTTGACAATGTTTTGCAAGTTTTTGATTCAAAGCGACCGAAGTTCCTAACGACATACCATGAACTGATTCCATCTCGCAAGGATCTCTTTATGAACACATTGTATTTGAGATACAACAGTATTTTACTTAGCAGTGAGGTAGCGAAAGTCTTTGATATCAAAAGTTTTGCTGAATTGTTATCATCTGTGTTACCTAGGGAATATAAAACTAGAAATTGTATGAAATGGAAGGAGAACTTTGCAAGTGAATCTTGGCTTAAAAATGCCTGGCATTTTATTAGTGAGTCTATAAATATTAAGGAAGAGCAAGAAGATATGCAAGCAAAATTTGATGATGTTGTTGAAACCTTGAAGGACTGGACTTTGCTCCCAGGTGTAAGGTTTACTGTCTCAGCTAATCATCTTGTTGTGCCAGAGTGTGATGTTCTGCTGCCCCTCAGCATTATGCATACAGCTGTTTTTCCAAATGCTCAGAGCGATAAAGTCTTTCATGCTTTAATGAAAACAGGCTGTATTCAGCTGGCATTGAACAAAATTTGTTCCAAAGACAGTGCTTTAGTGCCTCTGTTGTCAGGATGTACAGCAAATATAGATAATCCTTCAAGCATTCTGAAAGCCATACAACATATGATACAGACATCAACTTTTAGGACTGAAAAGTTAGCAGAAAGTGACTTTGAGGCTCTCTTAATGTACTTCAATTGCAACTTATGTCACTTGACATCTCAGGATGACATTAAAATTTTAAAGTCTCTTCCATGTTATAAATCGATCAGTGGCCGATACATCAGTATTTCAAAATATGGGATGTGTTATGTTCTCACGAAAAGCATTCCATCAGTAGAAGTAGACAGATGGACACAGTCTACTTCATCAGCTTTTCTTGAAGAGAAGGTTCATTTGAAAGATTTATATACTGTGCTTGGCTGTGTCTCTGTGGATGATCTTGAAGTGTACTTGAAACATCTTTTGCCAAAAATTGAAAGTCTGTCTTATGATGCAAAATTAGAACACTTGATCTACTTAAAGAATAGGCTAACTAGCATTGAAGAAGCTTCAGAAATGAAAGAACAGCTGTTTGAAAAGCTTGAAGGCATTTTGATCATTCATGATGTAAGCAGTAGATTAAAACCTGCAAAATATTTTTATGACAGGACTGTGAAAGTCTTTGAAGTTATGCTTCCTGAAAAATTCTTCATACCTCAAGATTTTTTTAAGAAACTAGAGCAACTTACAAAACCGAAAAATCAAGCTGCATTCCTTCCATCATGGGTAACTTTTCTACGACATATCGGATTGAAATTCATAATTTCACAGCAACAGTTATTACAGTTTGCTAAGGAGATCAGCATGCGAGCGAATACAGAAAACTGGTCTAAAGAAACACTACAGAATACTGTCGATGTCCTCCTTCATCACATATTTCAAGAAAGAACTGACCTTTTGTCAGGGAATTTTCTGAAAGAATTGTCATTAATTCCTTTTCTGTGCCCTGAACGAGCTCCAGCAGAATTTGTTAGATTTCATCCTCAGTATCAAGAAGTCAACGGGACACTTCCTCTTATACGATTCAATGGGGCACAGGTGAATCCTAAATTCAAACAGACTGATGTGTTGCAGTTGCTGTGGACTTCGTGTCCCATTCTTCCTGAGAAAGCAACACCTTTAAGCATCAAAGAGCAAGAGGGAAGTAGTCTTGGTGCGCAAGAACAACTTGAGCAAGTTTTAACTATGCTGAATGTTAATTTGGACCCTCCCCTGGACAAAGTTATCAATAACTGCAGGAACATATGCAATATAACAACTTTGGATGAGGACATGGTGAAAACTAGGGCTAAGGTCCTGAGAAGCATTTATGAATTTCTTAGTACAGAGAAAAGGGAATTCCGCTTTCAGCTTCGAGGTGTTTCTTTTGTAATGGTGGAAGAAGGCTGGAAGCTCCTTAAGCCTGAAGAGGTGGTAATAAACCTTGAGTATGAATCTGATTTTAAACCTTATCTTTACAAACTTCCTTTAGAACTTGGTACTTTCCATCAATTATTTAAGCATTTGGGTACTGAAGATATTATTTCAACAAAGCAATATGTTGAAGTTTTAGGTCGCATATTCAAGAGCTCTGAAGGAAAGCAATTGGATCCTAATGAAATGCGCACAGTTAAGAGAGTAGTTTCTGGCCTCTTCAAAAGTCTTCAGAATGATTCTGTCAAGGTTAGGAATGACCTTGAGAATATGAGGGATTTTGCCCTTTACCTTCCCAGTCAAGATGGTAGGTTGGTAAAGTCTAGTATCTTAGTTTTTGATGATGCACCCCACTACAAAAGCAGAATCCAAGGTAACATTGGTGTGCAAATGCTTGTTGACCTTAGCCAGTGTTACTTGGGCAAAGACCATGGTTTTCACACTAAATTGATAATGTTATTCCCTCAGAAACTGAGGCCTCGCTTACTTAGCAGTATTCTTGAAGAACAATTGGATGAAGAGTCTCCTAAAATTTGTCAGTTTGGAGCATTATGTTCTTTGCAGGGAAGGTTACAGTTACTGTTGTCTTCGGAACAGTTCATCACAGGGCTCATTAGGATTATGAAACATGAAAATGATAATGCTTTTTTAGCTAATGAAGAGAAAGCAATAAGGCTTTGCAAAGCTTTGCGAGAAGGTTTGAAAGTTTCCTGTTTTGAGAAGCTGCAAACAACATTAAGAGTTAAAGGTTTTGCTCCTATTCCCCACAGCAAAAGTGAAACATTTGCTTTCCTGAAGAGGTATGGAAATGCAGTAATACTGCTTTACATACAGCATTCTGACAGCAAAGACATAAATTTCCTGTTAGCATTAGCAATGACCTTAAAATCTGCAACCGACAACCTGATTTCTGATACCTCGTATTTAATTGCCATGCTGGGTTGTAATGATATTTACCGGATTGGTGAGAAGCTTGACAGTTTAGGAGTGAAGTATGACTCTTCTGAGCCATCAAAACTTGAACTACCAACACCTGGCACTCCTATACCAGCTGAAATTCACTATACGCTTCTTATGGATCCAATGAATGTCTTTTATCCTGGTGAATATGTTGGTTACCTTGTTGATGCAGAAGGTGGTGATATATATGGATCATATCAACCAACTTACACCTATGCAATCATTGTTCAAGAGGTAGAAAGAGAAGATGATGAAAGTCCCAGTTTTCTAGGGAAGATTTACCAGATTGATATTGGATACAGTGAGTATAAAATAGTGAGCTCTCTTGACTTGTACAAATTTTCAAGACCGGAGGAAAGTTCTCAAAGCAGGGATAGCGCACCTTCTACCCCAACCAGTCCTACAGAATTTCCAGCACATGGACCAAGGACAATTCCACCTCTCTTCACTGGTAGAGAGAGCCACAAAACAATGTCCTCAAAACATCACTCTCCAAAAAAGATAAAGTCAAACTCATTGCCAGAAATATTAAGGGAAGTGACATCTGTGATTGAACAGGCTTGGAAGCTTCCAGAATCCGAAAGAAAAAAGATTATTAGGAGGCTCTACCTTAAATGGCATCCAGATAAAAATGCAGAGAATCTGGATATAGCCAATGAAGTTTTCAAACATTTACAGAATGAGATTAATAGGCTGGAAAAGCAGGCCTTTATGGATCAAAATATGGACAGAGCCTCAAGAAGACCATTTTCATCCTCTGCTTCTCGATTTCAGTCAGACAAATTTTCCTTTCAGAGGTTTTATACTTCATGGAATCAAGAAGCAACAAGCCACAAATCTGAAAGGCAACAGTATAAAGAAAAGTGTCCATCTTCCACGGGGCCATCTTCCTCGCAACGGTTTTTTGTCCCACCTACATTCAGGTCTGTTGGCAATCCTGTAGAGGCACGTCGATGGCTCAGGCAGGCCCGAGCTAACTTTTCAGCTGCAAGAAATGACCTTCATAAAAATGCCAACGAATGGGTATGCTTTAAGTGCTACCTTTCTACTAAACTAGCCTTGATTGCAGCTGACTACGCTGTGAAGGGCAAATCTGACAAAGACGTAAAACCAGCAGCCCTGGCACAAAAAATAGAGGAATATAGTCAGCAACTTGAAGGGCTTACAAATGATGTTCAGACATTGGAAGCTTATGGAGTAGATAGCTTAAAAACTAGGTATCCTGACTTACTTCCTTTCCCACAGATTCCCAATGACAGGTTTACTTCAGAAGTTGCTATGAGAGTGATGGAATGTACTGCTTGTATCATCATAAAACTTGAAAACTTTATACAACAAAAAGTATAAGGGATATGAAGAGGTTAGAGAACTGTTTTGTCAAGAGCTTAGGTGTTTCGTGTGATGAGATACAAATGCAACTGTGCAGAATACTGATCATCCAAGAGGTTACACATTGCCTAGCAGTTTAAAAGTGTAGTGCACAAAGGCGGACGGTACTGAAGTACTTAGAATTGAAATGTATTTAAATGTGTTGTTTTTTGTTTTTGTTTTTGTTTTTTTTTTTTTTTTAAACTGAGCCTGCTGTATAAGCAAACTGTAAAACATGAATATTTTTTAAAATTTGCAAGGAAACTGAGCTGCAAAAATTAGCTGTATGTACAATATTGTGATTAATTGGCATATTATTGAACTGCACTTTATATAACCAAAGCTTAGCTTTCTGTTAGAAGAAGCCTGTAATTATAACTCCTTATTAGATTTTATTTCATTTAATATAATGTTTCCAAAATGGTAATGTCCGTTTTCAGTGTACTAATCTTAAGACTGGACATACAATGAAATAGGAGATGGGATGGAAATTAAAATAATTTTGGAGGTATTGCTCCAAAGCATTTCTGTAATCTTTTGTGTTCTATGGTTATCAGCTGGATCTGATTATCGATTTGCTGCACCATCACGTTGTGAACATTTAAAGGATAGTTCAGTACCTGTGAACTGGTACAGTTATTTTAATGCTGAATAATGATACTTGATTTAACATGCAACTTCATGTTATGCATTGATTGCATTTACTTTTATTATAAAATAATTAAGTATTTAATTTACTTTTTTTTTTCTAGAGCCTGTCATCTTTTGTTTAATGAAAAATGCATGCGGATGATATAAAACTGATGAACATTATTATATGGTGTTTTATGATTTTTTTTTGAACACCAAAACTGTTTTCAGACATCTAAATGCTTGAGTTTCTTTTCTTCCCCGCCCCACCCCTGGTGTGTGTGTGCCTTTGTGTGTGTACATAAATATATATATATTTTTCCACAAACATTGATAATAGTACAATTCAGTAACCCATTTTTGGTGTACACTGAGCACTGTATTTTGTTACATGTTTAAGGGTGCTGCAAGGTAATGCTCTTTTTATTTTGCTGTTCACTACAGCCCTAAAGAAGTCTGATTTTTAGTTCACAGTCTTTGTTTTATTGTTTGTAATACTTTTGGTAATGTCATGCAATATGTTCAACATTAGCTGTTTGTAAAAAAAACTTTAAAAAAATAAAAAAAATATGGAAGGATAATGCTAAATGGAGGGATTACTCTTTGCTGGATCAGTCACATTTGACATAAATGTTAAATGCTTTCCAGTGACAGGCTATTACAATTGTTCACTTGACAGCACAGTGAAACCGTAATTTTAACTTACAGAATACAAAGGAAAATAAACCACAGTGAGCTTGCAGGGCTGACAGAGCTGTGATAGTGTTGTAATCAAAAAACAAAACAAAACCCATGATGAAGGCTTCTTCAGTTTTGTGCAAA
Organism: Falco naumanni; assembly: GCF_017639655.2. NCBI lineage: Eukaryota > Metazoa > Chordata > Aves > Falconiformes > Falconidae > Falco > Falco naumanni. Next base: position 18,030,952 of record NC_054055.1, read on the forward strand.
TTATAAATGGCTTGTTCTCTTCTGAAAAACCTCACAAATTGTAGTGGGAGAAAATGTGATGTTTGGAAAACAATACTGCTTCTGATTGTGAAGCCCTATTATTATTTCTGCTATTAGTTAATAAGTGCCATAATTTTAATAAAGAAAAATGCAAACATGTATTTCAGTCTGATGTGTTTTGGTTTTATTAAGTAGACTAAATTTACCTATTATTTCAAGCTTTCTTTTATACAGGTAAATACACAATCTTTTTTTCCAATTAATTCTGAAAAAATATACAAATATTATTAAAAAGCAAAAAGCTATTTTCTTGCAATGACAAATGTTTGCAGTTTTCTCAAAGAAATTGTAAGTTTTGATGATTTTTCTTTTCAATAAATAGCATTTAAGTAAAACACAAATCATGGTGTGCCATGAAATAAATCAGTTTAGTTAATTCCCTACGTTTTTTAAATAGATTCCTTTGTGGCTCTTACTTTGTGCACTGTCAGGCTGTATTCAGGGTAAGCAAAACACTAACAAAAAGAAACAGTTCCTGTTTAAATGGAGCTAAAACATAAGGTAGCATGCAAACAAGAGAGGAGCAACATGAACTCTCAGTTTTAGGTGAGATCTTGAGGAACGAAATCTTTTAAGCACATAACTGAGTTTTGTAAGTGACTTACGTTGCCTTACCAATATTGTTATGAACGACTAAACTGTCTGTGCAGAACTATTTCTAAAAAAAGTATTTTATTTTGTATATATTGTTGAGTGATGACACCGTGAAGAAGAAAATGGTCCCAGTTCTTAGGATCTGGAGCAATTTTAAATATTGAACCAAAGTAAGCAAGGAAACCTGAATGACACAGAAAAATTAATTTATTGTACTATTTCTGGGTTGATAGCATCAATCAGTTGCAAAAAAATTTACGTATGGATGCAGAGAGACAGGCAAGAGTGTCTCAATTGCAAGTCTCTTTTCTTTTTTCAGTTGCTTAACTCACTGTAACAGCTAGCCTAAAGAGTCCTCGCGAGACCAGGAAATCCTATTACGATAGAAACTGATTTCATAAGTGCCATTTAATCCCTGCATAAAAATTAAGAAATAAATAGATGAAATAATTGATGCTTCCATTTGGCTCAGCTGGGAGCCTCGGGAAATGCAGAACGTTATTTGTTTCTAAGCTGGGCATGGAAGCTCAGAACAGGTAGTATGTAATGATTCTTTAGTAGGGGTGTGTAGAAGTAAATGTTAGCATGTAGGTTCCACAGAAATACGTTTTACAAGTAACTCTGCACATTACACAAGTTCACAAGGGAGAGAATGTCTTTTCAGCCAGGTATATGTCCTAGTTTATCTTCCACAAGTACCACTAATGTGTCTAGGAAAAGCAGCTTCAGTAGTCATGTCTCCCAGGATTGTAGTTGTGAGGTTTAGCAAAGGTCCTGTAGTGGTTCAGGAAACCGGTTTAACTGTACTTCCATAGCTTAAATCTAAGGAACTGCAGTTGTAATAAGCCTTGGAGGTTTGTTACTCATCTTGTGGAAGCTTTAAAAGTTTTCCTCTCAAACAATGGCATTAGCACCAATTCTAAAAAGCACTTGCCTCAGCGATTGGTGACAAGATAAAGACCTTTGATCAACAAAATAGATTTTTGCATAGGCAACTACCAAAAGAAAAACAAATGGGTTTGTGGTATAAAGAGATGAAGCTTTGCAATATTTGTACTCAAATAATCATCAAAATCAAGTTACTATGGTGATTTGAAAATCTGGATTTAAGAGCTATTAGGATAAGGATTACATTCACTTGGTACTTGGGTTGCTTTTAATGAGGCTTTAATAAAATCTACTGTAATTGCTCCAATTAAAGGAAGGTAGTATCAACTTTGAGCTTTCCAATTGCTGGATCTGAACACGTTGAGGATGGCTGGATTGGCATTGTGGAACACAGGCAGAAGTAGTAGTTCAAAAATAGTTAAATGACAGCCACAGTAGATGTTTTCATTTGAAGACTCACATTTTTGTCACATGGAAGTGTCTGTCAATGAGTTTTCCATCAAAACTGCTTATCTTTTTTTTGGTTTGCTTTCTGGGTAATTAATTCAGTAACACTGACACAATTTTTTGCTTATTTTCACCTACTACAGATGAAAACAAAGGAATTACAGATGTCCAGTGAAATCTAATTGTAAAGCATTTTCTAAATTCTGGAAAGTGGTTTTGTAGTTGGGACCAAGATTTTTGTTCATATTTTTAAATAATGTTAATTTCACATTCTTACTCTTGGGAAGATAATTGTGTTTTAAAAATGAAAACATTAATTTAAGCTGTGTTTCATTTGAACACAAAAGAAGCAGCAGACTTTTCAAAATGTATAAAGTTTATTTAAGAACTCAGTTTTCAGTTAATTTTTGCAATTCCTTTTGCATAAATCTATATGAAGATAGGCAAATGTCAATACTAAAGAACTGTGAAATAGAAACAAAGACGTTTTTGTTTGGGCAATCACCAATAAAGATTTACTACCATTTTAATATTTTTACTTTTCCACTGTGTAACAATCCCAACCAGTTACAAGACTGCTGTAAATAATTCTTTTTGAGGGAAAAAAAATATGCAAACAGTACAATTCATTATGCTGGGTAGTGGGTTTTTTCTTCTCCATTTGGATAACGCTTTTGAAAATAAACTACATGTGCGTGCTCTCACTTTCCTGTGCCATAATTTTCTGTTAATCTGTAACTATTTACTGAAGTTTGATTCAAGCAGAAGCAATAATTTTGAAATATTAAGGAGAGATGGAATGACACCCACATGGAGAAACCAGAAATTATAATTCAGTGATTTATCAACTATATTGAGATTAACAACAATTCAGATCATCGCGTCAGCTGATTACACTGTGGTAAATTTGGCATAAACTTTGTTTCTCCACTAACTGCACGTAAAAGAAAAAAATCCCAAAGATATTCTTCAGTCACAAGAAGTTGCCATCCATGCTTTAAAAAACATGCACAACTGACATAATGCAACTCCACATTTTCAGTGTCAATTTTGTAGCGTAATGGAAAGAGGAATGAAATTTAAACAACGAAGAGGGGCAAGCTGGTGATTTGGATGATGGCAGAACTGAGGACACAGCAGACCTCTTCAGTTTTTCTGTACTACTCAGAATCCACCTGTGAACTGAAGCAAGTCCAAAGGGTTTATCTCCACAAGAAAGGCAGCAGTTACTGCCGTGTCTAACTGAGAGGCCATAACGCATAGTAGTGTTGCTAGCCAGGGAACTGCACCCCGATTTTGCCAGCTGTATGCCACGGCTTTGTAAAAATGTTATCTAAAACAGAGCGACTTCAACGTAAGAAGCGGCAACAGAAGTGGCTTACAAATACCCAGTAGTTCAGGGATTAGGTTACTGTTGTGATACATGGAAAGCCTGGATTCAATCCCTTGCTTTGTATTAACTGGCAAATCACATTTGAAAAATGTGCTTCCAAAACAGAAGCTTGAAATGCACAACTGAAAATGTTGTGTTTCCATTCCCAGCAGAATAGGCAGATTGTAACTAACATACTTACTTACAGCATCTGGCTAATATTTAGGAATTAGATTAGGTGAATGAGTAGTTTGGTATGACATGGAAGTGGGCGTGTGTTCCTTGATGTCAGAAAACACAGATATGATGACAATTCAAATGCCTAAGCAGTGGCTGGATCCTCTAAGGGCTGAAGTCCCAGTTTTGCTGTTACACTACATCTGGAAAAGACAGTAGGCAGCCCTCCATGTGACTTGTAGCAGCAGTTTTTAGGTAGCTGGCACATCCAATGGAATTTGCTGTCCTTTATTTTAAGACTCATACTTTTTATCCAATGAATAACATAACTCTGCTCATAATATGGTTTGCAAAAGCTTGCACATGAAGCTGGAACCACCTAAAATGACTTTAAAGGAATGCTGAAGAGACACGTTTCTGTTGCACTCTGTCTCAGCTGAGGGCTTAGTTGAGAGAGAGGTGTAGTTGAGAGACAGTTGAGAGATATAGCTGTAGAGGCGAATATTCCTCTCTGTAGGGCCAACAGCCCTGGGCGCACACCTGGATATATATGTCTAAGCCCAGGAAAAGGGGATTTCAGAAATGGAAGATGTGTGACTTCCTACTTCTCCCTTAGGGACTATGTTAGCCATCAGAGCACTCTCCAAATAGCATGGGTGACCCTGATCCACTTGCCTCCTTTGCCTGAAGGGACCCAAAAGCTAATTTTATGCACGTCTCCTACTTTTCCTATTGAAGTTCTTCTGGTTTGCATTAATTGCTGAGGGCTCCACCCTGCTAATGAAGGACAATTTCAGTATTGCACATTAGACTCATTGGATAAATTACCAAGGCTGCCCTTGGGGCAGGAATTACCCAGGGCTTTACCACAGTAACAGTGGATACTGTTAACTGGGGGCTCTTTCTCAGCTCAGTCTTTTCTGGGTACCTGGGATCATAACTGAGCGCTGCGTTTCTTTGCTTGTCCACCAGAGCTGAAGTAGCAAGTTTAAAAACCAGCACAGTCTTAGCAGTTCTTTTGTTCTGATTCTCCTGCTTGAAGGATGATGATTCTTTCCTGTAATGGATGGACATTCTGTGTTTAAATAACAACTATGGGTTAAAATCTTTCTGCAAATAGACACCAAGGCACTATGTGATAGCAACTCCTACCTGGGTAATAATATTATTAAGTGTATACAAAATAGCATCAAAGGAGTTAAAACCCCATAACGTTTAAACAAGAGACTATTAAATCAAATCCTGCTACCCAGAGGTGTGCAAACAATTTATTTGTGTTCAGTGCAACACTGTACAGGGGAATAGGTCTGCAGTGGTGTTTCTCTACAACATCAATAAATAGTTTGGCAACTCTGGTGAGCATCTATTTTGTATCCAAAGTCCTGATGTAAAAAATAATAAAGAGTACTTTTACTCTCTCCATTTGTGATAGTCTCTCACTCTGACAGGATCAGAAATATCAGTCAACAGCTACAGATGGGAATGAAACAGTCCTCTTAATTGAATCCTGTGGGCTGCAAAAAAGGATTTTTTTTCCCACCGCCCAAACAGTTCCTTGTGTCAGACAATCTGGAGCCACATATTATTTCTCTTTTTACTCGTCCAGCTGGCAAATTGCCTTGTTGAATTAGCATGTCCTAAAATATAAAAGGGTTTCAATGAGTATGCTGGTACAGGCAGAACAACAAACTATTGCTATTATAAAATATACTAACATATTTCTCTGCTGTACAGTGAACAGATTTGAGACACAGGGGGGAGGTATAAATGACTCCTGGAGCTTTTTGTATTAGTTATTTTTATATGAATCTCAGTAATAAGCAAATCAGTATATATGTTGCCAAATTAAAATAGAAAGCTATTAGCAAATTAACACCTTTTACATAGAACTTGTACAAATACCACATTTTTCGTATCTTGTGTTATTGCAAGAACAAAATTGCATAGACCATTTGCTGGCACTTTCTGAATTCCCCAAATAATGCGTTGTCTTAGCAAATAGTTCAAGTAGTTCCCTCAATTTAATTTCACCCACTAATGCAGTAAGTGTTTACATGTAGTGAGAGAAAAAAAACATGTAGCTCAAAAATATTAACAATGACATAATAATCTGACTGAATAATAGTTCAGCAAGGAAACATATTCCTTTTATTTTTTTAATGCTCTCTGTAAGGCTGTTTTCCAAGTGTTACTGACAGAACATATAATTTGATTCAGATCATTGTTCTGAAGTTGAAATGTTATTTGTGCTCTTCTCCTTTCACCCTGTAGTCCAGAACTGTAGATAGAGATTTGTTTCCTAAACTGAAGTACTTTGTTTTTAAAATTCTGAAAATTCTGCTTTCAGCAATGCTCTTCAGCAATAATATAAAACTGAGACCAGCAAGGGGATTGTGCAGCCTCTTCTAGTGCCTCACTGGCAGACACGACTGTATTCTTGGCAAGTGGAGCCCACGCCAGCCACCGACAAGTAGAGTTTTCCGTCCGGACACACGCAGATTTCGTAGAGCCCCTGAGAAATACCAGATCCACCCCTTGTACCCTCAGGCAATTTGGGCAGTCGCACAGTTTCAGCATCGAGCAAAAGCTGCATGGGAGAAAGCATGACAAATGGGCTTGTTAGAGATGATAATGCAATAGCGTGTCACAAAATGACTTTGTCTAGGCAGTGGTTTAAGAATAGCCTCCTACTGCCTATAGAGTAGTTATACACAAAGCTGCTCTGAGACTGAGGCTCTGGGCAGGCACCAGAACGTGGGAGGGATAATCTGGTGTCCGTCCTCTTCCTTAGCAGAGACCTCTTGAAGTTCGAAAAGGACAAGTGCAAGGTCCTACATCTGGGTCAGGGAAATCCCAAGCATAGTTACAGGCCAGATGATGAGTGGATTGAAAGCAGACCTGCAGAGGACTTTGGAGTATTGGTGGATGAAAGAACAGTATGACTGGGCAATGTGCACTAGTAGCCCAGAAAGGCAATCACACCCTGGGCTGCACCAAAAGCAGTGTGACCAGCAGGTCAAGGGAGGCGATTCTCCCCCTCTACTCCGCTCTCATGAGACCCAGCTGGAGCACTGTGTTCAGCTCTGGGGCCCCCAACAGAAGACAGGCATGGACCTGTTGGAGTGGCTCCAGAGCAGGGCCACAAAGACGCTCAGAGGGCTGGAGCACCTCTCCTGTGAAGACAGGCTGAGAGAGTTGGGGTGGTTCAGCTGGGAGGAGAGAAGGTTCCAGGGACACCTTAGAGCAGCCTTCCAGCACCTAAAGGAGCCTACAGGGAAGCTGGAGCAGGACTGTCTACAAGTGCATGTAGTGACAGGACAAGGGGGAATGGCTTTAGACTGAAAGAGGGCAGATTTAGGTTAAACATTAGGAAGAAATTCTTTCCTGTGAGGGTGGTGAGGCCCTGGCACAGGTTGCCCAGAGAAGTTGTGGATGCCCCATCCAGGCTAGTTCAATGCCAGGCTGGATGGGGCTTTTGAGGAAACTGGTCCAGTGGAAGGCGTCCCTGCCCATGGCAGGGGGGTTGGAACTAGGTGGTCTTTAAGGTCTCTTCCAATCCAGACCATGCTATGATTCTATGACAAGAGTCAGAGCCCCTGCCTGCACACTGAATAGTGGGACATAGATTCTGCTGCTGCTGCTGGACCCAGGTCTGTCCTCTGTCCTGTCCCAAGTGCTGGAACATCACAGCTGTGCCACCTAGTTAAGGATGGACATACAGGCTGGTCTGGAGTTCCTCTGTGGAAGAAGTGGCATTGTACAGCTTCACAGAGGGGACAAATAGGCTGTTGTGTGTTGCGTGCTGCTGCTGCTGGGGCAGCTCTTAATGATGTCTGCAGATACCTCCCTAGTTTAACAACTCTGGGACCAAGTGTCTACCTCTGGGCTGAGGACCATGCTGGGATGCCTGGGGATCACTGTGCTAGGGGGGAGCTGAGCGCTCTCAAAGTTTTATTAGAAAACATTTCTCTAAACTAATACAACATGATGTCATTTGGTAGCAGTATTTAATATGACCCCTATGTAGAAGTCTTATTATTGGCATCATTAATTTTAATATCCTAAAATCTGAGGAATTAAGAGAACTTGAAAGAAAGACTTGAAGTCATTAGCTATATTCTGACAGCAAGATCAACCAATTATGGAAACAGAAGAGCTTGTACTCACCACACCATCACTGCTGTGTAGTTTGATATCCATCTGGGAAAGAGCTTCAATATTCCCAGCTTGTGCTTTGATATTAATTCCTCGTGGTGCATCCATGCTCAAAGATCGAGTTGGTGATTCCAGCCTGAAAACAGGAGCAGGAAATCTGAGTAGCACATTCCCATATGTTCCTTTCTTTTTGAAAAATAAGTAAATTTTGAACAAGCACTCGAAGGATCTCGCCTGAAGTCGTACAAAAGAAGCAGCTTCTTTTTTCTTCAGGCAGATTTGAAAAAGGAGGTAGCTATTTAAAAACACCAAAGTATTCAAAATGAAAAATACAGATGAATTCATAATACAAACACAAGGTATTATTTCAGAGACAACTTTATGTTATTTCAGTATAAAAGTAATGTATTCTTTAAAACTCAAACCCATTTTTTGATTCTATAGTTTGAATTTGTATTTGTTTTGACATAATAAGATATTGAAATTAATAAAAATAGTGCAGTCTGGAAGTCTTTTAATCAACAACAGTTTTGACACTGCTATCAGTCAAGATAGCAGAACCAAGATTTCACTCTGTGTGTGTGTGTTGTTTAACTAGATGGTATCTGGAAGTTAAAACCCGGTAACTTTATCTGAAATAGAAATTATGCAATAAACCAGAAAGTTGCAAACCCTACAGTGCCACAAGATGGCAGACAGGTACTGTATTAGCTGAGTAATCACCTCGCTGGGTCAGCTGTGCAGCACTAAGGATTTTTATTTTCCAAAGAGATAAGGCTTAGTTTCTTCAGAACGTTGGTATCATTTCCACAGTAAGCAGCAGGGATAGAAGTATTAATAAAAAAACATGAGAAGGAAAGAAAAAGCCTAAGCTCAGCAACAAAGTAGTGATTATATTGCTTCTTTTGACCGTCACCTAGAACCGCTTTGCCTGGAGGCACTGGGAACACTGCAGGATCAGGGTTGATACCCACTGGGTTTTGCTCCTGAATATTGGCTCACCCTCCCCAATGACACCAGCCTGAATTTTACATGATCAGCCAACATTAGCCAGATGAATATTAAGGCTAGAGAAAATGAATCAACTGGTGTCCCAGTTCACATCCATGTTACCTCTTCTATTCTGCATGTTTTCTAGAAACGTACAAAACAGTGTGGGTTCCATCCATCGTGCAGAACTCAGACATGTGCCTGGGTTCACAGGTCTGCACGTGCTCACCCGCTGTGTCTTCTGGAAATGTGGAGTGGGGGGGTCTGCGCATGCACGCACTTGCACACGCACTCCCAGCAGATGCTGTGATGGCTCCGTGCATGCTCAACAGCTGCCAGTCTGGACGAGTGGACTGTGTCCCAGCAGCTCCTTTGCCAGGTATGCACCAGGTCACGAGCCCTGACGCTGCCTGCCAATCACACGTTATAGGAATGAAATGATTTTGCACACAATCCTGATGTAGCTGTCTGTTGGGTTTCATTTACTCAGACTGCTTCAGTTCTTATTTCTTTTTGCAGTTAGCTCATTAAAACTAGAATTTAAAGAAGTCAGTTCGTGCTTGTGAGAAATTTCAGTTATATCTTAGAATACTGAAGCAGCTAAATCCAGCTGGTATCTTAAAACCTAAACCCATGATATCTGAGCACAGTCAAGCACAGCCACTGAAACTTCATTTTTTTATCCCCAAATCTGAAAATAACTCTGGCAATACTGGCCTATCACTGCTGGCCAGAGGTAGCAGACGATTCTATCTTCTTTGATCTTCAAAGGTCCCTTCCAATCCAAACCCTGTGACTCTGTGTTTCTACGATCTGCCTCTCCCCGCCATCTCCTGGGTTAGTCACCTTCAATTAGTTTAAACATCAGATTGATAATTTAAATTCCTAATGATGGATAACTGCATCATAACTCCATATTGGACATAACCCATGACTCTGAGATGGCATGAACTTCTGCCATGATTATGCTGAGTACAAGGGCACAAGTATGAGTCTGTTCTGTATCAGACATCTAATACAGCATTAGCAATCTTCATTAACTAGTGTCGGTGATTTAAGAACGTTTCTATGACTTATGGGAAATCAGTTTTTCTCTGAGTGATTTACATGGGAGGTCTGTTTCCTGGGAGTATTTTTCAGTGCACATTTGTATGCATTATAAAATAGAGAATTAATAAAAGTTTGTATTTTCTATATTTAAAATTTAATACATTTTCATAAGTTAGTGTCAAGGTAGTTGAATATAACTGTTGCCATAGTTTTAGCAAAAAGCTATAAATCTTGAAATAGCTCGTTTTTTTGTAAAGTATTTCACCTATGTAAGTAATCTATATGTAGGCATAAATTTTTATTTCTAAGCTCCACTGAACATTACAAGAAGACAGACTGGGAAAGATTTTTGAAGAGCATATCAGACCTGGATTTTGAAAAGCAATCAAACACTGGAGAAATATTTCTTACTTTATACCAAAATTAATGCTGGCAAGAAGCCTACAGACTTTGGAAGCATTTACAGATTTATGATATCACTTACATATAACTTAAATTACATGGCAGAATTACATTTGCTATATTAATCACAATCCTAAATTTCTGCTGTTTATATAAAAAAAAAAAGCAGTAAAAGTAAAATCACTGTAAAGCAAGGACTTTAAAGCCTTCTGGAACTATTGTGTGAGAGAGATTTTAGCAAAGGCCACATTCAGTAATACTAACAATGTGTATCTTCATACAGCATTCAAAGGTTCAGCGTCTCAGGTCTAGATGCACTAAAAGGGGAATGGGTACTTGGTGTAGAAATGATGTGAGAGTTGAACCTTGACTTTGAATGTCCCTTCTCAGCCCCCATTTGTTCCTGAAGACGCATGACTTCCTCAGTCCTTTAGACACTGACCATAAAGTTACCTAAAATTCTTCAGTGGTCCTGGCCCTGAGGCACTCCCAGTTTGTCACTGGTGGGCAGGTTTGGACTTCTTCTGTATGCTTAAAGGTCTGGGGACCACAGAACTGCCCTAGCAGAAGAGCTGAGTGATGGAGATACTTGTATGAACTCACAGCCTCTCAGGAAGATACGAATAGAGCACTGCAATTATCAACACTGGTGGTGTTTTAAATACATATTTATAAAGCAAAATGGGCTTCTTTTTTATCAGTATCAGTGGATCTACTTGAAACAGATGATGGGAGGAAGTTGCTCTGCACTGCAAACAGTTTGTGTCAGTCAGTCAGGAGATACACGACTATGTGCAGATAATGGCTGATAAGAAAGCTTCGGGATCTATTCCCTAGGCAATAAAAGGAGGAAGAGAGCAGGCTGGACTGAGCAAAACGTTGATGTGCGTCCCTTAAAAGTCTTGGCAAAACAATAATTTTGTTTGCTTGCAAATGCTGGAGGATGCTTGGAGACTGAGGAGACAGAAACTAATTGTCTTAAGAGTTTTATAGTGTTTGTTTGAATTTGGGCAGTAGAATGATGAAGGATTATATTGTTATCAGTCACTTTATCTTTTAAAATTACAGGCACATAAATTACATCTAACAGAATGGAGTGATGGTCTTTATCATCTAGAGGAATTAATCTATGTAATGTACTGTCCTAAATGAGACATCTGTCACAGCCTGGATCTCATTTGGGAAGATGGATTCTGTACTTAGGAGTAGCTTCTAGGTACTGGGGTAGCTGCCAGGGGTCTATTAGCAAGTGGTGTGGTGCAAAAGGAATTGATTTGGACAGCACAACATTTGATGGCAAGGACCTGACACCCCCATTATATGTGTCCTGAGGAGTATCTGGACTTGCTGTTATCTGACCCTGAAGACTGGATGCCCAGAAAGGCTGGAGCGCATTAGACATTCTCCAGGACAGCACAACCTCTGGATTAATTTGATCCAAATGTCATCCTGTTCACGTACCCCAAGCAGTTTCACAATGAGAACCGAGATGTCAGGAGCTCAGGCAGTTGGGAGATTTCCCTCAAAAGCACATTTCTAATTTGAATTAAGACACTCATGTAGGCGTATCCCTGGAATGTGAAGCAACGGAAACCATATCTAGGCCCACTTGCAGTGTAGGTAGCTTGCCTTGCTCTCCTTCACCCCAACCCCCGCAGACATGGGTGGGGGACTAGGTGGTCCCTGCTAATATTTCACAGCTCTGTCATCTGCTGGATGTCAGTCCAACAGTAGTCCACTGCAACTAAAGCAACCGATTACAAGGAAGGTAATATTTTTATCACTGTCTTCTTCCTTGCTGGTAAGATTGTTCCAGAAGCTGACTATACTGTCCTGGCTGGCTGCCATGGAAATTTGGTGCTGAGATGTGCAGAATAATTCATGAAGGACTGTGTGTGAAAGCCTTCTCAGGGAACCTGGACAGCATCCAGGCTCTGGATCTGAAACCATCCCAACAGCCTAAAGGCTTGGAGATTCCCACCTTTCCCTATAAGCATATTGCTAACTTGTGGAGATACCAGATCACCAGAAATTGCTCAGATGGCTGTTTAGGGAGGACACGAGGGGAGTGACAGCCTGCTGCAGTCATGGCAAAGAAGCAGCTGATACTGCCTGTGCATGCTGCAGGAATATTGATCTCTTCTTTCATCCTGTTCTGGCAGGAGGTGGAGGGATTCCTGGTTATTCTTGTACCACAGTGCATTAGAAGGCTGGTTTCAGTACTGCAGGAGGAGTACCAGAGTCTGCTGGAGACCAAGTGCGCTACCACAGTGTGGGGTTGCTTGACTCTGAGAGGACAGAGGAATCCGTGAATTTGGGGAATAGTTTATTCCTTCCTTCTGGCCACTTTCTGTCCTTTCCATCTGATGAGTCAGCATGTCTCCTGAATTCAATGGGGACAGAATTACTCGGTATGACTTTAGATAAAAGTTCCCTACGTGTATGCATTTCTGCCAGCACCTACTTGAGGAAGAACAGGGTTACTGTAAGTGGACTGGACAGGTAGATGGACACTGCCTCTACAACTGTGGTGCACCCAACAACTGGTGTGCCCATAAATCCACACAGCTAACTCTTCCCCCACTTCCCCCTTGATTTTTGGTTAAAACAGGCTGATCAATTTTACCATCCAGAGAAGACTTTATGAAATGTAAGCCTGGCACTTCAGTGTTAAAGGAATGGTAAAGAATTTAGCATTGTATAGTGTATTAAGTATTTGAGTTAAATATGTTCTTGCATCAGTAAAAGAGAAACACCTATGTATTTTGGCCCCAACTCAGCTTTAAGTAAAAAAGAAAAGGGCCCTTGCACACAGGAGAAAGTGTCAAATACAGTGGATTCGATTTATTTTACTTTAGATCATATTATTTCACAGCATTACGTTTGTTTAGATCATTAACCAGATATTGGTCTGGTGTTCACCTGTAGGGTGGGTTCTTTTTTGTGAAGCCCTTTTAAACACTGGAAGAACACAAGGTGGGGTTCAGGCAAATCCTCAGTGCTGCCTAGTTCGTAATGTCTTTTTATTACAAGTTTTTCACAAAGCTTTCTGGTATTGATTTTTATGAAAGTTCATAAAATATAGTAATCTATCACTTCCACTTCTCTAATATGCTCAGTCTTTCTCCCATAGTGGTTTAGTACAATCAAAGTAAAAGGATCCACACAAAAAAATACTCTCTCTCTCTCTCTCTCTATATATATATATATATAAAGGTTTGATTTGAAAAGAAAGTCGTATGAGGGAGCAGAAGACAATGAAAGATCCCATGCCCCTTGCTGCTTTGTAGGACTGAAGATGCAGCTTCACTCTTGTTTCTAGGCATCGATAGGGGAGCATGCATGGGAAATACAGTATCAGAGAAAAGATTGAAGACTATGAAGAAAAAAGAGGAGATATAGAAAATGAAACTCAGAAGAGCTGAAGCTGGAATAATGGTACTTGCTCAATGGGTGTGTATTTCAATATTGTTCTCGTTTCCCTTGAACTTCCATGAAGATGCTACAGTAAAACATGATGACCACATAAGGATGTCTCCTACTTTTCTGAGTAAACAACTGTTTGACGCGCCTCTCCGTAAACGATCTCCATGACTTCTCAGAGTTAGAAAACATTTGAAAAAAATTCAGTGCTTTGACTATACTGTTCCAAGGCCAAATAAAGCCAGTACAGTGAGTCCAATAAGGTTGGCAGTTACGGCACAGAAGATCTGATCCTGCAAGCCTGCATTCCTGTGAAAGTAAGCACTGTGTGACTCCACTTGTACATGTGTACTTGTAAGACTGGGTTAATCTTTTCCTGAGATTATGAATATATGTAACTTTTCATTCCTACTTTATTTTCCTAGAATTGTAGAATAGTTAGGGTTGGAAGTGACCTTTAAAGGTCATCTAGTCCACTGCCCCTGTCATGAACAGGGACATCTTTTATCCCTCCTGACAGGAGCAGCTGAGGGAACTGGGGTTGTTTAGTCTGGAGAAAATGAGGCTCAGGGGGGACCTTATTGCTCTCTACAACTACCTGAAAGGAGGTTGTAGGCAGATGGAGGTCGGTCTCTTTTTCCCAGGTAAGAAGTGACAGGAAACAGCCTCAAGTTGACCAGGGCAGGTTTAGATTGGGTATTCCTTCATGGAAAGGGTAGTGAAGCATTGGAACAGGCTGCCCAGGGAGATGGTGGAATCGCTATCCCTGGAAGCGTTCAAAAAATGTGTAGTTGCTTAGAGGCATGGTTTAGTGGTGGACTTGACAGTCCTGGATTAACAGCTGGAATTGATGATCTCAAAGGTCTTTTCCAGCCTAAATGGTTGTATAGTTCTATGTTCTTCAACTAGACCAGGCTACTCAGAGCCCATCCAACCTGGCCTTGAATGTTTTCAGGGATGGGGCATCTACCACCTGTTCAAGTATTTTACCACACTCATCGTAAAAAAATTTCTTCCTTATGTCTAGTCCAAATCTTTTAGTTTAAAACCATTACCCCTTGTCCTATTGCAACAGGTCCTGCTAAAATGTTCGTCCCCATCTTTTTACCAGCTCCTTTTAGGTGCTGAAGGGCCACAAGCAGGTCTCCTCAGAGCCTTCTCTTCTCCAGGCTGAACGACTCACAACTGTCTCGGCCTGTCTTCACAGGAGAAGTGCTCCATCCCTCTGATAATTTTTGGGGCCCTCCTCTGGACCTGCTCCTACAGGTCCATGTCTTTCATGTGCTGAGCACTCCAGAGCTGAACACAGCTCTCCTGGTAAGGTCTTAGGAGAGCAGAGAGTAGAGGGGGAGAGTCACCTCCCTTGACCTGCTGGCCACACTTCTTTTGATGGCACCCAGGATATGGTTGGCCTTCTGGGCTGTGACCACATGCCAGCTTTTCAACTAGCAGTATCCCCAGGCCCTTCTGCACTGGGCTGCTCTCAATCCCTTCATTCCCCAGCCTGCTCTGACCCAGGTACAGGACCTTGCACTTGTCCTTGTTGAACCTCATGAAATTCACTTGGGCTCACTTCTTGAACTTCTCCAGGTCCCTCTGGATGGCATCCCATCCCTCAGGCATGTCAACTGCACCACTCAGCTTGGTATCATCTGCAAACTTGTTGAGGGTGCACTTAGCCCACTATGTCGTTGATGAAGATATTAAAGAGAACTGGTCCCCGTATGGGTCCCCGAGAGACACCACTTGTCACCGATCTCCATCTGGACATTGAGCTGTTGACCATTACCCTCTGGATGTGACCCAACCAATTCCTCATCCACTGAACAGTCCACCCATCAAATCTGTCTCTCTCCAATCTAGAGCAAAGGATGTTGTGGGGAAACCACGTCCAAAGCCTCGCAGAAGCCCAGACAGATGACAGCCATAGCTCCTCCCTTGTCCACTGATGTAGCCACTCCATCATAGAAGGCCACTAGCTTGGTCAGGCAGGACTTGCCCTTGGTGAAGTCATGTTGGCTGTCTTCAGTCAGGTTCCTGTCCTCTATGTGCCTCAGCATAGCTTCTAGAAGGATCTCATCCATGATCTTCCCAGCCACAGAGGTGAGGCTGACAGGTCAGTAGTTCCCATGGTCCTCCTTTCTACCATTTTTCCAGTCACAAGGGACATCATCTGACTGCTGTGACTTTTCAAATATCATGGAGAATGGCTTGGCAGCTACAACAGCCAGCTCCCTCAGGACTCCGGGACACATCTCATCATGTCTCTTAAACTTACAGATGGTCAGGTTTCTTTTCTTGAAGGAAACAAGAGTTAGGGGAGCAATGGCTACGGGTCTTATTACAGTCTATAAAGACACAGAAGCATTGAGGTTGCATAGGGGACAGCCTGTGAAAATGGGGCATAGAGCACAGATGCTGCTGGCACGTAACCAAAACAGCTTTTTCACATTAAGGAAGAAACCTTCTGATGCCTCTGGTGTACAGAAAAGGAGTCTTGCCGTGAATGCCTGCCCTCGAGTTCAAGTCTGACTTTGGAAAGGTGAAAGGGGAACTGAAATTAAATTAGGAAGGGATTGGAGGTTGTGGAGCAGAGGAAGAATAGGAAAGGTAAGAAACGAAGGAAAAAAGGCCCCAACCCACAAGCATAAAAGCAGGAAAAGGCAAATCTTTAACCTGTCAAGGAATTAATGTCGTGAAAGTCAAAAAAGCAACCTAGAGGACTCTGTGGGCTTAATTGGCCTTGGTTCTCCGGAGGCGTCTGCTTTCAGACCTGCTTTTGGAATGCATGTTAACCTTTAAAAGGCAATAGGAGTATATTGGCTTTTCATTTAGTCTGAAAGCAGTCTAATTCACCAGCAACATCGCTAGACCTTGTAAGAGAGTAAGCCATAGGCAGAGCATGCACTAGTTACACAGGAAAAAGAGATTGTTGTGAAACCCGGAATTTCAAACCATGTTCTCTCTTTATGAGGAAGCTGGATTCCCGTTGACACAAGCTGAGCAAAACTAAGCTGGAATTGTAGAGGGGGACAGTGAGCAGCAGGCACACACCATTGCTGGCCAATTCCCACTCATATTCACTTATTTCCCAGCAGCTTGCTGTTTTGAGGTCAGGCAAGTGGGGAGCGCGATCAGGATGGAGCAAGAAGAATATGATTACCTAAAGCTACGGATCTTGGTCTTCTGCCTTCTGGCTTTTGGTTGTTTGCCAGCAAGTCCAAAGGAAAAGAAGGACAAAACAACAGGGCCGAGACCTCAATCTTGGTATATGCCTAATTTCTGTTTTGTTTTGTAAAATTATTTTCTTTGGAATGGCTCCTAAAATTAGATCTTCTTGCAAACAGGAAAGATGAGTTTCACAGCATGTTCCAACAACCCTGTATATCTTAAGGACATGGAAGTATTAGTATTCAACAGTAAACTCTTGAAAGCTCTTATTGAATGTCAAAAAATACAAAACAGTAATGACTCATTAAATCTTCTTCCCTGATCAGTTTCTGCACAGTAATGGAAACACAGCAGTTGCTTAGTCAAGCCTTGGCACAAAATTCTGGTTTGACATACCTACTGTAAATCTTTCAAAAGCTGACTGATTTTTCTTTCTAAAGTATCCCATGTTGCATCACAAGTACTGAAATTCCTCATTTAAAGGTGGAATAATTGCTTCCTACCCGGATGACGCTGTCTTCCATATTTCTTCCGTGCACTTGGATGCTCTGAGTTTCACTGAGTTAAACTAAATGAACTATAATGAAAAAAATTGAAAAACAGCATCTATTTTCCCCTGTCAAGTCCATTACTTGGTCAATGGTTATATTACATCATCCCAATTTTTGTAGCTTAGTTCAAGGACCCCATTTTCAAAGGGTTATTGCTCCTGGGAGTTGCCTGCATTAGGACACATACTCCATTTCAGTAAGGCTAATGTCAATACCTACATCTCCCTTAACTGAATCTCAAGTTAGTCTATTATTTATGTGACTATAAAATATAATATGCAAACCAGTATGGTTTTAATGAATCAAAATGAATTAAAAAAAATTATTTAGAATGAAAAAATAACTTTTATGCACTTTCTTCCAAGTGCATCTGGCTATTTCTTTGTAGACAAATTTAGAGGAAAACTTATAGCAGCACAAGATACAGCTTAATATTAGAACTGTACTTTCAACTTAAGCATGCCAAGGCTAATACCTCTCAAAAATGAAGTTTCTCTGCCAGTAATAAAAAACATCACCATCATCTTGCGAAAATAAAGAAAAGTTGTCTGATAATATCATAAGAAAACAGTGCACAAATTAATCCAGAGACACATACTATGAGGGTGACTGTTTAAGAGGCAAGTATACATACATAGGAACTGCATTAAAGAAAAATTAATTGGATGGAATGAAGCAGTTGTACATAAAGCACCCCATTTATCGAGTAATTATGAAGCTTTTCTAAAAACATCTTCAGTGGCACCATGTTGCAATTTGGAGACTGTAAAATAATGGAGTAATTAGTTGTAATTTGATTTTAAAATTAACTTTTTTTCTTGACTCTCTTCTGCTTATTGCTTAAATACATTAATGAAAATGTCACTTTGGAAGGTCTATCATTTTGTCTCAAACCACTTGGGAATGTCTCAAAATGGGCTGGGCTTCGCTGGCAGTTTGTAACATCTCTAACCTCTAAAAAATAAGTCGCAAATGCACATTGTAATGCATGGAAACATCCTGAACACTTCAACACAGCAGAGCTACTCTGAAATAATTACTCGAGGATGTGGTAGGGTCTGTTTTTGCTGGCAACATTCTTTCTTGGGACAATAATGTTCTTGACATTTACATACATACATATACTGACAGTCCTAATGTGTGAAGCACTAGCAGTTGTTACAAGAGGGCTACTAACAGAAGTATGGGACTTTTGTATGGCATGTGTAAAACTGCTGCAGGATTTTTTCTTTTTAAAAATAATTCCTTTTGGAAAAATAAAAATATGATTAAGTATTTTTTTCTGATATCAATAAGGTGTGAAGTGTTAATAAGGTATAGTTAGCTTAAAAATTAAACTCTCAAATCTATAACACATTCTGTATGATCAAGGAAATATCTTTTTAAAAGATGCTTACATTTATAGCTAAATTTTCTGGAGGGCACAAAGTTTATTGGATTCCCCTCCCAGATATCTGCACTGGTAAGGGATAGGAGCACTTCATTACCTGACCACTTCATGGTTGAGTTCTCAGTTGTGGAGGTGAAAAAAAGCCCACTGAACCACTTTCCTATTTCCCCTTCTGTCAACTCTCAGGAAGGAGCTGTCATCATAAGTGACACAGCTGGTCTTACTGTGCTTGGCTGGAATGAACAGGAGTCACAGTGAAAGGATAAAATCCCATTGATGCCAATGGAGTCAATATTTCATGAAGAGCCACTTGGTGGTGGAATGGAGAAACCAAGAAGTCAGATCATAAATACTCACTAGCCTCAACTAAGCATAGCTCACCTACAGGGAATGAATTTTCTGAAGATAAAACAGTCTTAAAATGACCTTAAAGAATCCTGAGCCGCTGCAGTAATGGGTTCTTAGACTTTTTGTGTGTTTTACATTAGATGATCACTGGATAGAAAAAAAAATAATCATAATTAGATTCTGTGGATATATTTATTTGTCCATAGATAAAGGTATCAATTTATCCATGTATAATCCTGTATTTAAATTATTTTATCCACAAACTTACTACAGTCTTGTATCTCAGCTTGGATAGTGAGTTGGGTTTCTTACTTGTTCACTGCTGAATCTGAGTGCCTAAATTTCAAGTATTACAACTTCAGAACCGAAGAATCCAAGAAACCAACCAGGACTGTGTTCCTTTAATGACTTCTTTGTTAAGAACTCCATGAAAGAAAAGCACAAACAATATAAGGTTTTTATCCTCTCTTATGCCTCAGGCTGTGGGCAATCTGATGATCCAAGATTAGAAGAAAAGAGAGATTGTGCTGTTTTCCTGATACAAATGTGCCGGTTTTTAAGCTTTAAGAAAGAAGTTAAATTACAAAATTTAATGGAATGGTGCAGAGCAGTACAGAAAAATCAGAAAAACCCTCAGAACAAGAATTGCTGGAGTCAATGGTACAACTGTAAAGGATAGTATACATGTGAATACAAGGATGGAAGGCTGACGCACAATTATTAGAACTAGTACAAAAAAGTCTGAATTTGATGCAGAAACTATGCAGAAGGTTTTGAAGAAAGAAGAGAGTCAGAAAATTGATAGCAATGAAAACATCAAGACTGTACTTTGAAATTCTCAAAGTCTTTAGTGAGTATAAGACAGCTATGGATTTTTACGAACTTATAAGGAAAAAACACTTCTTTTAGGTAAATATGATGGCGTCATGACTTTCCTGAAAGGATAAAGTTCTAGCATGGCCAGGGCCTCCAAGCTAATTACTAGCCTGGAAGCACTCATTACCTTGTGCCTGATATCAAACAAGAGCCAGTAATTGGCAGCATTTGCTAATCCTAGTTACAAGGTTATATAAACTATGATTAACAATTTAGATGAATTTATGGAATATAGGGTTACAAGTGAAAAGCTTTACTCTGGGATTTGATCATCTCCCAGCACACTGCGTGGCCTTGTTTCTTATGATGAATTTTCATTCCTTCAGAGCTTAACCAAACATGGCATAGTCGATAAGTGCACGGTTCCTCAAAAAAAAAAAAAAAAAAAAAAAAAAAAAAGTAGTTGCCTATACTAAGGAGTACAGGTGATCCCCCGTGCACTCTTCAAAATGAACAGAGAGAAACAGGCAGTGCTAGGACATAATTACTCTGATCAGTTTTAGAGGTCTTATGGCTTAGTGGTGATCTCTGTGCACAAGCACAATTACAAAGCCTGATCTGAATAACAGATGTTTTCAGTTCCCAAGGTTTTGTTAACAGAACTTGTTTTATGTAAGCGATATAAAAGAAATGTTCAAAGTTCTAAGACAAACACGCTTACATGTTCTCTTAAAAAGAGAATTAAACAGTAGCCAGTTTTATTGGTACTCTGAAAAGACTATGAGATTTAAAACATTTATAACCTACTCAGAAACACAGCAGATACGATTATTACAGTGTAGTTACCTGTTTACTAGTTCTCCATCCATCTTAAATATTAAGGTGTTTTTGCCTGTTTGTCCACTGTCACTCAATACAGTTGTTGAAGGAATGAAAACTAAAGATCGGAACTGAGATATGATTAAAATAGAAGCTTCTCTCAAGACTGACAGTTGTGATAAAGATGGTAAGCAGAGCTAATTCAAAAGAGGTCTCTGTGATGACCTCAATTTTATGATGTGCTGACTCTCCAGGTAATTAAAAATGGCCAAAGCTCCTCTGAATCTGATTGAATCTGGCACATCACAGATGTTTCCAACACGGCCATCTTTTTCAAACGACTTTAATGATATTACAAAATAACTTACTGTATTATAAAATTTTACTGTCATATAATAACAGTATTTGCATCACTGTTGTAAAAAATCTGGTTAGTATTTTCATAAAATTACCCTCCAGGTTAAAATTTGCCATGCCTTTCTTTTATATATCTCAGGCTAATTTTTCTTTAATATGCAGAGGCACAGAAAGATTTCAAGCTAACTGGAATTTTTCGGTACATGCTGTTCATAGTGTCCACTTGTCCTGCATGAAAAGAAACACTCAAGTTAAGAGGGCTTTGCTGACAAGCAGGTCATACCCCTCCCCTCTGGTGATTCATTAGTACAGTGGCTGAACGCGCCAGATTCCTCACAACTGAAGTATCACAACTGCACACACAGGCTGAGGGACAGGAAAAAAAGTGTGAGTAGTGACAGTGCACATGTACAATATATCTTGGAAGAATTACTGTTGTTAGGAAATCCCTTTTTTCTTCCAGTGTTTGCCACGTGCACGTCCTTATGGGGGGTGACTCCTGTTTCATGCCTCCCCCGCCAGCTCCGTTGATATACGTGCAGGCAGGCGAAAGATAATGTAAGGGATGCTCTACCCAGCTCAGCATTACATCTTAGACCAGTGACAGCACAATCATAGACGTACAAATAGAGCTCCAGGCGGTCATCTGCAAGGTGTCTATAACTGTGACAATCATTAAAGAAGTTTTCACAGCAGCTTGCGCTCTGGTAGAGTATGCTGTAATCACTGATGACAAGTTCACTTTAGCAATCTCACTGAGCAGTCTGACATTGGCAGGTACTCAGTTCAACAGCGTAGGTGTAGAAATCATTGCGAGTTTGCTCTTTGCACTTCTGACATAAGCAGCCACAGAAAATACATAAATGACTGCCCCATACAGGCAGCAGAAGTAACTCCTATTGATTTTAATGTGTTCAGTGACATCTCTGAAAAACTGAGGCTTTAGGAAGAGTATCAGCCACCTGACTGGCTTAAGTCACTTATGACAGTGGGCAGAAACCTGGCCAGTGTTCAGGGAGACCTTACCCGGCAAAAAGGACACTGACATCAGTGCATGGATCTCCCCTCCTCCTGTTATGGAGGTATCTCTCTGTTGCTCACCAGTTTCAGAGGCCAGCAGTCCTCTGCAACAGGACACATGCTGTAGGTGCTCAGGAGAGCAGCTCTGACTGCCAATACATCCATGTGCAAACAGGCTTACTAGGAGACCCGAGTCTCTGTTCCCACTGGACACCAAGTGTCCCTCCTACCTCAGGAGCGAAACCCCTTCCGTGAGAGCAGTACAGAGTCCCTCTGAAGACTCAGAATGAGAGAAGGCAGGATGACCTCATCTGCAGAGGTAAGTCTATCTCCTGTGGTCATATGGTCCATAGGTAAGACGATATCTATGCCCTGCAGGTTTGTAACTAAATTGCAATGAACAAGATTTTGCAAGAAAATAGGTCCACACAAATAGCTCATAACGTAAGACAGGGAAAAGAGATTGTGCTTGGAAAATTCTTTTTGCTTTAGGATTAATATTCTCAAGTAAAATCACTGCTCAAAAGACCAGATGTGAAGCAGTACCCAAACCTTTGCTAATAAGGTATTTTTAAATACCTGAGTGAGAAATGCTTCTGAAAAGGTGATAAACATGATGCCCTGTATCATCTGATCCTTCTAAACTATGCCTTTTCACAGATTTGAAAAGATTTGAGTCCATCAGATGAATGGAAAGAAATTTGTTAAGCTTCTAAAAAAAAGTATTTGATGATGTTCTTAGTTAACCTGAATACAGTAAGGTACATGAGTGCAAATTTATATCTAGCAAATTAATGCCAGGGCTCATAGAACTGCATTGAAGTAGAAATATCTCACTAGTCAGGGAGCAGAGATGCTTTACAAACACTGAATCATAACTGCAGACTTACTTTTCCATTACATAATTCATTCTCTTCTGACTGGGCTTTTGATTTGCATAATGAATGCAAATAAAAATCACTGTACTTCAGCTAGACGGTATTTTCAGGCAATTAGCATGTAAGCATTAGTATTACTAGTATGATTAAGCAATGATCTAGCAATTATTTTTATCCTGGTTGCCTTTTATACATCTATTTCTAGATTTCCTTCATAATTCTTATGCATAGGGCCATAAAACCCCACAACTTCAGTTTCCAGCCCTTCTGTCTTATTACAGTTTAACCCTACCAAACACTTCAAAAGAAAATCATATTATCAATGGAGAATGGAAAGGATGAAAGTAAGCCTTCATAAAGAATCAGAGAGAAGTAGAAGCCATAAGAAAAGTTGAGTTATTGCATGCTACAGAAGAGAAGTGAAAAATAAAGACGATATACTTATTCTGAATACATAGATAGGGAGGTCTACCAGCAACCCATCAGTACAGTAACCTACCTCAACCAAATACCTAGCAGGCAATGATCTGAGGGCATAATTATACAATATTCTATAACATTAAGTCAAAAGCTAGAAAATACATTCTGGTATGTTTTTAAGTGCCGGGCATAGGTATTTTATTAAAATATGAAGCAATGCTTCTGAAATTATATATTTAAGGTTTTTGTGAATGCCAATATCATGCATTTGTTTAAAATACATGTTTCCCTGGGAAATACTGAAAGCTTTTCAGAATATACCCATAAGCTGTTAAATACACCCATATATACACACACACACATCTAAAATCATACTCTGACAAAAGCTGACTCTCTGAAACAGTGACATCATTCCTGCTATAGTGCTTTTCAGATCCAAGAAGGGTGGAATGATGTGGGCCACTTTGGAACACGGATGTAAACTCTCAGTTGAAGTACTGGCAAAATACCACAAACGGTACTAAAAGTGATTTCCCACAGGATCTGTGCTCAGAAGGCACAGTGCTGGCTGTCAGACATCCATATACAGCAAATATGAGAACGAAGCCAGTACTCATTCATGAGCGTTATATTCATTATGCAGGGTATACAGTTAGTTAATAAATGGAAAGATGACGCATCTGTAAGCACATTTCTCTAAATCTGGGAAATGCGAATGCTCAGTTCAGAAACATTCTTCTGAGACTGAAGAGGTTTGCTCATCCGTTGTTTTCCCTTAGAAAACTGTAAGCCATGTGGATCACAGAAGTGAACAGTATCGAAATGACAAAACCATGTATGAATTGTGTGTTTTTCAGGGATATAAAATACAGGAGGAATAGAATAATATGCTAAATAATATTCTAAAGTGCTATAAATTATCAGAAAACCATGTTGCCATCAGACTGGAAATAGGTCTAAACTGAAAACCAGTGTCTCTTATAGAGACTGTTACTTGGTAACTGGGGATATAAAAGGGTACGTGTGCTGTCATGAAACTCCAGATAATATCAGAAGAGGTTACTTCCAGTACCTAATATGGAACCTGGGGAGAAGCTGGCTTTTACGGAATTGGTATGAATATCGCTGTCTACAGCAGCCAGTTCCATTAGTTGCCGTTACAGATTTCCCACCTACATTTTGAGTCACAAGAGACACCTGAAAACAAGCTTCTATAATTCAGTTTGAATTCCTTCTTTTGGAAAGCAAGGTACCTGTTTTCATTAAAACTTTGCCATGATCCAGTCAGAGGTGGCAGCTAAACTTTACAAAATCCCCAGAAGATCTGACCAAGGCAAGTTCCCATCATGCCAAATGCACATCCAAGTACAATAGCTGTGGCCACTTTCATGAAGAACCGTGGAAAAGGTAACGCTTTCTAACTTTTTAGAATATTCTAAATAATATATATATATAACATATTCTAATAGATGCTTTAATATGTATAATGCTATGTTACATACAATACAATCCTATTGATTCTGCTATTCAGCAAGGAGTTTTGAAGCATCCATCCCCTCCTCATCTTGAGGGGAATGAAAAGTGTATCCGTTATCTCTATTTACCAGACTACAAAATAGTTCAGCAGGAGTAAAAAGCTGTACTGGGGCAAAGTCTCTGTTGAATGTCAGTCTTTGCACAACCGAGTAATCCGGCAAGAAACAGCAAACAGAGAGCAGATAACCTAGTGGTCAGGACATTCATCTGGTTCTTCCTCCAGGATTACTTTTTAAATCCTAACTGGACCCCCCTGGTCTCCTCCTACTCTTGGCTGAATGCCCTAAGCACAGGAATAACTTGTGCTTCCTCTTGCTTGCTCTCCTGAGGTCCTGTGACGACACCGATGAACAGGTTCAGCCAAAGGAGAGGGAATGTGACCCAGTAGGTCGGCACTTGCTGTCACAAAGGCACTCCTGCACCTAGCAGCTGCGTAGGCACCTGACTGTATCAGGCAACTGAACTGCACAGAAAAGTAGGAGTCCAGACGTACTTCTGTTCTAACTAATTACAACTTGCTAATTTTAACCAGGTACCCCCTCAGTAGTGTTTGTGTGCGGAGGATATTTCCTGGATATATCCAAATTTTCCCATTGACGGTAAACATGTCATTGAGATGTTTGTCAGACACTGTTTTTAGGTCTCCACTAAGTCCTAAGTTTTAACAAATTTTGTAAATGGAAACCAGGTATCTTACTTAGATATAAGAACTCCAGGGAAGAAATTAAAAAGCAAGCAATGTTATTTTAAACCCAGAAAAGCTTCAATTTTGAAATGTAAATTTTTTTTTTGTTATAACTCTTTCTACCAGCTGGAAGTAGGTGCAAGACATCTCCTTTTCTTTACAGGTGAGTCATGAATTCAATCTATTAGACTGAAAAGGACTCTATATGCTTCCTTCAAATTACGGAATGAAAAGACCGTTACTGACCACAGTATAATTGCATTGCTCTGTCTCCATTACTTAGCTATAAAAAGATACGTTCTAACACACTTATCTGTTTCCAGAAAAGCAGTCTATCTTGAAATTCAGCATTTGGACAGGAAAGCCAGCAGAATGTGTAATTCAGAAGGCCATTTGTGTCAGCTTTGTTTGCAATCCTGCCCTAAATCTGAATGTCAGAGAATGAATGTGGCCTCTGTTCGTATGACACAAGCTGAAAAGTTATGAGCATTAACAGCTTTCCAGTCAGCTCCTTGAAACACGCAACTACATTTGAAGCGGATGGGTTTTCTTGAAGCAGTTTTCCCTATATTTAATGCTGCACACCATAATGCTTTATATCACATTCACCCAGCATATCACATTCCTATGGCACAGCACAACCACTGAAGGAAAAATAGAGGAAAAATAGCAGAAGATTAATAGATGGTGAAAGTGTGGAGATAAGGTTTGAGGTGAGCAAATAGGTTATATTACCTGTAACTGGGTACTTGCTACCTTAATCTGGAAATGAAGCATATTGAACTTCAAAATAAAAGAAATACTTAAAATTGCATTTTAAATTTTCATATTGAATTGCTTTTCAGTTGGTAGATTCCTGTATTTAACAGTATGAAATGAAACAGAATATTTATAAAGCATTACAAAATAGCTATTCATTGGTAAACTTGTCTGAGCTCCTTCATAACGGAATATGCATTAATTTTGTTTACCTTGACGTTTAAGATTACCCTTGGAAGTAACCTTTTTCCAGCACGAACTTTGTAAATTGGCCTTTTCTGCCTACATCTTAACTTTGCATCTGCACTGCAGACAAAAGCATTTACTTCCCGATCCTCCCCAGAAGCCCTCCATGAAATCACTGCCATCTCTGCTTTCAGACTTGACACTGATTATGGGTAGTAAAGACAGAAAAAACCCATATTAAAAACATTAAAGGAATGAGGCATTTTGAACTACTCTAGGTAAGAGCCTGCTAGGGCATGAGCGAGTGGCGCACACATCGCACAGCTTCATGCCCTGATATTCAGCATTTTTCTTCGGGTTAAGCTAACCCCGTTTCTAGTGCAGGTGTTTAGCAGCTCTGGGGTTTTTTGAAATACTAATGTCAGTTGCAATTGTCAGTGTTGATGTGGCCACACACACACTTCCTTGACATCGTAATAATTATTAGCCAACTTCTGTAAACTCTGGAAGAATCCGTACTCCCCACTGTTTTAAGTTAACTAAAGACAGAATTGAATGGGATTTTAGTAGTTACACCTGAGCTCTGCTAACACATAGCAACATTCTAGATCAAAATATGTGTTCATAGTTGACATGGTAAAAATCACTAAAGAGATAAGCCACAGGGTAAACTCATCCATGCAGGAGAGCTTTATGAATGCTGTGAATTAGTCTTAGTGTTTTCCTTCAAATGATACCCTATTTCAAAAACAGGTGAAAAATTTATAATAATGATAGATGTATGTAGTCTGAAAAACTGTAATTGTTTTTAAACAAGTGCAGGTAAGAACCTGACATACAACATAGCATGACAGATGTAGAACAAAACTTAAGTTTTAAGCCTATTAAAATGTTCTTAATTGATGATACATTTGAAGCAACGTAACCACCACTGAAAATAATTAATATGTATCCAATTAAAATTCGCAGAGACTGCCTTGACTTTGTAATTACAGAATTCAAAGTCTACTTTATCAAAATTGAGATAATCACAGGAAATGACAAATTTCTAACATAATGAATCCAATCTCTACAAAACCAGACAATCTGTTCAGTACAATGCAGAATCCTTACATATTGGTCAAAGTCTGTCACATCCAAATTCTATCACAGTAGAAGGAACATTTTTTTGAAAGTGGACATCAGCATGTAAAACCCAAGCTCATTCTGTCTTCAAATGCAAGCACAAGGTATCTTGCTGTAAGTAAATCTTGAATATCAAGGAGAAAATTAAAAGAAGCATCTTAATAGTCTCCCTCTCATTTGAATTTTCAAATCGAGAATGGCAGTCACCAGGATACAGTGTTCTTGATAGCTTTAATCATCATCCACTACTCTCTAATAGTTATCCCTACTGGAGAAGAAACACTAAGAAGAGAAGTTATGACAGAAAATAGCAAACTGCCAAAGTATGAAAGGACAGAAGTATAATTGTTAAAAAGATCCTGTTTCATTTCAAATTTTCCTTTGAACTGGCTTACAAAATGAAATATAACATGTTCATTAACAGAATGTAATTTGAGTTTATTACCTCATCATCACCAACATATAAACTGATTTGGAATACTCAAAATGGCATAGAATAATGCACAAAGAAATGGTATCCCAGAATTAAGGCTCTCCGAAACATACAAAGTAGTTTATAATGATTTTCTCAACTCAAACTGCTCTGTAGTCATACAGAGATTTGCACATTTCCAAATTTTTCTTATTAATCTGCTTCCTCAGATTGCAACTAGTTTCTAAAAATCTTAACTAATTATAGGCTGATGAGCTGCTGCAGACAAGGAACTACTATTGTAACACAGTAGAAAGTGTCATACTTAAGTTTTCAAAACTGAAAAATAGAAGTTTACAGAAAAACATGCCACAGTCTATTATGTGGCTTTAAATATTCACCATCAGCAATACATCATTCATAAGATTCAAAAATGCAGAGCAATGTATAATTTTTCCTGCAAAACAATAACTTGTCATGTAAAACTGAAAAAAAAAGTCATTAGTAGTTCTGTAAATGCTGTTGAAAATCCTGTGTTCAGAAAAATGTGAATATTTATCGCAAATAATGTTTACTTATTAGATTTATGTTTTTATGTATAAATTCTTACCTAAGCTGTTTAAAAGCTTCTGCTTTCACAAGCGGTGTTTCTACAGAGTGCTCAAAAAGTGCTCCTTCAGGGCCTGAAAAAAAAAAAAGAGAAATGCTATATTGTAAAAACTCAAATGTAAAAAAATTGCAACAGTGATTCATATGGCCACTTTGATACCAAAAATTGAAATAAGAAAACATACTAACAATAAGACAATTAAAATACAGCTACCATCCTATCACAATATTGACAGGTAATGTAGAAGTTCATGTATAAATTCTTAAAGTGAAATCTAAAAAGCCTGAAGACAAAGAAATTTTAAAATACATGGGACAACAAAATAAGTAAATAAGATTTTTACTATGTAACTTCCATTAGAGTTAATAGAGATAATTAAAATCCCACAAAACGTTTGCAAATATTACAGACCTAAATAATCATGTTTATTTTAGACTATTTTATACATAGCACAAATTCTGGCGTGTCACTTCATTAAAGATGCCCCCCTATTTTTAGGCAGACTTGCTGAATACAAAATGGTATTTATGCACATAAACCGGTAATGACTAAGGGATCAGATAGTTTATCTCTTGAAATAAAGGTAGTTTCATCCCAACAAGGAAGAAATAGTGGGCACCCAATTTCACCAGAAGCCTCCCTGTTGAACCTGAAAGCTCTCCAGGTACCTCCATTTCTGCTCTCCTGAGGACCGCAGTCATCACAGTGTCACCAGCTCAGTGACCACCTCCCACCCAAGCTTCACTAGGATCAGGCAACTAGCTGCATTAGTACAAAAGCCCATCAACAACCCAGATGGCTCAAAAAAGCAGCTAAACACCAGCTGCAGCAAGGGTGGAGTCTCTCACCTTCTGCTCATTGGCTTTGTGAAGGCACTCATCTACAGCTGGAGAGGCCTGAGGCTGAGTGGCTGCCTTAGAGGATTCACATATCTAAGCACTTTCCAGGTGGATATGTAGCAAGGCACTGTGTTTTAATTGTTAGGCTATTACTCAATGTGGCTATTCTGGCTGCTCTTTGAATTAAAAGAGAATGCAGTAACCCTCTGGAAAGAATTCAGGGCTGGAGAAAGCCTTAAGTCAGGGCTTTGGACTCCATCTAAAGAAACAAACTCTTAAGACACCTCTTGAGTGGCAGGCTGGTGAATCTGCATGCATGCATGCATGTGCATTCTTATTTAAATATTAATATTATCATAGGTAACATATTAAGTGCAAATATACATGTAAACAAAAGAAAACTGGGGTTTTTTTATGTTGTCTGGAAGACCTGATGAGATTGGGATGAAAAAGTGAAAGTACATGTAGAATCAGGCAGAGGGAAGGAAAGCCAAGGGGAAATGGATTATTAGAAAGTATGGTGCAGATGGTATAGATGTGGTATTAGATGTTATCACGTGTCACATAAAGGGAAAAAATAATAAAAATTAGTGGGGGCAACATGGTAAAAGAGACAAAAGTAAAATCAAGAGATACCATTAAAAATGAATACATTGCTGAGCCAACTGATAGGAAGATAGCCCTGAGGAGGAGGACTTGGGGATGTCGGTGGAGAGAAGCTCAACGTGAGCCAGCAATGTGCACCCACAGCCCAGAAAGCCAACCATGTCCTGGGCTGCACCAACAGCAGCCTGGCCAGCAGGTTGAGGGAGGGGATTCTCACCCTCTGTTCTCATGAGACCTGGAGTACTGCATTCAGCTCTGGAGCCCCTCGCACAGGAAGGACATGGACCTGTTGGAGTGAGTCCAGAGCAGGGCCACAAAGATGCTCAGAGGGCTGGAGCACCTCTCCTGTGAAGACAGGCTGAGAGAGTTGGGGTGGTTCAGCCTGGAGAAGAGAAGGCTCCAGGGACACCTTAGAGCAGCCTTCCAGCACCTAAAGGAGCCTACAGGGAAGCTGGAGAGGGACTTTTTACAGTGTAGTGATAGGACAAGGGCAAATGAGTTTAAACCAAAAGAGGGCAGATTTAGGTTAGATATCGGGAAGAAATTCTTTCCTGTGAGGGCAGTGAGGCCCTGGCACAGGTTGCCCAGAGCAGCTGTGGCTGCCCCATCCCTGGCAGTGCTCAAGGCCAGGCTGGATGGGGCTGTGAGCAGCCTGGTCTGGTGGGAGGTGTCCCTGCCCATGGCAGGGGGGGTGGGACTAGGCGATCTTGAAGGTCCCTTCCAACCCAAACCGTTCTGATTCTGTCACTTCATATGGGCTGGGGGAAAGCACTCAGGATGTCCTAAGCAAATATGAAATATGCTGCTTTTTGGGAAGAGCTCTAACTGAAATCATGATTCCTTAGAATGAAATCTCCTTAGCTTGGATTGAAGTGCACAGAATGTAAGAATTACCATACTAAATCCCTATGTCCAGGAAGCAGGGATTTCTAAGCTTCTGTTTAAATTTTATTTAGCTGTTGATATCCTCTTCATCAATTTAGATAGGTAAGTATTTCTGGAATCGGCTAACTGGCACAAATGTAACACTGGAAAATATAAAATTCATTAATTCAGACAGGACTTTAACCCTTATTCATTAGCATTAAGATTATTTTGCAAGATAAAACCTAATGTCTGGCCTGACATAGTTAATTATTCTCCTGTTCTTGTATTTGTGCCGGTGGGTGTTACTAGGTGGCAACCTTACACATTGGAGATGATGATAAAGCCCCAAACCTTAACGAATTAAATACGTTTGTCAGAAAATGCTGATTTGGTAGAACTAAGATATTTTACAGGGATAAGCTGACATGTCAAAATGCCTGACTTGTTTTACTTGCCAGCTAAAGGTGGCAATGAATTCACGTTTCACTCTGAGTGGAGACTTCTGACATTGCAGTCCTCTGAGAATATGTCACGATTCCTCACTGTACTTCATTCCACTACGTCCTACCTGATAATTCTTAGCTAAGCAAACATTTCACTGTTTTCTTTGCTCATATTTTCATCTTGGATTACAGTGAATAAGTTGTAATTTCAGTGAAATATATAGTGTCACAACACTATCTGTGCTAACAAAAGACTTATCTTGTCAGTAACTCTGAATGATCTCCAAACATATGATTTATCAGGGGAGATAGCCTGATCTTAATGTTTTCCAGTTGTAGCTCTGGGAAGTCTTTAGGTATGTCTGTGTTAGGAGGTAACATGACCTGAAAAGGGTGGATTTATACAGGTAATATACCTGGTGCTGAAGATCTGCTGCTCATACTATAGAGTTTTAGGGGATTTTACTTCGGACCAACTCCAGTCTCATCCTGTGGACTTCAGGCATATTTGCAGTTCTGATGAAATAAATGCATTCTTGCAGCCCGTTTCACAGTTCAGGCTCTTCCAAAAGGAATCCACTGTATTCACTCCCTGACTCCTCAATGGTATAAAACAGTGGGATGTGAGAACTGTCAGAACCAACAGATCTGCAGCACAAGTGCAGTCCTGACTGAACAAAATGCTGTTGGGGATGCACATTTTAGTTTGCTGATTGTGGAAGGCATTTTTCCCTCCCCTTATTTTGTCTTTCCTTTTTCTTACTCATGTATGCATCTCCTATACCAACATATGATCTATGGTGTGCTCTTCCACTTGAGTATGGTTTGGAATCCATTTCTTTTTCTGTTAGACAGTTGTTAAATTTTTTTCAGCAATTTTCAGTATTAGTTTAGCTGTACCGTGTCATAGGATGAGGTATAATGAAGATACAAGTGAATTCCCATTCTTAGATAAGCTGCATAGTTTCTTAAAATGCCAGCTGTATGAAACTGTATAGTTTGAAATTTCATGCCTTGCTACACTGCCACATATCCTTACACAGAATGACCGTGGTGGTAGAATTTGACTGTGTGCCAATTTCTTGATATCTAAATAACAGTATCACACAGTGAGGATCTTGGCGCAGTTTCTGGATGCAAGATCCATTTCCACCTTTTTTAAGGGCTATAGGAATAGCTGAGCATTTGATAACACTGCTGTTCTGGAGAGAAAGACTTATCCATTGTCACCTGGCTAAAGAAGGTCTCACCTGCTTCTTCCCGATCAGGTGGCCTGCAGTACACAACCACCACAACGTTGCCCATGTTGAGCCACTTTCTAATCCTGGCCTTATGCTTATGCTCTCCGCTGGCTCCTCATCTGTCCCCAGGCTAAGCACCATGCATTACCACTGCTCTCACACATAAAGGGCAATTTCCCCCTCACCTTTCCAGCCCATCCTTCTTGAAGAGCCTCTATTCCAGTAAACTATTTTGAGTGGCACATTTGTAAAGCACCTTACCTGTTTGCATGTTATAGTGTGTCATTACTGTAGATACAAGTCCTCAGGTTGAAAGCACTGAAACGGTCAGTGCATACTGGAGCAGCTCCAGGGAACCTAATGCTATAACACTGCTTTACTGCCATTAAAAATCTAGTCTTATGTTTGCATTTTTATAAATTTTCCTGCTATGTTTGTGTGTAAGACCCACATTTTTTATTTAGTCCACTTGCTATAAACCATATAGTTTCAATTATTAGAAAGATCAGGGAAGGAAATAATCACTTCCATTAATATCTCACAAAAGTAACATTAGTGGATACTCACAATATCATGAAATGGCATATCTAGCCATCAGAGCAATAATCAGAGTAATAAAAGGTAAGTGGAGCCTAGTAGTTTAACTACATGAACACAGTCTATTACCTGCTACTGCTAACAGAATAACAAATACTGACTTCAAAAGGGAAAGACATGTCTCAGACTCAGCTGGGTGAGTTCTGTCTCCACAATAGACACCACCAGCATGGGCAGACTCTGAAAAGCTCTACTCTGTGCTCTGCCCAATTTTTATATAATGCCTCTGTCACTTTTAGAAATTCATACAATCACTACAGCACCTTTTACACAGAAGTTCACATTTGGTGATAAAAAAATGAATAATGTTTGTTCGCATTTGAGATGTAGCTTGATAAGATTATAAAAGACATTATATGAACTATTTGTCTGTCTATGAAGGGGATGTGAGCTAATAAATCAGTTGCCTCTTCTAGTCCAATTTTTACATTTTTATCAAAGTCTGGACTTGTTGCATTAAAGATGACCAGATAGGCACTGAGAGATGTCAGAAAGAGAAGACTGGCAAAACTGATTGGAGGATGGAATATCTATACAAAGGGAGATTTGTGAGGCCTGCGTGCAATTATGGTTGCTGAAGCCTTGTTTGAAATAAAGCAGATCCTTGTTTTAGGGATTGGCTCCTGTCTCTTGGTCCTCAATGGCCATGATGGTCTAAGCACCACCGTGGCTCACAAACAAGGCAGAGAGAACAGAGAGACTAAACTCCCCAGAGAAGCCCAATTGTATTGCTAGCTCTCAGCATGTGAAAACCAACAGCACTGGAGTCAGCACTACAACGCAGCAATTACAGCATTTAAATTAAAAAATATCTTTCTGAATGGCTTTATAAAACAGCATTGTCACTGCAGCATTCCCTCCTTGCTGGAGGAGACTGAAGCCCATGCTTCGCAGTGATCATCTCTGGGGATCACACTCTGTCCTCTTCTTTTTGAAGGTAAACTGTCAAAGAGGATGAAATGAGAGAGCCAGAGGCAGAGCTTTGCTTTGCTGGTAGACATCAAAAGTGCTTGCTCCCAGCTGTCCCCTTAGACTAGGCACCTAACAGTTTGTATGGCATTGCAAGACCGCTGTCCTGGGAGGTGGGACTGCAGGATGGAAGTCTCCTGGGTCAAGAAGGGAATTCAGCCCAGGTCTCCCACCCCCTAAAACATACACCCTGCTCTGAAAGCAGGTTTTCCCAAGTAACAAGTGATAGGATGAGATGAAACAGCCTCAAGCTGTGCCAGAGGAGGTTTAGATTGGATACAAGGGAAAATTTCGTCACTGAAAATGCAGGAGGATTCTGTTTCCAGCCAGTGCTGTGACTTTACTCCTTCTGCCATGACGATATCGTCAGTTATAAAGTGACTGGCTCTCTGCCAGCCAATACACTATTACAAGGTGGGTTTCACTGTCACCAGGGCCGCCTGAATGTATAAAACCTTACCAGGACAAAATGCTGATGTTTGAAACCTCTGTAGTGGCATAACAGATGTCTGCAAAAGACATGTTACTGAAACAATATTAAAGAGGATGTAATTGGAGGACATGCTCCTTCAGGTAGCATTATTGTCATGAAGGGTTAAGCTAAGCTTCAGTTTCATACGCTTAAATTTAAATATCTATGATGTAGGTGTCACAGATGAGCTAGGGGCCCAATTTAGTTGCCTAATCATATGTACCTACTGTCATCTAAAATACCCTTGTACATCTTGTGGGGCCTCCGGCTGCCGTGATCAAAGGAAGCATCTCCTGTAGTACATAGAGTGGCATCGTGAGGTGTCTCACATACCCTGAGGTGTTTCAAACACTTCTGGATGCTTATGTTTTAGCATTTGAACTCAGCCACTATATTCAAGACAGATGAGCAAGCGACTGAGCTCATCCTAAAGCAGACAACGGCATTTGGTTGGCAGAAGAGCTCTCCACGTGCCAGCTCCAGGTGTCTCCTTCACGCTTGAGGCTGCACTGACTATGCTGACTGGAGGTTCAATTCAATTGTCTGAACATGGGCACCTAGACCTGTCCATGACCCCGTGGAGTATCTGAGACATTTCACTGATCATGGCTTTCCCCAGGCATTTGCTCTTTTTCGGAAAACAGGAAGATACTTCTGCTATTTTCTTCTACCACATGGGCGAGAAAATGTCTGACTGAAATCGTATGAGGTCGAACATTTCAAATTGTTGGAAAATGACAGTTCCTGAGGTGCTGGGTTGGATTAGCTTATTCTTACACCTTTTCATTATTCCTGAAATACCATAAATCACAGACATTTGCTCTCTGCTGTATTATATTTTAGTTCAAAACTGTTACGTTTTCTTACAAATCTTTACTGAGCTTTTCATAATTCACATAAATGAGGAGTAAAACCAAATAGTTCACTATATTGTACATAAAAAACTGCAAAATTTTATTTGTGTATATTAAGCCTGAGGTATTCTGTTTCTTATGGCATGAACTTTTCAAAATTTATTTCACATTGATCTTGTTCTCTATCTACAATGTTTAAAAAATTATCTCAGTATGCAAAGTATTACTAATTTATCCTTCATGCTAACAGTATCATATAAATCACAATTTTAATAAATTAATTTGAAGCAAAGTAGGCATGAATCTCCTCTCACTTATATTAATTTTACACTGAAATAACCTCATTGACTTTAATGGATTTGCTTTTGAACTGTACTAAATTGTGAAAAAGAAACAGGCAATGTGTCTTTCTACAATGTCTGCTAAAGTAAACTATTATCCTTGTAGTGTAAAGATTAATATTGGACGAGTCAGAATACATGCTTTAGCATAACAATTTCTACTCATGTATGAATGATTTTTACTTACTTTGAGCAGAGATAGACCTTTTCCAAATCAGTTAACAATTATGCAGTTTTTCATATCTTTGTTAAACATGCTTTTCTATTAAAGTTTAGCATCCCTTGGGCAAACAATAATTATTTGATATGGTTTCCTGGTTAAACAAAGTTGTAATTTCAATTAGGTTAAAAACTAAAAAACTTAAGATAAGACCCTCAGGCGTAAACAAAATTTATTAACACATTTATTATAACTTAACTTTGGCTTTGAAACACTAATTGTATAGTAACTACCACATTTGTAGTTTTGCACAGTGAAATTATATGAATATATCCATTCAAATTAAGACTTTGAGATTTCAGAGGACCAATAATTAGTTAAAGTTAAACATGAGAGTTGCAATCAGGTTAAAAATATTAAAAATGTAACTGAAAACAAGTTGCAGGATAATTTCAGTATTTCCTTTGATGGACTCTTCTGCTTAAAGAGGAATCACACCTTAATGTATCTGTTTTAATGCAACCTCACACCTGGAAAATGAAGGTTGAATTTATCAGGTTATATGAAACGAAATAGCTTTTCATGCAATAACTTCGACATCTTACTTCGTAAGTGAGTACTTTGGTGATTTGCAGAAACAGTCTAAGACAAACTTGTCTTTTGACAGATGACATTTTAAATATACTACAAATAACATCCTGTGACATATGTGCTACACACAGGAATACAGTGGCTTCCACTTTGAAAGATAAAACCATATCAAAATATCAGAGAATCTGAAACATTTTCACGAATAAAACTCAAAAGAACTCAAACTGGGATATATAGAATTTTTTTAGCCTCAGTTAACAGTGTGCACTGGAAACACTAAATAATACAGAAAAAAATGTGC
Organism: Falco naumanni; assembly: GCF_017639655.2. Taxonomy (NCBI): domain Eukaryota; kingdom Metazoa; phylum Chordata; class Aves; order Falconiformes; family Falconidae; genus Falco; species Falco naumanni. The sequence goes on from NC_054055.1 coordinate 18,067,874, forward strand.
TAGTACAGTTCCAGTCACTACTGGCTTTAAAATAAAAATACACATATATGGACATAGGTACATATTTATATCTATATAAATAATTATTATTTTGCTGTTAAAAGTTCTTACTGATTATTTATTGAAAAAGGTCAGAATATCTACAGTTTTCTATTTCCTAATGAGGTAAAACGAGAACATGTGTTCACATACAATGACATATTTAAAAATGCCATTTTAATTGTACTTTTCTTGTGGCTATTATTTGGACATTTCTAAAACTATTACAAACCTGTGACTCGAAGTTTATCTGTGCCAATTACAACCTCATTTTCATCCACCGTAAAAAGTGGCTTGCCATCCTTTGAGTTGATCTGAAATTGCTGACCGTGGAATTCTACCATTTTAGGACCTGCAAAGCACAGTAGAAGAACGGAATAATTACATCAGCTTCCTTCAGTTTTCTGAAACAATTGCTAATAATTTGAATTATGGTCTTAATAATTTAGTGACTCATTTAAGTACATTAGGCATCACAAAACCATGCAGATATTCTAAGGATAGTGGCCCTATAAGTACTGAAATTGGATATGTCTATTTACATGATCTAATTTGTTGTTCAAAACTGTGCCTGGAGAGTCATGCTTTCAAGTTGGGTTTCCAGGGAATTTACTAAAGCCCTCACGAATTGACTGAGACAAACATTCATGTTCTTGGTGTTGAAACTGCTAAGATTCTTTGATCTGTCTGAATCTATCTTTTTTTTTTTTTTTTTAAACATAGAAACTAATTATCAAAGTCTCTGCAGCATCCTCCCTTTTGATTAGGGAGTCTCAAATGCTTTAAAATTACAAACATCTCATACAAGAGCAGAACTCTCAGTTCCCTATAACAAATGATAGTTTAGCTCCACATATCTAACAAATGTTACTGATTATGTTCTTGGAATTTGTTTTCAAAAAGCTATGAGAATATTTGCAATCGGATCTGGTACTCCAAAAATTAAAATGATTGTGTGCAAGACAGTCTTTATATGCTACCAGATCCTAAATTCAGTAAAACATCCTGTTTTACAGTATTGGCTTGGTAAGCAGGCAGAAATCAAGCCCTTAATATTCCCCTTTCCAACAACCAGGTCAATTAAAAATTCACATCATGTAAGTTTGAATGTCTATTTGACAGGGTCATCATCTAAATCTATGTTCAAATTTAAAATTACAGAGAATAGTCAAAGCAGTTAATACTCCTTTTCAGCAACTTTTAATAAAGGTTATGCACTGACTGTGCATGGGACCCAGCGGCACTTGAGCTGCTTCCTTCCCAGTAAGAACCTGTCTTACCATGCCTACATCCCATAAATGTTAAACACATTCCAGGCAGTAATTCTCAACAGAAATAGGATTATATTTTTCTTTCCCATTAGATCTTATATTAAAATGGCATTAGGTGATGGATGATTGATACTGCCAAGAAATACATTCAGGTCTTTCCTAAAATCTGCATGGTAGCTAATGTGAGAGATGCATGCCATAACGTTCTATACAAATTCCTTATTGCTTCACTCAGCAGATGCAAAGTATTGCTTTAATTGCCCACCAAGTGCGGAAAGGGTTATAGAAGCCATAATGTCCTAAACTAGGACAACAATTCTAAGGCATAAAACCCAATATTGATTCTACTTGAAAAAGGTCAGGGCTGACCTCTGCAGTACATTATACTCTGTTGGACATGTGTACCCAGGTACAGCCTTACTGATCTCAAGCTGTCTCTCTCTAAAGCTCCTTTGAAATTAGAAGAGGGTAGATTTAGATTTGATACTAGGAAAAATTCCTTTCCTGTGAGGATGGTGAGGCCCTGGCACAGGTTGCCCAGAGCAGCTGTGGCTGCCCCATCCCTGGCAGTGCTCAAGGCCAGGCTGGATGGGGCTGTGAGCAGCCTGGTCTGGTGGGAGGTGTCCCTGCCCATGGCGGGGGGGTGGGACTAGGTGATCTTGAAGGTCCCTTCCAACCCAAACCATTCTGTGATTCTAAAATAGTGAGATGGCGGAAAACCAGAGAAAAATCTTAGACAGAGGAACAAGAAGCAGAACAGGATCTGTAGAAAAGTGCTCTGCCTGACTGAGCAGTAATTTTTAACATGCTAATGAACACATCTATACCAATAAATTAGAGAAGGCCAAAGCAGAGGAGACACAAGCACTGCCAATTTCTACTGATCCGGTTAGCATGTTCTCTGGCACTGTCTTGACCTGTGACCTCCCAGACAATGCCCCTGACCAGGGTCTGTTCCTCACAGACAGTGGGGATAAAGCTCTCCAGTTGTGGAGGGAAGTGGGTTTAGCTGAGAGCTGTGCCGCACCATCTGCCCCTGGGACAGGCTGCGGGTACAGGCCTGGTTTGGTTGCTGATGTAGACATAGCCTATCCCTACTTGCTGCATACTTTCCTATTTTAGATGTTTCTGGTCACCCTGTGAGTAACTCATTGAGGTGTTCAGCAATTTTTATTGCTTAAGAAAAGTTTGGTGCCTATTGCTCTTAACTCTTTTTTTTTTTTTTTTTTCCCCTGAGGAAGTATCAGGAGAATTTAAACATTGAATTTAAGCATGTAGAGGGCAGTTAGGCAGGATCTAAGATGCGTGTATTGTGAACTATATCCATTATAATTTAAAGCTAGACTTAAATAAGAAAAAAACTCTGCCAGCACTGAGAGCATTCAGTGTACATTATATACTTTCCAAAGGAGTCTCAACTGGTGGCTCTTAGAATCTAGAACTCATGGCCTTGCCCATGCTGAGTTTGCATCCAGATTTCTCTCCTGTTTGATCCTGGCCCTTACACATCTGAATAAATCTTCAAGAAGAATCTTCAGGTCCATAGTTTTCTCAAGACAAATGCCCCAGTAAAGTGGGACAAGGGCTGTCCTATAGACAATCTTCATTATCCAAGAATGGTATGGATAATAACTGATGTATTTTAAATCTTCAGAGAGAATGCTAGGGTAAACCAAACTTAAGTATATGTTTTATTCATGCTAGAGATGAGACATATCAGTATATGCGGAACAAACTTCAAAAAGCAATAATAGGCTTTTAAGAAATGGGAATAAATTTATATTACCAGAAGTAGCCATTAATTTCTCTTAGTTGTATTTCACAATACATGTGCACTAGCTATATAGCAATAACACTAATTGTATCGTGATCAAAGTGAGGTTAATTGTCAACTCATAAACAGCTGCCAAATTAAATATCTGAAACTTTAATCCCTTAATTCCTAAATGCAATTTGTTTACAGCCCTAGTATATTAACTACATGTAAGTCAACTGATACTATGCAATCATACTTGTTGATAAAATCCTACAAATAAAACTATAACATGACTGAACGCAGGTTATAGCATTTGATTGCTGCCAGGGGTGTCAGAGGAATTCTCAGGTCTATAGGCTATCCTTGCTAATCAGGCTGACCAATAATCGCGCATTGTTTCTTTACATTTCCTCCTTTAACACCTGCAGTTTAGAGTTGGTACATGACCATCACATCACAAACCTCTTGATACCAAGGATGCCACTTTAAATGATGAAAAATTGTTCCAAACCCGATTGATTTATTGCCTGCAAAACAGCACAATGCTAAAGTCTTCCTTTTTGTTTCTCCCCCTCAATCTTGACTCCCCTAGGGGTTTTCCAGGGAAGGAAAGTCTTTTGTTCAGTCAAACATTTAAATGAGTTCCCTGCTACTGCTACCTGACCTTTGAATTCCAGGCCAATATAGGACAAGATGGCAAAGAATCTTCCATCAAAAATAGGGCCTGCCATAAAATACATATCCACAAATGTTTAATGTCAATGAAATTGGTAACACGTAGGCAGGCTCTTCAAATCCAGTTAGTTCTGCCAAGTACTAAATACTTTTAGTTTGTCTTTAGATCTTTCAGAAGAAAAGGCTTTCCAACACAAAGTGACTTACTCAATTTCAGATCTTTTCTTTTCTTACTCTCTTCTGCTAGCCATTGTTTCTGATAACCTATGGCTGTCACCTACTCTGTATGTTCACTCTTCTCCTACCACATAGAATCAGTGAAATGTTGAATATAAGTAAAAATCCTGAGTGCTTTGGGGTATTGCTATGCAATTTCATTTTTTAGTTATTTTTATTCAATTAAAGCACCTAATTTAAAATAAGATCTCATTAAAAGTGTATTAAAAATGTAATACTCCTACAGATTCAGTTCTAGTTCCACGAGTAATAGAATACCAATAAATGTAAAGCCATTACTTTCAGAAGCATAAAAATAGCCAGATTTTCATATGGAATAGTATGGAAGTACTTGCTGATCTTTTATTAGAACGAATGCATTATTACAGAGAACATGAAGCACGCTGCATATATACATTTTATGTCCATATCACACATCTCTCATCACCTTGAAAAAACATCTCTAATACATTAATAGAAAACTTGCTGCTCCTGTTTCCTCTTTTTCTCTCAGCTCTCCTTTTATGCAATGGATGCAAAGATTATGTCCTCTCAGATCAAGGTAAAGATGCCTTACTGTCATCACTTCTTACACTTTTCTGTTCTCTATGGTTGAACCCAAGTCTAGAGATCTTTAAAAAATTGGTTTTGAATGATGGTTGCAAACACTGATCATGCAGACACTGGCAACCCAAACTAGTGTTAGGTATTTAGGTGGCAGTACTTCCTGCTCTCAGAGCAATTTACTAAATTAACTAGATTAATCTAAATTTACTAGATTAACTAAACATCTTTATTCATCTAGGTAATATCCTTATAAAATACTTAAATATAAATAAATAAACTGCTTAAATATTTCACTGTAAAATGGATTATTGCATGTAGAAACCATGGCAGGAATAGGAGATCATGCTTCTCAAGCAGTGAACTGACAAAAAGGCTATAGTGTCAACTTTTCTCTCAGGCCCAATGAATCCATAATCTGTTGCACGACAAATAACTTCAACAGGAAAGGGTGAAACAGTCCTCAGACATGTAAGGTGAAAGTAAGGCACCTCTGATAAGTCTGGCTTCATCTTGTCTCTAGCCCTCCAAGTAGCAGGCAGAAGTTAGGAGCCCCCTTTAACCTTCTGCAGGTTAAAACCCCACAAATTCTTCACCCTCTTATGCTTCACATGCTTTCACTTTCTGACCTTCCTAATGGCTCCCCGTTTGAGTCTCCTCATTTTGCTCATAGCTCTGTCACACCAAAGAGGACTTAAAACAGTATTGCAGATGCAGTCCCCCAGGAGTGGAAAGGTGCAGCTATTAGACCTCTCATTGCCACAAGGGTACACTGCAGATATATGTTCAAGTAGTCCACCAGGATGGAGGGTGTGTGTGTCTTCTTCTGCAGACCTGCTGCGAAAAAAGGTAGGGATCTAGCTCCTTTTGGGCCACTGAACTGCCTTCGGGAGTCTTGTTAGCTTTAAGAAGTACTGATACACTTGAAATGACTAGGATTTTAGATGTACTTAATTATCCAAATTCTATAATAGATTATAGTCACAATAAATTTTAGCTATTTTAAGCTAACCTTCACAAATTCATCTAGCCTTAACCAATGGCCAGGAATTCAATCTTCCTATTACTTTAAAGGAACGAAGTACAGGAACTGTCCTCACCTTTAGCTACCTTCAAATTATCATCCGATGACTTACGTTAATGATTACTATACCATACAAGCCAAAATATATTTAGGGTTGCAAATTTACTGAAGACCGTGAAAGTCAAGAAGGTAGTAAAATATTTAATAATTCCCCTTTCTTCACTTACTTTGAATTCCTTTCTCCCATTGAAATAAAGAGAGAATGGGGCTACTCAGATGAGTAATTGCTCTCTGATACGAGACAGGTATCCACTATCTAGTTCTTTCTCCAGATAAAAAATGATTTCCCAAACATTAGCCTTTCAGAGCTAAGCTCTGTAGACTTACATGCATATTGCTTTTCTCTGCTGGACACAGAAGAGAAGTGACAGCACAGGATTCAAATATGCTTGGCCAGGTTAAATTTCCCCTTAACTGTGACGCTGGAATATTTAAGCAAGCTGGCAATACACATAAACTACCTGATTAACTTTTAGAGGATGTTTAAAAGTCTGGCTAAAGTCAGCATTGCTGACCCTGAACATCATCACATATATCTTCACAAAGATTATCATATTTGGGGACAGGGTGTGTAAGTTTTGCTATGCTAAGTACCTTACTACACATGGTACATAGACATCAATGACTTTTTTTTTGCTGAAGAGGACACTTTTCATTTGAGTCTAAATATTAAACTGTAGCTGTAATGACTGAATTACATTTTTCATAAATAAGTTTTCATGGTGATATGCATAGCTAGCTTTAAATGTATATTGACTACTACTAACTTTTTTCTGCTGTTTGCTTCTTTTCAACATTATATCCATTCAAGTACACAATGGTCTCACAAAAGACTAATAGCATATGCATTTACTATAAACAGAAACACATCTGCCATGGATTAAAACAGGAAATCAGAAAAGTGGGTTGGTTAAGAACCCGTAGGATGTTTTAGCAGCCACCTGTGATTCTCTAAATATTGCCTGATCTGAGACAACTAAATTTTACTTTTAAATAAAACTAGCACATATGTCATGATAAGATCATATTCATTGGTACCGAAAAATTTTTAAACTTCTGGAAGTAAAATTCCTTACTTTAATCCCCTTGGAACAAATACTGTAAGTTCTTGATCATAGGAAGACTTAATCACCTCAAAAATACTTCAATGAAGTTTCTGATTTATCTTTTTGTTAATTACTCCTATGTTGTATCTTTCCTTCTTATAACCCAGCTGGACAGCAATTAAAATTGTGCAAATAATCATCTCCTGCCGTAGAAGGATCTTCAAGAAATATGTTCTGGCTTTTATCTTAAAGATAAGAAAGAATTTATTTGGACAAAAATGGAGTTTTTAACGAAAGCCTTCTGGGAAAAATAAAGAAGGAAAAGCTAAATCATTTTACAGTGTCATTAATTAAGTCAAGTTTATGCAACTGGCTTCAGGGTTTTCCCCGCAAGAATACCATCAAACTCTTCTTACATACATCACGCTTCATTAACACTGTTTTCTTCCTATTATGTCTCTGATGAAAAAATACCGTAACATGAAAAAAAATAATCAAAATGCTGATAAGAAAACCAGAAATGATCTGACATTGGAAAGCAGTAGTTTATAGATGGCAATTAATGCTAATGAAGCAATATATTAGGTAGTGACACTTATCTGTTTCCTTAGAATGTTGCTCCTGTTTGAAAAAAGAGGGGTGGGATAGCACAAATGCTCTCATTGTAACAGCTGTTCAGATTAATGTAATGGATATGAAAATAGTCTCTCGGCAGAATTCTGACTGTAATTCTGTTTTCAGACTGCATAAACCATTTTGACTTTTACCATATTCTCATGCTTTCTGAGTGGTGCCGATTTCATGTTTCAAAGTACAGAACAGCAATCTAAATAAATTCCCTCTAGCTTTAAAATACTTTGAAGTGAACCCCTGACCTGGAGCTACTGATATTACTGTTCCTTGATGTAAATGATTGAACTAGGAGGAAGACCAGCAGCCCACTGTACTGGAATCTGTTCTCACAGACCTTGCATGATTTTGGAAGCCTTTTTCCTTTGTGGTTTATTGTTTTTTCTTCTGAAAAAGCCATATTACAGGCAGGACTTAGGGTCTTCTGTAGGTTGAAGTCTCCTTACATGATCCTTGAAAAATGGACCTTCTCAAAAACTGGCCCTACTTTTCAGTAAATATAGTTGGCAACATGTTGCTTTTCACCCACTTAATATTCGGGAATGGAACAACACTGCAAAATTTGACTGGATTATATTAATCTGCTTGTAGGCTATATATGTAAGCATATATTTACTCAGGTGAAGCATCATTTACTGTTTGATACCAATGTTGCTCTTAAGTATGTGATCACTGATTATATCGTCTATATGTTTCTTTTATATATATTATCTATTTCTTATCATTCGTTACTGACAAAATTGAAAAATTTACACTAAGTTGCTCAGGGTGTAAATCAAAGGTGATACATTTCTTTTTTATTCTGCAACTGACCAAGGCTTTGACGTAGTTAGAACAGGAATCTTGGAGATAACAGTTAGCAGCTTTCTTCAATTGCTTTCTTGGATTTCTTGGATTATCAAGATTAGATTATCTAGATATTTCAGTTCTGAAGGTTGATGAGCAAGCTGTGATAATGACATCTGAATCTTATTCATGATTTTAAAGACAGGAGCTGTTCTATTGAAAATACTTACCATCTGTTCTGTAGACATCCTTGCCCTGCCTATAAGCATCGGTCTCCATGGCTTTCTTAATACCCTCTGACTCTCAGTTCTGTACCTTCCCACATCTGTGCCTTGCTTAGATTCCTTTCTTGCTATCTGTGGGCCAACATGATTTTTTTAAGTTCCATTTCTCCCAGAAGTATTTTCAAAGCAATCACATCCCCATGATCCCTTAACTAAAAGTCCCATTTGCTTTTTTGCTTTAAATTATTATTTTTTAATTATTTACTTGGTTTTAATATGCATTTCAGTGATATATGAGGTTTAAATGATTAATTTAAAGGGAAGTCAAACAAAATGTGCATCTGTCATCCAGAGGGATACCAAAGTAAAAAGAGTAGAGCACAGAATTAGTCTTTTTTTTTTTAGTTATGACCCCTATTATTTTGAAGGTATTCATTTCCTGGCAAGCTATTAAATGTATTTGCATTCAGTGAGGCTTCTGAAAGCAGTGTAATTATGGAACACTGTCCAAACCACAATGAAGCCTATAGTGTATATATATATATATATATATAACTCCTGCAAGAAGCATGTCACGCAGGTAAACTGAGTAGCATGTAGAAATTTTAAAACAAGAGTGCTCATGGTGGAAGTTGCTTGCATTTGATGTCATTTTACTATATCTGTGATTCATGAGGGAAACCTTTTTCATTTTTGCATAATATGTGCCTGTTGTCCTCCAGTGAGTACTTCATTGAAACTCCTCAAGTAAAGATTTGTTTCAGATCTCTCTTGTGAATTACTTCTATTAAAGACGGGGTATTTAAATCTGTCTTAGTAACATTAAAATATTTTAACAGGTCACTTAAATCCAATCTTCTATGAGTTAAAAGGTATTTTTGTTATGATCTTACAAGTGATACTGTATTATATTGTCATCTTTGGAATGATCCCAAACTTATCTATACAGCTCCTTCACAATGGCAACTACTCATATTTGTAAGATGAATAGAGTATTAAAACATAATTCCAGCACGCCGGCAACTGTGGAAGGCATTAATTCTTTAGCAAAGGCTTATGCATATGAAGTAAACCAGCCAGCCACCAATTTTTCACACTTCTTATATGGGAACATCATCTTATGCGCATGCATTTTATGACTGGCTAAGGACAATGGCTAAAAATACCGATGGTCATTTACTTTAATAGGCTATCACTTTACCCCAGCCACTGTTGTTTGACCATATATTTAGATATTAACAGAGTTCTTTATCAAGCTTTTACTGCTCTTTGAACACTTTTCTATCAGGCTAAAATTAGAATGATTTAATACTAGTAATATTTCATGTTAGTATTTACCATGGTACCAACTACACCAAACAGCACATAAGACCAATTATTAACTAATTCAATACATATAATTGCCAGTCAAAAAGATTAAACATCAAATATTTCAAATAACATGCAAATGCACTCTAGCACTTCATTTTGATGTAGTTTTGATTTTCCCAGACTCAAATCATTATTTCACCATCTTATCAATGTACTTCTTGTAGAGCAAGCCAGAATGCTGTCAGAGAACTTCACTGCCTCGATGTTAAATGTGAAGTGGCTTTGTACACTGAACTATTTTAAAAGATTTGAGATGCAGGTCTTCCAGTCTATATTCTGCTCTTTCCTACTGGTTTCCTCATATGCTGCCTAAGCTAGATACAGCCTCTCTGCACAGCCTGACAGCCTTTTGTCTGGACAACTCTTAAGTATTTGGCTTTCCCTTAGGAAAAGGTTGAAGAGGCTTGAGATGATAGGGTACAAAAACTACTGAACGACATGTTACTGGGAATAGAGCCAGGAAAGCCAGGTGATGAAAAGCAGAGAAATAGAATTAAATTACCAATAAGAAGGGAAAATATGAAATATGGGTGATACTTGCTATAAATGATTCACCAATGATGAGACAGTTCTCATCCAGCAGAATTCTACCTGCTAAACACCACAGTCCATATTCTACAACATTTCCATTGACCCTTCTCTGTCTATCAGGTCTTCACAAGTTTTCTTCAATCTAGATGCCTCTAGCCTTACAGAGCAGATGTTTTAAACTTTCTGTTTATTTAAGGCAGCACATGCCATCTCACTTTCTGTACAGATCTTTGTTAATGCTCTCAGAAGACTAAGGGTAACTGGGAAGGGAAAAAAAGAAAAGATGGTCTGAGATTTGTTGTTACTTTTGCCAGGCTTAATTTTCTTAAGGTAAGATCTATACCCATTGGCTGGCACAATAAGTAAAGCATCTTTCATTTCAGTAAAATATATCCTTTACACTGCTTCCAGCACTGAAGCTCTCTTTGTTAACAGGAAAGATACACTATGGGTGAGTATCTGAGACTGCTCATTTATGGACCTCAGTTACAGTACAGGTGCCAAAGTCCAAATGGGCCATATCACTCTTCAGTGCTGACATTTCCCCCCCCCCCCCCCCAAACATTCCCCCCCCCCCCCCCCCAACAAAGTTTCTTAATTGTTCATGCAGAAACATTGTCTGAGAAGCAATGCACCTTCCACCTGCCAAAGGTATGTTCTATTTCCAGCCTGAAATATGGAGGTGCCATATTTCCATAGGGACACAGTCCTTTAAGTGAATCATGACTATATTAAAATATGATGACAGAACGAGCAGCAGAAATCAGAGCAGCTTTTTTCACTTTCATGCAAAAGCACCCATTAACGATGGGGTGACTTGTCTGACAAGTGCCTAAACTGAATACAGGACCAAGTATTCATGAACATCTTTATAGCACACCTTTCCTATTAGCAGTTCTAGTTCATGCAGGCTGGACACAGCCTGTCAAACAATTCATCAGGCCTTTGGGCTACTGTGTAACATGATTTCACCTGTAAATTTCCCAGACTGGCAGGGATCAGGTTGGATAAATTAGGGTGGTGGTCCATGATTTGTTCTGTGGTCCGCTTTTCCCAAAGGACCTCCTGACAACTTCTTCTCATCAGGCAAGATGGACACATGACCACAGTGCAGATACACATCTGGTCCCACGATGGGTAACCACAAACACTATGTAGCAGTCAGAATCAACAGCATACATATTGTGTCACAGAAATTCTGACCATGTGATGTGTTTGGTTTGGTCATGTGGTTACTGTATAGTTAATTATTGCAAACTGATTTAATAACTTTACTAATAATATGAAACTGTACATTTCATACCTTAATTCTTACCAAAATTATACATGGATGCAACTATCATGTTTTCATAAATACTTAGGGGCACCTTCTTAAGAGGAATTATTCAGATCTTTATCAATAGATTGAATAAAAAAAAATAATTGAAAACATTTAAAGGCCAAATCGTGATTAACTGTATAATTATACATCTTAAGTGGAAAAGCAGGCTCCTTTGTAAGTTTTAAATTACATATTTTATCTGAAGTTTGTTTGAAAACAGTGAGGCTTGCAAAATGTTCAATAAATTGATATAATTCTTCAAACAGGAATTGCCACAGAAGTTACACAGTCTCATCAGCATGGAAAAGCTGCTCATGAATGCTCATCTGGGTCCCAGTCTAGTAAACTATTTAAGCATATCATGTTAGTCATACAGTTAAATAAGGAGAAATTTATGCTTTGCTGCATGAGGTTCTTAGAAGACACAAGTTAATTAATTGTTACATTTTCCTCCAAAGTCAATAAAAGTTGAAAAATATTAACAAAACTAAGAAAAATTCCATTGTGTCTGACCCATATTGTTGCAATTATTGCCTGAAAAATACGATTTAAAAAGTTAAGGTCTGCTCATTCTTGCTGCCAAGATCTATCACCAACACGTAGCTAGACCTATTGATTTAACTTAGTATACCAAGGTATCTTATTGCTACCAAATATAGTAAAACATGTATATTTCCAAGTTGTGAACTGGCATTTTCTTTTAGGACATCTGCTTCAATGTATTTCTCTCTGGAATACTAGGAAATTAAGAGAGACATAGCTGTATTCTCCTGTTGCATTTTCTTTCTATGATTTGTAACTACCAACAGACATTTACACAAGAAAGTAGCTTCTGCAGTGACCTTTCTTGCATAACTGCAATAAAGAAGTGCTTCAAATACTTGAATTTGAATCTTCACCTATATCCTATGAAGACAGCCTAAGAAAGTTGGGGTGCTTCAGCACGGAGAACAGAAAGCTCCAGGGACACCTCAGAGCAGCCTTCCAGCACCTAAAGGGAGCCTACAGGAAAGCTGGAGAGGGACTTTTTACAAGGGCATGTAGCAATAGGAGAAGAGGGAATGGCTTTAAACTGAAAGAGGGCAGATTTGGATTAGGTATCAGGAAGAAATTCTTTCCTGTGAGGGTGGTGAGACACTGGCCCAGGTTGCCCAGAGCAGCTGTGGCTGCCCCATCCCTGGCAGTGCTCAAGGCCAGGCTGGATGGGGCTGTGAGCAGCCTGGTCTGGTGGGAGGTGTCCTGCCCATGGCAGGGGGGTTGGGACTAGGTGATCTTGAAGGTCCCTTCCAACCCAAACCGTTCTATGATTCTATGATTTACAGAATTAATGCTTAACTGAGAAATTGAAAAGATACTGTTGGCGTTTACTGAGTGGCAGCTAGACTTTTCAAGTATTACCATAATAGTAAAAAATAATCACATATTTAGTGCTTTATTTCTTCAAAGTGCCTTTCAAATATTCATTACAATGTTTCCAAAACAGTGAAAAAGGAAAAATCATTTAGACCTACCGACATTTAATCTGCCTGTGACTTCCCCATTTGAATTGCGAGCATTCACAGTCACATTGTGAGTAGACTGGAGAAGCAGTGATGAGTCCTGAAGTATGGAGAAAGAAAAAAAAAAAAAAAAGAAAGAGTAGATTCAGCAGAATAATTAGAAATGTTAACAATTTTCAAAATTTAGTCTAGTTATTACATTAAACTCAGTCACTGAAAGAGCTTTGCAGCTACAAAACCATACACAGGTGTTACCAAATAATCTGGGCATATATTTTTGATTACTTTCACTATATGAGATTTAAAAGAAGAAAAAAGTTATAAAGAATACTTCAGGTGAACAAAATCTGTGTTACTGGCCCAATGAACATGGTTGCTAACATTTTATCTTTTGGAAAAAAAAGCTTAAGTACTAGATTTACTACATTTCAATAGATAATCAAGACTCCTACAGGACAGCCATTTAACTGAAGTGTGAGTACCCCAGTCTGCAAACTTATACTGTCTTATTAACTTGGTGAGAAACATGCATATGCATTCTGCTTCCTCAGTGGTCCATGCAGCCTGTAAGCTTTGGCTTGATTTTGGCACCTAGCACTGACTCTCCTGGTAAGGAAACTCACAGTGGGTGATGGAAAAAGTGGCAGGTTGGCTAGCTCAAAGCTGACTGTAATAGATGACAGTACAGATAAGAGTGTCAGTCTAAATTATAAATTAAATCATCTCCTTGTCCACCACTCAGAAAGATGACAGAAGTCTATCAGCAGATTGAACAGCATCACCTGCGTGTCCACATCCCTGCATCATGATTTGAGCCTAATACACCCTATGCTGTTCCATATCTGGTGTCCCAGTATACAAAATCACATCTGAAGGTCACAAAGCAATGGCACTCATGCTCAGTTTAACTCTCCTCACAAGCTGCATCACAGCTGGGACATTTGCAGAGCAATCAGCCTCATGCCTATCCATCATTGTGTGCTACTTATGGAAGCTAGAGCATGCCAAGCAGGTGTAATTGGTATCTTTATTCATCCCTACCACACCACACCACAATCCAGACTAGCTATGGTAGGCAATTCAAACTTTCATGTCATTCTTAAGACTGCAGCCAGTGCGGAATTACTTTACCAAAACATCCCCTTGTGTTAACTCATGGCTTGGTGTTGTGCTTGTTGAACTACTCCCATAATTTCCATAACTTATTCCCAAATGTTCCACTCATACTCTACACTTCAGGCCCGTTGGAGCCTCATCAACCTTCTCCTTGTCTTGACGAGCAGACAAGTAATTGTTTTGAAAGACCCTGCTGCCCACTGTGCCCCATCAGACTAGGCATGGACAATTAGTATGAACTGGAAAAAGAAGGTCAACAAAGATCAGGTAAATATATTACGTTTAAGTACATGTGCTAAATGACACACAAATCTGGGCATTTTTGTTACACTTATTTGACAGCTGCTGGTTGATTTAAAAAATATGTTAGTAATTTGTAGTATCAAAAGTAAGTGTAAATCAACTGTTTTCTAGACCTGTGGCTTCCACACGTGTATTGTTGACTAATTAGAATCTAGTAACACATTGACAAATGCTCATCTTTTATCTTTCTATGAATATCTATTAGCTAAGATGCAGCGGTGTTGCCCACAACTCTTGTGTCGGGCTCATAATGAAGCCATAAACTTGTAATAGGCTCCAGAGATGATGCACAGCAAGTAGATTTTCTGCTACATACTTTCTTAGCACTTTGGAGAACTCATTAGGTGAGAAAAGCTGTTAGGATACTGCAAGGAGAAAACTATTAAGGCAAGGGAGAAAGCTGATATGATAGCTGTGAGTGGCCCAATTCTCTAACAAACAAATTTGGAAAAAGAAATCATAACAAATAAGCAACTTTATGAGAACAAATATAAAGATGGCACTCAGGAGATCAAGCTATAGCCAATTAAGCCTCCAGAGAGTTCAAATATTTTAAAAAGCAAGCAAACATACAAACAAAACCCGTCTAATAAATTATCAGTTCATAGGGGGCAGAGACATGCCATAGCCTGAAGGCTCTAATTAATGCATCCTACTAATGATCATGATGGGTCATTAAACAGCTAAGCTTATATTAGATACTGCCACACCTCTTTTATCCTATACTGTACTAAATGTATTAAGAGCTGGAAGGAATATTAAAAGAGCACGAACGGTAGTTTAACATTGCATAACGATTTTTGGGGGTAGAGGGAGTTCTTCAGTATTAGCTATTCTGGTCTTAAAAAGTTACATGTCTTATTGGATAAACACCCTCAAGGGAAATTCATTTAAGCACATAAATAGTTCTCCCACTGCCTATGAGGCAGAAGAGAATACAGCGTAAGAAATAAAATGGAAATATAGATTTACTAATGGAATTTCACCCTCTAAGTAAGAGCTGTTCTGCTACTGGAAATACCTGTTGCAGAAAGAAAAAGAAAGGCTTAATAGACATAAAATATGTTGGCATTGCTTAAATTTCAGTAATCGAGCATTTTAACAACCTCATTCTGATAAATCTATCTATATTTTCTCTTGCTATAGTGATACAAACACCAACTTTTCCCCTAGGTTCAGAAAAGTCTCATAGCTGGCTATCTCTTCTTGTTGAGGAAGATTGTATGCTTGAAGTAATGAAAGAGCCATATTTGGCTTTCACTATCATTGAATACTTTATTCAGTGAAACGTCCCACTGGTTGATGACAATGTTCCTAAAACATGGCTTTATTTTGTGAGCATTTGGATTACAGATGATAGTTTTGAAAAATACTCATTTTGTTGGCCAGAAACAAATATTGCTCTACAAAAAAATTTACTGGAACAAGTTTCAGAGTTCACCTGGATATTTAAAAACCAATGCAGATTCTTTCTTCCTTCGTCTAAACCCAGTACTTCAATAAAAATTTTTCATACCATTTCCATTCTCAGTGCCATTTTAAAGTCAACCTGCTTGATATTTTCTTTGACCAAGTATGTTATTCCTATCTCAATAATAACAAAATTCTCTGCCTATGTAAAAAAGATTAAATCCTAAATCTTTTAATTTAGTCTTGCAGACTTTATATACATAAGTATATAAAGATATCATGTATTTAATATTGTTGCCCTAAAAGTGACAAAACCTGAACTTATTAGAGAAATTGTAACTTTTCCAATAGGATCCACTAGTTTTAGAAATACTGAAACCAATCTGTAATGGATGAACAAACAAAACAATCAGTTTCACAGGGAAGCCTGCATCAAAAAATAATCTCGCTAAAAATAATTTTTAAATTCTTACATACTCTTAAAATTTCAGCATTACTTACACACACTGACCTTTGTAACTCCTTTTTGAGCTACTTTTTATCATATGCCTAGGAGAAAAATGTTAATTCTACCACAGCATCAGAACATTGACCTTGCAGCTTCTAAAGCATGCAAAAACCCGTTTGCATGCACATACACCCCCCCCCACATACTTCCATGACACACACACACATTTCCATGACACACACACCCACACAGACAACCCCCCCCCCCCACACACACACACCCCACATGCCCAAACCCACACCCACACATACTTCCATGACAGATGCCTGGACTTTGCCTAAATTAAACTGTTCATAAGTGCATTAATATTTCTTCAGCGTTATTGAAAGACTATCTGCTTACCACTCGAGAATGGATTTCTTTGGCATAAAGAGGGAATAAGAATTCTGATTCCCCTTCCAGACGAAGGCCTTCTTTAGTAACACGCAGGTGTCCCATTCCAGTCTGAGGAGAAGATGCAAGAGTTATACGTATTTCGTTATTGTTGTTATATTTTTTTTGTTCTTCTCATAAACTCAAAAATTTGCAGAGCTGCCTGCCTCTAGTTTATTGATACAGATGCCTATACTAACGCATTTAAAATTTTGAGAATTTGTCATTTCTTGCAGGAGTATGTTTCTTTAAGAAATTATAGCTTTTAAGAAAAATTTATAAAGGTCAGGTTTGGGGGTTTCTTGAAGAAAAAATACAGTATTACAGCCATTAAATTAAAAAGAAGTGCATTTGTATTGGCTGTGTTGAAATAGACTTTGTACTTGCCTTCTAAAAATGCTGTGAACAATAAAATTATACACGAATACTCACATAAAACAAACCTTAAGTTAACATCTCAAGGTTTATTCTATCAATAATGTATTTTACAAGGAATGTAATAATTCTAACTCTATTGAAGAGACAAAGAGGGATTTTTATTTGCTTCCATTTCCAGTAATTACTTCTTTTTAATTAATTTTTCATTCCTTGGTTTATTTTTTTTTCTGCTCTAATTGTAGGTCAAGGCTCTAAGTCTCACACTATCATCTTCCTTTCTCTTTATCACCTGCTTGTCAGTTTTTGTACCTTCCTCATTCTTAAACACTCCTTCCCAAATTTAGCCCAGTTGTGCTCTTCCAGCACATATCTTATTTCATTCTTTTTCCTTACTTTTATGATTATCATAGAATTGATAATGTGAAAAATGATTGAGGAATTTCTTCAGTAAATACTGTTGACGACTTGCAAGCTTCAGCCACAAGGTATTTCACTGGTATTTAGCTAATTTGTAAAGGATTCACCACTCACTCTACCATAAAAAGTGAGAGAAAACTCTGCAAAAAATTTGCAGACTTACAGTTCAGCCAGATGTGAAAATATTTCAGATCAACTGCTTTAAACTACAAGGAGTAGGTGGAAGGGCTAAATAAAAAACAATAAATCCAAAAAGTATTTCCACTCCAAGTATTTTTCAGGTTGTCTCCACATAAGCAGAGAAGAAGAGATATACGACAGGCCACTGATGATGATACATCAATAACCTGTTCATCTAATGAATTATGCCTACCAATGATAAAGGTTAAAACTTTAAGAGATTGCCATTGTTTTCAAATATTCTACGTTCTGACAAATGAGTTTATGTATTTATCTCTATATAAAAAATGCTAAATAATGTCTAACTAGCCTTCAATGAAAAACTGCAGCTATTTTAACAGGCTTTTAAGAGAGACAAAGAAACAAGCTTTGTTAATTCCATAAGGTAAGAAATACTAATGTCAGCAGTTCATTCCACTGGAGAGCACAACTACGATTCCTCCTCAGCAAGGATTTATTTCAGGAGAGAGGCTTTTAGAGTAGTTATTTATGGAATATATTACACAGGGTCAAATATTTTACTGCTTTGAAATATATAATGTACTGACTTTTCTCAGTGGAAGCAGACACAATTTTTAAATGCTACACCATTGCAAAGCTTTTAAAAAGTACCTGGTATATACTGATACATCTCATGAGGCAAAACTAAAAAAATACCTATGATGAGTCCCCTATGGATTTCACAATCACAATTCCTAGCCAGCATGGAGTAATTTAGAAAGATGTTTTTCTAGTGAAAACTATGGATATTTTTTTCTAATTTGTAATACAAAACAGAGATCACTTCAACACTGTAAAAACACACAAGTTTTAAGACAAACACTTTAGAAAAACATGATATGAAATGTCAGGATATTCTAAAGAAATACCACTATCAAATGGCTCTCGTTTAACTAAATTTAGGATCTTGTTATTTGCTCTGATCTCATGCCTTTTCCCATCAGGTGAAAGCAGAATATACTAGACATCAGGTTTAAACACAGTTTGCATATTTTTCTGGAATATAAAGAACTAAATAAACAGTGTATTATAGAGCAAGTATTAAAAATGACATTGACAAATCTGAAATTTAAGAAGGCAGAGGAAGAAGTAGCAATTAATTCTTGCTCTGAAGCTGGTGGGGAAAATTAACAAACTCCTGGGTGGCAATCTCCATCCTGCCTTTGGCTTTGCCAGGAAGAAATGTTTAGCAGAGAAAAAAAACCCCCTATAATGACGCTGAAAAAGAAGATTATGCAATTTACTCAGCACAGCCTTTCTAATGGATTCAGATTTTTCAGCAATGATTATTCTAAAAATGCTATATAGACAAAGGAATGTCTTTGACATCAGGAATAATATGCCATATGACAAAACTTAGCATTTAACTTATCTATACGTTCTTATTTTTCAGTAAATCCAGTCATATCACTCAGGATTACTTTGTACGTCTTCAAGTATGTCCTATTTTTGTCATCAGATTTTTCATTTAAGCATTGACACAAAGCTCACATTCTCACATATTTGAATAAGAGCCTCTTATCCATTCTCATTGACCACTGGGACGTGCAAAAACACACGGAAATTTAGACTTGGTTTACCTGCATAAGTGACTATCTGTGATGACTAACAGATAAAGTCTATAACATGCATGAGAACAAGAAAAATGTGGATTTCATATAATGATCCTCACTTCTATTACCTTTGTGACTAAACAATTATTATTTCCTTAGCATCTCAAGATTGTAAAAGTACCGAGTTGTGCAGTGCTGTGATATGAGGAAATTCTATTATGCCCCTTTTATAATTGGCAAATTGAAGTTACGTGGAATATAAGAGAGGGATTTAGGATAAACAACCACCCTAATGCACTGAGATCCAATGAGAAGTTCCATAAAACAGAAGAGTATAATAGTTACAAATAATCTCTTGACAACCACTCTGCTTCTTACATTACTAGTTAGGAGAAGGCAGTTATTATTTACTGAGTATTGTGACTTCCTCAGTGATGAACAACCTTGATGCTTTCAGTTTCAAGGTTTTGATTCCATTCCTATTCAAATCATTGAATTAAAATATTTCTATTATTTCTATTGACTTGGGGAAAGTGTCCAGGTATCAGTTAGATGTGGATTTTGATGCAGTTATACAATAAGCTATTGATTGTGTGTGGGGGAAGTGCTTCACTGAACATAGATATATGGCAAGTCTGGATTCTTGTTATCCTGATGTTGGTGACTGTCACTGCTTGAGTGTACTGGCCCTGAGCTATAACACGTTATTGTGCATACAGCCTTGAGACTCGTTTTCTAATTACTCACAGCCCTCAGTGAGGCAGGGACCGAGCTGTATAGAAGAGGAGGATGAAATGGTACCTCTGTAGACACTAAGCAGATTTTGCTATTGCTGCAAGGAGTTGACTGGCATGGAAACTGCTGGCAGCTGCCAAACCCTTATGCATCAAAGATGCAATTTAGCATTAGTGTTCACAAAGGTGTGACCAGTCTTCATTTCAAAACTGCTATGCATATTCTAATTGGAGTAACAGGATGTCTTGAACCGCACTAAAAGCATTTTTCATCATTTGAATATGCTCCTGAGGACCTAAGTGCTTGTAGAAACAGAGACAAGGCCTTCTACAAAAAATTCCAGCTGAGAGTGTGTTCAAGCCTCATAAAAGCTCAACAAAACTGAATTGCTTATACAGGGGTACTCCAAGAAACCTGAAATGAGTAGCCACCACTACCAGAATCCTAGGTAAGACTCACTGTGCTATGGAGCATCTGGATGGGAGGAGTGTCTTGGGTGGGTTATCATTCTTTTCGACACAACAAATATAAAATATTTTTCCTCCGAAATAATGGGAAGCAGTTCCGTCCTCCACAAAGCCAGCAGAGGAGTGCAGTACATCCACAAGCCATGGAAAGGCCCTAAAGTTTCTTTCAAAGGACTGTAGAAGGACTAAGTCCTTCTTCAGGACCAAAAAGTTCCAAAAGCCATACTGATGGCTCTGGTGGTATGGCCACCTTCTTCTGGCTATGAATATCTGTGTCAAAGAAAAGGGAGAAATGACTGGATAAAAGCAAGTTTAACAGCATTGGTATGGCTAGTGCTAAAGGCCTGTCTTGTTAAAACAGGATGCAAGAACTTTCCCTCTTTCACCTGTTGTTATAGTGGGACCTGCTGCACTGGCTCATGACCATGAAAGTCACGTGGAAGGAGATGCACAGTGCCGTAGGACTACTAGGTGTGGAAAGAAGATGTAGCTCCAGGGCTTTTGCACTCACAGCAACTTGCCCTCAGGTAGTTGAGCCTCATGCTGTCTATGGATTATGGAGTCAAAACAGCATCAGATAATATTTTTGGGACTTATTTCCCAAGCCAATATAATAATGTAGAGGTCTGCTGCTGTAGGCACGTGGCTTTAAAAACAAGGATGAGGCATGAGGAACATTCATTCTGTTTACAAATAGTATTTCTAGTCACCTCAATTCAACCAGTAACTGTAACTTACGTTTTCCTGTCAATATAGAAACTGAAACACATGGGGGCTGACTATATTGGGTCAACCAGTCTTCATATAATTTCATATAATTTGTTATAATTTCGTATAATTTCATATCATATCATCACTATTGCTGCACCTTCTGACTTCACTTCAACTGCAGTCCTCAGACTGCTCTGAACAACAGAAATTAAACTTCTGGTCTATGTATCAGCTAATAGCTGCACAGGAAGATGTCTATTTTCCTCTTCTGGGTAGAGATCAAATACTGGAAAGATAGGCATATCCATATATTCGCATGGTTACAACAAAAAGATCTCCAAGTTGATTCAAACACTAGCTTTAAAACACACACACAATTCAAATCAAGTGGCTCCTCTCTCAGGAGTTAACAGCATGTTTAATTTGTAGTATCTGCTCCTTGAATATTCAAATTTTCCAAATATTAAAAATCTACACATGCTGCAGTTGCTGATTGGAACTGATAATGATATTAACTTCAGACTAGAGAGGATGCAGCATTTCCATTCAGGTAACGCCTTTTCTTACTTACAGGATACTTACATCCTACTTCTAGGCCAGCCCAGGGAAAGACCTTGGCAAGTTCAGACCAACACATCATTTGTTGTGCCCCAAAGCTAGTTCAATTAATGGCTTTATAGATCCAGCTTTCACTGCAGTACTTCTTGCAGCAATTACTATTTGGAGAACTTGCTTTGCAAACAAGAGTGTACTGTTTCATTGAGATAATAGGTCTGTGGGTAGAGATTGTTAAAAAGCAATCAGCAAAACAGGATTGGTAATGAATCTGATGAAACTCTCTGTTTGACTTACAATATCTATTTTGGAGCTAAGTACGTGCTTGGTATAATAATAACATTACTGATGCCTCATCTCGTTTTCTGTTGCAAGGACTCTATTTCCTGGGCTCAGACAGAGAAGGTTATCCGATTCCTCTTCTTAGGTGACAGTGGAGTCTTTTCTGTCAAAGACATGGGTCAAGTCAGAGCCCTTAGCAACAGCAAGCACTCCTGGAACAGAAGTGAGTTTCACCTGGCTTAGAGCTGGATACAGACTAAAACATTCTTTACAGATACGGGTAGAAAGAGGGTAGGTAATATTCCATGATCTAGAAAAGTAGATGGCCACTTTGAACTCAATATTTATTTGAGGAAATGAAAGATGCAAATTCATCACATCATTGGCATTTGCTTAGTTTTGATAAGATTCCTTTCATAAAACAGGATTAATATTTAAGAAGCATACTGTCAAGATATTTTCAGGTCCTCCTTGTCCTGATATATACAATAACAGACTTTCTTAAGTAAAGAAAGGTATTAATTACAACAGGTATTACTCAAGAGGATAAAATGGCTTCTCAAAACAGATTCGGTTCCAGCTTCACTTCCTTGTTCAGTGAGGAGCAAATTCCATCTGTTCCTACAGACACTTCAAAGCTGGATAATACTCAGCTAATAAAAATGACATTACATCTGGCGTTACATCTCCTGTGACTGATTTACTCAACATTAAAAAAATAGACCGATACTCCCACTGCTACATGTATTTATTCAGGAATTGAGTTTTCATAAGTTGGCTAATTCATTTTATTGTATTAACATTTGTAATTATGCAACTTAGCTAAGGAAATGGAATTAAATCTTTTCCTTTGATTTGTAAAGGTTGTCAAGAGGATTTTCTTCAGAACAACATTGCATGATCTTTATTTTTTGAATTCCTCTGAGGAATCAGGGATATTTGCACGGCGTATATGATTACACAGACTACGCATTGATTCAATATTGTAAATCCTATCATTTGTACGAGGGGATGTTTCATCTTATGGTCTCAGTGCTCTACGCCTTGTGTAAGCACACAGTGACAAGCATCTCCACCCTGACAGAATTTGCTGTCTAAATAGTCAAGATGACAAAAATGTGAGATGGAAGAAGGACAAAGAGATATTGCATTCATCACAAAGCACTGTTGAAGATGCCTCCAGCTTGCTCTGTGTGAAATTAATTAATTAAATAATTTACCTTATGTTTTGTCTTGCAATTATCATTCATATTCATTTTAAAATATCATACAAAATGGCAGCCACTGCAGTATATCACAATTAAAAACAGATCATCTCCATTAACAATCCAACTTAATTTTGAATTACCCAGACTTCCCCTCATCTTAGTATAACTGATAAATTAAAGTTTACGAGCAGAGTTTTGGTCATCTTTGCTAAAGGCCATCATGGCCACTTTTTGATTCATGGTACAAAAATTTAGTAAGAACAGATTTTATACATAAAAATATAATAATCTAATATGATGTTTCTCTGGTGACATTATTGATAAATGCATTTTTGTAAATCTCATCAAGCAAAATGTAAAACAAATCTGTTGAATTTTCCCTATACTGTATCACAGCAAGCTCTAATCCAGCACTGACAATAATACCAGCTTTAAAATAATGGCATAAATATATGCTCTGCATCAATAAAATGGTAGCTTACCACGTATTTGTATAAATTAATTTTACAATGTACACAAAAAATAACAGCAATGACAAGGAAATGAAATATAAAGTTGGAAAGGGTGAGAGCTTTTTGCAGTTCCTGTTGGATTACATATAGAATTGACAATTTCCAATCCATACCCTACTCCATAGTTAGGACCTGATCATGTATTTTCAAATTTTTTATTTGGTTGAAGATGATTTTTTTTTTTTTAATAAAACCCTGTTTTTCACTCATGAAATAAATATTTCAACATAAAAAGCAAGGAGAAAGTTTTAGGAAATTCATGTATTTCCCTGCACAGATAATGAGGAGTTTTAAATCAATTACATTTTCATTCTGTATTGCTTAATTATTATTACACTTCATTCAACTACATTTTCCCCACAGCTTTATGTATACAGAAATGTATATTTGGAAAAGTTTAGTAGCAGCAGTCAGTGCACCTAAATATAAGGCAATTTAAGTGTGGACAAACACGACTTCTCATAATCGTTCTGTCTGAGCAGACTTGAAGGTACAGACAAGGCTTTTAACCAAAAGACATTTTAAAAGCCAAAAAAGAAGTGCTTGAGAATATATGAGACCATTGGTATATGTACACACGTTATATACGGAGATGGCACCTGCATGCTCCCTAAAAAGGAAGTAGGTCAACTATTAGAACAAAAAATGAATCAACAAAACAGGTGATGGAGGTTTCAGGTCATTAAGGAAGTAAATGTGTGAAGACCTGATAAAGAACTGTGGAAAGCCTTTGAGGAAACAAGAATGTAAGGACTTCACATTTATTTCTGTGGACAGGGCAGGTACGTTTCTTAAACACAATGGGAAAACATATGCTAGATAAAAAGGAATGGAAGAAATTGTAGGAGTGGTCATGTGCTTCTAGAATTTACAGGCTTGGGGATTTGTAAAAACAGTAGTAAGGCTATTAGTAAGATCTTTGTTACGTATCTGAAAGTCTTCAAAGACCTGCAGAGAATCATAGAAACCATTGGATTTTCTTGTTAATTCACACCAAGGGAAACAAAACTGGTGTATGGCTTAGCCATAGGCTATTGAATGGTTCTTCTGAAGAGCTATACAGCTGGTTCTGACTCTGTCTTCTACATACTGGTCCACTATGGAAAACCTGTATGGAAACAGTTTCTGTGTGCGGTAAAAGAGAGAATCAAAAAACCAGCAGAACTCCAAAGGTATAATTCAATATGAATACTCCTGAAATTCTCTGGCAGGCAGATCTGTACATTTTAGGAGAACATATCTGTTTAATGGGAAACTGCTTATTACATAGGATTTATTGTCCTTTCCTAGTCTTATGATAATGTAGCATAACCTAAATTATATCATAACTGAATTGATGTGGGTTTTCTGAACAAGATTTGCTAGTGCATCAGAAATGGTAATCATCTGATCAGGTGCTTTTTTCACACCTCAGTTTTAAAGTACTGGCATGACAATCTACAAAATTCAACAGTGATCTAAAAATTTTGGTCCAGGGCTTCACTGATTACAATGTCGACACAATGGGTCAGTATTATGGGCAAAGTTCTGACCAGGTGAGTACTAGTTCTCTATCTAATAGCAGGGTAGAACAGCTAAAGACCGTTATATTCAGGAGAAAATGTGAAATCAGTCTCATGAACTTAGTTTTCTCTAAGGAATATAAAGATAATGGAAAAGTAAAAATGCAAAAAGAAAAAAAAAACACCTCAGAAATCACTGAGGCAGCAATGCAAGCAAAAGATTATAGTAGTGAAATTGTATCAGTTACGTAACAAACTGAGAAGCCAAATACCTTGTTAATGCCTCCTACTGACCAGCTAATCTCTACAAAGCTTTCAGATGCTCACTGTTGTATAAAACATTGTTATACAGATTAGCTCAACATTGTCCAACTTTTCCAAATGTTTTGCCAGTCATGCAGCCATCTAGAGTCATGCCAATATGGACTTTATATGTTGGGTAATTAGTTACGGAGACACTTAAATAATTTAAGAATTCCAAAATACAGATTTTCAAACATCCTGCTCACTTGTCCAACAGATCTAGGAATACTAACATTTCTGAAGTTAAACTATCTGATCACCATTGGACATGAACACAATCAAAATCTCATAAGGGACCATTTTACAAATAAAGCCTACAAGGAAAAAGAGGGGCCGTATGAAGAGGTACTCATGTCCTTTTACTTAAGAACAAGTGGCTGCAGGGCTCAAGTGGGTTGTTGTACTCCCGGATTAAAATTCCTCCTTTCACTGGGAAAATCTGATTTTATATCTTCTCCCAGAGTTCCATGCCCTAACCAACCGACTATAGTACATTTGATGTTGGGAATCTTTTACTCTCTAGTAGGTTTTTTTCTGCTTCATATATATTTATTAAATATTAATTAGAGCAGAAGCTTCAAGAGAAACTTCTGTCTCCAAGGTGGGTACAGTAAACGTCTGACAGCTAAAGCATGTGTTATATCCAGTCCAATACAAAATCAGTTTTTCCATGTAAATCAAGACAGTTCCAACTAGAAAGACTGAGAATTGCCCGATTCTATAGTCTATATCACAATAAGGATCTGGAAAAGAACAATGAGAGTAAGGAGTATTCTTGCGTTCAATATATTCAGTATTCTTCTAGTTAAATATTTCAGGATCTGATAGTGTCTAGGAGGATGAACTTTCATCTCATATGATAGTGTCTAGTCTAATATAGCTGATGGCCTTGAAATTAAAATGTTACAAGCTAATTAGAGTCAGTGGACGATTTTAAAATTACGCAGTCATTTTAATCAATTAAGACAACAGGGTAAAAGAGGAATATATTTTTTCCGGTGAAGCATTTATCTTGTCTTTGTCAGAAGCGTAAAACAGATTAGCAATGAGTTTTTCAGAGGAAATCAGTGGTGTAATATTATTTAGAGAAAAAAAAAGAAATTCTGTCTTGGCAACATCAGATGGCCAACCACAAAACAAATCTTAAAAGCAAAAATGATATTAAAGTGCATCAATATTTCTCTTCTGTTGGGAAGCTCAAAACTGGAGGCTGTATTATATGCATGTCTAATGAGTGCTGTGTAAAGGGAGATAATAACTTCCTGGAGTCTTTGCCTCTGCCCCTGTTCATACAGCCCAGGAAACTTTTGGCCTTCATTGCTGCCAGGTTCACTGCTGGCTCATGCTCAGCTTGCCGCCCACCGGCCCCCAGGGCCTTCTCCAAAGAGCTGCCCCAGGCCAGGCAGAATCAGCCTGTGCTAGCGCCAGGGGCTCTTCCTCTCCACAAGCAGGACTTTGCATTTGTCCCTCTTGAATTTCATAAGGTTGGACCATACCTCCAGCCTGTCTAGGCTTCTTTGAGTGTCAGCCCGAATCTTGAAACTATTAAACAGTACCCCCAGACTGGTATCATCCGCAAATGTAGTGGGCAAGCATTCTGCCATCTCTTCTAAGTCATTGATAAAGTTGTTAAAAAGGATCAGTGCCAGGACAGACCCCTGCAACACTTATTACTGGCCTCTGTGTAGAGGAGGGTAACACATTAAATCCAATCTCTAGGGTTTTTTCAAAATTTCTAATTTTCGTGCAAAACTAATTCTAGTATTACTCTGTTTCACCTTATTCACCAAGCTGAAGATTTTTTTATATTATATTTGATATAATATATTTGAATCAGTCTTCCCTAAAACAGCTGAATATAATGAATTCACAGTGTTCTTCTCTCACATCCCCCAAAAAATTGAGATCCTGTCCACTGGAACTCTGGGAGAGAAATAAAGAATGAGATATATCTGATCCCTGTAAATCAATTTGCACACCTTGGGGATGCTCATACATTATGTAACTGGAACAGTACGAGAAAAGGAATACATTCTCTGTTCAGGTTGCTCCCCTTTAATCTAGATTTTATGAAATGAAATTAAATTCTGTCCAGTTTAGTCATGTTCGTTTAATACTGAAAGCCTCTCAAACAATGGAGTTTAGAAAAGTCTCCATCTTTCATCATTCTTCCAAATTTCTACAAGGAGATCTTGCAGCATATCTATGTCTAGTTCACGTTCTCCTTTATCGGCTTAGCTTGTTTGCATTTATCACACTGTCTGGTTTTTGGGATTGAGACAGGAGATGTGTGCATGGATTCATTCCATACCAGAGCTTGTTGAGGCTCTGTTCATAATTTCATTATTATTTTAATCTGCAACTATGAATAGACATAGCATGTGATTTTTCTATACTGCAAGTTATTATTTAATGAAAGATTTAAGGATGCCTTCCAGAAAAAGGAATAAGTTTTTATTATATAACTGTAACTTTGATATCTAAATAACAATTCTGTCAACTTTGAGTGGGCTCATGAAAGGGCTGTGCTATAGAACTATGCCAATCAATCACTAAAGCATCAGCACCCCTGTGCACTATACTGCAAAACTGGTTTCCTAATAGAACTACATACTACCATCATGTTATGTTTAAAGCTTTCTTCGGGCACAAACTCTCTTCAGAAATGTACTATAAAAATAAGTTTAAAAACGTTTATCATGTTTTTCTGAATATGTTTATCAACCTTAGTAATACAACTTGTTTCTTGTAATATTCTACAGAGAAATACTATTTTATTAGCTATTAATATTCTAATACTGTTAACAAGGATAACATTTTAATGTATTTTTAAAAAACTGAATCTGAATACTTTTAAAGTTTTAGCTAAAAATACAATATCTATTATTAATATTAAACATGGTAAGTAGTAGAACCTCTATATAATATACCTTGAACGCATAATAAATATAAAGTGTTATCACAGCTGACAGACTAATATTTGCCAGATAACTGGCGACTGCATAAGGTAATATTTCATCATTACTTTTCTATTCTTCCCAATAATGGGCATGTTTAATTGGATAAGTAGGATATATAAGAATCAACTGACTAGACAGCAAATACTTCTCCAGCTTGGAACACCAGAACCATAAAAATCTATTTCTGTGAATTTATTGTTACCTCTCTTTTTGAAACATTAACCAAAAACTTGGAGGGATAAATGCTTAATTCCATCAGGAAAAGGACCTGATGATAGTGTTGGTAATTTCTATGTCTGTTACACACGTTCTTTACAAATCATATTTCCTTAGACACAGGAAAGGACTGTGATGCTTCAATTATACTTCCAGACTTCAAGCATGCAATTAACATCTATATTCTTTCTTTTTTTTCTGAAGAGGGTAGCAGGGCTTTTCTGTATGATACTTCTCACACCTTCAAGAGTTACTTCTTGTCTTGACAGATATACTCCATTATAACAATACCCAGAAAAAAAAGTTCTCCATTCTTAATGACCTCATACATACTTCTGGTGAGGACTGTGACATACACGTGTACTTTGTACAAATGTTCTTATAGCTGATAATTAGTTGAAATATAGATATTTCCCTCAGATTATCCCAAATAAGTGAAGGCATTACATTAAAGTCACTATTTAACTGGGTATGTCATGAATACCGATTTTTTAACAGAGAATTAGGACAAGTCTTATAATCACGGCATTCATAGTCCACTCTGTGAAAGAATGAAAGCCTGCACTACTCGAGCTGTTATTTCACTGCTCTTCTTGCCAAGGCGGAAGGACACTGTTCCTCAGCAGATCAAGGCATTTGGTGCCTCACAGATAACTAGTAGGAGACAGGAGTTCCTAGAAGTGAAGTTTCTGAAACTATTTTTGTTAGTCCTGACTAATAGACTGATACTAGAGAAGAAACACCCAGTTTCGTACAAAGAAACCAGACCAACAGAAAATAATTTTAAAAACTCCTTAAAAATAAAAGCCTGAGCCACACAGAAAACAATTTTTAAGTTATTCATCTTCTCTGTGATTCATGATGTGCAGTCACTAAGTGCACATCTTCCATGTGAACTGCATAACAGAAAAATTGTATGTGATCTAAGATGTTCTGCATTGTAATCTGTATGACAGTAACAGTGCTGAAAAGAATTTATGTGGGGGAAGAAACTTGATGGGAATTCAAGCACTAGTAACTATAGTAGTAAGTAGGACTTAAAAATTAACCTACTTACTTTATAGTAAGAGAAAGTAGAGTATAGACATGCTTCTATGAAGATAAAATGGCCTTCACTTAGTCACAGAGGTGTAACAATGATAGATAATGGGACCTTTAACATTTTCTCCAGTAGCAGGGGCAGCGCTGTAGGAATTTACTTTTTTTTTTTTTTCTTGTAACAAGTCTATTCAAATCTTCTGTGTATCACGACTGCATGTTAGGAGCAAATTAGCTTAACTTCAACATTCATTGATGCATTTTATTGCATTCTGACTAAAGCTACATCTTGCAGACATCTGAAAGCTACCTTTTAATCTACTACATGCAAAATTACATTATAAATATTAAAATATATATGACAGTGGAAAGTTATTAAATTTATTCCTGAAAAATATAGCTGCCTAGCCTCAAGCATGAAGTAGTAATAATTACCTCTGAGCTGTAATTAATTGGGCAAATAAATTGTTACATTTTAGATGCTGATAAAAAGGAGAAGAAAGCTAAGAAAAAACAGCGACTGCTAGCAATCTTTCAACACTAAGGAATTCTGGTTGAGATAAAAGTTACAGCAAACACACATATAAAATATAAACTAAACAGACACTGAGACAACAGGAAAATACATTCTCTTAGGATGGTTAGAATTCACCTTAATATAAGGTATCAACAACCTCAGTATTTCAAAGATTATTACCAATACAGAGATACAGATCAGGAAGTATGTTCAAAGAGAATATACTTTCAACCGAAGTACAAATTACAGTTGAGAAGGAACTAAAAAGAACCACCTATTGTGCACAGAGAACTTGATGTATCTACAAAAATAAGGGGTGAGGCTGGGAATAGAAGAGAACATACAAAAAAATGGAAAACTAAAGAGGACACTTACTGGGGAAAACCACATCACTTTAAGAATCCAAATTGTCAAAGAAAAATTCACAACCAGGATGATAAGCAGGAGGAGAACAAACAAGTAGAGGCAACGCTTTCTCCATCCATAAATTCCAATTTTGTAGACATATTCATTCTTCGGCCTCTCTAGGCTAGTGCCTGGCGTTGTTGTAGTGTATTGTTCACGTACCATCTGCTATGTAAAGAAAAAAAAGGGACTGCTTAGTTGTTCAAGTTAAATTATAAATATTTATATAAAACCGCAAAGAAAATATGAAGATACAATTCTAACAGCAAGTTACAAGAAACTAGAAACTTTTATGAAGTTTTACCTGGATAGCATTTTCATCATTTCCCCTTCAAATTACATTTACATCTTACTTTTTGGTACACACGATGTGATGTTTTAATATATGGACTGCATCAATTGCCATTTTCAGGAGGCTTAAATTTATTTTATCCTATATAGAATGGCAATACTTTCTTCCCATTTTTCATAATATTCTAATTCTACCATCACAAAATATTTCATAGGATCGTATCATCATCTGTGGCTCATAGAACAATTTTATTTTACTGTAAAAATAGTTACAAGTGATAACAGTACCTTGTGAGCACAGGTTTAAAAACACTTCTATATATTCTTTCCTCAATTCAGTAATAAAATGCATTCTTTGTGTTGCAAAACTTAACTGTGTATCACTGGAATGCCAAAATATGTTAAGCTTCAGAATCTGTATATAAAGAAATGAAATGGTTCTTAATAACGTAAAGGAAATAATGATTTCTCAATTTATCAGATATTCACATTTAAAGATATATTAGCAATAAAAACATTACTTATTGGGTTTAAACAACTTCTTTCACTTTATGTTATCGTTCTTAAAGAAGCATTCTTTGAATTTAAAGAAATCTTATGAGATTGCACTTCCTTAAAATGTGAAGGTATTCACTAACTTCCACCTTTACAGCACAGAGATAACCAACAACTCAAACCATTCATTAAAGCTTAAAATTTCAGCCAAACAAATAAAATCTCAGCAGCTTATCTAGAACAACAGTGGGCAACATCTGTCTCATTTCCACCAATATAAACCAAACCAAAACAAACACAAGAGGATGTCAAAAGGAAAATTCTTATTTTAAGTTCAGGCACTTCCCATGAGCCAAGTATATCCACAGGCATCTTGCATCAAAAACTGGTCAACTTTCCTACAGTATAATGTTCCCAAATGACAGTGCCTTCAGACAAGTTTCAAACAAGGTCTCCTCTCAATTCCAAATTTACTGCTGGGAATGAGATCACTGTGCTCTGCTCACACAACTTTCAAAACGTGATCATATTACATCTTTGCCTAGCTGATGAATTACTCTAAGTCATTGAAGATCTTCTCAGGTCTCCTGCAGAGCTATCCTGTGTCTGTAGCAAGCTTGGGGCTCTCAGTTCTAACCCTCATCTTTAGAAAAAGGCATTTTTTTGTTTCTGTAGCTTCTTATTGAACTACAAGACAGAGAATGAAATAAAAGTTTACAATCAAAAAGAAGTTCAAGCATTATCTCTTTGCATATATATAGTAGTCATATTATTTCTGCACTTTCAAAAAGCTTTTAATTTGTTGTTTATTTATATTAAAAATGAGATGATCATCAGCAGTTCATAACGTAACTGTACTACAGCATTATGGGAAAATATTCTAAATAATTTTTGCTGCGCTCAGTCTCAGTTGCTCATGATACTGTATATATAAATCTTTTTATCTGCTGAAAATATTGAAAATACTATAATGATTTATTAGTTGAGAATCAGATTCTGAAATAACATCACTGCAAAACATTGTAGATTTACAAGATGTTTCTTAATATTCACCACATGAACTATGCTTGTTTAAAACTATCAGATTGCATTTTTCAGTTCTGTGTATTACTCAAGCACCTGGTACTGATTACAGGATACCATTTATATGTGAGCTGCTACTACTTTTTTGCTGTTTTCCTGCTAATCATTGTATAACAAACCATATCACTCATGCAGAAGTTTTCCTTTATTTTAAACCTATTTTAACATTCTCTGCCAAGTAAGACTAATTGGCACATTTACACATACAATGGGTTTCATAAAATGCTTACGAAAACCTTCACCCATACTTCCACACAGATTTCTCTGAACTCTAACTTACAGGATAGGATGCAGTTAACTGTTATCTGGTAACACCAACAGATCCACTTTGAGAAACAACCAGTACAGTTCTTGCTCAGATACAGTATAACTATGTAATACCCTACTATAGGGTATCCTCTGAGTTTCTTACTGTTTCCTTCATTACACATACTTGTTAGGTGTCAGTATAAGAAACAAGATAGATGACAGCTACAGAAATTTCTGTAGTAAGAGAAGCCCCCTTCACAAGACAGACTGCTTCTGCCTGTTCCTTGGGTTGCTGTTTGCTACATCTTCAAGGCAAATTTCACAGCAGAAAAACCATTTGATAAAGAGTAAATTAATTCTCAGATCTTCATGTTTTTATGTCAGCCTCATCACAGTGGTCTCTGAGGCTGGGATTCATCTTACAATGTTAGATACCTAAAATTTAGCCTTCAATATCTGAGCCAGCCAACCTGGACTCTCTTTATGGTCAATGGAGATAAACCCACCCTGCTGGGAATTATTTATCTGACTTATTTCAGATGTATATTTCAGACACCTGAGACGTGTTTAACTTCTCTCCATAAGAAGAAAAATAAAGACCCTGGGATGACTTTTTTGTATGTACATATCTACATGTTTTTAGACATAAGCATTTGGTCAAACTAATTCCAACCAGAATAATTTCCAGAAGCATGTAATTTAACAGGAAGATAGGATTCTTTTCACTCCTGTTCTCCTCTGTTCCATTTTTACCCTGTAGTCAAACGTTTATTGTAGGAGTTGAGGATTTTCCACATAATGTATTATGTACTGCTGTTTGATGAGGCAAGGTCAAAATCCATTATGCATTTCACCAAAAAGCCTATGAGTCTTGTGATTGTTTTCAGCCCTTCACAAATTCCACAGGGGAGATCTTCTCCCAGCACAGCATTGTTCCTTGCATAGATTCTTTTTTCCTGACAGAAAACAGTTCTGCTTTTCCCGAGCATTACTAATCCTGCCAAAAATTGCTCTGGTCCTAGCAAATGGGTAATGCTAGCCTAGAGAACTGACTGCTTTGAAAAGGATTAAATTTTTCTACTTAATATAATATTTCATTATTTTTAAAGAGAATTAGTGGCCCAGTACCAAGTAATTACAGGGGAAATGCTTTAAGAATTGGTGCTATTGGATCGTTTCTTCTGGAAGAATCAGCTTCCCGTATTACTAACTTACATGTTCATGAGCTGAAATCACAAAGGAGAACGAGCTCAGACCTGTCTGGAGAAGTCAAGAGAGAAAGTCTTTTATAGGTTTGGGTTGTTTTAGGAAGCTGGGATGAAAGCAAAGCCTTAGACAGGCAGATCTCATGGTTGGCTGGTGAAGTCACCCAGAGTTCAAGAGACACTCTTAGAATGGAAACAACAGATACTTAATACTATGATGAAAAATGTGACTGGAATAATCATGAAACCGTAAGTTGGTAGTGTAGGAGCATACTAAGCAGACACTAAGAAGGAAGTGGTTACCTGAACACCTGGGTGTACACAAGTTAGTGGGAGAAGCCGAAGTTTGCAGAATGAACAATGACTTCACTAACTGTTATCCTTATATTCTCTTACATGGAAGCAGCAGAGAGTGATGGACTACAAAGAATAAGAATCATCCTGGCAACCTATAGTGCAGATAAAATGTCAATTTAGGTTCAGAATCAAAATTCTGATGTCATGCAAATGGGCCTTGAAAACATGTATTATTTGCATCAGGTCAACAATACCGTAAAAAAATCTTCAATTAATCGGAAGTGTAATTTCTTAGTATTCCTACTCAAGGGCCCACACAATCAGAAGTCAAATAAGATTAAGGTCAACTATTTGCACATTCCTTACGTATTTTTGTATATGTGGCCATAATTCATGGGCTCGAGGTCTGTTATGGTAGTTTGCTATTTTAAAGTCTTTTCCAATTGTCATCATCTGTTTTACTGGGATCTGTTTTTATCCAATTCTTGTCCACTTGCTGATTTAAAACAGATACTTACTACTAATTAGCTGCCAAAGATTTGTCACAGATTTTAAATGATGGTTATAACTTGTGAATTACTTGTACACTGCAGTTACTTTGACCACATGAGATTTTCTCCTGTGTTCAGGTGTAACATGTTAAGTGTTGCATGTAATGCATGAAATACATGTCTACAGGAATATACATATGAGCTGCTGATGAAAGAGCTGTATGTTATCTACATTGTGTTAATAAAGCTGCCCTCTAAAAATACATAGCCGCGACAACATTTCCTTGTATCTATTCCACCTTTTCCCATGCAAGACCTGGAGACTGGCTGTAGAGGAATTGTAGAGGAATGAAGGCAGGTTAATTAACATTGATAATATACAGCTGTGGGCTGGCTTCAGGGGCGGTGGGTTGGATGACGTGGATAATGTGCAGCTGTGGCTGGTTCCTGCTAAGTAGTTAAATAGCTCTAAGGACTGTATGAACAGGAGTATGGGATGAAGAGGGTCTTGGAAGAAGCAGAGGGAGGAGAGAGAGTGCCCTGGATGTAGGAGAGGCCCCAGGAGAAGCAGAGAGAAGAAGGGTGCCCAGATGAGGAGAGGCTGGCTGGAAGATGAGCCTCGAGAAGAAAGAATATGGATGCAGAGAGACGAGAAGCAGGGTGGACTGGCCTGAAGAGGATGAAAAAACAGCATGGACAGCAGATGAACTTCTGAAACCTTGTGGGGGATTGGTGGCCGTGCTGGGGCAAGGCACGGGAACTACTTATTGAAGTTAAACTGGTATGGGGTGGTAAAAGCCTTCTTGTAGCCGGCTAGTTTTGAGAGTGCTGTGACAACTGGCCTCTCCGATTACCATGATTCAGAGGTCAGGAGACTTTTATATTAATGGACTTTTTTCATTATCTAGGTATTAATAATGTTACTGCTGGATTGGGTTAGTTTAGATATCAAGTTCAAAAAGCCATTCTGATAGCTCTGGAATATTAAGACAGCTGTGTTTTGAAGAAGGAATTTGCAAACTTATCAGTAAGCCTGCTTGGGAAAGCAAGCCTGAATAGGAAGCTTGTTAATCGCATTATTTTCATAAATAATTTATCTGTAGGAATTGCTGAAGACAGAATACTATTAAAATGAGAGTACTTACTGTAACTGTATTTCAATTGTAAAAACATGTTTTCACTGTTTTTGTTCATAAATGGCTATGCTATTTTCTTGAATATAAATAAAATTATCCTTAATGCACAATTCAGAACTGTACTACTGAAGTAGTTTGTCATACTGTAAAGCAACTAATAATAAAAAATTATTAGAAAGCATAATTTAAATATAAAACTACTTAGTTGGTTAATTAATAACCAATTAGAAATCCATTAATAGCCATAAAATTATTAGCAATTTATATTTTTGGACTGTTTCTAACTGTTGGGATTTTCAGCAAAGCGACAAAAAGCTTAGCGTTCAAGAGAACCTTTTTTTAAAATCAGAGTTAAGAAGAACTGGTGAAGTTTGAAGAAGTTTGCATCATGTGGTCATACTGTATATGTTTGTTAGAAAGGGAACTTCAGTCCTCAGTGCTTCTACTCTTCCTTCTTTACATGAAGTCTATTCATTCACATGCAAGAAAGAAAATTCACAGTATGTGTGGGGATGAAAGAGGTGATAGTGCTAAACTGAAACAGTTCAGTAGAAAGACTATTTCAACCATTTAAACTAAATTCTTGTGCCACTATAAACAAACTAAACTGAAATAAAACAACCTGTCAACTCAGGCAAGTAAGAACTAATTCTATGATCTGCACAGAGTAGCTTCATGGAACATTATGCTCATTAATGTTTCTACACAATACATTGGGCTAGATGGTTATTATGGTATGAACATCAGAAGTACATTAAGACTTCACACTTTAGTGGCATTCAGGCACACACAGTTCTGCCTTTGCAGAGGACAGAAATAGCCCACCAATTAACAAACAGAAGTAGGGGCAGCTGCAGTATTTTCCTGACAGAGGAAGAACAGCTGTGGCAAACGTGTTGTTCAAAGAAAGAAAAAAGAAGGGAAACTTTTGGAATCCATATGGAAAAGCTTTCAAGACAAATCAGAAAGGCAGGAAAACCTCAAACTTTCATGACTAGATGAAAATTTTCTAATTCCTTTCAACCCTTCCTCATTCCAACATATTGTATTTAATCATGCCTAACCCTGCTTTGCTGAGATCTGTGTGTTATTTAGTATATTACAGTCTGAATTGTGTCATCAGCTCAAAAAAAGCTGGATCCCTGCAGCATAATTTGTGGAAACTGGCAAAGAAATTCATATGGCCTAGTTAACTGTTTGCATACTCTGAAGTGCAAATTTACATAACAACTATGACACGGTCACAATTAACAGCTTTGCATATTTTAAGTACCACTGCAATAGCTGACAGGTAGTCACTGACAACATAGGATGAAGTGCAATATTAAAAATTATTATCTAATATATGTGTACTTGTGAATTCATTTACAGTAAAAATGTTTTAAAACTGTTTAACTTTTTTTTTCCTCCTTTAACAAACTCCCAAAATATTTATTGAATCAGAAAAAGTAATTTTTGTGGTACTTCCTTTAGAATCAAAAGGTCAGGCAAAAATACTAGACAGACTTTTTTTGTAATTTTTAATTTTTGCATGCTTTACTAACATTTTAATAAGTAGCTAGTTTCTGCTATGACAATTCCCATGTCTTTCATGTAAAATGATTTAACTAAAAAAAAAAAAAAGTGAATCTTCTGTCTCCGAAATTCAGTCACCATTAGAGCTAAGTTTCCTTGAATGACCTTGGGTACTGTAATGGGGGAGTAAAAATTAAAATCTCGTAATTATTTACTGTCCTGAGATTTCCAACATATATGTCACTCTGTCCTGGTAGACAACAAAATTCTTCTCAAGAAAACAAAGAACTTAGAATAACTGATGTAGAAGTGATTGGATGGTGGTGTGGGTGACACCCCAACATCTAGAAAAGTATCCCATGCACAAGGCTACTGGCTAGACCTTGTGGAGCTCTCATTGCTGTTAGAGATTTTAGAAATAAGTCTTTCAGAAGAGAGAAAAGAGAAGTCCATACAGCCATTGTTTTCACCTACCAATGAAAGACTGAGATCCAATAATGGTGTCAAGATCACTTCAGTGATTATATAAAGGACAACAAGTACACCAGGAAAATGGAAGATGCATAATGTAGTGCAATCAATATCAGAGCAATTGCAGGCTCTTCTGGCTGTGAGGTTTCTCTTGCTTTCTCTTCCCTTGATTTAAAAGTATTTACATGTGCACCAGAAGCCAGAATAGATTCATTCTGCTAGATCCCCTATTTTCTTTAATTGTGCATTTAACAAAATGTTTATAATTAAGCTAGGTATGAATTAAATTACTTATGAATCACTTAAATGCTCAAAGCTTTCAACTAATACAAACAGACAAACTAGGGACTGCTTAATCTACCTTCTTGTCATCTACAGTACAACAGAAGACAGGAATTCGTTATGGAACAATGGTGTTACTGCGTTCAGTTGTTCATGAAGTGATGAGACGTAGTCTTTGATTCATCATGTAACAGTTTTCCCAGAAAAGAATCATACAATCACAAAACCTGAAAGCTGGAAGGGACCTCTGGAGATCATCTAGTCCTATTCCCTGTTCAAAGCAAGGTTAACTTTGATACCAGAATTGGTTGCTTGTTAGACAAAAAGGTGTAACCATATATCACAGGAATTTATCTTCTTCAATAGCCTTAGTGTCTCTGAATAGTCCTCCTAAACTCTGATTGTCTACACTATCTGTGGCAGGCTTACATGCAACTTGAAAAAAATATTTACATTCTTTCTCAAGCTCTTAAATACTGCTTGGACTCTTCTACCAGTTGCTACATTTAGCCTCTTGTGAGTTTTGATCATTTTTACCCCATTTGATAAAACTAACATTTTTTTATTAATACCTTCCTGCTTCTAGTAACTTCTCTCGTCCTGCTTTTTAGATATACTGGTTTAGCCATAGCTTTTAAATATGTATTTATGCTGAAAATCTGATAAGGTATTTTGAAATAGTCACATGCAAAAAATTGTTTCCTTTTCACAGGCTGCTTCCCTTTTACATAGTGCCCTTTTAAAGTTACAAACAATGACTAAGATTATTTGGCTCTCATTACGCCATCAAAGATTTTTATTCTAGCATCAACATGGCCGATGTTACAATACACTCCTTGACAACAAAATGAAAGAGACCTTGTGCACTGCTCACAATTGTCAGGAAATGACTCTGCTTCCTGTGAAACTGCTCCCAAAACCAGTCATTTATGGGATCTAAAAATGTGGTCTGAATTTTAGACCTAATTATGACATTTATACTACAAAGTTAAAAGAAAAAAATACAGTTTCCTCTCAAAGTGTTTCTCACCTACTACAGCAAGTCACAGTCATTGTAATCACCCTGATCAGGTCATTGGCAAACCATACTGACAAACAATGACTTTAATATTATCAATCATATTTATACTGTCAATATTATTATTCTTCTGTTTAGATTGCACATTCCAGTCCATAAGCATGTTGATATAACTGCTGAGTTGTTGATACCACTGCTATATCAATCTGTCTTTACAGTAAACTTCTGTTAACACATGGCACCACTTGTATGTATGTCCTATTCCGTCTTTCCTGTGTTTTTAACTTGGTGTTACCCACTGACTGTTTTCCATCTGTTATGTTTTCAACATGACTATTCAGGTTCATTTAGTTTCTTAGCTTTCTTAAGTCTAACCATTTTAATTTTCCTATTTTGAGGCTATAGAAACATGTATAAATTTCCTATATTTCTCAGTCTTCTACCTTCAATTTAAGTAAGACTCTGTTCATCATATCCTACTGCCAGGTTCTTTTTTATCCTGTAGCTGAGGATGTATGTTTTCTATGACTTCCCTCTTCATATCATTCAAAATGTGCTCCTCTGCACTATTCAGCTTTCCCTCAACCTCAAGTTTAAAAAGCTCTAATCTTTTCAAAGTTATTAGGTGCATGGTCCCATTATGGTTAAAATGAAGACGACACTCATATTAATAGTTCCCTCCAGTTCAAAAATATTCCCAACTCCTAATGAATTTGAATCCCTTTCCTTACTCATGTACCCTTTTCTTTCCACATGGTCTTGCATGTGGTAGCAAAAGCGTTTCAAAGATTGCTACCATGGAGGATTCCTGGTCTTCACTTACCCACTCAGTCTAAGCTTTGCCTTCAGAACCTCTTTGCTAGTTTAGTTTTCTAGACTCTCAGTAGCTTTCATCCCCTCAGTTTCAAGGTTGCAGGCTGGCATCCTCTCTTG
Organism: Falco naumanni; assembly: GCF_017639655.2. Lineage (NCBI taxonomy): Eukaryota > Metazoa > Chordata > Aves > Falconiformes > Falconidae > Falco > Falco naumanni. Next base: position 18,108,001 of record NC_054055.1, read on the forward strand.
GGGTCTACTTGACTGAATCATCAATTTTGCAAAAAATACTGCTGCCCTCTTCTACCTATCAGTCAAACCCGAACAGCAGGTGCAACTACTTCCGATATAGCTTCCCCGGCTTTGCCTAGTGCTGGAATTACTGGTGCTGTAACTACATTCAGAGTGAAGAAATGAGCTGCTTTCTCCCATCTTTGTTAAAATTCTAAATATATGGCTCCTGCAGATCTGAAATCCAGCTGCAGTAGCCAGATTTGGTAAGAAAGGAAGGAAAAAAGATAAATTAGCCAGCTATGTATAAAACAGAGTTTAAAATGTGGTTCTGTTACAGTCACAGAGGGATATTTTATTCCTATTCACTTGATTAAGATTCTATGCTTAATGAGAAGTTCTGCTTCCAGCATAAAAATATAGTACATTACCTGGACCTGCAGGAAGTTTCATTCTACTTAGATGTTACTAAATAGATGCAGATGAGAAAATGGTGATTTCCAATTTAGTATACCAACCTGAATTATATTCCACATGGCCTTCATTCTCCTAAACTTTTTTTCCTTCCCCACTTCCCCTGTCCCCCAACTTCAGGACTGTAGTAATGAAGTTTGTTTTCTATCCCAGGATGGTGCCTAGTTTAACTACCGTATTTGATTATATTCTTTCCCAAGTTGTCTTTTTGCCGGGATGCAACTCGTTTCTTCAAACACTGACCCTAGTAGCTGCCTGTCTAGGAAATTAAGTTTAGAAAAACTAATGAATCAGCCAAGATAACACATGTAGAACTTTTCCCTGATACTCTCCTCTTTCTTTGTCCCCTCCTAATACAGAACTATTTTAATTTAAGGTGCTTCTATTGTCTTGAAAATTGGGCTGGGATGAGACTGAATCATTCCAGCTCTCAATAATATTTAAGCATGCAGAAACATTACAGTGGGGACACTGGTATCAGTAACATGTGTTAAGCCTTGCAGGACTCCTTAATATAACTCTCACTTACTTTTAAATGGAGGAGGAAACCAGGGATCTACAAGTGTTCACTTCCCAGCTACAGAATGTGTTTTACACTGGCATTAGCTCCCAGTCAGGAATTCTCCACCTGTGCAGCTTCCAGAGATCTATGCTCTTTTGCAAGTTGTTTGCTACTACATGGCTCCTTTTAATAATATTTTAGGGAAACACTGCTTATAGTTCACCCACCTGCAAGAAAGTCAGGCTAGATGTCATCTGGAGCAGTCTTAGAAAACTGAAATTAAGAATTCTTGTCTTAAAGGATGTAATCTCAGGATGGGAGAAACCCAAGGAACCCTAGTGTAGTCTACTGAAACAATGGGAGTCAAATTCAGAACAATAGTAAAGCACAGATGCTAAAAAGCTCTCTGGCTCAGGGTCCAGCAACAACTTAACTGAAAGTGTAACTCCAGTGAACTCCCAAGCTTGAAATTGCTTTCAGATTTTCAAGTCTAGGGTGGTTACATATAATGCGTTCAGAAGCCACGCAAATGGTGATAAGACTGTCGATTCCACTGCCACAACTTTCATACCTTGCTCCCTGACTTGGTGCATTTTCACCCCTCCCCTAATGATAGTGATGAACAAGTCAAGAATTAAAGAATTAAGAATTCTGCTGAAGAAAAAGGAAGGATGGTCTGAGGACGGTGCAACACAACTTGCAGGGTAAGAGGAAAACGCAACTCCCATTGCTCATGCTGGAAAGGGATGCCTGAAGCACAGAGAAGATAGCCACTTAGTTGCTACCTCAGGAATACTGGCTCCACAAATTGAGGCCTGAAAGTTAAACACAGTATTTCACATACATTTATTGTTTTAGCTGATAAGAACTGTACAGTTGTGCACCTTAGCAGTGCCTTCCAAATACTAGAATGAATCACAAGGGGATGATTATCTATTCCTTTTTCATTCCTTTTTCTCATGTGTGAGCAGAAATAAGAATGAAGGGAAATAAGAATGAGATATGAATGCAGAAGATGCTATTGGTTAAAAAAATCTTTCTTGGTAGTGCTAATAAGCCTGTTTTCTGTAATCAAAACCTCAAATATATGCCTGAACAATAAATCATGGATCGATTTATTGTTCGTAACACTTAAAAAATTGACTCTCAAAAAATTCCACAATAATAAATACCCTTCTTAATCAATAAATCATGTATTTTGACATGGAAGTTACAACATAAAAATAATGAAAGAAAACTAAATAGACTGGAAGAATAAGTGAGTAGCGCCATAGTTAAATTCAACGCTAATGTTAAGAAGAACTGTTTAATTGTCTTTGTTTATACTGACAGGTCTTTAAATGATTAGCTTGAGCTCTGCATCACCTGTCTTGAGATAGGTAGAAGAAAGGAAAAATTTTAGGCAAGGAATGCTGAGAGCTATCTTGTCCTTATGGAAAGACCAGCAGAATTGTCCTTTTTCCTCTCCCTAAAATTTAATGAAAACCCTGTCTTTATGGAAAATAAGAACAGTGCACATTTAGTCTACTATGTAAAGGGCTTTCTCACCAAAACTGACAAAACAAAATTAAATACACAGGGATAATTTGAGGATTTAATTAAGTTTTCCATCCTAAAATTATAGTCTTTACAGGATTATAAATTACACTGAGAGCTGAATACCGCTTCCTCTCTTACTCTGATCATTTGGCCCTTCCAGGCATCAAAGGGCTTTTCTTCACATGAAAATGGAAGGTTTCCCTTCGGGCTGTCATTCTTTGCAAGTAATACAGCTTTACAATGCAATCCAGGTATTATCTGACACTCCAAGAAGAGAAACGGGGAGAAGAGTGCTGACAAATTTACAGAACTTTTACTACAAACTACCAGAGGTAGTTTTTCTTCACTAGGACTTCAGTTCTTTTATTCAGTGACAGCTAAATGATTTCCTTATTCAGAACAGACAGACAGGCACATTACACTGGATGCAGATAAGGCCTTTCTGTTCAGTTCTTATTATAGTAATTTACTGGAAAAGTCTGGCATTGAATTCTTATGGTTGTTTGCAAGTAACTTGATGAACAACATTTTGAATTAATCAAATTATAGAATTTTATATAATTTTAGATATGTAAAATCCTACAATTTTTTTAGTTACAAGGCTGTGACAGTTACTGTCTACAGTATATAAATGATTTTCTGATATGTGAACTCTCCCAGACATCCAATTTAAAATTATTATTAAAAAATAATTAAACAATCAAGCAACACAAGAATAAGTTGAAATCATAAGTTAAACATGACAATTTAAAACACGTATTTAGTCAGACCAAGATTTAGCAACATCTTGCTGTGTATCTATCTGCCCAAGTCACTCAACAATGCAAATTAATAATAGTACCAGCAGCTGTCAACACAACTTGATAAAAAAAGTTGATTAATTTCAGTACTTATCAACATCTTTGAAAGCATTCTGAATTTTTAATAACTATAGAGATAAAAATTAAAGGATTTTTTTAAACTGGTTAACATTCATGGCAATAAAGGGGAAAAAAGGAGAAAAAATTCAGCATGAACTAAGAACTAGAACATGTGTCTAATGTATCTAAAGATACTTCTTAGGATACAGCTCTATCATTGCAAAGTCTTGTAAATTTGTAAAGTATTATATAAAAATTAGCAATCCTTTTTATTTATCTGCTTCTTCATATATTAATAATATTTCTAACAATGATGTTCAAACTATTCTCTTCTCATCTCTAAGATCTATTAATTTGCTAGTCCACAGCACTTGATAGTGAATTGTTTACTAAATGAGTGAATGCAATTTCTTACAAGTCAGCTCTTCAAGCAAGTAGCTGTAAAAGAAACAATTTAAGTATTTTTTCTGAAACAGAAAACTAGCACTGAAACAAATGGGAATGTTGTAGTCTAACAGCTAGTAGTTTCTGAAATACACACAATGAGATATTCTATGCAAAGAACACAAATTAGCTCTCAAGTCAGTCCTCTCTCCTAAGAAACTGACATTCAAAAATAGACAATGCAATTACAAATCTATGGAGAAAAGGAAAGAGGAATAGTTCTTTTCTTTGCAAGTCCACTGATCCCTGCTTGACACCGACTAACATAGCATGTACATGCACTGGAAGGCTGGGTTTTCATAAATATTCAAATCAGACATTTAACATTGTCATTGCTTTACTATAATTAATAAGTGACAGTATGGCTGTGGCTTCTCTGTTTTACAGAATAAGGGAGTTAATAGTATGGATGCCAGCCACTCTATTTGTGTCCAACTCTTCCACAGGCACATTTAAATTAGTAGTACAGATCTAGCTTTTATTTTGGATTTTTTTAAAGTACTTGACTTCACTACCGTTAGAATGCTCTAAAGTCTTTCAATTTCTGTTTTATGTAGCTTCCTAGATAACCCCCCCAAAACAAACACAGAAGAACAACAAAAAAAAGAAAACATGACATACTATTCACATTGAACTGACTCATCTGCAGAGTTCTCATCTTTAGACCTAGCACAGATTTTGGTAAAACTCATTGCAGGAGTAGATGTTAGTCCTCTCTACAGACCAGGGCTAGGAGAGAATGAGATATTGTGGCAGCACCATTTTTTTATTTTTATTTACAGCGGGACAGCGATAATACTAAGGAATGGCAGATTCCCTTCTGAGCATTTGGTGGAAGCATCTTATTTCTATCCATCTGTCCCAGAAGCTGTATCAGCTCTTCCCATGTAAAATTACCAAAATTTCTGCTCTTTCTTTTTCCCTTCTCCATGCAGTAAAGTCTCAATTTCTTACTTGTTTTATAGCCAGACCTAGTCTCCTTTCCTATCAGTTGCATTTGTCCCAGGTTTTGTTAAATCCTTCTCCTTCCCTACTTTCTTACAGTCTTAACATCTCTCTTTCACCCCTCATACAATCTCAGGCCTCCTTCTTATGTCCTCTGCCTCTTTGCGTCCGTTACAATTTTCTGATTCCTTTTCTCAACATATTTGTCCAGCTACGTAATGTTTTCATTTCTATCTTAAAACGCCTCCTTTCCTTCTGTTCCTTTAATCTTTATATTTGTCGGTAATTTCAGTCTCTTCATCACATCTGCTCCTAGCCTTCCTCCCAGATCCAATACTCTTGGCTGATCAGGCTCAGTTACTGTTTCTCTTGAGAACAGGTCCCCTGTCTCTTACCTGCTTCTTTCCTCTCCTTGTTTGGCTTTTGTTCTTTCTGCTTTAAGATCCATCTCTCTTACAGAGACCAGAAGAGGTGTAGGAAAACATCTCACTGACAGTACAGATTCTTATGGGAGACAAGATCTCAGTTCCCATTTCCAGATCCAAATCTATTGCATAGAAAATTGTGCTTCACCTCTAAATTCCTATAGGATTATAACTAGTTATTCTGTGGTGATAGCACATTAATCTGGTCTGGAGAAAAGCTGCAAGAAACTAAAGCAGAAACCTAAAAGACTGCCTGAAACATTTCTCTTAGGGATGCCAAACTAACTGTGATTTTTAGGGTTAAAAAATTAGTTAAGTTTTTGAACATATTTTTACAGGGTCATAAAATGCATACCTTGTTCAGTACATACCACTCCTGATTTGCTGACTCTGGCCATTTTTTACACTAAGAATTTTCCTACCTAACATCTAGAATATAGATGTAAGCAGGGTCAAGGGGTGTGCTGTGAACATCCGTGCTGTTCCACTGATAGCAAGCATCCTGGAATAGCTTGGTTTATATCACCTGGCACCCTGTCAGATACAGCAATGGCCACTTTATGGTCTGGGGATTGCATCAAGGAGGGCTTCCTAAAGGGCACTCTGTTTTGCTGGGGATAAGAATTAGTTACACAGCTGCAAGCTATGTCATAGCATTTGCTGAGGATTAGCCTTTGTTAGCACGTGCTACTTACTCAAGCACCCCTCCCTGCCCCGCCCCCCCGCCCCCCCAAAAAAACCCAACAAAAAACCAAAACAAAAAACAAACCTCTGTTGAAACAAACATTATCCTCATCTGCCATGTAATGGAACTATTTCTTCTCAATTTGTTTGTGTTAATGAAAGTTTGTGATAGCACTTAAGTGATCTTAGTTAAGTCTATCGGACAGAATAGTAATAAGTTCTAAAACAGTAAGCAACAATCATTTTCCTATATAGATTAAACTTCATGGACATTTCACTACCTTTCTTTTGAGGAGATTACCATGATTATAAAAAAACTGTGGTGAACAAGAATGCCATCTGTTACACAGTTTTAAACCTACTTCTCAGAAAAATGTTCTTGCTTTTATAAAAGGGAAAAAGTAATTCCTCATTTGAAATAAAAAAGTTTTATAAACTTGTGACAGTCCAGATGAAGTGAATTGTTTTGCATCATGTGGTAGCTCCATCAGGCCATATAATATAACTACAATTTACGGTTTTACTTAAATTTGCATGTATGCACAAAAGATGTCATTCTAACTGACAGAAATTCTGGAATGTGCTCTGATATTTATAGGTTCATTTTTCTTTCTTCCCTGCTACAGTCTTTCCAGTAACTACTCAAAACTGTAAATTATTTGATAATTTCTACCAAAGGTAAAACATACTTGTGCTATTTAAAGATATATTTCTGTTATGTATTAGAAATTGGAAGCCTGGCAAACAATTTAACATTTCAGACATTTAATGAAATTCAAATTCTTACTCTTGATAACTTATCTTTATGCCACAATCTGTTATACCTGCGAAAGCAATACATTCATACCTGGAAAAAAGTGCCAGACAAAAAATAAGGACATGTGACTGCCATTCATTTCCAGACTGCTTGACAGAACTACTCCTGTATTCTCAAGTATACACTAAAATCTCCACTGTTCTCCAGGGAAAATCTCTTTCATTTGTATTTACAGTATCATTGGCAAGTCCAGAAAACTACAGCACTGTGAGACAACTACATAAACCATGTATTTTTAAGACAATGCCTTTGTTCTTTAGGTAAAACTTTTTCATATTACATTACAATGGATTAGGAAGATATCTGCAATACCCTCCAAAGTCTAAGCTTATAGGACATTATTCTCCTATTCAAAAGTGGTAATTTAAAACATTCTTCCCCAATTGCTTGCAAATATCTGATGGTCTCTGTTTGCCTACTTTACATTTTACATATTCATAAGAGACTTCCTTTAAAATCCCTTAAAAACCGTTTAAAAACAGAATGAAGGTCAAATTTTGGCTTAAAGTGACATTATTGTTCATTTATTTATTCAAAATATCAAGATAGGGATAATCTGCCTGGGGGTATTCTACCCACTCTGACATTGCTAAAATTCTCTCTATTTGCATACAAAAATTAATAGGAATTTCACATTATTCTAAGATTTATGTGTGTTTCTTATCACTATTCTACTCTGTATTCCAACTCTTAGAAGAATGGACAGTAGGAATATATAGTTGAAGCAAAGCTAGAATTATGCAGTTAGCAATACCTAAAAGCTCTTGGGGCAAAAAATTAAGATTAAGCCATATTTGAAGGTATCATGCTTCCTTTACCAGAAACACACACAAATACCTTTTTTCCTTCTAAACATGAACGAATACCATCTGGTCTTGGTGACAGAATAATTGTTAATTTTATTGATTTGTCCCAAAATATATTCTACTGATTTCTTCATTTAGGACATTTCTTCAGAGTCATCCTTCAGAAAGAAAGGGGAACATACAGAAATTTCCCAGACTTCCTCAACGGGGAACATTGATGTTAACTCCTTTAGGATTTTCTTTTTGATAGCTCTGTTCAGGCTCATAAAATACAAAAATTCAGAGTATATCAAGTACTCAAATGTATACTGTTCATATACACAAATAAATAGATGCCAATAGAAAAAACCCACAAAGGAACAAAATGTATACTGTGGACTGCATGAAGGCACCCCAAAATGCTCCTATAAAGTATTGGGTTGGCTACCTGCAGCTTCAATCATCAAAAACATTATCCTCAGTATTTGATAATTTTTAACATACATTATAACTGATTGTTAGAAGGTAACTAACCCTGCACATCTTCTGCTGAAGAAGCTGTTCAAGTCTACCTTCAATTGCTAAAATGCATGGAGAAAACAAACAAAAAATCAACATCAAGACAGTGATTCAGGTATGGCTAGGTACATACAAAGTTGTTCAGGAAGTACCGTAAAGCAAAGTTTCTGTCTTTATGGTCCCCCGATCAACCAATATTAATTTAACACCTACCAAAGCTGACTCGTGATACTCTAGAGTGATCCAACACAGAAATCCTTATATGTTACAAACAGCCACAAGACATGAAGAACTGGTCCTCACTACCTCTGATCATGAAGCGGTTCAGACATGGTATTTGAACAGCCAGTTTTATGATCACAGCAATAATATTCAGAAACAAACTCAGAATTTGTCCTGGCAGGTAAGTGTTTCATCTAAGAGGAGCACTGGGAAACAGGAAACTCAAAGCCTAGTTTATGCTTACCACTTATATCAGCAGCAAAGATGAAACAAATTAGTGACAGTGCACAAAGGGAATAAAAAGAGAATAGGGTAGAGGGCCTGGGAGTTGTGTCTAAAAATCCTTTAGAAACAGCAAAGAAACAGTGAAAGCTTAATTAATTATTTGTACTATAAACAGAACTAGTAATGAGGCTTAGTTGAATACAATTTGTACCTTTTGTTCTACAAGTATCTACATCAATGCAGTAACCTTGTTACATTTGCGCTCTCCAAGCCCTTTATAAAAATTCCCTGGGCAAAATATAATACCAGTCCTAGCTAGTTTAAATTGTGTGTTCTGACGCAGTAGATGCTATTCACATGCCAACAGAATGTACCAGGACAGAGTTTTCCTTTAATGAGGGCATTACCTCACAATAAACTTGAAAAAATTTCATTACTCTCAAAACCCCTATGCCTTCATTTTATCATACTCAAATTTGGCTGCAAAATAAAAAAAGATGGTGGGGGGTGGCAACAGTGAGGTGAATAAACAGTAAGTAGAATTTCATCAGCTTGAGAAAACATGATAGATGAAAGAAAGAATGGAAGTCTTCTTAGAGACCTCCATCACATTGCTCTCTCTGACCCTGGTCACTTCTGTTTTAGGTTGTTATATGACAGCAGTGATACTCTTTTGGTTGTACTTACTACTTTCTTCTTAATGTACTGAGTTCAGAGATGGAGGAGGAACAAAAGAAGCACACAGGATTCAAAAGGCAAGTTGATTATGGAGTTGTACAACGCACTCTTTTGACCTCTACTGTTTCCCCATGAATTCCAAATGTTTCTTTTCAACTAGTGGGCAATGAACTGGTGTTTTCAATGAATCATCCATTATAACCCCAGGAGCTCACTATGAAGTTCTAATAGTTCAGATACCATCACTTAGCATTTGAAAGCAAATTTGAAAGCATTTGCACATCCCATCATGTGCAAAATTTCACATCTGCCTAGACTGAATTCTATCTGCCGTTTCTGTTTCTAGTCGTTCAGTCTTGAAATGCCCTTCAGTGAAGTAAAAAAAGATGGAGAGTGGTAACCTGCATAGGCAACTGGTAGCTGATAGTCATTGGAGGACTTCCTTTAGCAGGAGACAGAGGCACCCATTCACTGACCTGAATTTGATGTCCTGGGAGTTCTGCTGATGGCTGAGCAATCAGATACAGGATATTGCAGAGACTTCTGAGGTTTATCCAGCCCTTGCTGCTCACCACGTGGGCAAGCAATGATACTCCTAAAGATGAGCACATGAAGAGTGACTGGAGCTCTGGGGGACGTGTATAAGGGCCAGCTGATTTTCTCCCCAATCCTTCCAGTGAAACAGAAAGATTCATATTCAGTGGTCATATCCTGCATGTTAACACCTTACTACTTAGCTGCTGTCAGAGGCAGAGCTTTGGCTTTTATGACCACAGAAGCCTCTTTAAGGAGTGAGAACTATTGAGAAGAGATGGGATCCATCTGACCAAGTTGGGCAAGAGCACGTTTGCTAACTTACTGAGTAAAGCTTTAAATTAGATACATCAGGAGAGGGTTGCTACAGCCTTAAGAGAAGTAAATGCATGGGGGGGGCAGCAAAGAAGTGTCCAAGGAACAGCTGATGGAGAAGGCTCTTTCCCTTTCCTTATAAGAGAGGCATGACAGAAATGAACACAGCATGGGGAACAAACGAGAGCAATTAGAATTTCACATACAGCTGCAGAGCAATGGTCCAACTGGAATTACAGAAAAACACTGGATAGCCTGCATGACTGGAATGCTGCAACGGATGGATACAAGCACTCAGGAAAGAAAGGCTGGGAAGGCAAGGAGGAAGAGGTTGTTCTGTGTGCGAAGGGCTGAGACAAATGCATACAGTTTTGCTTTGAAGCAGAAAAGGAGACATTCAGGAGGTTATGAGGCAAAGGACAGATAAAAGGGCAAGTGATGTTCTGCTAAGAATTTGCTACACTCTCTGATCAGGCACAACAGAACGATGGACTAGATGATTTCTAGAGCCCCATTCCAATCTAGATTAATCTAGGATTGCAGTCTTTACAGCTGGCCTTTTATCACCATTAGTCCTTCATTTATTTCATTATTGTGTTCTTTCAGAGATCTTTGGTGAACATCTGATTTTTAATAATTCTATATATTTTATCTACATGTCCCCTATAGATAAGCTTTTTCTATAGTCTTTTTTTTTTTTAAATAGATCCTTTGATGAGTACCCATGAAGTGGGGTTCTAGCACAGAAAGTGCTTCAGTTTTTTCCACAACTAACAAACAATAATATATTTTGCATGCTTCTTATATCCTTCGCTTCTCTCTGACCACTCTTTTTAGAATCTGATCATCCATTGACCATACAAACTACCAAGCAGGTTTTGGTGCTTGTCATGTTTGAAGAAAGATTTATTGTCACTTATGGTGTTCATTGTTCCTTACACATTTTTGCCCAGCTGTATTGTTTTCAGATGTAATTTGTCAGAGTTCACAATCTTTTCTATTTTGTTCATTTGCACACAACTTCAGATTTGGGAAATATGACTTCTTGCTTCTAATTATTTTCCTTAATCTGCTGATTTGCCATGCTGAGTTACTTTTGCCCTCTCTCAAACTTTTTTTGATAGATAGCATATACCAAATCTGTCCTTCTGATATAATGCCCCTAAGTATTTTCTGGGATGCTTTCAGCTTACTTTTTGGCAAGTACCTTCATCCTTATGCAGGTATTTTTGAAGCTGAGCACAAGCCGAGTGTGGTTTTTTACTTGAAATGTACACACCAAGTACACTTTACATATTTGACATACATAATGACATACCTTATTCTGTGTTGGGAAAAGGGTGAATCTAAGTTAAAATCTTAGATTCAGTTTTGCCAATATAGAGCTTTCATAATTTTGTATTGCAATAACATCTTTCCATGAAGAACAGGTAATCTATATTATGTCCAATTCACAAAAATTATTTTGCCCATAATCGTCCATTTACTCATTTGTCCGAAAGATGAACAGAATTTGCGATGTGTTTTTGACTGCAATTTAAAGTGTTTCAAGGGAGCTAACGTGTTTCTAATATGCACCACCATTGTACCAAGTATTTCCGATAGTAGTCCAAAAAACCTGTCTTCTCTAGATAAGCATAGTAAAGTCATAATAGTTTGAATCAAAATTATATTCCCTCATAAAAGAAATAAAAACAATGTCATGATTTTAAGAAACAGGAAATCTGGATGAAAAGTTCAAAGAATAATCTTAATATACTTGTTTTGCACTACAAGGTATGCAGTTTTTAATTTATTTCAAGAGTATTTATTTAGCATCCTGCTTATTTGGAAAGAACATCTAAGAACTCCCCTTAAGTCCTAACATTCAAACTTTTATTCTATCAGATCTGCAGTAGTACTCCTAACTTGGGTGATTAAATACAATTCTGACTACATTAGAGCGGTTTCTATGTCACTGGGTATCTGGACATTAAGAGAAGAACTTTATTTGAGTATTTGACAAAATGGATACATCCCATGCTGTTTGTATTGCCATTTAAATTGCTGCTCTGAATTACTTTTTGGGGTTTGGTTTTTTTTTGTTTGTTTGTTTTTTTACTATATTACTTGGATGCTCTCGATTACTTTCAATTCCTCCTTTATCATCAATGTACAGTATCTTAAGAAAAGAAACTGCACAAAGTTTTACTTTTGCAGACAGAAAAGTTACCCTTTGCAGATCAGATCTGGTAGTTTGTTACTTCCAGTACTTTGTACAAAATTTCATTTCTTAAGGACCACTAAATGCAAGTAAGAATTGGTTTTGTGGCCTTCAGTTTTCCTTGCCTGGAGATAACACAAGGAATCTCGAAACACAGGCAGGCATAAACTTTTTTAAAACTTTTTTGTTATTTGTCATGATTTTTCTGGTTATTTATATACTATGGGGAAGGTGACAGATGTGCAAGAATTGCAAAGCTAAGTCATGGGGAGGAATGAGGAAATCATCTTCACTGAGGTTGCTGAACATACTGAAAGGATTGAAGTTCTTTATAAATGTGAAACAAATGAAAGCAATCCTACTGATGGAGAGAAATTATGAAAGAATCCCCGCTATCATAATCTTTTGTGGAAGTCCACCAGACAAAAAATAATTTTAGATATGTTTAAAAAATACTATTAAAAAAAGCAATTACATCTTTTTCTATTTAATTTTTTTTTTTTTTTTAGAAAAGATGTATTTTTATTTTCTAGGTGTGTGATAACAGAACCCTTCTATCATGTAACAATGACTACCAGCAAGGCCAAAACATATCATTTAGAAATACTACTCCTAATGCAAGTCCTGCTTGAACAGAGCTTTTAGTAAAAGTCCTTTAACATCCTCAGTGTTGTTCTCAGGAAAAGTATTTCACGTCCTCAGTGCTGGGAAGAGGTACTTTCTGAGAGTGCAAAAAGAAACAGCTCTATTCAAGTACATAGAGAAATATGCATGAGCATAACCTTTTCTCTTTTTCCTGTTTTGCTGCTGCATTTATGAAAGTGCTAGTTCCAGGTAGCATGCTGTTATCTCTGAAGAAGCATACTTCCAGTTCATACAGTAGACTTCAGCACGTTATGAAACAGGTAACTCCTTTCTGTGGTGCTTTCCTATGCTGGTTGAGGACCTTGAAAAGCTGTTTATTTAGCCTTGCTAAGTGATTTAACATCGTAATTGGGAGTTTTACTGTTATTCTGTGAAGCTTTTCTTGAATGGTGAAGTGAAAATACACCAAAGAAATGAGGAATGAAACTAGAGGCAGAGGCTAGAGGTGAAAATTAATCCTCACGTCTTTCCTCCCTAATTCAAGTAACTGATCAGAGTCACATTTTTTAAAAAAATCTGAAAAAATACTTTGACCTTGCATATAGAAAATCACAATTGTACCTTTTTTGACAAGTCACATGAAACTAACCCAAGATTTCAAAATTCCCTTTCCTTTTCAGCAGCAAGGGATGCAAAATGTTTTCCTATGTTTACTGTGTCTCATTGTATATTTTAAATCTCTGCCCTCTTCTGAAGAATTTTAAATGTTAATGAACACAAACTGATGTGCTTCTGTTGCATTACAGTCCTGGCCAGAACAGCTTCATTACTCATTTTTACTTACACAAGGGAAAACCAGATTAATTTAAATGTGTATTAGACACATAAGGAAATCTTCAAAAGACATGTACTACAGAAGCCTTTTTTGGTGATGTTAGTTTCAACTGTTTAGGCAGCAACTGGCTCTTAGGTTTCTTCAGCAACAGTGACAAAGCAATAATGAAATGCAAGAAACGCAGAAGATGAAGAACATGGCAAAATGTATAAATACTGTTTTTGATCAGTATGCCACTTCTGGGTTTAAAACCAATAGGAAAGCCATAGCTGGTCTTTCAATTTGCTGTAAAAACAAATGAAGTATAAACAACACCCAGAAGTATGTATGCATTCCAAAATAAACTAAGAGCAAAATCTCTCATCTGACATAACTTATATACTTTTTGTATCTCAAAGTAGAGTGTTCCATAGAAAGTATTTGATCCGAAATGGAAATAAGCAGTTACCATTGTAATTCTTAACTTCCAATTAAAGTTGATTTACTGATGTAAATCAAGTACTGTAATGTGAAAAGTAAGACTTATTTTTGGCATATTTCTTAATTTTAAAGATCCTAATTTGGATAACTGGAAAACAATTCCTACTTGGATCAAATAATAAGCACATTACCTTCTCCAAGAAGTATGTCTGTAGTTCCCAAAGTTATTCTTTGGGCACACACAGGAAAAGAAATTCACAGAACACAAGTATAACTTGCCTTTTTAAACTCAAATTAGACATTGTTTGCTCATCAAATATAGACAATAATGCCTGATATGTCAATCAGTTTTTGTAGTCTGAGATCTCTACCAGAGAAACCACCCAAAACATAAAATAAATAAATAAATAAATAAATAAATTGTAACAGGAAAGTCTAATAACAATATTAGTATGCTATTTGCTTCCTATGTATCCACTGCAATATTATTTGCAGTTTTGCCCATGAATACTGAGCAACAAACTACCTCCAGAGCTTTAAAATTTTTAACCATCATCTGTGAGAACAGAATTAAAGGCATTAAGACCAATTCCCTAAATTGTTCCTTGTAGGCTCAAAGAAAACTGCAGCTCATGCTGAAGTACTGGCTCTGATACACAGTTAACAAAAATTCTTCGTGGCTTTTGTGCATGCTCAGATCATTTACTACCTGCACTGTAGGCCGAATTAGACTCCTATTTCAAGAGGACAACTTCACTGTTTAGGGATCACTAATCCTGAAACCCACTTTACAGACCAGCAAAGCCTTTACTTGGAAAAGCAAGTTCCACAACAGCATAAATAAGAGGTCCCAGACATATTTAAAAACATCCTTATCTGATATGTTTGGCAGATAAATTCCATTGTGAGTCAGAGGCAAGTGGCAAAGCATTTATATTTTGATTAAAGCCCTCTGATACTTGTCAACAACAAATTAACAATTCACTAATCCCAGAATAGGGGCGGTGACTTCTCACATAAGGATTTCTCCAGGAAGAGAAAAAGCTACAAACTAGGCTTTCCTGAACTCAAATTCTGGAAAACTATGCAAGTTTCTAATGGTAAAAGAAAGATAAATAATACTAGATCTTCATTGCTGCAGGTTTACCTCATCCAGGTTTGAAGGTGGTTTGGACTGTTCTCTACTATCTGGGCAACAATACTCTGCCTAGGATAACTCTGATTACTCAACTGGCAGTTAAGGAACAACTTTACACATATTTATGGAAAGTAATCGTGTGTCAGAAATGCTTTAGTTCAAATTACTGACAACTGAGAGACTGTTGTTAGCCTCTAGCATACAGAACTAAAGAGTGTCCTCATGGTTTTAAAATCTACTATTTCAATCTAAAAGAAAAAGATGGATAAAATTCAGCTGAAATTCAAAATCATCTACCATAATGTTGAAATCTATTTCAGGATGGGGAAATTGTCTTGTAAATGTTCTCATTTCTTTTTAGCTGTGAATTAACAAAATACGAAAATAGATATGTAAAAAAGTCTCCACAGTATAATTTAAGTACAGTAAATTAAATACTGTGAGTAGACACTTGGGGATAAGAGAAAAAGGTTAAGTAGTGGATGAATGCAGGAAACTAACTTGAGAGACATAAGTGGAGATTGTAAAATATGGGAAGAAAGCACCCAGGGAATGCTGAAGAAAGTCACAAGGGAAAGGTAGCAAAAGATAAAGCAAAGGAGGAGAGAAAAATTCTGCTTTCTGCTGCCTTTGTTTTCATTATTTTACATTCTAGCCATTTATATGCTCTACTTACTAAACAATCCTAAATCAAAGCTTATTTCTAGATAATCTTTTGTATGTTAATTTTGAATATTTACCTAAGTTAAAGTCATATGTTACTAGGTATCTGACGATTTCTGATACAGGAAGACAGTAATTTTAATTATCTTAATTTAAATAGCATTTTAGATGTTTTCAACATGGCTAAAGGGATATAGCTTTGTCTTCCATAAACCTGACTCAAATCAGTTAAAACAAATTGCCAAGTGTGAATCACAACAATATCAGTTCAACAGATGTTTAAGTGAAACTAAAATTAATAAAATACATGAATCTAAATGTAAAAAAGTACTTTCACAGATTGCAAAAGGTGTTACCAACAGAATTTCAATGAAATATACAATTAAAAAAGAACATGGGGTACTCAGATAAACACAAACAGTGGTTTTATCAAATATATATAAACAGTTTTTTCTCTGTTATGACAATACATTGTCTTATACAAATTCATGAATATAAGAACTGCATTTCTGTTTGGAAGCATTATCTTCACACATGCATTGAACATAATTATTAAATGACTCATGAAATCATGCAGAATGAAATATACTATTTCATAATGCAGTTCTGTGTTTAAGCAAGATAACAGTTTTCAAAAGCATTCTTTGGTATTTTCATTAAATAGAAAATACCTACCATAACTGAACAAAACTAGGAGCAGAATGAATGTTACAGGGAAGAAAAGTTTTGTGGCTAAAAAGAAATATATTTTATCATACCAAACAGCAGGAATGGACAAATAGACAAGTTTTTTAGCATATAGCCTCTTCATCAGGTCTATTTTAGCATCTGAAACTAGAAAAATAGCCTGAAAAGTAGCATGGGCAGCACAGCTCTACCATCTCCTATGCTAGTCTTGCTGCCCATCCTATAGAAAGTTTGGCTCCATCTTCACAAAACTATATACTACATCCATCCATACTACGCAACTCTTGGCTCTGGGTGCCCTCTGGGTAAACCTTCACCTCTTTATCTCTCAAATATGACTGTCTTTGTCTTTTTGTAGAACTAGAATATATGCTAGAAGTGTTGGGGTATAATACGATAGTACAAAACTTATCAGGATATTGTTACAGGAACATGGGGGGAACCAAACCTGGAGCAGCCTTGTCTGCCTAATCCATGCTGACTTTTGGGAGTGTTCACCATGCTCTCTCTTTCTTGTTTGGCACTCATGCCAAACCCTAGTCATCCTCTTCCTCCCCCACATACTGCAATCTATCCTACCATTTTCTTACCCCTACTACAAAAACTTTCACTCAGGCAAACAATAACTACTTTTTCTGCCAGTCTCCCAAATATCCTCCTGTGACCTTTCAGCTCATAGGGAATGCTGATATTAAAATAATACTCATTCTTAATTTTTGGCTTTGAACTCTGAATCTGTCCATTTCCTTCTTTGAATTTCCAAGTAAAATTCAAAGTCCAATATTACAGTCAATTCTTACTGATTTATAGGAACTTATGCCAGCCCATCAGGGACTTTAAAATACTTCTAGCTACCAATCTCCCATGATATATCTTATTTGGTAAACTGTGATGCCCTCCTCATACTGAATGTAGACATGAAATCTGAAACACTGCAGATTGGATCAGCTAGTAAGACAATCACGGGAATAATGAAGACCAGTAGGCAAATAATAATAAAGGGAATATCTTTCTGAACAACTTCTGAGTATCCCAGAAAAAATAGGCTGCAATAGACCTCTGCAGATCATCTATTCCAGTTCAGAGCTGGACTGGAACAGACCTTTGGATGCAGCTTGCCACCTACAGCCTCACTAATGCAGTTCATTCTGCAGTTAGGGTCCATTACCATAGCTGCACTCTGCTGACTTAGCCTTGATTCAATACCATTTATTTTCTAAGAACCACTCCCATCTTATTCTGCTTTCAGCAGTCAGGAGTCACCAGAACATTTTTTTTATTTTTTTTTACTTATTACTGCCCCCCACTTCAATCTCCTTATCCTGAAAATTGAGGAAACTGAGGGTGAAGTGAAACTTCGCAGACACGTCTCCTTCCATCAGCAGCCATCACTGACAGAGGATGCACGCTTCTTATAGCCCAGCCTAACAGCTTTGAAATTCAAAGTCGTACCTCTGTGAAACTTTAACTTGAAACAAAGACTGATGTACACTGCACAGCCAGCCTTTTCTGAAAGTCACTAGTATCCAGAACTAATAAACCAGTGATTGAAGAAGTCTGTATAAAATTTAGCATCTGCCACTCGCACTACTGGGAAACGCTAAGGTGAAGAAAAGGTACTAAGACTTCTTTTGTTCCTCAGAGCACTGACCGCACAACAAATAAACAAGGAGGAACTGAAGAGTTTAAACAGGCATTACTACAAGCTGATTCCACCTCTACATCCCATTACTGAAAATACATATATACATCATTCTTACAGACAACCTTCAGGACATACATATGCACACACACAAATGTATTATATGTCTTAGTGAAAACCGTGTATTTTATGGGTAACACCAGCAATATCCAACACTTAGCATATACCATAGTCCATTTTTAAAAATACTGATGTACTTCAGTTTATATTCCTCTTCATATTCTTATACAGAAGTAGTACTTCATCCACCTCAGAAAGATAACCAAACATGGCAGGAAATGCAGCAGCTGTTCCAACAGCTTTTGGCAGATAGACAGAAAGGTTTAATGAGAAGACTGGCCCAGGTAGCCAAAGTTACAGATGAATTAAATAGTGAGAATATTGTTACCCAAGCTGAAAATTTGAACAGGATATTGAATTAACCTGATATCCAAACTTCCATGATGCTTTTAGCCTGGTTTAATAAACAGAAAAGCAACCACACTCTATGTCACTGTCTAAATCATCTGTTTCTCATTCGTTTCCCTCCCTCCTACAATAGCTTTTGAGTTTCTAGACCAATTTCAACCAAATTAAACAGACAAGTAGAGGTCTCAGAAATACTACATTTCTACAAACTTTCTGAAAATGAGACACGAGAGAAGAAGAAACCCCATTTATGTCTTCACTGAGAGACTGCAATGGGCAAGAGGACCTTACTAGACATCAGAAAACCTGTATGAGAGAAAGATCTTGTAAATGTCTCTGTTATGGAACACCTTCAGACACTGCTCGTTAAACATATAAGACAATCAACTTTCAGAAATATATCTACAGAAAGTCCAGCTTACTTAATTACAAGTCATGAAAATAATTAAAAATTGTAAGACGTCAGCACCTGGGATTTGTATCTCATGTAAAAAGCATTACTTTTCACAGGAAGGAATAAATCTCACAAGGCTATTCAAGCAAGAGGATCTGCGTACACCCAACTTTTCTGTACCTTTTGACAGAGGCTTGGGTTTGTATGATACACTATATCCATTTATCTCTTTCCATTGTTCATCCAAAACTCTTTTCCCTTACCTTAAAACATACATTCTTGCATGACTATTCTCAACACTAAGTATAATCACACATATAAACACACAGTATAATAAACACTAAGTATAAACACTAAGTATAATACCGCAATAAGAATTAATATTGTATCTTCACATTGCTACTAAAGCCTTAAGATTATGAATGAAAACTAAAGTAAAACCTGCTTTTAACCACTGAGTTTTCAACCAGGAAAAGGATGCATGTTATTAGCAGAAGTGTAAATGTTTAGAAAAGAGATTTTAAATGGTTCCCTCTAATGCTGGGCTTAATTTAGATGCTTTTATTCTTAATTTAATTCCATGCAGTGGTTCTTACCCTTTGGTGGTATTCTAGGACCATTTGTTTATTAGATAACAGAAAGGAGGTCTGTATCTAATATGTGAATGTCAAATTTGTTTAGAAGATAAACAGACGCCCATCTCAGCCAAAGTGGCAGCAGTTGTAACTATGCATCACAACGAAAACTTGAAAAATCTTGACTGCAAACTTTCAGAACTCTATAGCATATATTTACTATAGTTTACTCACGTGGATTACTCATCTAGATGTGGCTATGTAGGCCAGAATTCATCTCACCAAACACAGGTAACATAAGCCATACTTACCTAGGCCCCCTCCACAAACTAATAGAGAGAGGCAGACACTTCTAGGACGTGATTAATGTCCTCCTCAAGTAGGAGGAGATTTAAGATAGAGATGGTGAAACCACCCACACCTATAAATAAATACAAGGTGCCTAGCTGACTAGTGCTGATGCAGTCAAATCACATCCCTACACTTTGGCAGTACCCTGTTTTAAGAGCTTATGTGCTCACTGTGATGCATGATTAAGTATGCGGTGCACCCGCTGGTGCATTTAGAGACACTAAGTATCACCCAATAAATCATTTGATAATAAGTCAGTAACCCACTACTAGTGTAGTTTTCTTTCAGTCAGAGAAACTATTAATGAGAAAATGTATTTGAATTCAAGGAGTTTACAAACTTGTAAAAGGAGTTCTGTATACACATAGCTGTACACTCCATATTAGTTCAAGTATGCTTCACAGAAGTTAGCACTGATTTTGGTAACAGTTCCTCAGATGGAAGGTTACTATTACACTGTCAAGCCAAAAAGAACCGTTCAGTAGAAGCATGGATCCATTCTTGCCTAAAATGAAATTTCAGTACGTGATAGATAAGCTGAAATAAATTTAGAGCTACAAAGATCAGAGGTTTACTACTGCAAATCAGATATTATGTAAGTTCAGTAATACGATATTGTAAAAGACTTAAAAAGTACTAAAAGTTAGCTTCTTAATATTACACAAGTGCAAGTTTAAACTATGCAATTTCGTACTGCATTTAATTGTAAACCCAAGTATAATTAAACTATCAGAATCTAAAATAATAGTATATAAAAATGAACACTCAAATTTAGGCCCTAAAATAACTCACATAAGCATCAACACAACCCTTAAATGAGGACAGAATCAGCCTCAAATGTTGCACAGAAAATCAGATGGGGGAGAAGCTCAATACATCCATGAAATAACAAACAAAAACCAACTCAATAATTAATATGCTAATATATTAATACAGCTATAAAAAGAAATTTTAAAAATTGTTACTTACCTTAGAGATCTGAAACAACGTGTACTTCTGAATAAACTACAATCAGTCTCTTCCCAAGAGAGAATTGTCTAACTTTTCCACTACTTTCAAATCTGGAGTGGAAGATATTTTAGGCCTGGCCAAATATCACTGGAAGAAAATTCGTTCACATGTTTGGCTATGTTTTGCATTCCATCCTGTTGCTTTGGCATACAGACACAGCTAATTATAATCTGTGACATAAGCAGCTAATTCTACTGCTAAAATGGTTGTGTACTGACTCCAGAAATGAACTGCCCCACTGTAAGACATAACCAATGCATAATGCATCCTATAATGGCCCAACCTGTCACATAATGCCAACTGCCTTATTAAAATCTGAGAATATGCAGCACTTCATAGAATCTGCACATAAAAACTATTAACACAGTTAGCTGCTAACAGTACACAATGTAAAATCAGAAACAAAAAAGACTTCTGCTTACTTTTCTACATCCATATATAACATCGAACTAAATTTTAATAGTAGTTTTTCTGAAAACTTAATTTTAATGCTAACATTATTCTAACTATACTAGCTGGTATATAAAGTCTCTTTAAAAAAAGAAAATATATATAATAGTTCTACAATAGCACATATGAACTTTATACAATAACTACACTAACAATTATCCATCTTTCCAAAAGGTTAAGCCATTCTTGGAATTTAAGAAAGATCCATATAAATACCAAGAGATATTAAAAAAAAAGTTGCATATATTACATATTTTAAGATGATATTACAGAAATTCTGTGAACTCTTTTTTCAGTGCCATTTAAGCTTTGAGCTCTCAAATGCAGAAACAAGAATTCCAGCCCAGCACTGCTTACATTAGACTGACTACACAAACTCTAACCAACAGACTTTCTGTTCAACCTATGATATTTTAGAATCTGTGCTAGTAGCTGTCTGCAATTTAAAAAGCATTAAAACGTACATTAGTAAGATTTACAGAATAGAAGTTTTGTGCTATGTGAAGCACTGCAATCATCATCCATATGTTTGGAAAATTTTATTTCTCAAAGCACGTTTCCTTTTTTCTAGCCATGCACTCACAATGTTACCATGCTTTAGATATCAGACATTTAACAGCTGCGGATCATAAATTTAGGACTGACACAAATCCAACTGATCACAGGCTCACAACATACTTTTTTCCCCTTTATGAATTCTGTGGCCATTAATCCTTTATCAGACTCTGTTTACATATACAAATGGAGAAGTTATTTTCTATACAAAGAAATTAATTCACCGGTATCTGACAAAAGTGACAAATATTTTTTGTAATAAAATATTTATCAATATCTTTAAAACAGCTTTTATATTTAATCTCATGGGTTTATGAAAGATAAACTGGGATGAAAGCATTTGTATATTGTGTTAACACCAAAGGTTTTCTTTAATTGAAATTCCCTGTTAAGTACTAGAGGAAGAAACCTGTAAATCCCAGATAGTTTTGAAGGGCCCATTCTTTAGGTGATCAGGTATTCATGTCCAGGGATTTCCTGTAAAATCTTCTGTCCACTCTTGGAGAAAAGCAGAGGATCAGATACAACTGAATAGAAGACTCCAAAAAAAGCAACATTTAACTGCATTTTATTATGTTTCCTTTTGGCATATTTGTAATTATTTGATTGCTCAATTTATAAAAAAAGATCAACTAACATAGTGCCCTGCTATAGAAAGAGATTAGATTGTATAATGCAAGAGCTCTCTATGAACTTTTATATTATTTCCCACATGTATTTACTTTTCTTGGTCTAGCTTCATGATGTCTTTTATATGCTTTTCTACCTATCTAGTATCTGCAAATTAGAAATTCTAAAAATGAAGAGAACAAAGAAATACCTCAGTATCTTCTGAAGTTCTCATGAAGTAGGACTGAAGCAAGAGCAACTGTCAGTGAGTTCTGTATCATCTGAAGGCAGCTGTCTTCCTATTTAAATGCAAAGAATAGAAATAAAAGATTTTCATGAGTAAAGGGGAAGAACAAGATACATTCCTGAACTGTCCTCCTGACCCTTTAACTGACAACACCTTACAAGTGATGCACCAAAATCCACAGATTAAACTTGTGGAACACAAATGAAACAATGAACACCCAGCACTGGTTTGGACTGCAAATGTTCATGACAGCACAGTCTACAGTAAATGAGAAATAAATGTTAGTCAAAAATATATGTGAAAAATAATAAAAAATATTTCTCTTGCAATGTTAAAATTCCATCTAGCATTAGAATGCATTAGTATAATGAACTATGACTTCAGTTATGGGGTTTCATTGCATCTGTACAAAAACTAAGTCTCTGAGCCAAGGAATTATCTTCACAGTTCAAGAATGCTGATGTCCTGTTCCTCAACAGAAACTGCCAACATCCTTTTTCAATTGGATTTTGAAAGTCAATGACTGATGACTTAGTCCTAGAAAGGTAACTAAGCAAACATTTATCTTCCATTGTCAGAAACCACTCATACCAGCATGTGTCTTAATTAGCAGTACTTGCAAACTTATGCCAGGAAAAAAAAAATGGGAAAAGATACATATAGTGTGGTTTGAATATTATGCCATTAAAAGATGTCACTTTTTTTTAGTGCAAAAAAATAGAATTTTGACAAAAATACTGTGCGCACCTAAAGATTTCAAGAACATCTGCTTATCCCTCAAAGTACAAGACAATACAATAGTGGAGATTACAATGACTACCACATACCCATTTAATTCATCTCACTAAGACATAGAAGCCATTTGGTCCTATCTTTATCAACTTCTTAACAGATATTTTTCAAGTCTGTGAAGCCATAAATGGCATAGAATAAGGAGTGGATATTGTCTTAGGTTTGGCTGGGATAGTGTTAATTTTCTTCCTAGTAGCTGGTATAGTGCTGTGTTTTGGATTTAGTAGGACAATAATGTTGGTAACACACTGATGTTTTAGTTGTTGCTAAGCAGTGTTTACACTAAATAAAAGATTTTTCAGCTTCTCACACCAGTCCACCAGGGAGCAGGCTGGAAGGGCATAAGCAGCTGGGAGGAGACACAGCCAGGGCAACTGACCTGAACGGGCCACAGGGATATTCCATACCATATAATGTCATGCTCAGTATGATGTTAAAAGCTGGCCAGGGGCTGCTGCTCATAAACTGTCTGGGCAATTGGTAGGCACGTGGTTAGCAACTGCATCATGCCTCACTTGCTTTGTATATTATAATTCTATTATTGTTGGTGGTGTTATTAATATTTTCCCTTCCTTTTCTGTTCTACTAAACTGTCTTTACCTCACTCATGAATTTTAATTCCCCGCCCCCCCCCCCCCCCCCCCCTCAATTCTTCTCCCCATCCCACTGCAGGGAGGTGGAGGGGTGGGTGCTGGGAGTAAGCAACTGGCTGTATGGTGTTCAGCCACCTGCCAGGTTAAACCATGGCACTTCATATGCAGTATCTTTCTTTTTGTGGCCTAAAATTAGGTAGTCCATCACAGTCCCCCCTCAGGAAATAAACAAGATTCCCCAAGCCTCCTGCATTCCCAAACTTGCATTGTAACAGATAGTTAATAACAAAGTTAACTAAGAACAGAGATCCTCTACTGCTGAATAACTGTAATTATGTGGCAAACAGTAAACCAGCTAAAATTAGGTTGTACAGATATATAACTCCAGATGAAACAGAAGTTTTGCCATATGAAATATTAAAAGATACCTTGATAAAAGTTCAGAAAGGTCAAGTAGTACAGCAAAAGCAATGTACATTAATGATAAAATGGCATATACTTTGGAAAAAAAGTAAAATTCACATGCAAATATATACCAATTAGAACTACCAACTGAAAAAAAAATTATTATCTATTAGAATCACTGAATGTGAAAACCAAAACCAACCAACACCTCAAGCAATTAAAGTGGGGGGTAATTTTAATAATAGTCAGAAAACATAACAAGTAATTATTTACTAGACATCTCTGGACTTCCAAGAACTGAGAGGAAATGTCCAAGTCTTCTCAGTTCTTGTTCTTGTGCATGTTAATCACTTGTGAGTTTGAATAATGATGCAACAAAAAAATCATCTTTTCAAAAAAGACTTTTTCCAGTTCTCCTGACTTTCCACTGCTGTTGAAGGCTCTAATATGATATGAAACAAGAACTGTTGGAAACAAATTTTTTAGTGTTTCCCTTCAAAGCATTTTGAGTTGGCTATGTGTGATGTGCCTTTTAAATTTGCAAGGGATAGGACAGCAGACCATTTATTGACAGAGACCTTGCCCCTTCCTAAGAATAGGGCTATGGTGCATATCTAGAAAGGTACGTCATCTTCTAAACCCGAGCAAGACAGTGAGTCAAAGGAGGACTTAATCTTTCACATATAAATAGAAAGAAACATTTGAAAGTTACTGTTGTGCCTATTAAAGCTATAAAAAGGTAACTGTTTTAAATAGTTACTTAAACAAGGTGGAGAATACTTCAACAGGAATCTTTGGTAAGCACAGGACCCCCAAATATACAAGGTTTTAAGAGAGATCTGCCTAGACTGTTTCATTGCATATCTATAAGGAGGTGCAAAACAGCTTTGAAACTAAGAATATTTATGTTTTATTAGAGTATGATTGAGAATAAATTAGAACAGAACAATCTGAAAATGACTATGCAAGATGAGGTAAAAATAAAAGGACTTCTAAATAAGTATCTAACTGCCCAGCATGTCAGTGCAGGTCCTCATGTCTGGTTTCCAGGAATTTTTTCCATCTGTGAGCACAAACAGCTGGCTGTAGGTCTACTCCCTGATCATCCTATCAATATTTCAGCTTTGCTTCAGCTGTTAACTTCCCAGTTCCTTGCTGCCACACTCTTATCCTTTCCATCTCCTTTTTTTTTTTTTTTTTTTTTTTTTTTTTGGCCACATTCTGTCACCTGCAATCTCCTCCCCATATGTTCAATGGCTCCAGAACAGGAACCTTTTTCACCTCCTGTTTTAGCTGCTCTACTGACTCTCTTTTCAAATCAACATAGGCACAAAGTGAATTTACATGAAACAGACTAAAACCGTCACAAAGGGCTAGTAGGGGATTTTTTTGGTCCGGTGTTAAATGCTATCTTCTGCCTGGATTAAAAAACTATTTAATTTGTGCGGGTTTAATTCTGTATGATCCTTAAAGAGGTTAAGTAGTGAGGCAGCAAGTGAAAAGCTGCATGCATACTTTATGCTCACTGCTGTACTCTGTGCGAAGATGAGCCTGACAGACAAAAAAAATATAAAGATTAAAGGAATAAATGTACAATGGGACAAATTGCTTTTCTAAGAGCAAATAATCAAGCTCAGGTTTGTAGACCCTTTCAAAGACTCAACCTGAGGAGGAAAGACTAATCTGGAGTCTGTGGCTTGCATGCAGACTGGAAGACACAATGGAGAGACTGTGCTATAATAGTATCTTA
This sequence comes from Falco naumanni, assembly GCF_017639655.2. NCBI lineage: Eukaryota > Metazoa > Chordata > Aves > Falconiformes > Falconidae > Falco > Falco naumanni. The sequence goes on from NC_054055.1 coordinate 18,134,321, forward strand.
AAGGCAGAAGATGTTGCCTAATGTAATACTGGGGAGAAAAAACCCCACCAAATGTTAAATTTGTTGTTAGAAAGCAGATTTGGAATGATTTTGTACTATTGCATGGTTAGTAGACTTCAAGCATTCTCCTAAGTATGAAATTCAACTACTGTTGGACTGAGGAGTTAATTGTTAGCTTTTTCTCAGGAAGAAACCCAGAAATGTGTACTTTGGTTTATATGAAACTCTGTAATAGTCTGGACAGGAGTGAAGTGCTTTTTAACAGGTTCATTATTGTGTGCATTGGGATTTTTATTTTAGGATACGATTCACTGTGCAGCTACTCATAGGTCCATCTGCAAGAACTATGACAGGCAGAATAGTACATTAACAGTGTATTCTGCACAGTATGCCAAATCACTTCTACAACAGATACCAATAGCACTGGCAATCAACAGAGAACCGTGTTTCATGATCTTTGGGCATAATATTTCCTTTTATATCACTTGTCCTTTACTAAAAAAAAAAACAAAACCAACAAAAACCCTAGACCCATTAAATGTCCAGAGCAGGATAGTCTAGCCTTCTGCCTTGGGATATCTGAACTGTGAAGAATTCAAGTGAAACACACAGCTGTCACATGTGGCTGCATAAAACAGAAAACTGAATGACTGTCCCTCCATGGTAGAGTAGGTGTGATACATCTTGGAAGGTCTGCATCTGTACCCATGTACAGATACAAACCCTAAAGAATACAATGACTTTACCACAGTCTTTTGCTTTCTTTCTAATTCTTTTATCTTCTTGCATTTTTCTTGTTTCCTTCTCTACTCACAGATGTATCAGATTGACATCTGTATAGCTGATTGACAGATACAAAAGCCCCCCCCATTTTCTTTTATCAGTAAACGTTATTTTTCAGTAACGTTACATTTGATTTTGACATAATAAAGAGGTGTATCTAATCTGCATTTGAAATAAAAGCATATAAAAGCATCTAGAACTCTGTTTAAATCCTGTGATTCAGTGTCTATGTCATTAGTTAGACTAGCTTTTTCATTCAGTATCAGCATGCATCTTTCAAGAAAGAAAGGAAGCATGAGAGGAAAAAAAATTATTAGGTAAGGCACACAAGAAGAATGTTTCTTGTTCCAAAAGACGTAGAAGAAGAGATGGAAATGTGAAAATTACAGTGCTCTGGCCAGGACACTATAACATGAACCATGGTCCCAGAGCTCATTCGCTGACAGACTCAACACTCAGAAAGTTTTAGTGGATTGCAATTTTATATTTGTGGGATGGTCTTACTACAGACCAGCATGTATGCTCAAAGACAGAATAAGTAAGACTGGCTGTTTAGCTAGTATAAATCAAATACATTCGTTATGAGTCCTAAAGAGAACTTTTTAAAATTTCTTTTGTGTGAAAGGTTCAGTTTTCAAAATCTCAGAAGTGCTTCCAAAAAATGAAGGAAAATGTAAAAGCTAACCAAACCCAGAAGAAAATAAATAAAATTGAAGGAGTTAACGCAGAGGTATGTGTTAGTTAATGTGTAAAATTTACATAAATCTTGCTCCAAGAGAAATGACAATGTTAGTATAAACCAACAAGTGAGCAAAAGCAAGCATACAGAATCTATATCCTAAATTTTATTTAGCAATAATCTAGTCAAAAAGAAGTTTTACATATTTTCATTTTATATGATTTCTTGTATTCACAAGTTCTGTCGAATATTCAGTGTAAATAACTAAGGTTTCAGCTGTATAAGAAAGTTACATGAGTTTACAGGATCTATCACAATTAGTCCTTATATTTACACATATAAAACAGAACTTTTAAGTGAATCTGCTTAAAACTTTCTCTTACAGTGAGCTACTCAAAGTAAACTATTTTATTTTTTAAAAAAAGTTAGTGTAAAAAATTTCACTATAAAATATAAGTTGTTTTTTTTTTTTAAATGGAGAACCTGGAAGCAGCCAAGTAAGGCAGAATATAAACAGAAGAAAGCTTACAAACAAGTCATTCCCTGCCTATTTCTCTTTGTTCAGAGAGTACCTGCTCAATGAGAAGAATCCTTGCTTTCAGACCTGATGTTTGTCCCCTCAGTAATTTTATGAGTTGCAGAAAACTCTGGAGTTTCCTTCAGAATCCAGGTTTCCATTGTATCACCTGTGAAATCTAACTTGCAGCTCTGTGGCCTTTACAGCAATTTCTGCTCTTGACTGTTCCACTGAGGCTGCAGACTCCTAGACCCTTGCTGTATTCCTCTCTTTTTACTCCTTGGTAAACTTGTGTTTTCTGAAATTGTTTTTTCTGGAGTATTTTTCAGTGTCCTTATGCAATAAACAACCTTCTCTGCTTTCATGAGGTCTTACCTGATTCAGCCACTCTTACTAATGAAGCACAGCAAGTAAGAACAAGAAGATCCCGAATTAGGCAATCTGCCATACCCACCTATGTTTACATTAGGATGAATTAACTAATGGACAAAAAGATATTCTTCCCAGTAGTTTGAAAAGTATATGGCCACATTATAACCAAATTATGTGTTCTCTGAAATCACATATATTTCCATTGTTACTGAATGAAATAGTATCTTGCAGACAGTGTAGGAAAAACTTTTATCCAGTACTGATTATCTCCTGTGTTTTTTTGGTAGCCAAGAAGGCGGCATGTTCCCAAAGCATTTTATTTTTCATTCAAAACTATGCTGTAAAACTCTGAATAATTAATGACTTCCCACTTTACAAGTTGCCATTGTAAAACTGTTATGAAGTAAATTGCTCTTTATTTTGCACTCAAAATCATACTATACCCTATGAGTCATTAAAAGAATGTCAAAGAAAAAAGTCTTAGCATTTTAAAATACCAAAAATGGGGGGAGGGTGAGAAAAGGCACAATAAAAAGCATTTTCAGTATTATAAATTAAAATAGCCTAAAAAACATATACATTAACTGTTATTTTGGAAACTAGAAATATACAGTATTTTGTAGTGTTTCCATTTTTCACTCTGGAACCAAGTTCAAGTCCCTCACTTCTAAACTGCTACAGTCAGTTTAGACCTATACCATACAGGTACAGAATCAACCCAGCAAAACAGTTCACAGAAAGAATTCCTCACCTCGAAGGCCTGGACAATCTTTGGTTAACAAAATGCAGCTACATTTGAAAATATAATTTAATTGATGATATTCCTGAGATCACTCTATAGAGACTCTGCACTGAACCAAATTTAGGAATGCCAGACTGCTGTACTTAACCCAGAGTCACTTTTCTGGATCAAGATGATTGTCCTTATCAGACAAACAATGGAAGCTCAGTGTTTAGCTGAAATCCTCAGTCTTCACCTCTTCTGATGTTTTAGGAAGACAAAAAGAAGGCCAATGGAAAGCAAGCAGAAAAAGGACAAACAGCTTTTCACACCAATCACCGTAATAAAATAGGTATTTGTGCTCAGATCCATGGAAGAAACTCAAAAGAGCCTTTAAAGTGCAAGAGTAGAAGTGTACAGCAAATCGTTTTTAAGAATCTGGTTTGAAATTCTGAACTTGTACAGAAGTAGAGCCTTACTACCAAAGGTTAATACACAGCCCTTGATCCATCATATTTGTTGAGATATCATTCGCTACAAAGACTGTAAAAATAACAATTATTAATGTTAATAATATACCCCAACAATCTGTTGGCCCTACTGAGATTTTAGCTTTGCCAAAGTGCAAGGAGAAAAAATTAGGCACATGAGAAGTGTATTTAATTAGGAACTTGCCATCTGGCATAAGCAAGTAAATCATAAGCGTAGCCCTTTTAGTATAGAAGGAGCTATAATCAACCAGGGAATAGACCATAAGCTATTTCTTGTTTGATTGAAATGCGTAAATTAGGTATGGGAATAGTGTAATTATCTAGTATTTTGAAGGGTTATTCATGAGGCTGAACTGTGGGCAATGACAGCAAGCAGAGTAACCATAGTAAAACCAATGGCTTAAAATTGACAGATATAAATTAATAATTTTGGCAGCCTTCAAGAATCTGACACCCTACCTTACTAAGCAAAGTTAGAATATACTTGGAAATTAGTTAGATTAGTTTAAACAAGAAGTAAAAGCACACCTAACATTCTTTCTGGAGTGCTATGTGGAGCAACGTTTATTATAATTGGGATCCCATTCTGACAGGCTATTTAAAAAAAAAAAAAAAACACAAAAAAAACCCCCAAACAAACAAAACAAAAACACCAAAAAAAGAAAAGCCAAGTACAGAAATGGGCCACAAAATGAAGTAGGCTCTACTCAGCTGCTCTCATTATGCAAAACAGGACACAACTGGTTTGATTTTAGTCATAAACATTATCAACAAATGTCTAAGTTTTTCCTTTAGTGAACTTGTGATTCATAATGGTTTCAGATTACTAGCCAAAGTAACTTAAGCTATGGTTAAAAGCCCTTTTCCCTGTTATTTAGTCAAAACATCTTACTTCTTATCTTTATTCCTCATGCTTATTTAGTTTTGCATCAGCTAAACTGATAACAGCTGCATCCTACTTCGTATGACCATCTCATTTACTGCCTAGATAACTATACTACCAAGGAAGGCTGCTCCGTTTTCAGCTGTGCAGTCAAACACCCAGTCCATTAGGTATTAGAAAACAGTTGTAGAAAACCAAATATAAAGCCAAGTCACAGATCAGCCCCTCCATCAGGAAACAACTTCCAGAAATGCACTATTTCCTAAGATAAAGGTGTCTGACAGCCTCTGACCTACTGTTATTTTTTTAAAAAACATCAGAGCAGACAAGCACCAAAAATCAGTGTAAAAGTGTGTTACACTGGTCAGCTACTGTAAGAATGGACCCTTTTATTTACAGTATAATTACCTGCATACCCAGTTTAACCATGACATACAGCTATCTACAGTTTGTACCATTTTCTAAGGAAGTATCCTTGATGTTTCCTGGAATATTGATAGGAAAGAGCCTTAGGGGATGACCTATAACACATGAGTCATCAGTGCCAAGCCTTTCAGATTTTCAGAATGTGTACATACCTTTGGGGCTATCTTACTTTAATTGTGGTTTTAGACTTTACATTTAACTGATTTTACCTGCTTCACCGGATCCTTAAAATTTGATTCTGAGCTTGGCAAAAACATCAATACCAGACCACTTAATTTTTTATATTCTCAAACAAGCTCTAGTAGATACTTAATGTAATTCTCCTTCCTGATTGTGCTTGGATTTTAAGCTTTTTCTAAAGTCACAGACATACTAGTTTACTATCAATAGCTGGTAGTTCTTATTTCTTATACAATTTAAGAATCCTTGGCTACTTTCTATAGAATAGCCCCAAAAGAAGAAAAAAAAAATCAATGAAGCTGCATTTTAAAAACAGATATAGAGCTCAATACATACCTGGGTGCATGTGACTATATATAGATATCTCCCAAAATTCCCCCGCAAATCTCTATTAGTTGCCACAGGACCAAGCAAACTACATGGATGGTGTTTTTTTAGGCAACTGAAATAGTTCAGGAAGAAAAGTTCTGGCCAATACTATATTCCGATTTTCTCCAGAGAATGGTACAAGAAGAGATGCAGTATTTTTGGATATTGTGTTCTCCTTTAAATTTTTAAGGCTGAATCAAGAAGGGATTGGCACTTTGACACCCAGGCTAGAAGAGAAGTTGCCTCTAGTCATACTGATTTACGTGATGGGGTCCCTGAATATGTCATTAGCTGAAGACTAGGAAGTTAGGGAAGACAGAAATCAAGTGTTGCATTTGTGATAGTCAGCATCCAGCAGCACATAGGAATACTCTTTCTGCAGTGACATGGATAGCCAAGTGACTGTGAAAAAGTGAAGACAATGACTTACCTTCAGGTTACATACTCAGAAACTGTTTGGAAGAAGTTGAATGAAAATGTGTTTGGACTGTTGCTGGGGAAGTTGTTCAATCATTGGGGCAGATTGTAATAATGCTTCACGTGAATGCCATACAAGGAGATACTAGGACAAGAACAGGTGGTAAAGCACTGTGGGAATGTTTGACCTTATTCTGGGATCAGCTAATAGAGGTACTCTCACTGTCACAGGAGACACCCTGAACAAATAAGGAGCATTCTGAGGATGCTGTTTCAGTAGCTAATTTGCTATGTGCTATAGGCAGATACCAGTTCTGCCCATGATGCTTGACTTGGAAGTTACAGGTTAACAAGAATGGCCTTTAGGATTTTGACTATGTGTGCAACAAATTGTACACACTAAACATTTTCCAGTAACATGTTTCCCAAGATGATACAGGAAATTAGTACACCCATTTAATCATACAATGTAACCTCTACAGGAGAGGCCAATTCATAAAGTAGAATTTTCTTCATTTAATTGTATCTCTTGGCTCAAGCAGCATTTTATATCCTCATATATTGCAAAGTTCTTGTATTCTTCCCTTGCCTTTCACTGCAAAAGAACAGATTTAACCACCTCTCATTGCCAGTCACTGGTTCTCTGGCAAGAACCAGCTGCCTTCTTGATGAAATCGGTGGTGGTGGTGGTGTTTCTTCACTCATGTTCAAATAATCTGTGTGGGCAGTCTTGCATGGACACTTGGTTAATCCTCAAACCATGGTTTAGAATGGATAAATCACATGAGGATCTATATATTACATCCATATATTTTAATCAAACGCAAATGGATCAGGACACAGAGAAATATATGAAATGGTCTGCACTAAGCCTTATATGTAGGCATTCTGATATGGACTTTAAAGAAATATGCAATCCGTTCCTGATTAGCTAGGCTATATTCCCTTGCTCCAATAAAAAGAATGAAATAAAGTAAACATCTAATTTATGTGAATGCCATCTAAAATCTGAAGTATTCTGTTAATGTATTCTGTTAAGTACCACAAACAAGTCTGTCTATCCATACCACACATTGTTACTTTAGACTCTAGGCCAGACAAAATATCATGGATCACATGCCTTAAATTTTAAAGTTTTAACATTCACAGATGCATTAATTTTAAAATTAATTAGAAAGCTTCAGTTGTCACACTATGTTACTCCAAATTACTCACAGTGACAAAATTGGTTTCTGAAACCACAGTATTGCAGAGATTCGCATGTGTATTAGACTGTATTTGTTTGTACTTCCTACACTGCAGTGGGATCACTGGCAGATATAAGTGTAAGCATAAATTTAAACTTTCACTTAACTGCAGTCCATGTAATTATCTGTTTGGTCCATATCTGACAAGACATTTTTCAAAAAGATTCACAAATATATTAGTATGGTTTCATTGATTACATCAGTGGGTTTTGTTTGTTTTGTACTATTATTTCTACTCGTGATGCGTTCTTAAAAGTAACCCTATACCTTATATAGCTTGCTGTCTTTTCAAGCAATCATCAGCATTTGGAACAATGATTTGCATATGGTCTATACATTCTCAAATAGCATATCTTTAAATCTTCTCCTTATACTAGCAAAGATAAGCAGGTAATTTGCATTTGTTAATTATTTTATGGTTTACCAAAAAATATGGAGGAAATATGTCAACGTAATTCATATTTACTTAGAGCATCAGTGTTACACACTCATTTATTTTTTAAAAAAAGTCAACATAATTAACAAAAAATATTTTTGGCTATATAAATTTTTAAATGGCACATTAAGAAAATAAATATGACAAGCAAGGACAGATTCATAGTTCCACTTCCACGCTTGGTAAAGACTAAAATTGACATGCTTACTTATATTCCTCTATGAAAAATATAACTACCTTAAAATAATTTTTTCAAATGCTCTAACTGGAAATGCCACATAAAATCAACTGCTTGTTCTGTGTAGGCCCAAGGAATAGAGCCAGAGGAGAGCAAAGGACCCAATTAGCAAGATGAGCTAAAAAATAGCAAGACTAACAGATGGACACATATGGAAGTTAATAGTGTGTTAAATTCTTATTAAGTAAAGTTAAAAAAACCAAAGCAACCCTTACACTTATTTTGCATTCCCAAAAGATAACTAAGCATAATTGAGCTGTGGGTGGGTTTGTTTTTTTTTTTTTTGTCTTATTAAAACAGTAATTTTCAATTATCAATGCAGTGAAGGTTCTGTGTCATCCCCTCAGAACCAGTAATCATTTCAAACATACCACTGTAGATCTTCCACTGCCTATACAGTAAATCTTACTTTCCATGTTAAAATCTGATTTAATAGTAGCTATTGAACTCCATTTGAGGTAAAATCTGCTCACATTATATTTACTTTTCAACTGCTTCAACTAATCTACAAAAATATGCAAAAAATGTAGTATAAAACCGAAATACTCACTATCTACCATGCATCTGTTGCTAAAGTAGATGATTTTACAGCTTTTTACCATAGGGCTTAATTCAAGACATAAAAATAAATTCTCTTTTCATCAAGCTCCTGTCTGTGAAACTAATGCAGCATTACATATGGGAATTCTTGTACCAGCATTCATAAACACAGCACATTGCAGCTAGGTGGAGAAACAAAGCTTATCTCCAATGTCTTCTTTTTTACCTTCATCCAACATCTTCCGTATCTTCTCAACTGAAAGGGCTGTTACGTCTCCAGTCCCTTCTTTACACTGATATTCTTGCTTAGTTGCATTTTTGAAGTGCTTTCTCATGACTGTAGCTTTCAAAACCAAGAGGCGAAATTCTCCTTACCAGTAACGGTGTTCCTGCCTTGGATAATTCACAAGTGCATTTTAACAAAGGGTGTATATATCCTAATCACAAAAGACTGAAGTCTTACCTTGCAGTGTTCATAGGAGAAATGCTCTGCCCCACTAACACTGCATGAAACAGAACACACACAGCTGCCATTTTTGTACCACTGCCACCTTCAATCAGTTCCTTTCAGATGCAAAGACGTATGCAGAAAAGACTTGCCTTTTCTATCTAATGTATGTATAGAACTAGAAACCACTTTCTTTGAGGGGCTCAAATAAGTATTCTAACAACAGATGATGGCTTGCACCACCCAACCATCAGTTCGAACAGCTCTATTATAAAAGTGACTGTAGACTTTGGGAATGGCGCAGTGCTTGACAGGTGGCTTTATGGCAGGATGTCTGAGGTGAGTTGTTAAAGAACAGCTACTGAGGTCACTCAAGTACCAGTAATATCATAACAGGTTCAAACACATCACCACATGTGTTAGGACAAATCGCTATACCGAAACAACAGAACCCACTTCCCACAGTGGAAATGAAGACTTTGGGAAACCTTCTGTAAGGCTCATACATGCAAAGGTAAAGAACAAAACAACAGAGAGCTAGCTTGAGAAGCACAAGGCCAAAGAGCACCAGGAGGTGAATCCTCTAGATTAATGGTATTTTGATGCAATGAAGAAAGCATCAAGGAAACATACTGAGAGACATTCTGTCTTTCAGGAGGACAACACAGCAGCTGGACTACATGCTTGTTGAAGGTCTCTTCCAACTGAAGTATTCTGTTCTATTTTAACATAACTTACATTTCTGTAACCTGGATTTCATTTGCCATACTACTGTCTCAGCACTTAGCATTAGAAGCTCCTTCTGAAGCTAATAAATTGATCCTAATTCTTACTACTTTTGAAATATCAGACCTCCGAAACCCTACATATACTATCATAGAAAAGACGTAGAAAAAAGGCTAAGTCATGTGCATTGTGCAAGACCTGTGTCATGTGAACAGATCTCAGCACAGACTGTTGCAGATCTCCAAAGACAATGCTCCTCCACGGCAAAAATTTAGCATATATTCTTACACTCTTAAGTTTTAGCCATCTGTTTATCCTTTCAGTACCCTACTACTTGTGCCATGGTTGCTCAGTTTCTTAAACTTTTGGTTAGGAAATCTCTTGAAAGCTTTCTGGAAATCTGAGGAACCTATAATCAATGAGATATTTTTTACTGATGTAATTTTCCATGTGCAGGAGCACGTGATGTCATGCATGTCAATGAAACAAACTAGTATTGCTCAAAAGGCTTATCTGAGATTTGAAAGCAAATATCTCTAGCCAGATTCCAAGCCAAAGTATACAATCATTTGCTTTTTCTGGTTCTTTTCATGGCTGCTTTGCCTTCATGACACATACTTCAGAAACTTATGAATTTATCTCACTTTTACTTCTCAGGGTACAACAACAACAAAATCACTGTCAAAAAGCTGCATCTAAAGTTTCCAGATGCATTGAAGAATAGAAATTACACATGACAATGCTAAAGACTGACAGAATGCAAAGAAGCTTTTATTTTAGCATCCAATTTTCTGAGAATTAAAGAACAAGTACCGAAGTGGTAGCAGTATTAAAATGAAGGTTGAAAACTGTCAATTTTTGATAGGAAGATTATTTTTAAAGTGTTAGAACTTATTCAGATGTTCCTCAGTCAAATGAGAGCAAATTAACAGCTTAGATGTTCAGGTTTAAATGGGATAGGTACACACTAAAATACAAAGAGAAAAGTCTTTAAAAAGAGGGAGCTTACAGTTTATAGAAAGGCAGAAGAAGCTATTATACGAAACAAAATTCCATAGAATTGAAATAGTTTCTATTGTAATTAGAACTACTAATGTAAAGAATGCTACTTTATTTGGATAAATTTACCTATTTAATGAGCCAGTGCAAGTAATTCTCAAATCTACTTTGGCAACCTATGTATGGTGATTTACACACTCATTCTTTTAGAAAACAACCTTGCGGATGAACCTGCATGGCTTTAGACTCTGGAGATAAAAGACAACTATCCAAATGCCTAGATTATGTAATACAACTTGGTTTCAAGGGAAATACGAAAGACTAACACAGCTTCATGAGGGTTCAAGGTAGGTCTACTGAAAATGAAAGTACTCAGAATTATTTAGAAATCCTGATACAGAAAAATGGAAGAAAACTATAAAGATGTATTTCAAGATGTAAAACAGTCTCTAAACATTCCTGAAAGAAAGACCATGTGTTTTTATCAAATATATCAGGTAGTTAGAACTGTAGGGTTGTTAATTTGTTCACTACACCCATTACCCAATTATTCCTATCTTTCAGTGTACATTTTTTTCTTACGAAGTTTTTTTACGTACCGTTCATCATACATATGATGAAAGAAATATTAATGGCATGTATATTTCTTTGAAACGGGATGCTTTACTCACATTCACACTGTGTGCACACCTAACTGCGCATTGCTGTCTGCATATGTATCTGGGTGAAGTAGCATGTCATCTGGATGCCTTTTGCATCAGCAGAAATATGCATCACCTTACCTTATAGCATGAAGTGCAAGAAAAGAAAAAAAGGCAGCGATCGTCATTGTATTTTCAATTTCTTTTAACCCCACATCTCCTAGAAGGAGGAATTCTGAAGGAGATGTAAGGGAAGGCTAACGAATGTGCATTTAAGCAATATATACACAAAAAGGAACTTTCTCCATGTCTTTTAAGTACTTTCTAGATGTACATTCACAACACAAGCAAGCTAACAAAGCTCTGCCATACTTAGTAAGTGGAAGTTGGTTTTAAAATTCTCTGAGCACATCTGCTCTGCCAAACAAATGCAGCATCAGTCCTGCATGCCTCTGCAATAACAAACTGGTTACTGAAAATGTGAATGGAATGAACAATTGCCATTCTACAAACACTTAAGTTTGATATGGTTTGAACAAAGCAGAGGCTCAAACAGACAGAACCACGTAGGAAGCTTTTAACCATCTGGACAGCCTCTGAACAGACACAGTGATGCCCTTTTGATTTCCTGGTAACAGAAACTGCTGTGGAAAATCATCAGAAGGGTCAATTAATCCTATCACCCTCTCTCTTTTTAAACCCCAGGCAATACTGTATGAGGAACTGTTTTCCCACCTCCACCCCCCAAAAACTCCAACCAAACCACAAACAACCCAAACACAGAAGAAAAGAAGACAGAAACATCCCAATTCCAATTCCATCCTGGAATTCCAATGCAGCTTTGGAAGTTTGAAAGGATTTGGAAAAAATCCTGGCCAAGGAAACCTACTGAATAACAAAGGAAGAGACATGAGAGAGCTTACATACCTCTAACTCAGCCTGATACAGATGATAACTGTAGCTAGAACAGAAGCCTGTGACACCTAGAAATTTTGAGTGTTCTAATCAGGGTATAATTATTATTAGTTTTTATAGGTATATTTATTATTAGTTTGCCTTGAATGCAAGTGTGTACTAAAACTACTGTAAAAAAAAAAATGTAAAGTAAGTGTACTGCAAAAAACAAGACATTTTTATCAAAACCAATACGCAGGTATTTTGTAACATTTTGATGACACAGCCAGAGACAATGCATAAGTATTTGTGAGCAACATGACCACCAAAAGGACAAATTAAGATACCTGCAAATGCAGTAGGCCTTCAAGTAACAACAAATCGACAAAGAACAAAACAAGCACAAGATACTAACAAGATAAGAGGATTGCAAATAGGCAGAACAACCTGTCAGATACACAAGAAGGACAACTGGAAGGAAAATAAACTAAGCAGTCTCAGGAGACGGTAAGACACTCCTTCCCCCTTTTAGGGGGAGAAAGGCAAAGAGGACAAAAACATGAGGAGGAAATACAGATGAAAAAACAAGCCTGCTTCAGTTTTAGCTTCTCTTGTCAAAGGGCTTTCAAACCTAATCATTTTGATCTCAATGACTGAAACGAAGCACCATAGTCATCAGTGCTAATTGTATTGCACCATCCTCATAGTTTTATGTATTCACAGCTAACCTGGAATACAATTGCTAAAGACTCATATTTTCATATATGTGGTGATAATGATGTAAATACTAACTATTAGCACAAACTGTGTTGTTAATTTATGAATTTGGAAAAGTTTTGCTTTAAAATTTAAAACTGGCCTGATCTGTCAGTCTTCTAAACACTCCCTTCCATCAGAGCAGCCTGCAAATCCCTGATTTTCTATGTGTGTAGATGCATACATCTACATACACACACACATCTACATAAACGCACATAAGAACAACATATACTCAGAGTGGTGGAATTAGTGTGAACCTGAGGTATTCTTAACCAAGTTTTAGTTGGACATGGGAGTCCTGATCGGTAGAAAATATTAAGCAATAGTTTACAAATAAAAAGCTATTGTATCACTCTGTTCACTCCTTTTCTGATTTACAAGGCCACCACAGCTCCTGAGGGCCGTCCTGAGTGCATGGGCTTGTAGACATAGGGGTTACAGAGTATCAAACCAGATTTACCATTCACCACAATCCCAGAAGCCACGTAATTCACAGCAAATAAAGCTCAAGTTTTGCAAAAACTGACATCTTCCGCTTCAAGAAAATGATGGAGAAAGAATAGAAAGAAAACGAAGCAACACAGAAGGGAGGTCAACAGTCTGTTTTCTTGTTGCAGACTAGTAGTCTATCTCTTGCTGGAAGAACTTAACAGGTGGAAAGAGATCATTAACTAGCCAAAGACCTACACTGATCAAATCTTCTTACACAAATAGTTGGTCAGGGTGGGTTAATGATAAGTGTACTGGCTTTGCCTGAGATGGAGTTAATTTTCTTCATAGCAGCTCAGATGGTGCTATGCTTTGGATCTGAGACCAAAAGAGTGGTTTGGTCTATGTTTCAGCTATTGCTGAACAGTCCCATGGCCACCACCGTTTCTCACACTGCTACACCAACAAATGGGCTGGGGGTACATAAAAATTAGGAAAGGACACAGCCAGGACAGCTGACCTCAACTGACCAAATAGATATTCCATACTATATGACATTGTGCTCAGGAAAAACAGCTTGAGGAAAGGAGGAGGAAAAGGGGTGGCATTTGGAGTTACGGCATTTGTCTGCCCAAGCAACCATAACACAGGATGAACCCCTGCTTTCCTGGAAAAGATTAAACATCCACCTGCCAATGAGAAGCAGTGAATTAATTCCTTATTTTGGTTTGCTTGTGTGTACAGCTTTTGCTTTACCTATTAAACTGTCTTTATCTCAACTCATAAGTTTTCCCACTTTCACCCTTCCAATTCTCTTCCCTGTCCCACTGGGAAAAGGGACCCAGCAGCTGTGTGGAGCTTAGCCACCTACTGGGGCTAACCGACAATAGTGGGAGAAACAGCAACTCCTAGATGTGATAGCCATTCTAGACTACTTAGGGTGACATGGTTTTATTTTTAGTAACCACAGCAGTACCCCTCTGTCCTATACATGGTCTGCCTTGTGGCTAGCAGCATTGCTCTTACAGTAGGATACTGTAGTACTGGAGTAGTTACTTAACTACTTAACTAGTAGTTACTTAACTACTTAACTAGTTACAGTTACTGGAGTAGTTAAGTCCCCCATAAGTAACAGGTTGTGTCATCGTGTGGCTTCCTCCAGCTGTTTAAACTACATACATACACAAAACAATACTCACATCTCTTTCTAGATATTGTAATTATTTGTCTGATCTTTGGATTGTAAGAATGTATTACTTACCTTTACATCACTAGTTGTTTACTATGCTACAGCTGTTAATTCTGAATTGTCAGGGAAATGAGACAGTATTTTATATCCATAGATTCGAAAATACATAAAAAGGTAGCAATGCCCAGAACTTCACAATACAAGAGTATCCAAGTGAGAAGAACACTGGACAGGAGGGAAAGGCATGTAAGCTGGCTGTAAGCCAGCCACAAAACGTCAAGAAACATCTACTCACATTTCTGTGCCCTGGTAACTTTCCCAGAGTCAGTCCCCTCTCCAGGCATGATCCGGTCCAGGGACTGAGAAGTTCACACCATTGGCACAACGGGCATTTTAGGACAGGGTGAAGGACTTTTATCTAAAGACATGCAGGTGCCCAGAAAATGCAAAAGCAGGTGTCAGGTACCCTAGGCTTCTACACAAAAAAATTCTAGATCTAATCTTGATCTCACGACAATAGGACAATCTAGTTCAGTTTTCTCAACCCACATCCTGTGCAGTGAGGGCTGACACTTGATGAAAGCAAACAAGCAAAGAGAACCTTCCTTGGCAAGACAGCCATTTCTTCCATACTTTGCAGTACAACATGATCACAGATGCCAAATTACAAGTCACGTTAGCTCATGCTGCTGTATCCCATAAAACAGGATAACCCTAAACACTCTGGGATCACAGCTTCACCAGTGGTGACAGTTATAGCAACATCATGTCTAGGCAAGTACTGCAAACCAATGGCTTGTATAAACATACTGATGGCCATCACCTGGCATTCCAGAGGTAAGCAGTTCAAGAACAAAGCCTATGTTGTAAAAGTCCAAAGTGTTCTGAACCAGCTGCTATGCCATGGTACACTCCTACTTACCGCTCCAAAGAGTCTCAAGCTTGAGAAGAATAGACATGAACCAGTTCCCACTAATCATCTCACGAAACGGGTGTAGTCAGTGGACATATTTCTCTCTGAAGACTTTTTCTGATTACACTATATTATGTTCCCTGTTACTTATTCTCTGTTACACCTAAATATTTTATTCTTTGCTGCACAATGATCCAGCATGAACAGACCGGCTTGAGAGTTAAACCTATCTAATATTAATCTAGCCTGGGTGTTAGGGCATTCTCTTGGAAGATGAGGCAGTACGCTCCAATAGCCAGTAACTTTCTGCATTTGGTTTCTTGCTTCCCTGTCTCTTTCTCTAGCCTATGATCGAAAAGGTGGACAGCTCATCAACCATACCTATTTCCAAGTTAAAGTAAATAAAATTCAGTACTCCCCAGCGTAAAATAACTCCCTTGCTTCTGTTCTGAAGAAAGAATTTTGGACTTTAAAATGTATAGCCACTGGACTATACATGTCTAACCATATGTACATTATACACCAACCCATAAATTATTTTAAACAACTGTTGAACTATGCATAGTAGGTTATATTTAGCACAGGCAAATGCCTTCCAAAATATTCCCAATAAGAAGTACCCTTGAGAAAAGGGACACCTTGCTAGTCATTGTGAAAAGGTAACCTCTCATTATGAGACTATTTGGTTTTGTGTATTTTTTAAGTTTGTATACAAAAGGCTCAATGTTACACACAGTATTTCCTTTCTTATAATCTAATAAGGATTAGATTATATTTAGTTTGGTTTTACGTAGCTTACAGCACATAAATTTCAGTTATTTATGGTACTCATTGATATCTTTCAAGAACTTTAAGAAACATAGCCCATAAATACAACTTAAATTTTTAATATAAAATCCTGAAAACAGTCTGCAAAAACACATCATAATGAAGAAATTTACATTCATTTGATTATGACCTATAATTTTTCAGGATGACAGCTTGGGCATGTGATGTATTTGCAAAGATCATGTATTCCCCCCTCAGAAGGACAACCTCCATAGCATTTAACCTGTCCCTGACATCTGCTAATGATTATTATGTCCATTATTACCTATATATGTATCCTGCACCAAGTATTTTTCACAGTACCTTAAACAGGTATGTTTTAAGAATATCAATATTCAAAACATCTAACATTTACAAATATATAAGATCTGTTACAAGACTCTGACTTACAGTGAACTCAACAACAGAATTTGTCTTTTTACCTGTGCAATGTATGCAAAACCTGCTTTTACAATTTCTTGTAAAGAGTGCCTGCTCATTAGCAGTGCATGGGTGTAACTCACTTGACACTTATCCTACTATCAGCTACCCTCTTTTCCAGAGAACTTTCAGTGTCAAGCTACAGGACGAACTAACTGTATCAGCAATAGCAGTCCAATCAGCTTCTGGTGCCTCCTTTTCTCAGGATCTTCGGGACAGAAACCAAGGAACAAGCACTGTACTGGACAAGCCCTGCTGGTGGTGACATGTTTCCAGCGTGCTGATTTTCAAATGACCAAAAAGCTCACTTCCTATCACAGTGACAAATGCAATCTCATGCCAAAGGAGAGGTCATAAGTTTTCAGAAAAAGATAGTGGCTGGAACTAGACAGCCATCACAGAACTATCCACAGCCTTTCCACTGTATTGTCCCACAAAGATTTTTGGGAAGAGTTCAGCAGTAGGGCTAATAAATTGTTTTTGATGGCAGCAGCTTACTCCAAACTCCTTGGAGTAGCACACGTGGAACTCTACAATGAATATGGAGTTAGCCTAGTATTTCTGGAGTGGGGAAAAAATATTTTTTAAAATTTATTAACATTTTATTTTCAGCTTTGCAGCAATATAAGGGAAAAGTTTAGGCCTGGGAATTTTGGTTAGATGCTCTTCCCTTGGCCAGTTACTGTGACCTTGTTTGTTACTTATAAAGGAAAACAAAGTTATGGTATTTTTGTTCAGTTGAAATATTTGAACTGCCTGCTAGGATTGCTTTTGATTAGTAATTACATGCAACGTCAAGCTGCTTTGACATTGTGCAGTTTTGATAAGGTGTTTCCATGGTTAAGCTACCAAAACACTATGACCTTAATGTTACTATCAACTCAAGTTTGACATAAATGAGAAAAAGTGATTTGTGTAGCCAGAAAATATTAAAAACTAAAATGTATCAGCAGGTCTAGCTGAGAAGTAAATATGTAAACAAAATATAAAAAAGTGTATGTGTGTGTTCTTATATATATCTTATTAATTATATATATATACACACACATAAACAAAAAGGGGGCTGTTTGAAGCTTTTTCTGAGGTAATGTTTACTATATTACAGGATTCCATTCTGCCATACCTTGCTAAAAGTAAACAAGATAATAGGAAGGACTTGTGATAAACCAGAACATTTTTATTCCAGTTATAAACATAACCCTGTGAATTCTCATTACAATTTCAGCATGGCTGGTTGCTAAAAAAAATAAATAAATTGGGAAAGTTAAAAAAAAAAGATAATTGGATTCTTACGTGATTGCAATATAGTCTGACACTTCTAAGTAGTGCTATACCTTCTGCCACTGAACAAAAGGTTACATGGCATGGGAAGTGTCTCCTGTCACTAAATAAGCTATGAGATTTATCCACTTGGCAAGCTGGGCCCTATTTAGTCTTACTGTACAGAAGTTCAACATTATAATTTTATTATAAAATCAGACACAAAACCAGAGAACAACTTCTCAGTAATATATTACTATGTACTCTCTGTATTTACATTAGATCTGTTAGATTTGCTATTAAAATGTAAGGCCAATATTCTGAGAGACACAAGGCACTCCGAATGGCATGAAATAGTGTCATGTCTTCTTTAAGTATTTACTTCTATAGACAAAAAGTGAACTATTCAAGAACAGTAAGTCACCAGAACCACACCTTTAATTACATTTGTTTAATTCTGGGAAGAAGCACTCTAAGACTTCTACTCATGAGTAGAATGTTTTCCTGCCTGTAAACAGACATTTCTGTAATGGAAAAAGTTCAAACATTTGTTAGTGGAACAGACCATAACTCAATAATGATGATGGAGAAGACATATAAAATTTAGAAATACCAAACTCATTGAAACAAACCTCATGGTTTCTTATGACAGCTGTGATGAGAAAGACTATGTATTAACTTCCTACAGCACACTAACTACACTATTGACTCTTTAGTAAGTCAAATGTCCACACACTTCCATAACAAAATGTTTTACCTGTATCTTACTTAAAACTAATCTACAACAACCTCCTGAAACCAGTTAATGAGAAATCTTCCTCTAGGCTAAGCAAAACTTCTCTGCAGTTTCTCCTTCCAGTTATTG
This sequence comes from Falco naumanni, assembly GCF_017639655.2. Classification (NCBI taxonomy): domain Eukaryota; kingdom Metazoa; phylum Chordata; class Aves; order Falconiformes; family Falconidae; genus Falco; species Falco naumanni. The sequence goes on from NC_054055.1 coordinate 18,152,991, forward strand.
GAGCTCACTGTGGAATTTTGCTACGCAATGAAGCCAGACACCTTTTCACTGGGCTTTCAAAATTCAACTGGCTTATGCTCAGGCAATGAACAGAAAAAGTTATCTATACTAAAGAGGTGTGATAAGATTCCTTCATAAGAGGTAAGAGATATGAAGAAAGGGGAACAGCATGCAAAAGAGAAACCAAGAAATAGGATAAGAAAAGCAAACAAAAGCAAGGGAATGAGAAAGGGTGGAGAAGATGTAAACAATCTGTAGTGGTAAAGCACACTGGCAAGAACAACTGGAAATAATGAAATGGGAGAATACATAGACAACTAGGCAGAAATACAAAAAAAAAGGAAGATGAAACAGCAAGGTGGAAAAGTACATTCCCATGCACAACCTAAAATTCAATTCATTTTTTTCTAATTTTTAAGTGTATTGTAGAGCAGCTGACTGTCTGCAAATCCACTGAAAAGTATGTTTCAATGGCCTAGTAATAACATACATAGTTGAGAGGACAGCCTGCTAATGCCATCAGCATCTCCATTTACTGAAGCAATATAGGGCAGTGTTGCATAGGTATGGATGATGACTGATGATAACTCACATGAGGAGACAATATAATAACTTTTACAGGTTTTATTGATCAAGTTTTAAAATTAAAAAGAGAAGAAGACATAAAAGTAATGGAGAAGTCATAGAGACAATGACAGTCATTTTAGCATTACATAAGCAAAAGCTATTAAAACCTTTTATCTGTCAACAGAGAGAAGAAGTATCTCATCAGAAAGGAATTTGATGCCCACTATTTCCTAGGAGTAAATAGAAAGTACTTGCTACTACAAATCATTGGAAGCTTAAAGGTTTCCACTTTCCTTAAGAACTGAAGGGGTTTGGAACAGAGGCTTGTTCATTTACATGATTTTATAATGAGTCAATTACTGAAATTTCAACACTACTCCACAAAATTTCATCGTCTACTTAAAAGCTGGAAAGCTACAAAAATTGTCTTGCTTAGATAACAAGTCAACACAGACCATCAGTACTACCACCTCAGTATTAACCCACAGTATCACCAAAACCACTTACTTCATTTTGGTTCTTGACTGAATAGTCAATATTCTAAGGGTTAACTACTGTGAAACAGAAGTTAATCTTTTTCTCAGTTTGTAGAGGTGAGCTCACCTCCATTTACCTACAGGAAATGCTACTCCTTTTTTTCCCCTGGACACAAAAGTGTTTCAACTACTTCCACTTTAATATTTTCTGTTGGATTTGTATCTGAGCACTCTGTAACATTTACAAGTGTCATGTCATTTTCATATGCAGCCATCATCATTCAATTAAACATTTGATCCTCATAGATTTTTGAAGCATTACTTATAATGAAATCCTAAACATAATGCAGGAAAAAGAAATCTAAACTTTTCCATTTTCAGCTGCTCTACTATTAACTCAAACTCTGGTTTTAGAATCTCTTACTAAATTTTTCATAATAACCTAAGTATTTCACAGTATGTGGCAGTTCTTGAATTTAAAGTAGTTATCTGGACAGATAGAGAATATATAGCATGGAAGTTTAAGGTATATTGGCAAATACAGATGTTCAGAAATACAGATCTTTTAGTTATTTAATTAGTCTTGTGATTTAATAAACTGCTACGAGAGTCCTCTTTGCATAATGTCATTGGTGTAGCATGGTAAAACTATGGCAGTAAATAAAGACAGTGCACACATCCTCTCACAGCATTGTGCTTGCTGTGTCAAACAGTTACATTGGCAGCAAAGTCACAGCAATTTCCACAATAGTTGCTGAAACTCACACACCTGCAAATATCTGCACATAGCTCCATGCAGACAGCTAACTCTAACTTCTGATTATCTCCAACGATATACAGGCTACTGTACGATCCCTAACTCTTTTGGGACATACTGGTGTTGAAGGCCAGGTTGGATGGAGCTTCAACCAACCTGGTCTAGTGGAACTCTGCCCCCCACCCCGTTGGAACTAGATGATCTTAAAGGTCCCTTCCAACCCAAACCATTCTATGATTCTATTCTATTCTATGATATAAAGACATTCCTTCCATGTTAAAGGAGATTTATTTCATCTGCCATAAAAGGATACCATTTCCCAGACTTACCACAAAATTATTATGATTTTAATATCCATTTTGAGTAGACAAATGAAACTGCTGAATATCTTTCAGACATTTTTACATACCAGCATTGTGTTCTTTCTATTATCAACAGTTTGAGTTTAAGATTCTCATTTGTTCCTGTCAACTGATTCTAGAGAATAATGATAAAGTGTTTTACAAGAAAAAGAGATAATCTTTTCTTTCCATTTGAATCACCCTATTTCCTTAATCTTCTGTGACTATTGAAGATATCACCAGTTGCCCCTATTTCTCATGCAGTACCAATCGCTTTCTTGTGACAAAAGCCTGGAGCATCTCAATTTTATCTCATTATTTTTTTCTCATTAAAGTCCTAGATTATGAAAAAGTATTCAGGTATTTAATGTTAAATGAGTTTACATCTTAAACTAACAGGGGGGAAAAGACATGCCAGCATCTCCTTTAGAATAATGTCTGTATTAATAAGCTATTCAAGAGGATGAACAGAAAGAACGAATTCATCTTCCAGAGTTAAAGAAAGTCACGTCAGCCTCTTCAAATATTATGAGTATCAGGCAACTTCTATGTGCTGTTTGTTGCAGCTGACTGCAGAGATTGCTTGTTACTACAACCAACTTCAGCCAATCCACTTATTGTCAGGTATGCATTTTCTTTTTTCACATGACAGCAGATAAAATAATAAAAATATTCTCACTGATGGTTTTAGTTAATTTATTGCTTTCATATAGTCATTGTCATTAAAGAATACCGTAGAAATGGAAGACAGTTAAGTAAGAAACAGTTTCTTATTGCTTGTGTACATTTTTTTCTTTGCTATACATACACATGTATGGCATTTTTATGCACCACAGAAAGACAGCCTGGTAATTTTGAGTCAATGAGGTCAACTGGGGCAGCATAGGTATTTTATGCATTTCCAGAACCTGGAGGACTTAACAGAGTAACAACATTTTGAACCATTTCCTTTATCAATAATTTCTTGAACTCACATTCCAAACTTCCAAGATTACCAGTAGAAAAAAATGGGAGGAGAGGCCAAGATATGGAATATATCTGTTATACACATGGATACCTTTTCACAATGCAATCCCCAAAATTATGGCTCTTATTTATAGGAATAACGATTTTTTATTCATCAAATTAATGTACACATATATATTTTGCTGTTGAAAATTTTCAAAAAGTATCATTTTGGCTTTGGGAAATCCAAGTGCAATTCACATCAAGATTGGGAAAAAAAATCTACATGGATGTGTCTACCTGTCAGCAAAGCTGCACTCTGTCAATGGAGGTCTTTTTCAGTTGCCCAAAAAAATGTATTTTAAGTGTCTTAGGGTACCTAAACCATCTCCATGGAGCTACCAAATACATGAGACTCCTGTTCTGCAGCAACAACTGCTGGCCGGATAGGACACCACAGGGCCCAGTGCCCATCTTCAGTAAACTAAATTGTGCCTTAATTGCCTACTTTAAAAGTCGTCTTGGAACTCTTTTCCCGAAGTTTTTATCAGCTACAAACACAAGCACAATATTTAACAAATATGCATACTGCCAATTATGCCATTCCTCTGGTAAACAAGAAGAAAGCTGACAGGAAAATAATCTTGCAGAAAGAACACTACTGCAGATCAACCCTGAAGACAGTGTGTGTGATATTCTTCAAATCTTTCCAAAGTTTTAGCAGATCTCAGTAAGTTTAAATTGGATTCAAAATTCTTCTTTAGAGTAAGTTAACAGGGAGAATCCTGTTTGTGCAGACAGTTGCACTGGTTGAGAGATACCTTGATATTAGAGATGAAACTTCAGTAGGATCTTTATCCCTATGAAAAATCTTCATATGGGAGACATGTAAAAAAATATTTGTAGCTTCCTTGGCCCCTGTAAATATTAGTTCCATTTTTGCAACTCCTAAGAGACAGGAAAACCACACACTAGCTCAACTGCCAAGACAAATTCAGGTTCCAAGGGGTAGTCTTCTGCTAACTACTAGGTCTGTATTATCTTTTTAGAACTTTTTGGCACATTGGTAACAATATAATTGCCAGGAAAACTGAATGAATCGTAGACATAGCTATGAGGTTAGCCTCTAGCCTCTAGTGAACTCATCCAAAGTTGTATTCCTATAGCTTTACTAAGTATTCCAAAACCTCTCAGAGCCGCAATTTAAATGAAAACAGGATTTTGTATGCAGCCATAAAAAAATATTTTAGTCTAGTCACTTCTGTTTTTAATTAGGATTTTCTGCACACTGTGCGAAAAGACTCTTTGAGTCCATGCTCATCATTTACACAGTGAGCTGGAAGCTGCAGTACTCATGGTAAAGAGACTGACCCTGAATCAGAGATTATACCTGAAAATGACAGTACAATCAATAAACCCTAATGATGGATAGATGAGAAGCAGATTTCACAGATGGCCTCGACTCTTGGATATTTGCATGAGGAGCTGATGTCTGGATAAGCATGGACCTTGAAGTAAGCCTGCCAGCCAAGAGTAGATGCAGCAAATGTCTGCTGGAAACATGGGCTGGTAAAACAAGAAAAATTTTCTGCGCTTGTTCACCAGCTTGATGATAAGACTAAAGAAAACACACGAATCAGCATGCATATCCAAAAAAGATTATCTGGCAATATAAGGTCTTCAATCAATTTTGCATTCATCACAGATAAAAGTTTGGCACGCTCAAAGACATATGTGCATGTGCCAAGTATATAAGCAACCTGAGACAAGAATTTACTGGCATGCTTAGGCACACTTGCATTTTTTGTTGGAATGAGGGACTGAATGGATTTGTTATTAGCAGATTTTTGGACAGTTGAGCAAAGAATAGATGCCGGGTTTGGGTTACTGACCGAACTGGCTGCAAACTTACCTATCATTCAGACACCAGAAAGACCTACCCCAAAAATCCCTGAATACAGATCCAGGAAAAAAAACTGCCATACTTTACACGCACTTGCAAAATATTCCAAGGAATTCAGTAAGTGTTGTTGTGCTGGTTTTGGCTAGGATAGGGTTTATTTTCTTCACTGTAGCTAGTATGGGGCTATGTTTGGATTTGTGCTGAAAACAGTGTTGATAACAGAAATGTTTTCGCTGAGCAGTGCTTACACAGAGTCAAAGCCTTTTCTGTTCCTCACCTCAACCCACCAGTGAGTGGGCTGGGGGTGCACAAGAAGTTAGGAGGGGACACAGCTGGGACAACTGAACTCAACTGACCAAAGGGATATTCCATACTCTATGATATCATACTCAGCATATAAAGCTGGGAGAAAAAAAGGAAGGTGTGGACGTTCAAAATTACGGCGTTTGCCTTCCCAAGTAACCATTATGCATGATGGAGCCTTGCTTTCCTGGACATGGCTGAGACTTGGAGACTTCCTGCCTGCAGATGGGAAGCAGTGAATGAATGCCCTGTTTTGATTTGCTTGTGTGCATATGTGTGACTTTTGCTCTCCCTATTGAACTGTCTTTATCTAAACCCACCGGTTTTCTCACTTTTACTCTTCTGATTCTCTCCCCCATTCCACTGCAGGGGGAGTAAGCAAGCGGCTGTGTGGTGCTTAGTTGCTGGCCAGGCTTAAACCATGACAGCTGCGTAACAGACATTGTATAATGACAGTAACAACTCCAAAAGTGTTAGATAGCCCCTGTGTCTTAGATAGATTACCACAAGATAATCCCAAAACTGAGAACAGTTCAGCAATCATTAGATTCGACTCAAAGATACACAGCACCATACTTAAGGGGAGGGAGGGTTGTTTTCTTTTAGTATAGATATTTCATTTGTCTCAGATTTAAGATTAACCTCCATTTACGGGAATAAGAAAGCAATGATAGTGAAAACTCTCTTACATCCATATTTCCTTAGTTATCCAAAGGCTAGTATTGCAAAAAATACAATGTATTCCTATTGTCATAAAAAGAGCCTCTAGGTAGGGATTAGAAAGGCCAGTGCAAGCTGGACAAAGAGCAGAGTCATACATATATCATAACTATACAGTATTAAGAACCCAATAATCCATGCTGATGGGTTACTGCAGACACTTCAAAAGTGTAATGCCTTCCCCTAAAAAGGCAGGTCTGATGAGACTTCTATTTTGCTCTCTGCCATCAGTCAAATTCACTGTTAAAACAATGGCAGTCTCTAACAAAAGGGTGTATGTTTTCCTTGAAGCCCTGTTATTCTAGCTGGAGGGTGAGGGAGGAGCTTCACTGCTGGTCTGAGTAAAGCTGACTGCCTTTCTTCTGAGAAGTTAGAATTCAAGATTTCAGTAGTCTCAAGTCTGCTATAATCCTAAACATGCAATACTCAATATTAACATGAAACCAACTATACAACTTAAAATGTAGTATCTTTAATTGCATTTTCAGTTTCGTAATGTATGCCCTTGCATTAGAATCAGTAAAGACCTGTGCAATACTATAATGTCATAGATTTCAAAGCAATGTTCAGTTGCATTAAGAACTGAAGCACTTCTTCAATGCTCAACATGAAACAGTGTTTTGGAACAGGGAAAGTCCTTATTGGTATATTGAGCAAATTTTTTTCAAAACTTGACTGAAATGTCGTGGTAATTCAACCCTTGAAAAAGTATGATGACAGAGTCTACTTATCCTACACTACAGTTTTCTTTTGGTCTTTTTTAGTGGTATTTAAACCAAGCAGTACCACAACCTAACGTCATGACTATTAATTATGTTTTAGTTCAAAGGAGTAATAAGTGATTCAGACCATCTAAATTTTGCGCTGTAACTTTCTCTACACAGACTGAACAAGAAGAAAGTACTGAATGTTCTTGAATTAAAACACTTCATTTGACAAGATAATTTAATTAGATTCCAGTAGAAGGCTATGTGAACACATTCCTTTGAGACAGATGTCCATTTGCATCTGAACACAGCATCAATATCATATAGCTGAACAACGGTGGCCAAATTTTGTATACCAAGTCAGTATCTTGTCTCTAATAAAAAGGATACTTATGAAAATAATGTAAGAAACAGGTCAAGGATTGACACTTCCATCACTGGCACGTTCTTCTACTCTCTGTGCTTGAAACTGAGACCTCCTAGCCCAGGAACTGCCTCTGGACCATCTCCACCTGATGACTACCAGTGAACTAATAGTCCATCAAAAACTATATACTCTGCTTTGAAGTACTTAATGTATGTGTCCGCTATAACATCCTGTGACAATAAGTTTGACAGCTGAATTACTTAATAATTTGTTTTATTTTATTGCTGACTGGTAATTTCACTGACTGTTATCATACAATGAAAAATGGTGAATAATGAGCCCATCTTCACCTTTTTTCTTGCCACTCAATGTCATTGACTTCTGTCACATTGCCTTTTAGCACTGCTTTTACAAACTGAAGAGCTATAATCTGTTTGATCATCTGTTGAAGAAAGTAGTGTATCTCCTTGACATGTTTTCTGTCTTTCCCCGAATTGTTTAGAAACTGGTATATTTTTATTTTTTTTTTTACACATACTAACTGTAACTGTCTATGTTATTTAAAATTAAAAGAAACATATCCATTTTTTCCATTATATAATTTTTTAAATATTGTTCTTGGTTCTTATTCCACTAATTTGTAGTACTCCATTGATTTTTCTGACCACCACTGAGCTGTGAACTCACATTTCCAGAAAGTTATATTTAATAATTCCATTACTCCTCTTCACGGATCCAACAGTATTCAAAAACAGATGACTAAGGGCAAGGGCTAAAGCAAAGATCCTCTGAGAAGTTACTTTAGCATCTACTGAGAATGAAAATTACATGCCCAGGAAATAATGCTGCTGTTTTAGTAGCAACTACCTTGATTAATGCACTATCATTCAGCTAAAGCTCTCACCTTCCTACTAGCTTTCTTCTTTAAATAATTTATGAATTCATTAAACAGTATATGTTCCAGTATCTCTTAACCTAACACCTCACTGGCAGTCTGTCTAGTCTGGGGTAAAAAATAACCATTTATTCCCACTCCCTTTTCCCAGGTTTTTAAGTAACTATTTGCCTTTTAGAGAATCTTCTCTCCTACAACTCAAGCTGAGAGTTTTGGCTAATAAATATTTAAATAACTTTGAGGAAATTCACTGATAGTTCTCTTGTGCATGTTCTTTATTAATGTCAGGAGGTAAAAACTAAACAGTTATCTCCTACATCATTACTCCAGAACTGTTCATGTCATATCATACTTCAAGGAATGGGTGGGTATGCTGAAGCTTTTGACAAACTGACTATAGGAATATACATATGTGCCCTCTCATTGCTAGCAAAGGAGACCTCAATCAGATTTAGTACAAGCAACTTGGAAAGACCACTCCTTTAGATTTTAAAGCAGCTCTTCAAAAGCGTAAACTCATTGTAGATATGTGATGGAAGAGGAGGACAGCAGCAAGAATCAAAAATACCCTTTGCAAAATACAACTTTAAACAGAGCAAGTGGAAGCAATAGATGACAACACGACAAAGGGCTTCTGTAGGGAATTTTTGTTGACAAATAGTGCCTTGTTGCATGCATTGGACTTCCTGAAACTCAAAACACTGCAATGAAGCAACTGTTTCTGTGAACACTACTGATCTTGATTCAGACAAATCCCAACCCGTGCTGTAAGCATCCATATTTTCACTGACTGGGAAAAGTGAAGAAGCACACTGTCATGCGTTTGGTTAACCTGCCAGAGAAGGGAAGCCCTGATGTCTGAAGGAATAATCACTCAATGGTCAAGTAGCTGCCATCTGAGTGAATTTACTGTAAAGTCAGTTGGAAAATATGAAGCACCAGGAATATGTATGCTATCATAAGCAGACATACTAGACACTATCATATATACCATACATATATACAGAGGTAATTTCCCAACCATAATGTTTTTTCTCACCGATGTGCACTGGGGTTTCACGCTGCTGCAATGAATCTGGTGGAATCACAACATGGGTGTCTGTGTAATCGCCTCAAATAATTTTACAGACTGATAGGAATAGGAGAAGATTCTTCACACTGACAAAACCATTAAGGTTGTTCAATTAAACTTGTCTTACACTGACCAAAGCAATTAAAAAACTTGCTGGGATGACCTTGCATTAGCCAGTCAGTGAACTAAGGGAAGAAGGAGATCCCACTGTCTGCAAGGCTTAGTAAACTATCACATGCCTGAAAAGATCCTAAGAAGCCCTCTGAACTTCCTCCTAGGTCTGTGAAGAACACAGGTCATCCAACCATGAATGTCCCAAGAGAAGTAATAATATGACCTTGCACTTCAGACAAAAAGATGGCTCTGGCCAGTGACAAGACATAGTAAATGGTTTTCTAAAAACCGAACCTTCTTTCTAAAGAATAGAAGGCTTTAGAACCTAGTGTCAGCTCAAATAATGAGGTGGTGGCAGGCCATCTCTGGACTTCCACAATGGCTATACCATACCCTTTTCAAGATAATTTTGAGGAGTCTCTTTTTTGAAAGTAGAGTGGGAGATTCCAGAAAAAATTATTTAATCAGCCAGATCTTTCCATTTCAATTCCTTTTTCTTGGTGTTTGATTCAAATACTTACAGGTTTTGAAATCAGCACCAGGTAAAAACTGAGTACTTTTTATTTATGTGTGCATGCACCTCTGTGAAAAATGTATATAAAAAAATACAGGCATCTTCAAATCTCCTAGCAAAAATCTTCATACAAAACTTCATAGCCTGAAGAACTGTTGTGTCTAAAGAAATCAAGCCAGGGAAACACTATTATGCTATGATTTTTCACAAATTACATTTTTCATACGTAAAGTTGCAAATCAGTTTGCAATTCCTCATTAACAAAGAAATTTTATTTTGGGAAAACTGCCATATAGTTATGTAAGTAATTTCCCTGTTTCTAAAGCCAAATAAATTGCTAAGTTTAGCATAAATATATATATGCTGTTCTGTATTTTTTTAATTAGTGTGTTTTTTTGTTTTGTACACATTACTCAGTTTCTTGAATCCTGAAACTTTCCTCAGAACTCCTACTCTAAAAGCTATCTAATCTTCTACAACAAAAGAAACATGTTTTTACCAGTACCTTTTATGATAATGAAGAATAATGGCATTCACTATACAAAATCTAAATTCCACAGATCAACTCTTAGAAAAGAAATAGAAGCTGTATCTCCAGGTTTATACAGACATGATATGATGAAGTGTTCAGAATTGCTTATAATAAATGTTAATCTTCAGAAGTAGTGAACTCTTAATGCATAACCATTGTAATTATTAAGGTGTTTTTGTATGACTTACATATTTTGCAGTTTCAAAAAGTAATTCTTCAATTTCAGAGGCTGATACACATCATGTGGCTTAAATTAACAGCAATATTGACAAATATATTAATTTGGAACATCAGTGAGTGTTTCCACTGAAGTGTAACAAAAAAAAAAATTACATGTTCAGTATCACTCTGTTATACCTAAACCTCCATGTATTAGCAGAAGGCAGGTAAATTTAACATCAAATTTAATATAACGAGAATTTGTAAGGGACTGTAGATTGGTAAGATTTTCAGGGACATACACCCCTAACAGAGAATCAGTTTTAACACTATTTGTAGTTTTCCTCTAACATTTTCATAAACAAATACAAATGTTGACCTTGTATGACTCCTAGAAATTATCTAAAACATAGTAGTTAATCAAACAGCTCAATAATTTGACATATTATACCCCATTTTCTGGCGACTAAAGTCACTATGAATAATTGTCAGAAACTAAAAAGCAAAACTGGTACTTATATTACCTTGGTAATATTCATGAGGTTTGCAGACTGCATTTTAATTATAAATAGCACACATGAAATGATTGCAAGGTACACTGCCCAGGAGTGTTTTGACCTGACATTCAGGAAAAGGTATTTGGTTGGTCAGTGAAAACTATTGTATTAAAAAGAATTTCTAAACTAGAAGCCTTAAGAGCACCTACTTTCTGCGTAAGCTGTGATGTTTTGTAACAAAACCTGTATAACAGAAATATATACTACTTCTGCTTTGGGCTTTATAATAGTTGGCAAAAGACAGTAATACCCATATTAATACACTCATATAATACCTGTGGATGGAAACCCATTGCATTGGTTTTATTTAAAAAATAGGCTACAATACCATATTCAGAGAATCATTATCACCAATACATTGACAAACCAGAAGACTTTCTTAAGAGAGGCTCCTCCAGTCTTTCCTGATAGATAAGTAATATAACTTTATTAATAACTTCAATGAGAGAGTATACCTGTCAAATCCAAGCATGACATTAGCCCAAGAACTAGAAATCCCAGCATACAGGACTAAAATTCAGAATGATCATGCTAAACTGAAGACAAGATCAAGGAGAAAATTAAGATGTAATTCAAGAAGGTAAACGGTTTAGCTAAGAATAATCAACCGAGAAAATACAGGATGAGGACAAACAATATATATCTGTTCTTCAGAATGGTATTTTAGTGGTTAGTTACCAAGAGCTAAAAGTGATCAGCAATAGAATATTCTTGCATAAAAGACAGCAGACTGCCTTGAAGTGTAAACTAATCTTTACAGATTAGTTACTAGTAAGGTTATGGCTTTTTTTCTTTATAGAGGGTACCTTACCCAAGGAATACAGAAGAACTGAAAGGAATTCATTAGAAAATATTAACTACCAGACATCTTGAAAAGGTGACACAAAAGAAAAAATTAAACTGTGTGGAGATGTAACAGAAGACAGGGAAAAAAACCCAGAAAGGATGTGCAAAGTGAAAGCTCACTCTGCTCATTCTGCAGAATACTATTTGTTTGAGGCCACCCAAAGGAATCCTTTCCCAAAAGCTAGCCTTCACTTTCTACAGGCTTATAGTATGCACTCCTCAGTGCCTGGGTGTTGAACTAGTAACTCAGATGGAATTTTCTTAAGTCAGTGTTCCATTTTGTATCAGTCTCCTGCTTCTACAGAAACATTACACTCAGTTAACTAGTTTCACCATGATTTTACCTAGCCCAACCACACCAGACAGGTTTAACAATGAAGTTAACAAACATTCTATTATGGTTCAAGAGAAGCCTTCAAGAGGCGGCTTTAAAGTAGGACAGTACAAGGTTTGTGAACAGAACTACAACAAAAATACTGTATATGCAACCATAATTTTCAGGTAAAAGCAAATACCTCAACTGTTTCACCAGGTATACCTTTACCCCAAATCTTCAAGGTATGCAGTATCTTCAAAAGCTGGTAACTTAGTTTTTACAGCAAAAGTTCATGCCTAAAGAACCCTCAATTCCTAAATTCCTTCTCTTTCTCTTTTCCTTTTAAAAAAACTTACAACACAATGACATTTTATATGCCTCCCTTGCTTCACCTGACCATTTTTACTGCTTAAGATTTCACGTGCTGTAAAAGAATATTTGGTCAACACATAGTTATGTTTAAGCTCCTGGCTTCTAATATGAACTCAGCTTTTTAATAGCAATAGCTACATACCATGTGGACATGTTATCGGAACAGAAAGCTTAGTAGCAAACAAAGCTTTTTGCTTCAGTATGTTATAAAAAGGCAAAATTCCATACTCCACCCCTGCATAGCTTAAGCATTGCTGCATCAACAGCACTTTTCTGAGTTTAACTGAGATGCCAATATAAAAATTAATTCAAATACTTGTTTACATTACTGAGCACTAAATCCACAGGCATCCAAATATTAAACCTGTACTCAAAGTCTTAAATTAGACCCTACATTACTACTTTAATTCCTTATTACCTCTTAGTTACATCCTAGCAGTCATTTTACAAGCAATGTATTCACTTTCACAGAAACACATTGAAAAGTTAGTCAATGACAGTTTAGAATGACACCTCTTAATGCACTACACATGATCACTCCTATGCAAACCAAGTTTTAACTGTCATGCTGTCAAGAAAAATGATAATTCCCTAGTTATATCTACCTTTTCAAGATATTAAGAACTACAGAACATTTTACAATAGAAAATTGTTTCATATGTTTAATAAAATCTGCCACTTGCATGAAAGCCCAGAGAGATGCTACATATGAATGTGACAATGAAAAGAAAAAAACCCAAACCCAACCAAAGAACAAAACACACAAATGTGGGAAGCATTTCAAATTTTGTACATGCCCATACTTCTCTTTCCTAAGCCCTCTCTCAGCTTAATGCAATACAGAAGTCCATTAATAAAAAACTGAGCATACATAAAGCAGTCTCAGAGCTGCACTGGGTCATTAACTATGATGGACCTTCTTAGGGAGTGTAACTGTGTGTTTATTAACAGAAGTCCCAATCTGAAAATCACCTTTAGTGCCTTATCAATGTCCAACGAACATATAGCCGTTACCTGCAGTAACATATGTATGCTGCTCAATATAGTCTGCTTTTGAATGGTCCCCTAAATTCAGTTCCAAATTTGTTATATTATTAAAAATACCCACAAAACCCAAACAAACAACAACAAAAAAAAACACCAAAACAAACAAAGCCAGAAAGCTATATACATACTTCCCTGACCTAATGACATCAAGCGCATTGCATATAAGTTTTTCCATTGGCTTCTGCAACATTGTGGGATCACCTTGGAACTTGAAAATTTGGAAGTAAAATTACTGCAGCTGGTTAATTCTTAAAGTAGATTATCTCTGGCTTAAACAAGGGAGTTAGTGCAAAACATTCTCTGTAAGAGGGACCTCACCTTATTGGAAATTACTTTAAATCTTTTTACTCTCAGGGCAGCTTGCAATGTACACTTCTCTGCTTCGGCTGGTAAGGAAGGAGGCTTTTGAAGGTATAGGGGTTTCTATTTGTTTTTCTTTAAGATGGTTCAGTGTTGTTTTTTCACTTTGTAGCAAAGGTACTTAGAACCTCTGTGGTGCACTCGGGTTCACTTTTTATTCCTTAAATGACTTTAGAAGAGCTAAGCAAAAATTACGAATCTGACTTACTGTCCTTTATATGAATTATGAGCAAAGAGGGAAGAAAATAACTGTGAAACATTTAAAGTGGGATTTAATCTCCAACAGTGTTAATGATAATCCACGTATGTCATTAAAAGTTTATACTTGAACCACAAACGTTCAGTTAAAAAGCCCCAGCAAAGTGTGATTCAAAAAGAACAGCGGTGCATTTACAGTTATGTCACACAACACAACAAACGCGCTTAAGTCTCAAGCGTGGTGCTATGCATTTCTTTCTGGTTAGATTTTGTTGATCGTTTTCTTTTCCTAAAACTACCTAAGCTGGCACAAGGAGGCAAGCAAATTTCACAGAAGACTAGTATGTAGCTATTAAAGACGCCGACATTATACCCCTAAGAATACTTAATCCCACCTCTCCCTAACGAATGGCAGCTCAGCACACAACAGCGAAACAAGTTCAGGGAACTGCTGGAGTAGCGCTCCCGCCACGCGGAGGGAAGCTGCGGCACCCGCTGCCCGCCCGCAACAGCGCTGCACGCCGACCCGCCCCCCGCCGGGCTGCGCCCCCCTCCCCGCGCACAGCCCCCGCGGCGACCCGCGCCCGCTTCTCTCGGCCCCTCACCCCCGCTGGAAACTTTCTGCCGGCCGCAGCACCACCACCGCCGCCCAGCCGCAGGCGCTGAGGTAAGGGGGTCCCCACCACACCAACGCCACACTTCCCAGCCCTTCCCCGCCTCGCCCCCGGCAGGAAAAGCATGGCTTCAGAGGCACGGCCGAGTTTCTAGAACACGAAGCGCGTCCCGCCGAGTAAACCGACGTGCCACCCCCACACCGCGGGCTGCCTCCTCGCCTTCCTTCTCTGCCCGCCGCGCCTCGGCGAGCAGCGGCAGGGTAACTTTCCAGGCGACGCTTGCCGTCTCCCGCCACTTGAGGCGGGACGGGACGGGACGGGGACGAGGCGCGCGCAGCGGAGGGGGAAGGCGTGCGGGGCGGTTACCTGCTGTCCCCGCTCGGCTGCAGGGCAGGGCAGAGTCCCCGCGGTCCCCTTCATGCCCGAGGGGCTGGCGAACCGGCCCTGAGGCGCAAGTCTTCATCCAGCTTGCTCCCGGCCGACAGCGCCTCCTTCTCTCGTCCTGGCGGGGCGGCAGCCCCGGGCGCAGGGCGGGCGCCGCTCGCAGCCTCGCCGGCGCGGCGGGGAGGGAGGGAAGGACCGAGGGAAGGAGGAGCAGAGGCCGAGCGAGGGGCGGGGAAGGCGGTGCGCCCTCCCTCTCTCCTCCCCGCGCCGCCGGCTCCCTCCCCGCCCGGCCGCCGCGAGGGAGGCGGGACGGCGGCGGCTGAGGGGGTGCGCGCTTCCCGCCGCGCCTCCCGCTCTCCCCGTGGCTGCAGGCGCCCGGCGCGGCCCCACACGCCGCAGCTCCGCGGTTCTGAGGGGGGGAGGTGCGGGGCGCTCCCCCCCCGCCGCCCCGCCGCGGCCCTGTCTTCCCCGTCTTTCGCGGACGGCGGGTCCCCAGGGGCCTTGGCCGCCGGCGGGGAGGGTAGGGCGGGGCGGGGAACAGCCGGCGCCTCTGGAGAGCGCCCCCGGCCCGCTCGGCGCTCCGCAGGCTGCTCCTGGGCGGGGGCCGGCGGCCGGGCAGAGGTGTGGGCTCGGGGTGGGCACGGTCGGGGTCGGGAGCAGTTTTCCTGGAAGGCTCTGGGATGCGCGGTAGGAGGCGGGGCAGGGCAGGGGCTGTGGAGGGCACTAAAGGAGCAGGGGTGGATGCCGGAGGAGGACGGGGGAATACGTGATTGGGAAATCTGGGAGAAAGGAAAGAAGAAAACTGCCCATGACAGAGAAGAGTGGCTTGCAGATTGGGTAGACAAATGATAAATATTTTTTTCCTTTCTGACGAATTCTGAATGATGTACAGAAAGGCTGAGCGGAATGAATACCAATGGGGTAACTGAAAAAGAGAAAGCCGTAGGAAAAGATTGTGAGGCAACAAAGGAGAAAACGTATTATGGGTGTGAGCAAAGGCAGGGGTTTGGAAGGTGAAAAAAATTATGAGATACGGGGTTTGGGGAAGCCAAAATTGTATAGGGCTTAGGAGGAAATGCATGTGAAGCTGAGATGATGGGTATGGAGAAGTCAGACTGCTTTATCATGGGGGTTAGAAAAAAGAGCTGCCGAGGAAGGGACTTTAATTTAAAAGGGATTTTAATTATGAGAAATATGCACGAGTGAAAGCATTGGAAAAGCAAGAAATAACAAGCACTGCAGGAATAGTTGGACAAGAAGGGACTTGGATATCAAGAACAAGTCACAGCTTGAAAGAGCTAGCAAATTCAAGCAGAACGCATGGAAGTGTTTGGTTGAAAGGAGCGGCAGTATTGGTTGTATATGGAATAAAAAGTACACTGTCCATAAACTTTTTCTGTAAGAATTGTGCAGTGTATCTTGCCATTCTCTGGCAAATCACCTTATACCATATGAGTAGTGGAGAGCTGGATTCCAGCTTTCCAGACTGAACTCACCTTTACAACCAGTGTAGCAAAGTGAATCCTAAACATCCAGGAGCAGCAGTAAAAACAGTAGTGCCTACAGACTTGATGTCATCTTAGTCTTTGGAGAGCGGAATTGAGTTTTAACTTTTAGCCAACCCATGTGAAGCACGTATGGGCATATAGATTCATTACTTTTAATGTTTGCTGGTGGGAAGGGAAGCTCATGCTGCTGAACTGAACTGCTGATGGTAGTTCATGAATGACTTCTGTCCCTTAAGTGGAAAATGACTGAGATATGAGATGGGATACACACAGGGATGAATGAACCTGGAACAGGAATTACTGGGTTTACACTGAAGTGTGTCATTAAAGTATTTACTGCAGAATGAGAGGAGGAAATGCTGAACATCAAACCCATCTCTTAATCCAGATTACCATTTTATGTGCAGAATAATCCCTTCCTCTGTTGACTTTCTGCAACTTTCTGGCATGACCTACAACAGTTTAAAGCGTTTCTCTTTTTCAGAGTCTCATTCCAGTCTTTTCCCACCCCTTGTCTCTCAGCTGTTCTGGGACAGCTGTAGTGAACTGTAGTGAACTTGTGTCTGGCACAAGACTTATGTTTTATGAGTGATTTACAATAATCAAAGTATTGTAGGCACGGACTACCCAGGATATAGACTGGATTAAAACAAACAAACAAACAAACAAACCCCCCAAAAAAGCTACCTGCTTTAGTGTAGGACTATGTAATCCATATCTTTCCCTTTGGTTTTCTCTCATCATTATTCTTCCTGCCCTCTGTTGTGCAGAATCCTTCTTCTTATGGCTCATCTATCCTACCACTGTACCAATGTCTAAAAATAAAATATTTTGTATTTATAGATATTTTTACAATATCTATAAAAGCTTTACCAGACACCTGGAGGATCATACTTCAGTAGCCACAAAAATGGTATGCCAGTCTGGACTTCGAGGTGCTGTTGTAGTATTGGTGAAAATAATAATGATAAATAATAAATGTTTAGCTGGTTGTTCATAGGAGCTGAAAGCTCCCTGGACTTGCCTGTGAAGTTGGTACTCAAGACAGATGAAAATCTTGTACATGTGAAAGAAAGAGAGCTCAGCATTTTCCAGTTATTTCTGAGCTTGGTTGTCCCTGTTTTTTTGGTGGTCATTATGAAGATCTGTAGCTAATCGTGAAATCTTTTGTTAAAGGCCCCACTCAGAGGTGCTATTTGCTACCTGTTTGTATTGTGTGTAACAAATCTTTTTTGCTCCCTGGAATCTCAATTTGAGATAATGTACTACAAATTATTTTCCTGGATACACTAGCAAGTTAAATCAAAATCAGTGGAAAATGCAGTCATTTTCTTAAAGTATGTACTTGCTAACATACCATAATGTGCATGGATTTGTACATATAAAATATGATTTAAAAAAATATTGGTGCAAGTAAAACACAGTATGTTTTAATGACTGGGACAGCAGTAGAATTTGATATGCTGATCACCTGGTCTCAAAGGTAGTAATAATTTCTGCAAAAGAATCTGTTCCATTAAAAATGAAATATCGTATTACTGATAGCAACTATAAAATCCCTGAAGAAATCTGGTTTATTTTGAGTGACTGTATTCACTTGCCTTTGAAGACAGATTTCTTGTACAATGGAGCAAGCAATGAGTAAGATACAAATGTAAAGACATTTGGTTTTGTAATGAACTGCCTAACATGTTAATCAGTTAGGTTTTGTGGCATCTATACCATCATGTAAACAGTTGAGTTCACCTTCTCCTTCCCCACCTGTCCCTGTCCCCCATCCACCCTGCACTGGCCACGTTGCTTATGTCTTTTTTTGGATTCCTACTGAGTTGTAACAGCAGCTAAATGACTTTCCCAATAAAGAAACTCAAGTTCAGACTTGGGAATAGCTCATACTGACAGCATGGATCCACCTGTAGATAGCTGACTCATAGCAGCTTATTCATCGTTCTCCAAAAATGAAACCATTAAGTTATTGTATGACTTTTCATTGTGCTGTCATGTGCCATGCTGCCATTAAGCTGCCAACATACCGCTACCCTTCAAAAATACATATACTGGACTGTGAAATAGCCATGTTGTTTCTGGGAAATCTCTCTGGTGCATGCTACGTATCCAATACAGTTGTTTAAGCACTTATATAAAAAAAAAAAAAAAAAAGCAGCATGTTTTGGTGGTTTATGCGTGAGTGATCAACTTCCTTCTGAGAAAAAAATCTTAGGTGGTTTTATGAGGCCATCTCCCTGGACACCATCCAAACTGGGTAAGTTCAAAGTCCCAAAAATTCAAGGTGGTCTACCTCAGGACTAGAGGATGCAGCTCTGTATCGTTACCTGCTTCTTCTCTGAGACCTATAAAAAATATAAAGCAGTCACCTTCTACCAAGCCCTTAACAGCATATTATCCCGTTCAAGAAAGACAAGCTATCTGAGCTCTGTGGTTAGTTATCAGTAATAGCTCCCCTTTTGAAATCTGAGGACAGGATGACAAGGTCGCGTTCAGACCCACTGACCATGAAAAGGACCCAGCCTAGGTATGAGCTCCAGAGGACTGAAGCCTTTGGGCAGCTGTACTACTTATAACCCTGAGCTCCTGAGGCATGTAGAAATTCAAACATACTCCTCTTCAGTTTTCCTGTTGCCCATTATATTCCTTAGGCAGCGCTTGGAATCCATCATTCTCTCTTGAAGTTGTTTAAACTCAAAGTTTAAATGGCATAGCCTACAAAAAGCCAAGTGTATCACTTAAGCATTCTGGAGAGTGTTTTTGGAGATTCCTGGCTACCCGTGTTGGTTCTATAGGAGCTTAGGCAATAATTTGAGGATTCATTTGTAAGTAACTGAGGTTTGCAGCTTTTTCTGGCACCTTCTCCACTGGGTCCAACCAAGAGGAAACCCAAATAGGATAGTTTCCTTGGTTTTCATTCCTGGCAGGCAGTAGGGATGAGGACCATTCCAAATCACATTCCCTCTGTCTAGGACAATTCTCCCAAATTATCCCTTCAGACTTTGCATGCCTGCCTTGCTCCCTTTTTTCTTTCATTCCTCTTGCCTTACCCCACCCCCCCACCCCCCCTTATTTTTGAATGTACACTTTCAAAGATTTCCTGCTTTGAAGGTTTTTTACTGTAATTAATTCAGACTACATATTTTGCTTGTCTTTTTTTACCTTTTAGATCTGACCAATATGAATTGCACTGTTAGCAAAGTATACACAGTTCTCATTTCTACCAGTTCTATACCAGTTAATATCGTATTATTTTCTTCTCAGTTACTGTTTTATCTTTTTTTTTCCTCTATCTGTGGAGAAAGGAATAAACTAATAAGATTTTAAATGCCATATCACAGTTCTAAATAAGGTATTATTCATTAAAAATAACCTTTTAGTATGACACATCTTGTTACAATAGGGCACACATTGACCGTAAGTTATTTTTTTAATTAATATTTTTAAATTTTGTTTTTATTCTATCAGCTTAAACAAAAGCAGTCAGTGATACAATATAAGTGTTTTGATAGTGTCAAAGTAAAAGTGGTTCAGAAGCATGGAAGAGTTATTGTAAAGCAATTGTAGTAGAGTGGCAATTGTAAAAGTCATTGTTTCACAATTATGTATATTAAATAGTGTATTATATTTAAACTGGTTAACTACAACAACTAAGAATTACCTATCTTTTTTTGAAAAATGGATTTCCTGAACTTACTAGGGTCTTTCTGTCTGTAGTCATACAAAGAAGATAAATCTCTGTTACAGGTGTTCTAGCAGTGGCTGTAAACAAACCCCTTAATGTCCTTCTGAAAACTGAGTTTACAACATCATTAACAAGATTTTTTTGTTTGTTTGGGCGGTTTTTTTCTGTCTAAATAGTACTCTGTCTCTTGCCAAATTGCTATGAACATGCATGTAGCATAACAGTTTTATTTTCAAGCCTTTACTGTCAGCCTAACAATGTCCTTCTGGGACACTATATAGGGAAATGTGAATTCCTTGGAGTCTTGTAGTGGTAATGAGTACTTTTGAAATTTCTTTTGCACTATTATTCAAACTTTAGGAAGAACTTCAGAAGTCTGGAAGAGGAATCATTTTTGTTTTGTTAACTTGCTAATTCTTTGTTATCCAGATGAATGCATGCCCACTATATGTCTTTTAAATGTACCAAGTAATGGTAATAAAAAATCTAGTGCTTCAGCTATGTTACTACATTGATTGTTATTTTAAATCATTTTTATACTGTGCAGTAGTTGTGCTGGAATTACTTCTATCATGTGTTATATCTGTCATAATATTTTAAGTTACATTGTTATGTGCATCTTTGTTCCACTTAGTTTTTGCTTTTAAGAATATAGATGACACGTCCCTGTAAGAAGCACAAGGAAAGTAAATAAAAATAAAGAAACCAAATATTGTTCATTACAAAAATCAAGAGAGAGAAATTAATACACAGTAGTACTAACATGAACATGTCATGAATTCTACCCTATTTGAAGGCTGTTAGGAATATATACAACTCACTTCAGCTGTTGTACTGAATATATTCAGTTACATTAATGGCTAAATATTTACAGGTTGGAACATTATTTTATGTACAGTAATGCATAGAAAAAAATCCTTGGAAATACCTAAAGATAAAACCATTTAGAGTAGTTCATGAGAATCAGTACAGGATTCATTAGAAGTGTATCAGGTCTCACTCCACAGTCTCACACACTGCCCTGTGCCGTTGTTTCTGTCCTGACTAAAACAGAAAAATTTGGACTGTTATGAAATCCTCATACAATTTGGAGTCTTTCAGAATTGCATATACTTAATTAAAGAAACTTTCACTTTTTAATCTAAAGGCTGCACTGCTATTTATAGGTGTATTCTGCCATGAGAGGTGACAGAGTACACTCAAAATTTTCCCTTCTGTGCTCATAGAATGATTTCTATTCTATGTTCTTACAGAAGTTCAGAAAGATTCTGAAGATAGATTCCAGTGTGACAGATCACTTACAACTTGTAAGAAAATATATGAGCTTGTAAGAGCCCTCAGTCTTGTGTTTCTGCTGTTCTGAAACACAATAGACAGGTGTATTTTCCCATTGAAAAGGAAGGTATTGTAGCAAATGGCAGCCAGAATAAAATAGCTACTTTAGAATTGCAGCTACCTCTGCAAAATTAAAATGCAATTCCAGGAAAGTGTAAGAATTTTCAGTAACAGTAATTGAGATTATTTAATCATGAAGAAAACCACTATTAAATCACAGAATTCTTTAACGTATTTTCTCTGTTAAAAAAAAGTATCTCAGCCTTTATTTTAATATTAGATATACATATTTTTTCTTAAACAAAAATGAGACAGGCTTTCCTTCTGTGTAACTAGTGCCAGATATAAAGTTTTCTTGCAAAATATAAATTAATTTAGGGTTAATGTGATAAAAAATGTAGGAGTTGCTTATATAGGCATAAAGTGAGAAAAATATTTCAAAACCTCCTCTAAACCCCCACTATTCCCAATTCTGCTTCAGCTTTTCAACCTTCTGTGTTACAGAAAGCATAAATGTAGTTTCTGATTCACTTGTTATTTCTAGGATCTGCATTTCCACTGTTGAATTTGTGAGCATGTTGGTTTTATTCTTTAGAATAGCAAACAGTGAAGGAAAGAAGGGTTAAATATCCTTCCATGGGCAGTGTTTGTTACGTCTCTGCTTAATCTATGTGTTACTTTAGATTTCACTATGGGAATCCTATCTTTGATTGTACGTTGTGTATGGCTTAGATACCTAACACACGTTCCTGTATTTCATACTGGGAACTAGAGTCTCCATTAGCTATGAATATTAACTGAAATCCTATGCATTCTACTGGGAATTAAGTATATGTATATCTGAAGCTGTATACTTAGAATTACCTTCATAGAACCATAGAGTAGTTCAGATGGAAAAGGAGCTCTGAAGGTCATCTTAGTCTGTTCCATACTCAAAGCAGGTCTAATTAGGTCAGGTTTCTCCAGGCCATGTCAAGCTGAGCCTTGAACACCTACAAATCTGTAGACAACCTCTCGGGGCAATCTGTTCCGAGACTGGATAACCCTCAAGGTAACTTCCCCCCACTAATATTTAATCAGAATTTCCTGTGTTCCAATCTGTGTTTTATTTCCTCTCACTGTACCCCAGTGTACCTCCAAGAAGGGTCTGGTTCCACCTTTCCTGTATCTGCAGATCAATTTTATTTCCCTAAAATCCATTAGTGGTTATATTTCTAAGTGATGAAGGAGCCAACTGTCCATTTATTTATATAAGATATTGGGAGAAGCAGAGCCACCATTTTTCCTCTGAGTCTTTAATAGAAGCACTCAGAGTGCTCTGTGCAGAGCTTCCATGTTGGGTACTTTGGGCTGCTGAGTCTATTTCACTTCGGCTCAGGTGAGCTCTCGGCACTGATCTGTGGAAGCTGAGTTGTTCTGAATACATGTAGGTGCAAAACTTGGTGACCAGAGAGCTTTACATCAAATCAGGAACCCAGTAAGGTTAGGTGCACCAAAGAGATTTTTTAGCCATAGTTTTGTCTTAGGCAACTAATACCCATGCAAATGTTGGGTCAGTTGGCTGACTGTAGGGTCCAGTGCTCTTTGATATGCCCTAAGGGTATCTTACCTGGCACCCAGCTGCCACTCCAGCAGTGCACAGCTTCCCTCTATGTCCTTTGTCATTTTTCCAGCCCCACATGGATTTCTTGGACAACCTAAGACATCTCAAATTACATGAGACACTTGTATGTGGGTGTATGCTTAACCCCATTATTAGTGTTTTGCTCCAGTTCTAAGGGTGGGTTCAGTTTCAGATTAGGAAACCTACATGCAAGTGCCCATATATATCAAACTGTAAACTAAAGGCTTAAACTTCTATTATCATCAGTGGGGATCTGGAACTTTATTCATTTGCTTATGCAATTAATTGAGCATGGTGTGCTCTAGCATATCCAAGGCAGCCATGGGATCTAAAAGATGTGAGATCGGATTTGTGGGAAACCACTGTCCTCCTGGGTTGGCAGCTGCATGCCAGTTACAATACCCTACAGGATCTCAAATTGAAGTAAATGTTTCCTGGCTAGTTGAAAACTTGTTACCTTCTTATTTCTTTCTTCACTTCGGGATATACTGCGGAAAATTTTTCCCCGTTCTGCTACTTCTGCTTCACTGTGTATGTCACCCTGCTGTCACCGTTCAATTATCACTTAATTGAAAATGAGCTTGAGTATGAATTGCATGCTTTATTAAAATTAATCTAAACATAAATTGTAGTTCAATAACATGCTTTGATGTCATTCAGTGTTACTAGTAAAGA
Source organism: Falco naumanni (assembly GCF_017639655.2). Taxonomy (NCBI): domain Eukaryota; kingdom Metazoa; phylum Chordata; class Aves; order Falconiformes; family Falconidae; genus Falco; species Falco naumanni. The sequence continues at coordinate 18,176,890 of NC_054055.1, forward strand.
TACTATGCATTTTCCATACTTCAATGATACTTACTTCAAATCAATGAATAAATCTTTCATTAAATATGCGACAAAAACATAACAAAAAATACAATTCCTTCCTTACACCCAGTTTTTGTAGCACATGGAATGTGTTTTGCAGACTTTTTCTCCAGTTTTGTTAGGTGCGGTTGCTTCCTGTTTTCCTATCTTCCTTTTAGTCATCTTTCTTTAAGGTTCCAAATAAATATGTATAATGCATCTACTTATATATATATAGCCATACATTTATCTTTTGCAATGTATACAGCAATAAATCATCTCATTAAGTAATTTGAGGGGTACATAATGAGCATCTTTGGGACATAAACTTTATTGTACATATGAGCTGAAGTCTTCATAACTATCCTTGAAAGTCTTTTTAGACTAGTGGGATTAATTACATATCTCACAGATGCCTGTCATACACTCTGTTTACACTATAGGGAAATGAAATAGGATAGTTAATTTTCTTTTATTCTGTTAAAATGCCAAGGTTTAATTAAACTGCTTCAGCTTAAGTATTGCACAGCTACTTTCAGCTGTCATGAAGCATACTAGAAATTGATTTGCCGTTGCCTACATGCCCAAGAAGGCATTCAGCAGGCATTGTAATTTCATTCAAAATTGTTTTTATTAATCATAGCTGCTTTGCAATTTCTAAAATTTGTATGAGAAACAGAGTGTATTAAAATAAGTTCCATCCATATGCTCAGGGAGTAAAAACAATGCAAGTGCCAAACAACTGAAATTTATATTCAGTTTTGAATTAACATCTGGGTTTTGCTTTTATATAAGATTTTTATAATACTAAAATTTCATGCATTTTTTAAGATTTTACATAATTATTTCAGTTATACAATAACAATTAGGCAATGTCATGAATTAGCAAAATAATTGCAAAGCAATAAAGCCATCATTTTTACAATTATGAGAAATAATAACATATCAACAGACAATGAAAACTAACCACCTGCTTGAAGCAATACCTATTTATCCGTAATGTATAATATCCATGATACTGAGGATTTTCAAAAACGTTGGCAAAAGTAACATTAAGGTTTCTCACTTCAAGCACTCTGTACCCAACCTTCAGTGATCTGAGAAAAACAGCAACCATTCTGGACAAGAGAATGCAGCAGCCACTGAATCTGCATTTCCATCTAGAAAAGCACAAAGCCAAAAGCTCAGTATACAGGGAGGCTCTCAGCGCTCCCGTTAAACGCTCAGGGAAAACTGGTGTTAACAAAACCCTTTTTTCCTTTACCACTCATGTGGAGTAGGCTATGTTTCTAGTGAAAGCTCTTGCTGAAGTCTGTGCGCAGCCTGCTTTCAGCATGCACAGAACTGCCTAGAGCTTGGCAGTATTAAGTATCAGCTTCTGCGCTAATGAAAATTTAATGATTTCACATGAAATTTAATAATTTGCATAGGAATAATTGCATAATAGGAGTAATAATAAAACTAGTGCTGTCTGCACGGGTCTCACTCCCTGGGTTGGGATCCTATATTAGGCCCATTATTGGGATTTTGTGTTTGATACAAGCTTCCTGCTTTGCCTTCCACAAAGACAGTAAAAAAAATTTTATTTCTGTGGCTCTGATTAGCATGGCATCATTTGGAAAGCTGTGTTTCTCAGATGCCAGGAAAGCATAAAAATTCTGAAATTTTTAGTCAAGGTACTGAGGGTTTTTGATCCTAACCTACAATTTAACTGTGGATAAAGTGTTTAAATGAGTGGGAGAATGAGGTTCAAATACCTAATTCAAATCAGACAGAAGCTGAAGCTGTTTCCCAGTCAGTTCCCTTTAGCCCGGTTAGAGACAACTAATTCTTTTTGAAAGGCTGAGCTTGGATTCATTTTCCTGCTTGTAGTTTGTGCTGCCTAACTTACTTTGTCTCTTGCTTGTTATGCAAGCAGACCTTCTTTCTTGTCTACCCTTTCCCTCCTCAAGTATTAAGCAATTAATCTGAGGATGTGGTTTACAATAGCAACAACCTATTAATTGAGCTTTGAGCTTTTATGCACCTCTCATCAGGGTATGCATGTGAGGTGAGAGTGCATACCTCTGAGAGTGGTACATACAACTGCAGATATAATGAAAAATTACATTGTGATGATCTTATCAAAACACGGTGACAGAACAAATTAATTTTAGGAAACTGAATGTAGGCTTCTAGGATATAGTTAATTGTATTAACTATTAAAGCAAAGTAAATTGAATCTTTAGGGACTACAGCGACAGAGAATTTTATAGTATTTTAATAAGGTAAAGGGAAGTGATCTATATATTCCATGTGTGGCCCTCACCGATTGTTTTTTTAATAAACATTGGGCTATTAAAACAGTCACAACTGTGTAGAAACTGTTGTATAATATTTTAGTTTGAGAACCAAGTGGAATAACTCGTTTTAAATATCCAATATCATTTTGGGAAGAGTGGGAGGTAGATCATCATATGGTATAAATTGGCATGAATCCTTTCCTTTTCTTGGATGTGATGCTGATGAGAATCTGGGCTATAGCCTTTAGACATGAAGAGTTAAACCAGAAAGAAAAACTCCTTTTATGCACACCCATCAAGCACTTCAGTGATATTTCATTTAAAATAAAAAACTTCAGCTGACATAACACACCTTAAGATCTCCAAGTAAAATTTTCCTCATAGTTGTGTGGTTTCTGGAACAGTAGAGACCCTTGCATTTTAATTTGCCAAGGTTTGTCTACCACACTTGGTTTATTTTAAAAGCACATGCCGTGAAGCTGAAAATACTTTTCTGGGAGATTACCTTCACTTTTTCCCCTTGCTTCAACTGTTGTCTGTCTCAGATACAGTAAGTGTCATTATTTCATACTTGTTCATGCAGAGATGGATTTAATAGGCTCACACGAAAAGCGATCATTAGTTGATTGACTGTAGCTTGATTGCCTGTGGATAACTCTTATAGGTTTATTTGTTCATTTCAGCAAGGAATGGAAGCCTCTACACCTCAGTCTGCACATTTATGAAGACAGCTTTTATTGGCTTGGGGAAACACTCATACAATAACAAAATGACCAGTACAAAATGTTCAGGTAATTATATCTTCAATAACACATGGGTATTCATAGATAAACACATACTTATAATAAACAGAGAACAGAGCACAGAGGAAGAAAGCATTGGACATAGTCAGTTAGTAGTCAACTTAGGCAATAAAGCTAGAGATAGTTCCAGAGTTGTAAGCAAACAGTGTTTGATATTTTTTGAGGAACTAAATGCTGTGGAAGAGAAAAAAGTCTTTTAAGTGGTGTATGGATAAAGAGCTGGGGAAGGATGATAATGATGGGGGGGAAACAAGACTGCAACCGCACTGAGGTAAATAAATAGAAATTACTTGTCCAAGTACAAGATGGTTTTTTTGGTGGAAAAGTGAAAAATTTCAAAAAATATCTTTAGAATTAAAATACCACCCTCTAATAAAATGCAAGCGATTTAATTAGTATTTACTTTCTGTATTTTAATAAGTAGTTCTGAAAATAATATGATAAAATAAAAATGGATTATACCTACATTGTTTTAACTATTGGAAACATTTATGGTTTTTTCTTTATACACCTGATTATTTTAATAAATAGAAAAAATTGCACAAAAGCACTTGGTTTATCTGTTGTTCCTTTATATTATGTGCACGAATCCTCCTGACATTAAAAAAATTAACATTTTTCCTACAATTAAGTTAAAATTTCCTGAAGTTTCCTAATAATAGTCTGTAAGATCTGTATTCTTAGTACCAGTCCCATACCAAATGTCTCAAGAATGTGTGTAGTTTTGGATGTTCCAATAGAGTGAAAAAGATCCTTTTATTTTGCTTTATGGTCAATATTTTAGGAGCATAATCAAATAGAACATGTAAACTTTCTTGTAAGAAGGCTCTGTCCAGGGTGCCAGGGTTGATCAAGAAGTAAAACATACAAGTGGTAACTTAGGGTGCTCACAACATAAAGACATCTATAAAATATGAAAAATAAAACATCTAGATCTATCAACAATTTTGGGCAGGCTGTTTTCTGAAGATATATTAGGCAACTTGTTAGCAGGATGCAATAATACTTTAGAACATTGTTTTCAAGATTCCTTGGGAAATTTCTAGTCTTTGGGAGAGGAAGGAAGGCCTCAGATATGCTTCAAGAAATGTTCAGCAAGAACCTGTTAAAACCTTTAACCAATGATTCTAGAACGAGTTGGTAGAGGGACACTGTTCTTAGTGTTGTGACAAGCAAAGATGCCTTGCTTTCTCAGTCTGCTTTCACTGGTACCAGCCCTGTGCACGCACACACACACAACTCTTCTTAATCAGTCTGCCTGCCTGTCAGCACACCTACATGTTCATGATGCTTCTCTGCATTAACAGGATTTGTGAGTGTATTTGTAAAGAAGAGCAAATAGATTTAGTCTCACATAATAGATGTTAGGAGCTATGTATTCTTCTCATCACTCTTACGAATTAGTCCTGGAAGTTTCCTTGTTTTCCTATTTCTGTTTATCTTTAAATTTCAATATGCATTTATTATTTCTTACAGCTTTGCACAGAAATTTTTACAAGTTAAAAGGGTGCTTTTATCAGGTTGCTGATAGAATAATGGGAATTGAAATTAATCTGAGCAAAAAGATAATTTTTGTGTTTCTTTTATGACCCAGGTGGAACGAAGTAGCAATAAAAGGGGTGAAAGCAGCATACAAGCTAGTCTGTAGATGTGTGTAATGTAGTCAGTCATTTCAGAGTGAGTAGCAAACAGCCATCATTCAGAAATTTAATTTTAAACAGTTTTTTACTGTGATGTTAGTTTGACATTTTGCCATAACTCAGCACAAGTGCTCATGGGATTAAACCAGATAGTGCATTTTTCTTAAACTGGCAGAATTATTTGCTCCTTTGTGCAATTCATATCTCTCTCTATTGACTACAGAGAAAGCCTGGACTATGTAAAGGTCTTGAATAAGACTAGATATGTAAATGGGGATAAAATGAGGAAACGAGAATCCTAAACAGTGTATGAAATTTTTTATAAATGGTTTCCACTGACAATATTTGAAAAAGCAAGGCCTTTTTATGCTGGGTAATGTTTGCACATGTGTTAGCATATGGCTCCATAACACGTCTGTGACATAACTACAGTATGTTTACTTGCAGAGGTTCTCCCACTGATGTTATAAGCACTACTTAGGTATCACAAAAAAGTAAACAAAGTTATGGTATTTTGTGCTGATCTATCATGCCCATTCCCACCAAGACAAATTCTGGGGGGAGTAGGACTGCTAGCATTATAATTTTAGGGTACGAACAGTACTGTAGCATTAGCTCTAGGGACACATTGCAGCCCCATTAGTTTTATCTTCCCATGATTGAATAGGAGAGCTCTTCTGCAGATGAAATTGTTCCACATATGCTTTGCTGGGTAATTTGGGCATTCTGAGTAACAGTTGAAGAGAACAGGGAGAGTACTCTGTTTCAACTCAATACAGTTCTGCTGAAGAAGGTATTTCATGAGGATTGTCCTGACAGATGCTCCATCTCATTAATTGTAACAATCTAATTAAATGCATGCAGTAGAAAAAGACTCACAGTCAAACGCTCACATAGTAACTCTCTCGTCTGTACAGTGTCTCTTCGGAGTTGGCTCCAGCTTAATTATGAGAGTTGTGGAGTGTTGATGCGCAGCGCAGGGTAGTTGCATCCTGTTTTCCCAGACCACACCATCTTTCTCTTAGTGTTAGTTTCAGTCCGATAGTATCACTGGTGAGTCTCACCAGAGGTCATCACAGAAGCATGCTGCCACCTGGCTGTCATTATGAGACTAGATTAATTTGAAGATGAACTTTTAACACAAAAAGTAGTGTCTGACCGATTACTGAGCTTCATGGCCTCAGAGATCCCTTTTTATGTACAGCTCTTCTATCACCATAAGTTTCCTAATCGAACATTGAACACTTTTCTGCATCACAGTGCATCTTCAGAGATGTTGTAATGATGCTGATCAGTGCTGATACCTTAATTCCATTTCAGTTTTTCTCTGATTAATACATGTGTAACAATTTTCTTATGGCAACTGTCTCCACATAAGAGACTTTATTTTCTTCCTTAGACTTAATGAAAATCATATGTGTGGTATGTTTTGCTGATATCTTATTCTTTATCATTTGGAATTCATGCAGGTAATGGTGCATAATATAGCAGAACAGACTGACATATGGATCACAAAAGAATAATGGTCTATTCCTTGGAGAATATAGAGATCATCTGGTCTTCCCATTTATACTTTTAAGTAACTGAGAAAATAGATTAGCCTATATTGAGAATTTAGTATGTAGTGAATGAAAAATATAACATGGGATTAGTGGGTCATACAAATTGGATACAACATATTTGCTTGATGAAGAGTAACATGTCTTAATGATTTTTTCACACCCTTCAGCCTCTGGACTATAAACCTAGTTTGAATCTTGGTTTGCGGTGTGGAGGGGAAAGTTAGGTGAGCAAATTCAGAACTGCTATGGTATTTTTGACAGCTTTCATTGAATGTAAGTGAGAGTAATAGAACCTCATATTACTTGGAAAAGGGGTATTAACTAGTTCTGATGCACAGATCTGTCCTAGTTTTTAAAATTGCTCTGGATTTATATGGGATAAAATCTGAGTACAGAGCACATAGATCACAGATTGCAGCCATAAGACAGGGAGCTTGCATGTGTTCTCTGCCTCTGGAAAGACAGACACAATGATTAGGTAAAAGGAACAGGATGAATCTTGGAGGAAAGGAAGCAATGTTAGTTATGCAAAGAGCAACTGATTAATGTAAACATATTGTAAGTAAATAATTGATTAATAGGCATGACTAATACATGAATTAAGTCATATTTTTCAGCTGAAAACACTATGGTTTCACATTTTAAAACTGTGTAATTACAGTGATTATGTATGCAAATCAGGTAATGATACATACAAGTAGCCACTTAGATGCACATCTAGCCATTTGCATATAAATTTGCATGCAATCACATTATAGGCTCATTAAGTACAGAACTTTGATTAATTTTGTGGGCACTGTCATTCTCTGAATGAGGTAGATCCTCAGAGAAAAGTAATATATGACCATACAGTTAAAAAGGTGCCTAAGCACCTGAAAACAGATTTAAAGTTACACAGGCAAACCTTAATTCTGACATTTTCTAATCTCTGCATGGTTAATTTTGCAGCCTTAATGTTTTTGGTTCTTTTAAAATTGCTTTTAAATTGTGTAATTAGTGTTCAGACTGAGCCATACATATAAGCATTAATTTTTATATCTAAACAGATTTTTAAGATGAGATCACTGTCCTCCTGATTTTGAAATTTACTGTTCTTCAGGACACTTGAGACTGGGTGAATTTTAACTGATTTGCAAAAAGGGTGGCCTTTTCAAAAGCACATAAGTAACTTTGAAGCCAGTTCCATTTTCACAATATGACTTAGTCATTTAAAATCAAAGTCCTGGAGACTGCCACTGGGGTTAAGACTCTGGATCACTTGCATGTCTCTGGATACCCTGTCCAAATCTCTTTGTTCCTAAATGTCTAAGGAGCATACTTTAATAGTTGTATAATTACCTAAAATATTTATGGGTCATCAATGAGAATTTAATGTTATGTTGTTATTTGACATATAAATTGCTTATGGCTACCTCTATCTAAATGCCTTTTCAAATTGGCCTTAAATCACTTGAAAAAAATTGTAACTTCAAATTCCAATTAACTTAGGTACTTTACAATATTGACTCAATGTATTAACTCTCCAGATTTTAGTGGTTTTCATCAGTCATCCATCAAAAAAATAAATAACAAAGTAGTTTGAAATCTTGATCTTTAATCCTCACAGTAACCGCTGTAGCATGAAGACCTTCGGAGGAAAATCTGGAGAACTGGTGTCTGAGTTTCTACTTGATTTTTTTTTAATCCATAAATATTCCCCATTGTCTGTGATTCAAAAATATTCTAAAATGTAAAGTGTTATTGAAGAAGAGCAGTCCCTAGGTTCTAAAAGGTACCCGCAAGTCCCACAAACAATCATCTGTTGGTTAATCATGTACCACTTTCACTTTTTAAGTATTTTTATGACAGATTTTATCTTCTCCCATGCTTGTGATAAAATTTTTGAGTCTACAGTTAAAGTGGAAATCTGTGAGACTTCCATGGGTGCCTGCAACTGTTAGTTTTAATGTTATGTCAGTTTGGATATTCTTGCCTCAATTAACAATTAGAAGAGGCTATTGGATCAATAGTATTTCAAGGTTCACAGCTGTGATATATAATGTCTGAAGCTCAGTGAACCCTTTGTCAGCTGTTGCTCTTGAATAGCTTTCAAAAAGAAAATCACATTTTAAATCTGAAAAGACAGCTTTGTTACCTTTTAATGGTGGAATAAGACTGAGGAGAATAGAACAAATTGTTTGTGTGGACTTCTGTCAGTAAGCTTTTTCCTGATGAACTTCACTCCTTTTCACAAAAGAGAAAACCCCTCTTTGTGTTAGTCCATGAAATATTCAGTCAGGCCATATAGTTTGGCTTTCATTCAAAGTTGTGATCGCTTTTGAAAGGAGGCTCAGTGTTTGTAAATATCACTGAGTCACAGAACAGCTGAGATCGGAAGGGACCTCTGGAGATCATCTAGTCCAACAGGGGTCAGCTAAAGCCAGTTGCTGAGGGCCATCTCCAGTCAGGTTTTGAGTATCTCCAAGGATGGAGGCTCCACAACCGTTCTCGTCAACCTGTGCCAGTACTTGACCACATTCATAATAAAAAAGCTTCTTCATAAGTTTGAGTGGAATTTCTTGAGTTTGTGCTCATTGCCTCTTGTCCTGTCACTGTGCACCACTGAGAAGAGTCTAGCTCTGTCTTTTTTACTAACCTCCCATCCAGGCCTTAGAAATATGGACCACATTCCCCATGAACATCCTCTTCTTGAGGCTAAATGTCCCTTCTCACTCACTTGTATGTCAGATGCTTCAATTCCTTAAATCCCTTCAGTCACCTTTGTGGCTCTTCACTGGACTCACTCCAGTATGGCCATGTCTTTCTTGTACTGGAGAGCCCAACAGTGGACACAGCATGCCAGAGGTGGCCTCACCAGTGCAGAACAGAGGGGAAAGATGACCTCCCTCAGCTAGCTGGCAGTGTTCTCCCTAATGGCAGCCAGGATGGTCCTGATCTTCTTTGATGCAAGGATGCATCACTGGCCCATTTCTCCTGCCTGTTGAGTTCCCTCTCAATAGCAGCACAACTATCTGGTGTATCAACTTTCCTCCCAGTTTTGTATCTGAGGGTGCACTCTATCCCATTGTCCAGCTCATTAATGAAGTTGTTAAACAATATTGACTCAGTACTGACCCCTGGGGTGCTCCACTAGTGGGTGGCCTCCAGGTGGATTTCCTGTCACTGGTCATAATGCTTTCAGACTGGTAGTTTAGCCAGTCTACCTCATTGTCTGCTTACCTATCCTGTATTCCATCAATTTGTCCTTGAGTATGTTATGGGATACAGCATTGAAACACTTGCTAAAGTCAAGGTAAACAGCATCCAATGCTCTTTTTTTTGTCCACCAAGATAGTAATTTTATGACAGAATGCTGTCAGATTGGTTAGGTTTTCCTTTTGTAGATCCATGCTGACTACTCCCAGTCACCATCTTGCCCTTCATATGTTTGGAAATGGCTTCCAGGAGTATATGATCCATCACTTTTCTAGAGATTTGAGGTAGGGCTGACTGGCCTGTAGTTCCTGCCTTGCCTTTCTCAAAGATAGGAGTGATACTTCCTTTCTTCCAGTCCTCAGGAGCCTTGTTCAAGTACCATGACCTTTCAAAGATGATGAGTGGCCTTGAAATCATAGAATCGTAGAATGGTTTGTGTTGGAAGGGACCTTTCAAGGTCATCTACTCCAGCCCCCGCTTCCATGAGCAGGAGACATCTTCAACTAGACCAGGTTGCTCAGAGCCCCATCCAACCTGACCTTGAATGTTTCCAGGCATGGGGCATCTACCACCTCTCTGGGCAACTTGTTCCAATGTTTCACCACCCTCATTTTAAAAACTTTCTTCCTTATATCTAGTCTGAAGCTACTCTCTTTTAGTTTAAAACCATTACTCCTTGTCCTGTAGCCACTCAAGTCCCGTGGACCATGTCTGTGTGCAGCTTGTTTGCTGATCAGGATGCTACCCTAATCCACCTCTATCAAGGGTAAATCTTCCTTGCTCCAGACTTTCCCTCTGATCTCAGTGGCATGGGATTCCTAAAGAAGAGTCTTATCAGCAAACAGTGAATAAGGTACTAAGCACCTCGGTCTTTTCCAAGCCCTTTGTCACCAGGTCACCTGTCCCATTCAGCAGCAGGACTGCATTTCCCCTGGTCTTCCTTTTGCTGCTAATACACCTGTAGAAGCCTTTCGTGCCCTTCAAGTCCCTTCTCCCCAGATTCAACTCCAGATAGGCTTTGACTTTCCTAATCCTGTCATTGTATGCTTGGACAGTGTTTCTAGAACGTGTTCCTCCTTCCACCTCTTGTGCATGTCCTTCTGATGTTTTAGTCAGAGCTCCTTTTCACCCATGCAGGCCTCCTGCCACTGTTGTGTGACTTCTTGTGCATGGGGATGGGCCATTCTTGAGCATGGAGGAGATGGTCCTCGAAAGTCAATCAACTCTCCAGGACCCTTCATCTCTCCAGGATGGTCTCCCATGGGATACTTCCAAGCAAATCCCTGAACAGATTAAAATCTGCTCTTCTGAAGTGCAGAGCTGTGATCCTGTTATTTGCCTTTTTTCCTTTTCTCAGGAGGAACCCTCTCTCTGTTTTTTTTTTTTTAAAAAAAGCTTATTTTTGTTTGTTTCTTTGTTTCTTTTTAAAGAACGGTGTTATAAGGGTCCTAAAGCCCATTAATTACTTCCAAGTATCGGAGGAATGTTAATTGTAACAGAAAGTTACAATTCTTGAAGACAGAAAATATGGTATACTTAATACTTAAATTGTAGTTTGGCTGATTCTTGGAAGACTTGTGATGAAATCACATAGCAGGAGAACTGAAAAAATAGTAATAAACTAGGAGAATCGGTGCTGTGTTGGAATGAAACATTATTGTTGGCAATGACTTTTAAGCATATTCCTATTATCCCCATATGCAGTACAAGAAGGAAATAGCTGATGCTTTTAAAGGAGATGAAAGTTTATTTTACTTCTCATGGATATCACTGCTTAATAGAAAACAAATGAGAATCACTTGCTACAAAAATCAACATTTAAAATGCATTTCATTTGGTGGTAAATAGAGCAAAGCATACATGATAAACAAGTTCTCTTATTTTGTAATATATTCAGAACAGGACTGTATATATATTTAAGCTTATACAAGACCTTGAATATTTTCATAGCAAAATAGAAACTAAAAATACTAGTAGTAATGAATATTAAACATCCATGTTAAAGCATGAACTAAGAAATTCTTCCTTTACAGTGATCTCCAAGACATTTCCCTGTGCCACACATAGACAACCTGCATTCAGTATGTAAACTACATATATTTATATCTTTTTGCTCAGTTCCAATGACATATGAAGCCAGTTTTTCCTTTCCTATGTGTAGGGTACTCATACATTCCTGAAGTGATATGATAGTTCCAGAATGTGTTTAAATGATGAGGTTTTATTTAAAAGTATCCATTGTATAATAAAAACTAATTTGCATTAATATAATGAGGTATTTAGTCTAAATTATTCTAGTGAGAGTGCTATGAAAATTGTTTTGAAGGATTTATTTTCCACTTATGAGTTTCTTTCTTAATGAGGATTACATCCTCAAAGGAGAACAAGTAATTGATAACAATAGTTTTTTGCCTTTCAATAATATTTTCACTTCCAGTATCTTATTCTAGAATAAGATGTTAAATCTTTACAATTCAAGACAATGAAATAATAACCATCCCTAAATCCTTACTGTAGTCAAAGAGTAATTTTAAATTGTCAGCTACCGGCATTGTAATACTCACCTCACACACTTGTTCAAAGTCTCCGAATTTTCTTTGTGGCTTTGTACAATTATATGGAAGCAGTTCTCATTTGATTATATTATACAATGAAAACAAGTCTCTGGATTTGCCACTAGCTAGTGGCTTTATTAATATTGTAATAAAGTAATTACAACCCAGTGATGGGGCTTGACTACTGCTGAAAAGTCATAAATCCAAAGCAAACACAAAAATCAGCTGTTTTGTGCATGTATGTAGTACTCCTTGGATGCATCCATGGTCAGTTTTGCCTACATCAGAGCTGAAGTGTATAATCTAACTTGTCTGCCATTCACCTTGCAGGTACCTCCTAGGAGGCCAGAGAAACAAAATTCTGGATGAGATCAGTGGTGCAGGCTGAGGTAGAGAAAGGAAACTATTTTCATATTTTGCCTTTTTTTTCCCCTCCTTTAACCATAAACTATAACACTGTTTCTTTTGTCTTAGTTTAAAACATGGTTAAAGATAATTTGTTCAAATCTTAAAGTCAGAATAAAGACCTCTAATGAGTTTGTCTTAGTGTTATATCTGGTATTGTGAGCTAATTAATGTTAGTATTTAGATAAATAATTTGTTTGGGGTCAAGCCTTCTAAAATAATGTAGTTAATGAAAAAGTACAAATAGGAAATCTTCTTTGCCTAGATTCTGCCCTGCTTTAGTCTCCAAGACATCAAAGCAACATTTATTTTTCATTAACTGTCATCTAGTTAAAGAAAACAATTATTAAAGATAATTACCATTAGAGTACATGAACTTGGTAAAACCTTTTTCAAAAATTATAACAACATTTTCCATGTACTTTATGAAGCGTTTGTTTCTGTTTGGCCTTGGCCTGTGATTTTGACAGGTGGAATCACACTTGTTGGGTACATGATCTAGGAATGTATGTATCTGTCATGGAAAACTTATGCTCCCAAATGGGATAATATTAATGTCCCAGTAGGCAGTACTCCCTTGTCTGAACACACAGGATTAGAAAGCACTGTAATGTCCAGGTTTTCAACCTTTTGATTAGTTTGGATGTGGAAGACCACCTTTAGTTAAAAAAAAAAAAAGGTTTCATATTATTCTTGCAAGAATTCAGGTTCTGAACAGTGTAGTGCAGAAAAATGTAAATTAACTTGCTAATGCCTTCCTAAGCTTTGTGTTCCTGTATTGACTATCCAGAATAATGTTTTGTTGCTATGTTTTTTGAGCTAATGCTTCAAATCTGTATGCTTTTTAACAGGAGATAAAGAGTGCCTTACACTTCAAAACATATGCTTACAAAGTGTTCTGCTTTCCATTTAAAACTCAGGCAAGTTCAGCAAAAAACTTTCAAATCTCATATATATGTATATACACACACATACATAAAGTAATTACTGTGTATTTTTCAGGAAAACTATTTGCAAATAAGTGTTTTATCTGCATGCTTCTAAGTAGAATTAAATAGCTGATGTAGTTATTCTAATGCAGAAGTTTCTTGTATAATTCAGATGTAACCTTATTGCTAAAAATTCTTTCCTTTGTATCCTTGGGAAAATTGCTAGACTTTCTATGGCATCTAGGTTATACTGTATCTCAATTTTGAGAAGGAACAATAGTCAGTTCTGGGAAGGGGCAAACAGAATTAAGAGTTAAATGAACATTTTAAAGACATCTAGAATGTCTGGTTTTGAGAAAGGGATTTCTGAACTTTGGAAGAAATCCAATGCAAGCAATTTATTAAGTGTTCGAGGGATATGTAGTGGGAAATTACAAACTGCTTAGTTTATCATCAGTTGTAAGAAAGAATTAAGTATGATTCTAACAGATAAAAGGATTCAGATAGAGGATCTTGTTTTAAAAATAGTTTCACTGCCATTAAATGGCCAACATTCCACAAGGAAAATAGTCAGGTTTTCATTTATATGAAGCTTTTTTATGGATGGAATCTAAACAGAAAAGCTGGTGACCAAAAATAAGTGTTTGTTTTCTTCAGAAATTATTCTCTAAAATCTTAATATTACAATAATAACCTTTAGAATTATTGGTAAGCAGTTCTGTTTTCCTTAATGGAACAGTTCCCAAGTGTGTACAAGGAACAGAATGAAGAAGTCCTTCTTCTTTCTTCCTGACCTTGTCTACATGTGCTGGTCAGGTTCTTCAGGCCCCAAATATTTCCAACTAACAAGGAAAATTGTTTATCCATAATTGACTTTGAAATGTTACAATAAATTTTTGTGCCTTATCATATTTTACTCAATTGTTTCCTGATTATCTGACCACCAGCTTTATTCAAAGGCTGTGCCTGCAGTATTCAAGACCATCAGGACTGTGTCATGGGTCTTCCTTTTTCCTGACGACTGTTGTCTCTTGGTTCAGGGTACTGGAATTGTACATAATGACTTCGCTCTGGTCTGTATCAAATGGGAAAAAAAGCCTTTGTCTTAAAGTACTCTCTAAAGAGAAAATTAACTTCATTGTGGAGCTCTGGGTCCATTTTGAGCCCAACTTCAAGAGCAATTTTTACATTAAAAGATATACAGTTATGTATATTTATGTGTGCAATCTACACATCAAAAAGTAACTGATTGATTGTAATAGGTCTGTTGCTTGGAGGCTTTAGGTACAATTGTCTAGGTGACTAAAACTGGAGAAAAGATAATTGTGATACTGCCATGTAACAAAACAGTTGTAAAAATAGTCTTTTATCTCTTGAGTGTGTCAGAAAAGCTGGTCTGAGTGCCTGAGCTGCAGTCCCAAGCAGCAATGCGGTAGCGTTCTACGGTATCATTATAAAACTGCAGCGGGAGAGAGTGTTGCCATGAGAGATACTCTGAGGACCTGACTGACAAAACCGGAACAGTCCTTTTTCATTAGTACATCGTTGAGTTAGGAGCTGGGAGAGACCAACTGCACTGAGGCCAGGCCACTGTTACTGCAGGCAATCATGCCTGACAGGTCTCTTTAGAAGCTTAACAATGTCGATTTTAGCTAATGAGAGATTCGTTCATCCCACACCAAAGCTATCCCTAGCGTAGTTCCAATGCAATTACTTTTACTCCCATTTATGGTCTGATTTATTGAATTACCAACAAATTTCTGACAGAACTGGCATTTTGCTTCCATGCTGCTGCCTTTAGATCACCTGATGTATGTGACTATGGACAAATAACAGATTGTCTTTGGGATATCTTTGGAAGCTGGGTTGGGTTGAAGTTACACTCCTCTGGACAACAGAGCCAGCCTAAGTACTCTTGCTAGGTTTATTTTCAGTGTGATTAAGTTTTGCCTGTGGTTGTACCAACATTTGTTCGAGTACAACAGTAAGACAGGCGGTGGGCAGAGTAATATTGTTCAATAAGTGTAAGCTCATGGTAGCAGCCCTGCAGACACATGTCTAACAAGGGCCTAAATTGGTAGCTGGGGCATTCAAAAGACTGGGCGAAGCAACTGGGGTGTGGTGAGTTACTTTCTTTACTGAGATATGGCTTCTGGGGCTGGCTTTTCTGTGAACAGAGCAATTGCAGTGGATGCTCCTTTTCAGGACTTAAGTACTAGCTTATTTTCTATATTTACATTACAGTGTGTGGAGTGTCATTACTCCAGCTGTCAACAGTTGCCCAGTATTTCCAAATAATCTAAGCTCAAGAACTGGACTCGTGCTTTCAACAAACTAGGGGACTTTCAGGTAGAAGCAGCTATTTTTAAAGCAATTTTTAGTGTTCCAAAGTGGGGTTAGACTGTACATGTAAACATTGATTATTCTAACCCTACACCGTTCTGGTTTGTGTAAGGAATTTTGTCGATAACTTTCTTTTGAGTGTATTCAAAAGAAAAAATAGGAGGAAGATGTGGTGGTGCTATTTAAAACTTGACTGGCCATTTGAAAAACTAATTTGTCTCTTAAGTACATACTCTACTTTTTGTGTTGTTCTGTGACTAAGCCTACCTATTTGGTAGCAGAAGTTAAACATGATGAACTATTCAAGAAGAAAGAGAATGAATACACAAAAAAAAAAAAAAAAAAAAAAAAAAGAAAGCATGATTAAGCTGCAGGGATGAACTCTCAGTATTATCATGGCGTTTAAATAATTTCTTAATGTATAGAAGTGGCTAGTCTTTTAGACTACTTCATGCTTCCCAGTTTCACAGAATCATGAAGTGGTTGAGGTTGGAAGAGATTACTAGAGGTCATCTTGACCAACCCCATGCTCAAGCAGTGCCACCTAGAGCTGGTTGCCAAGGATCATGTCAAGACAGCTTTTGAACATCTTCAAGGATGGAGATTCCACAGCCTCTCTGGGCAACTTGTGCCCCTGCTTGGTCACCGTCACCGTAAAAAAGTGTTTCCTGGTGTTCAGACAGAGCCTCCTGTGTTTCAGTTGGTGCCCATTGCCTCTTGACCTGAATTTGGATTTCTATTGCTCTTTCTTAATTTGTTAAATTTTGTTGTTCTGTGAATTGGCGGTTGAATTTTCAAGCCCAACTTAAATATTTTAAAATTGAAGAGAACTTTTCAATTTGGCCTAGAAGTTTCTTTCTTTAATCTCAACACTAGAGCCTTATTCTGTCAAGAAAACACCTTCCTTTTGGTAGACATTTTTCTACACTCCTCGCATTAATTCTAAATCCTAACTAATCCATGTTAAGATATTTCTGGGTCAAAGTCACACTTTTACCAAAGTAATCCTGTTTTGAGGATTCAAACTTGGTGCATAGGTCTCATCTGGCCTTCAACAGAAAAGACTTTTGCATTTAGAATGTGTATTTTACACATCAATAAATTACCAAAATACCCTACCACTGAATATATCAATAGGTGTGAAATCTGCAGTCCCTAAAACCAGTTGGGTTTTGCAGTTTCAATTGGGATAAACACAAGCCATTCAAACCAAGTATCTGTGATTTAGTAGCATAAGAGCTATTAACTTTCTGTGGGATTTAGACTTGTAAGTTACAAAAGTTCTTGAGAAATTTTCTGAGACCTCTGTGAAATATACTGTGGCTAGATATAATGAAGTAACTAATTATCAAGTGTAAATTTTTTTCTGGAATATGAGGTATTCTATAATAAACTACTAATCAAATTGAAAACTGTAATTACTAAAAACTGTTTGCTTCCATCAGATTTCAAATGTCATCAAAGCCCTTCTCTGACCTTATACTTTGCTGTCTGATACTTTATTTTTGTCACAGAATGGTGGTACAGGCTTATGAAGATGACTCATTTAACAAAAGGAAAATTAAATTAAGAAGTAGGACTTCATACAGTCTTGCTTCCTTAGACTTCAAAGATGAAGTGAAACTGTTTCAAAGCTTTCAAATAGCTAAATTATTCTCACTGCAGTTTTTACTGATTCTTTATCGTCTCATCTGTGAGGTTTACATTAATCATAGCTGGAGACTTAGGTTCCAAGATGTAGCCACGCTTAGGAACACGGAGTTCTGAGGCCAGCTCTTTAAACATTCAGTTCTCCCCTAAAACAGTTGTTTAGCATCTTTCTGTGGAGTAGAAAGGCTGCAGTGGGAATCCATTCCACCTGTTTTAGGCAGCTGTCATGACTGGAATGAAAGGATTGCCCCATGTAGTGCCCATCTCTTCTTACTGACCTAGAGGGAGTCCTGGAGGCTTGTTTAGATGGGACATACAGTTACTGCAGGTTTAGCACGAGACACTAATCCCTCACATCTGAAATACAATGTAATTTAATGTCTCCACCCTCACAGCTGAAACACAATGTAATTTAATGTCTCCAAAGGGTCTCTGGCTGTGTGTGTGCGCAGAGGAAACACATTTTCTCACATTTATCTCCTGTTCTGCTTGCTGTTAGTGGTATAACCTCTATTGATACCAGCTGTACTGCCTCCAGTCCACACAAAGCAATGCGGCCGTTTTTGTCTGCCAAAGGATCAGAAGAATCCAAGTACAAAAGAATGGCGTATTTCCCTGAAACTGGCCAGGTTTTGTTGAGTTGAAGCCACACTTTAGTCATCATGCTGCTTACATAGGGGCTAGAAAAATAAATAGCTTTTGCTATTCCTTTAGAAACAGAGCATGGATAAAGACAGGATAAATAAAACATTGTATGTCCTTGTTCTCAAGGAGAAAGTGATCATTCTTTTTGCAGAAAGTAGTGGCTTAGATTGCTTGATACCGTATGAAAAATGTCACCTGAGTCAGTGCTGACTTCCATATACCAGGTTGTGAAAATAATGCTAATTCAGTACAATTGCAAACCAAAGCAGAATGTGGCTAAGCTTGTCATTCAAATGAAACATTCTGGTATTGATAGTACCACATACTGAAAGCAGAGCAACTTGTGTAGTATTAAGGAATGTATAAATAATAAAATAATTAATAGTATTTTTATACAGACATTTCAAATATTTTACATTGTCTCATTTAGTGAGCTAAGCACATAGTATACATTTCTGAATATTGCACTTATTAATAAAGTTTGGGGTTTTCCCCACAGATTTCAATGGCAAATGAGACTATTTTGATCCGTGCTCTGACTGACTGCCCAACCCAGATCATGCAGTTCTACAGCTGTACTTCAAGTCCTGCTTCAAACCGGTAACTTCTCATTGGACACATGTCCTTCCAGAGGGATCACCAACCTTGATCCACAAAATTCAAGAGACCCACCCAAACATCTTAGCAGACCTTTCCAAACTTGCTAATTATCTTCAGTTTTGATAACATATGAGTAGGGAACTGAGCCAGTACGCAGTGTCTGAGACTTTGGTCAGGTATGAAGAAGAAAACCCAAAGCAAGTCAAAATTATATTTTTGCTCCACTTCAGCTAATTTCTACCTTCTGTAAGACTGCAGATATTGGAAATGTGTTCTAGAGTTCAAAATATGGAAAAAATACTCTCTAAAAAATTTTGTCAGCTCATAATACCTTTAACACAAAGCCAGCTATAATGTGAATTTATAATTACAGTTACCAGATGACAGTTTCATGTAATAAGAGTAAGTCTTTTTTAAAAAAAGCTGGTGTGTTGCTTAGTAATGAACAGAAGACTGCCAGCTGACCAAGGAAAACACTGTCAGAAATAGAAAAGTATTTGTAAAAAAAATTCTGAAAGACATACTAATATAAAATGCTAGTCTCATCTCCCTTTTATCCCTGTACCTTTAACCATAGAATTTAATTTTTCTTCCTTTGCTAAAAAACTGTCATTTTCTATCCTAACTTTTGCAACATAGGTCCAAACTACTGCCTTAATTAAACAAAAGAAACCACAAAATTCTAAAAATTCCTTATGTGATTCAATAAAGTTATTTGTATCTGTAGCATACACACAAGTCAAAGTAAGATAAATCTATTTTACTAACAAAAATAAATTTGTTGCTGACTTCAGACCCTGTAATGACTAATAAATGCAGTGAAAGCATAAAATCTGTTCCCTTCTTAATATGCTGTAACTTTTTCCACCACTGCAAAGCCCAAGGAGTTTTGATAACTTTCAAAGATCTGTTGATCTTAACCTTTGCAAAACTATGATACAGTGGTAGTATCTTCTCCATATTTGGAAGATTCCCATGAATATATAAACATTCACCATTCCATATTCCTAGTTCAGCCTTTTTCATGTTCAAGGTGTTTTTCATATTGTTCTTTTTTTCTTCTAAAGTTTAAAGTGAAAAAAAAATCCAAAACACTGATACATTATCCCTTCAAAATGGCAAACAAAATACAGCAACTGACCCAACCTCAACATTTTTAGGGTTTTCAGTACACTTTTTAAAATAGTTCTTATTATCAAAATAACATGGGTTGGGCTCTACTTTAACTTTTCAGGGTCATGCTATTAGAATGATAAAGTGTCAAGAAATCCTGCAGATATTTGTGGAGCTCTGTAAGGATGCAAGAGTCTGGTCACACATTATTAATTGCAGCATGAGTCTCTAAATTAGCTTATCAGGCAGGTTAACTGGCAACAGCAACTACCACAAAACCTCAATTACAACCCCCTTCTTTCATGTAAAGATTAAGAACAGCTGAAAACTTGAAAATTATTTTGCATTACAAGTAAGCAAATTGGTAACTAGAGAAAAACAGGTATCAGAAATGAAATATAAAACTGCATATACTTTTAAATGGTAAAAATTAATTTTAGCTAGGTTATCTATCCTACAGTTGCAACCATTCTCCTGTGAAATTTCTTATAATGAACTCATTTGAAGTTAGCAATGCCTCTATATAAATCTTGTTCCTCTGAAAAGAAAAAAGGAAGACTCAGAATTTCCATTAGTTGTTCCCAGTTAAAACTCAACACTGTAATTTTTTTGATATCAATGCTGTTTCCCAAGACTGATGTTGAAGTGAATTAACAACTCTTATTTTATTCCCATGTCACAAAGTGTCTCACATCTTCTGGGTCCTCACAATGAGATCCAAAAATGAAGCTGAATATAAAGCAAGCAAGCACAGAATTATTCCCACCTCTATAGGGGGAGGTTTTTTCCCTACTGCTTCTGTGCTTGTTTTCTTTCTGGGCTTACTGAGACTAAGAACCTGTGCCAGTGTAATTCTTCTTGAGTGGAGTAAAGTGAGCTGGATGTTGGTGTCCTCTGCCCTGTGACTCAGTGCTCCCTCTGTTATACTGACTGGAATTTGAAACATATTGTTAGATTTCTTCTACAGTTTAAAACTTTTATAAGCATAGACACACCATGGGAGTGTGCCCACATGATGACCTGTTGCAGCTTGTGCTTGTCATCTTGTATTAATAGGAGAGAAATAGTGAAGTTAGGTGTTAAACATGAGTAGCTGTAGGCAGCATATGAATTTTTGTGTATAATCTATGGAAATGCCACTGCAGCTGTGAATGTCAGTTCCATTACATGGGGAGCGGAACTCTGCCAGAGCTGCTGTATCCTCTGTGGCAGAGGATAATGTTTTATGTATTGTGGTCTCTCTACTAAACAAGATGCTTCTTCTAAAAGATGCTTCTCTGTGTTTTGTTTCTGCTATTTTGTCTTTCATGGACAGTATAGACAAATTTAGGGGGTGGAGGAAAGGTCTGTGGAGTTACGTCTGCATGCATTTGCTTCAATAATTAGTCTGGCTTTCAAGAGCCATGAGCAGGCTGCTGCCTACTCCTGGAGACTGGATCAGTGACAAATCAGCTGTTTGATTTCACCGGACTGTTCAGCATGAAGTGTTTCTTGTGCTTCTTAAGTATTTATGTAAGAAAATGCAATCTAAAATCTATAAACAATTTAAAAAAGATGTGTCAAGCTAGTCATCAGACCTTAATATATATCACAAAAAAGAAAATAGAAATATATATAATAATGAAACATTAAAACAGGATGTAAAGACAAATTACTTCTTTTAACCTATGCATACCACATTCCTCCCTGCATGAGGAGCAGACTTGAAGTCTATGCTAGGTACATACTTACCTAGGAAATAAATTCTGACTCCATGTCACGGTTTGATGTTGGTTTTCACATCTCTGCTTAAAAGTTATACAGTCACTGTCTCTACCAGCAGCTAAGCTGTTAATTCATCCCAGTAGCTCTGCTCTGCTACCTGGAGATCTAGCAGCAAGGCAGAAATGTTGCTAGCAAGGAAACTCATATACCAGGAGATACCTGTTCCTCCTTTCCCTGCTGCAGAGATGAACACAGCTTTTCTCCTAAAGGGAGGTGCCCTTCTCCAGATCCTTTCTAGCCCCCAGGTGGACCCCTTTCAGGTGACACAGGAGTCCAGAAATCTCTGTTACCTGACAAAATCTTTGGGTTCATCTTGGTTGCAAACCTAGCAATCTTAACATCAGCATCTGCACAGGTTTCCTACCAGAAGTTATGGAGCGTTATGCTGACTTCTCAAAAAAAAAAAAAAAAAAAAAAAAAAAAAAAAAGGAAGAAGAAATTTACTTGCCAAAGGGTATGACTCAGAGTTTTAAATGGATTTAGAGCAAAGTAAAAGTCATGCAGAGCAGGAAGGTTTCATGTGATTAAAGGCAGATGGCTACAGCTGAACTAGTCACAGTGGTCATGCTTCATTGTCAGAGAAGAGACATAGACCTGTCTGATCTGGGGTGATCTAAAAGCCTTTAGTTCTTCCTCATGACTTTGAATGATCCAAAAGCGAGCTCCTCAGAAGTAAGTGTGCATGTTGTAGTCATCTAAAGTTAGGCAATGAGAATGTCACCCGCTCTGTCCCACCTTTGTCAACTTCCAGTCTGCTCACCACAAATTCAGGCATCTCAGCCTTTCTGAGCTGACGGCTATTGCTGTGACGGAGAAATGCTGCAAAATCCTTCCCTTTTGTAGCTGTTGTCTGGGAGTTATCAGTCTTCTCCTTGAAGCGATTTAGTCATTGAAATGACCTATGTCCTTCTGGATAGATAAGGCATTTTCTAATTAACAGATTCTCCTTTTTTTCTCCAAGAACTGTTACCTACATCATAGCCTTGTCTTCTTTTTGGTCTCTTCTACAAATCCTCTAGATGTAGCTCCATTGTAAATTTGCTAGTTTTCTACTATTAAAAGCACACGGATGGATAATACAACTTTAATGCAAGACAACACTGAGGTTTACCACTTGGTAACCCACAAAGCAGAAAAAAAAATGTACTTGTTAGCAAATGTATTTTCTATTTTTGACTGAATAGTCTATAGCATAATTAATTCTAAGCAAATTAAATTCCGAATATACCATTGTATATAACATACTTTGCTTTCCTGTCACCTTTCCAATTATCTTTTTATACTTCAGTACTAAAGAAAAATTTTTAGTGTTGCCTTACTGGTTCACCTCATGCATTTTCAACCACTGGGAGCAATTACTGATATTAAAATTATTAGGGAGTGTGTGCAATATGTGCTATAATTATTTCAACATTTTTACCACTTTAAAAATAAAAAAGCCAACACTGTAAACCTGTTACATTTTCTTCTCTTTTATATTGGTTTACAAACTACTACAAGAAGTTGTTTTAAAATCTCTTTAGTCCTATAGTTTTTGGCCTACTTGTCATCCATCATTTTTAATATTGTGTCAGTTTATGTCACATTATTTATCTCCATTACTGAAAGTAACTCTGGCAGCACTAAATAATAATTGGTAACTAGGAAAATCTTTCTCGTGACTCAAGAGGTCCCTTTTTAATATCTCTGCTTAGATGATAAAAGGAGAAGAGGCTTAATTTGTTTTCTCTGGTGTCTGTTTGTTTGGAAATTTTCTTCATAAGTATTCCCATAAGCAGCGGTAACATCTTAATGCACATAGGTCTTGTCACCATCTTTCCTTTTTACAAGCTTTATTTGGAGAGGCTTGTTGGAGCTGGTGTTACTCAAACCTGATGATGTAATGCCACCTCAGGGTTATTTATATATCTATATATCTGAGCTCCATTACCTTTGAGAGCCTGTGACTCAAGTCCTGATTCGCTCTGCTTCATTCTAGTAAATACCTCTGTGTTTTCTCCCAACCAGGGCAATGAGGAAAACATCAGAAAGCATGTGCCTGTGAAGGAGCCAATGAGGAGATGTGCCATGCGGGACTTTGTTCTCACCAACAAGGAGCGGCTGGTAGGGAATATGAAGCTTAAGGGCAGCCTTGGCTGCAGTGACTGTGAAGTGGTGGAGATCAAGATCCTTAGGGCAGCAAGGAGGGCACACAGAAGGGTTACCACCCTGGACTTCAGGAAAGCAGACTTTGGCCTCTTCAGGGATCTGTTTGATTGAAGACCATGGGATAGAGCCCTGGTTAATATAAAAACTGGTTAATAACCAATCAATTTAACCATTAATATTAAAATAAATAACCATCAAAATTGGTTAATAACCAAGGATCACCTCCTCCAAGCTCAGCAGCGAGGCATCCCAACAAAGACAAAGTTGGGCAAAAAAGGCAGGAGGCCTGCATGGATGAACAAGGAGCTCCTGGCCAAACTCAGACACAGAAAGGAAGCCTACAGGGTGTGGAAACAAGGACCCTTGTCCTTATGAGATAAAAGGAAGACCCAGAGAATTACAGGCCAGGCCAGTCAGTCTCACCTTGGTGCCTGGCAAGATAATGGAGCAGATCCTCCTGGAAACTGTGCTAAGGCACATGGAAAATAAGGAGGTGATTGGTGACAGCCAACATGGCTTCACTAGGGGCAAATCTGGTGGCTTTCTACAACAGGGTTACAGTGTTGGTAGATGAAGGAAGAGCAAGTGACGTCATCTACTTTGACTTGTGCAGAGCATTTGACACTGTCCCACATGGCAACCTTGTCTCTAAATTGGAGAGACATGGATTTGAGAGATGGACCACTCAGTGGGTAAGGAATCATCTGGATGGTCCCACTCAAAGAGTTGTGGTCAGTGGCTCAGTGTCCAAGTGGAGACCGATGACAAATGCTGTTCCACAGGGGTCCATACTGGGACCAGTGCTGATGAAGATCTTTGCTGGCAACATGGACAGTGAGATTGCATGTACCTTCAGCAAGTCTGCTGATGACACCAAGCTGTGTGGTATAGTTCACATGCTGGAGGGAAGGGATGCCACCCAGAGAGACCTTGACAGGCTTGAGAGGTGAGCCCTTGCAAACCTCATGGAGTTCAACAAGGCCAAGTGCAAGGTCCTGCACGTGGGTCAGGGCAATCCCCAGTATTGAAAAAGGCTGGGCAGAGAATAGATTGAGAGCAGCACTGAAGAAAAGGACTTGGGGATGTTGGTGGGTGGATAGCCCAACATGACCCAGCAATGTGTGTTTGCAGCCCTGAAAGCCAACCATGTCCTGGGCTGCATCAAAACAAGTGTGACCAGCAGGTCAAGGGAGGTGACTCTCAGCCTCTACTCTGCTCTCATGAGACCCCAGCTGAAGTACTGTGTTCAGCTCTGGAGCCCTCAACATGAAAAGGACATGGACCTGTTGGAGTGAGTCCAGAGGAGGGCCGTGGAGATTATCAGAGGGCTGGAGCACCTCTCCTGTGAAGACAGGCTGAGAAAGTTGAGGTGGCTCAGCCTGGAGAAAAGAAGGCTCTGGGGAGACCTTAAATCAGCCTTCCAGCACCTAACAGAGGCCTGCGGGAAAGCTGGAGAGGGACTTTATAGAAGGGCATGTAGTGATAGGAGAAGAGGGAATGGCTTTAAACAGAAAGAGGGCAGATTTGGATTAGATATGAGGGAGAATTTTTTTATTGTGATGGTGGTGAGGCCCTGGCCCAGGTTGCCCAGAGCAGCTGTGGCTGCCCCATCCCTGGCAGTGCTCAAGGCCAGGCTGGATGGGGCTGTGAGCAGCCTGGTCTGGTGGGAGGTGTCCCTGCCCATGGCAGGGGGGTGGGACTAGGTGATCTCGAAGGTCCCTTCCAACCCAAACCATTCTGTGATAATAATAATACTTTCAGAGAACGCAGTGATGAGAGAACAGAGGATCAACATTCCGCCCAGCAGAGCTCCCTTTTTAGCTTGTGAAACTGGCAGTTTAGCATAGAAATTGCTAATTAACAATGAAAAATAATAGTATCAAGTATTCATTTTAATCCTATATATTATTTTTATTTCCATAGCACTTAGGACCTGTATCCATAAACAGATACCTGCATACACCAAGCCCTGTACGAATAGAGGTTTAAAAAATGAAGTCTGCCTCCTCCCCCAGATTTCTGTGTCAGTATAGAAGGAAGGGAAACAGATGGGTACAAACAAAGGGATCGTACAGAAACAATGAGGCTTTCTTGCTCAGCATCATAGACCTTAGCAGAGGTTTAGGCGCATTGGCAGTTTAAATCGTGTCAGGCACTTTTAGTGTATAAACACAGTAAAAGGAGGGTTTGATGGAGAATCAAGAGGTGTTTTTGTGGCTTTTTACGTGGAGCTCCTTCCAAGTATTGTTGGTAAAGTAGGAGAAAGCAAGTCATTGTTTGACTTGAAAAGGCTGCAGTCAGTTTAAAACATGTTGGTCAACACAAGGCTATTCTGCCTCTGACATTGCATCAGTAGGGGTGGAATTTTTTCCACCTACCTCCCTAACACATAGACATGTGGTCTATCCTAGTCACTCAGGCTCCATCAATAATCAGGAAAGAGAAGGAGGCAACCTTTGGAGATGTGTCTCCTCCCACATGAGCCATCTCCAATGGATGAGTGGTATCACTTGTTCTGTAGGGGCCCCTGCCTCCTGCCCTTGATGCCCATGACAGAGCTTAGCTAACAACCTTGCATATCTAACTGCTAGACAGATAGAGCTAGAGAGTTTGGCCTATGGGTAGGATTTCTTTTGTCTTGGTTTAGCAATTTACCAATTAGGCAGTTCAACTTGGTTTTGAATGCTTTAAATTTAAAATTATTTTGACAGTCAGATGGTTGGTCTTTGTATTAAGGTGTAAGGGCCCTTTCTGAGAAAAGGCTTTGTTCATTGTCTGGGTGCCAGGTTGCAGAGTGATTATGCTTTAAAATGTAGTGAGGAAACAACTAACATTAAATATGGCTCTCTGAGCTCACCTGCAAATCAATTCTGTGCACACCTGTCTGCAATGCAGGGCGTGCCCAAAGCCTCCCACATAAGTGTAGGGGAAGAAAAGGCCTCCTCAGATAAGCATGGGAGAAGTAAACGGCTTGGTGGACTGTGAACTGGCTGCAAAGGTGCTTTGCTGTGTGTAGGCATATTCCAGGGCAGAATTTGGGTGGATAATTGATTGTATATAACCAGCACTTATGTATGCAATAAAAGATGTCACTTGGGGTCTGTGCCTTCATATACCACATTAAGGCTTTTAGTATGCATATTAGTGAAGGTGTACAAAAAGAAATTAAAGTTTTCAGAGGCTTACCTTAAAGGTCTGCAAGTTTCCATAAAATATATTTGAACCTCACAGCCAAAGCATATTCTATAGATATATTGTACACGTTAGAGCATATTGTTCCTGCTGAAATTATAACAACAAAGAACCATTCAGTAAATGCATGCTTTAGATTTGAAATGTTTAATGCCAGGTAATAAGGGTAACTTAGAATGAAATATCTTTCAAAACAAACCAGACAGGTTTTCACATTTGAGAATATTGTATGTATAGAGCTTTTCTAATACAGGAGTGATGCAAATATATCAGCCTGTATGATGAAATATTTTTAGTATGGTCTAAGATAGGTAAAGAGTGGTAGAGTTTGCAAAAGCCTGTGTAAATCAGATGGTTCAGGATAAAAGCATATTGAGGAATTTTTCCCAGGAAAACAGGAACTTTTCTGTTCTTGATCAGAAGGCCAAATCTTTTTGAAGTGAGGTGTTTAACTCATCTGTCAACATTTAAGTACCAACAGGGGGAAAGATCCGACTTGCTCTGACCCATCTGCTGGCAGAAACAATAGAATCCAAATTTTGTATTGTTATTTGAGAAAAGGCATATATCTTTAACTGGACTTCTTGAAGGGAAGAGGTTAAATACTTTTATCATGTTACGTTGAGCTGACCTAGATGTTCCTTTGGGCTTGGTCCATGCTGGTGTAGCAGTACTGCTGTCTGCCATTGGCACCTGGTTCTTAGCTACCTAGTCCCAGAGCAGCATACAGCTGCTGGGTGGCAGCGAGTGTCTTCTCCAGTAGCAGTGGGTGATGTGGTGAAGCAGAAGCTTTCTCTGTGATGTCTCTGCCCTTGCCATGTCCCTGATGGTGTGTCATGTTTCTTTCAGCACAAACAAAATGCACTTGGGAATCCAGACAGAACTTGTGAGGAAGATGCATTGTTTGAATTGTGTTCTTGTGCTGCACTTATGCCTCATCATGTTTGTACCGGTTAAGATAGCATGCCTGGAAAAGGGAGAAACCCACTGGGTTTCCATGTTGGGCAAGACAAAGACAGTCTTAGGCAGAGGGTAATTTTTCAGCTGCATTTTGCAACTACATAGCACTTCCTGTGCTGTGAAATTATATTTATGTCCTTCTCTTTAATCTTTCTTAACACAAAATTTGGAGAAATTTACTAATGTTCCTGGACTGACTGAAGCTACTGATGAAGCAAGAAAAAATGAATGTATTTGTATGTTTCAAAATATCTTCATCAAATCAATTCTGCAAAGGTTTTGCTTCTCAGGAGCACAACACTCCAACAGAACAACTGTCCCAGGGAGGAGTAAATAATTTTTCACATTTTATCCTTGTTGATGTTTCAGTTCTATTACAGTGGCAGTTGCTAACTGCTAAATAATACAAGTCACCTGTCAGAAGTTTCTATTAGCATGTTATTATTTCTGCTGAAAAAGGGAGATTAGTTTAGCACCTCAGTTACAGGACCTAGGCAGGATTTCATACAGAAAAACCATCAACATGTGTAGCACAAAGTTTTCTGCTAAGACCAGATAGATAAGGATGGGAATTTTTGTTTTGACTGTTAAAATGAAGTAGCATCAGAATATAGATAAAGTCTGCAGTGCTGAGCTGAAACATTAGCGATAAAATTATCAGATTTATAAATTACAACTATTTCTTTCCTTTTATTTCAAATTAACTTCAAAAGACTTTGTTGTTTGCTTTTTTAAAATGTTCAGTCATGCAACAGAAGCTCTGCATTCTCTGATATTAACTGGTTACAAGATGAAATTGTGTGAAATAAAATTTGTTGTCAGACTAACAGTACACAATATTATGTTAGAAGCAGCATCTAAATGAGGCATTTCCCTTAACAGTAATTAAGATTTCACCAGTCATGAAGTCATAATAAAAAACTTTTCTATGCTATTTATTTGACAAGCATGAAGTTTTCTATTCTTTATTCACAATTTGTAAACATTCAATTACTCTGACTGAAGCACTAGAAGGACACAGTCCTGCACTGAAAAGTTTATAGTCTAAAAGGCAGAAGACTGCAAAAAGGATTAAAGCACACAGGTGGCTGTGATTAAGGTCTTTAATGATGGTGTCTTCTATAAATTCCTAGCTAACCATTAGGTTTTACTATTTTTTTATGTATCCTGAATCTTTTTGACTGCATCTCTCATTTATCTCTTTGTTCTCTACTTCTAACATAGACTTACTCTCCACAGTGTATCCCCAGCTTTCCAGCTCCCTTAACATCCATCTTCCTTGCCTTGTTCTGGCTTTGGAACAAAATATAATAACAAAACCCCACCATCAGAGAGAGACCACAACACCAATCTTGACTCTGAATGTGGAATTCTTTTTGTTTAATCCAGTAATTCAAAGGAATCTCTTTTCTTCACATGATAGCCATATGCCATGAAGAACACACGTCTTTGTTTTGGGGCAAAAGAAGTAGAAGGGGCTGTCCATAACAATGGGGATTGTTCATAGTCCCCAGGTTATATGATTCATTTCCCAGAGACCGAAGGATCTGAAGTTTCCTCCTGGTATGCACTTCTGCAGAAGCAGATCACAGACTGGCCATCTGATAGTGAGGTTACTGCAATGGCGTGATAAACTGCTTCTGTTCCCAAGTATGAATGAGAGACAGCCCTCGGAACAGCAAATCTAGCCAGAAATGATGAACTTCATACACAGGAGGTTTTATACTTTTTACTGTCATTCTTGTCTGATCTTTATTCAATGTCCAAATACATACAGGCTTTTATTTTTAAATTACAGACTGCTTTTTTTTAATCAGCTCAGCAACCCAGCTGTAATAGATATTCTAGATATTTCAGCAACCAGCAACTCATTCCCGTGTTCACTGACAGACAGTCAGAAGAGCTTAGCACTGAAGATAAGATCTCCTTAGTCATCAAAGCCAGTTCCCTGCCCTTGCAGACAAACAGGACACAAAAATCCCCCTCATAAACCTACTTAATTCAATTCTAAACATGTAAGAAAGTTTGTTTCCCCTTACACTTTCTGGAAAGTTGTTCCAGACAGATCTGTGGATACATTTGTTTCACTAGCTTCAGAGTTAAAAGATACTTGTGTGCAGTTTATTACCCTAGTTGTTCCCGTGCAGGCTCTGTTCTTTAGCATAAACAGTTTTATTCGCTCCTAGCAGTTAAACCAGGATACATTTATAAGCAGCCATATATTTTCTTAGAAGGCATTTTGCCAGGCCGAACAAGGAAAGCCTTTCACACTCTGATCCCAGTGGTGCTATTCTGCACCTTTTCCAAGCCAGAAGTCATTCTTTTTAAGCATTGGTGGTAAGTGCTATGTGCCATACCAGCGATGAGATGTCCTGAGCACCTTCTATACCAGCACTGATGCTTCACTACCTGCACAGCCAATACTGCCTAGTATTGTATTTTGTTGTTTCATACCGATAGCTCATTGTTAGCTCCTCTCATGATCATTTCCATTCATTACCTTCTAACTTCAGCACAAGTTCCTCTTACTGTCTCCAAATCCTGGATTCATCCCAGCCAACTAGTTTTCTTAGGGCTGCGTGCTCCTTGTGTAGACTACGAAGAGATGCAAGCTCTTCCAGCAGGGGTTCAGAACAGAATTGCCCTCTGGAAATGCCTCTTGCTGTCTTTTTTAATTGGCTTCTGGCCAACAGACTTCTCAAGCAGCTGAAGTGAGGTGCCTGTTAAAGGTGGCCAATACAAAGCTGAGTACATGGCACCTCATCCATTCCCTGTGATCCTTGTCCTTAGGGTCTTTAAGCCTCTGCTGTAAGTGGTGAAGATCACCCTCAGTATCAACCATGCCTCTGTTTTATGTCATGGGCAAATTTGTCAGCACAAGATGTGTCAGTTTCATTCGTGGAAACATTAAAAGTTACAAGGCTGAGATGTAATCTGCAGCAAAGTCTGCAAGCAATCTGTTTGCACGCTCCCTTTCAACACTTACCTACTGTGGCCTTCTCTTAACCTATCTCCTTCATGTCCTCCAGTTTCTTGTCTTGCAGTGACCCAGATCACATTTGTCTGTTTTCTTAAGTATGGCTATTCCTTTTAGTAGTCTCCAGACAGCTGGGACATTGCTCTCCAGACAATGGATGTGGAACACTGAGATACCTGAGCACACTATCCAATACCTGTAATTTTGGGCATCAGTGTATGAGATGTTTATTTCAGGACTTGCAGAACAGCTGCTCTGTGTGCCACCATGCCGGCTGTGCCAATTATCCACAGAACGATTCCTTATAACAAAGTTAAAATCCCCAGCAAAAGACAAAAAGTCATCATTCATTAAATGCCACAAAATAGATCAGGGGAAACAAACTACCAGTGTCCTGGGTTTTCCTTTTTGTTAAACAAGGTAAAGCCATATGGTGTTAGAAAAAGCTTGCTGCAAAATCTGCAATTTGATATGGTGGCTCTTCCAAAGCTTTGGAAGACAGCTATCTTTGGCCAAAATTCACTAATGTTTTGGGGGTTTGCTTCCACTTAAGTTGAGATCATTTCTATTCCCATTATCTGTCCTGCTTTTGCCCCCAAATTCAACATCCTTATCTGTATTGACAAGTGAAGCAAGTGCTCGTTTAGTTTTGAGGGCGTTCCAAGATTATCTTCATTCTTGATCTTCTCAACAAATTTATTTTTTCCTTGCTTTATTTAGATTAAAATAGTTGAGAAATGTTTGCTGCTATTTCAAATAACCTTTGAAAGCTCTGGCAGAGCTTGACTTGCTGTCCTCTTGTACTCTTGATATGTGACTCTTTATTCTGACATTTCAGTGGGAGGTGAATGCTAACCTCTTCTGAAAATCTAGCTCCAGGAGTGAATTCTATCCTCATAAAATTTCTAGCCTCAATCCTGAAGTATTTTCAAAAGCATGCAAGAAATAAAGAAGGTTAATTACCAGTGACTTTCATGTAAGTCATTTAGATATTTTTGAACTTTTTATCCAGGGTGTAAAGAGTATCAGTCACGTAATCCAAATCTTCTGTAGTTAGCTTGTTCTGTATACAGTGATGAAACAGTCATTTATACCTTCCATATTTTAAAGTGTAAAAAGCCTAAAATTTTTCAGAAACAGCTTTCCATGTGTACTGATGATCAGCATAATTTCATTACACGTTCCTTATTTACCATTTCACACTTTTGTTTTGAGTTAATAAAAAAATTACAACATATCAGCTTGTCATATTTTCACTTGCTGGTTTATCTAAAAATTATCAACATTTGTTTTATTAGAAATTAGTAAAAATTATGGTATTTTAGAATAAGAACTGCGAAGATCAACACCACCTACTAAATCTTTCTGGGGTTTGTACTAACAATTATAGACTGTTCCTTCAAACTATTTTGAGGCATTGTTTAAAATGAGATACTGTTTCATGATTCTACATTCTGGATTACTGGGCAACCAGCTGCAAATATCCTGTCACTTTTAATATAGGCAATATTTTTCACTTCTGTTTCATATATAACCACCGGCCGTAAACTGAAGATTTAAAATGCTTTTTAAAATGAGGTCTCTTGGTATTTTTCATTGAGTATATACACTGTGATGATTCTGACAGCTGGATAAACACTAAATAGACTTTTTCTTAAAATACAATAACCTTATAGAAATTGGAAAGTGAGAATCTGACATACTCTCAAGGTTATATAAAGACAAAGCAATTAAATACCAAGACTGTACATAAAGGAAAGACTTCTTGTCTCTAGACACAAGCTGCATGTACTGGGATGGAGAGCACAGATGACTTATTCTGCTGGTACCAATACACATGCAGTTCTTACAGATGCTAAAGTATTACCCTTATGGCAGAAGTAAAACATTACAGTTTGGGTCATGGATCCTCCATCTATTGGCATAAAATATGAGTGACACAAGAGAATAAGATTAACTTGACAGCTTCCATCTTGTCTGGCAGCCAAACTGATGACTGGAATGGTTAATTTATTAAAAAGCAGTAATTTCTACACAAGCAGAGAAGGGAAGTTTCATGTGCAGATCTTTTTTTTTATTTGGCATTATATGAGTATTTCATATGGGAAAGCTGTTCTATGCTGCCTTTGGGAGGTGCCCCATCATTCCCAAGTGTCCTGCTTTGAAACATTTTTTGTTTGTTTCCTTTCAGTTATTAAACTGTTCTTATCTCAACCCACAGGTTCTACCTTTTTCTGATTCTACCTGATTTCAGGTTCTACCTGATTCTGATTCTCCCACTGGTGGGAGGGAGGGCAGCGAGCAAGCAGCTGCGTGGTACTTTGTTGCTAGCTGGGGTTAAACCACCACACCAAGCCATTGGACATGTTCTCTCTGTGTCCGTACTCTGACATCTCAGTCCGCTTGGTGAGGATTCAGCATGCTTGTCCACCATATGGCAGGAGTGGATGTCCCTGCTTTGGCTATCCTGTAGCCCTTGTGCCATGACAACACTGACTCCTTTTAATACACCCTACCCTGGGTGCTCTGCATCACACCCTGTGTGGTGACACTGGCGTGCTCCCTGCATGGGGGAGCGAGTCTGACATGACCAGCCCCTCACCCCTCACTGGGGTCCTTCTGCCTCCTGCTGCACCTTTGGACCAGTGCCTGGGTTTATTTGGACGGGGGTTGTTTGCACCCCCTGCATCTCAGAGCGCGTGGCAGAGATGGGCACCAACGGACTGCTGTGCTGAGGCTGGACTCAGGGGTCAAACTCCATTCCTGGTAGAAAGGTGGGGCGCTCCTCTACCTGTGCACTCCCCTTTACCCTCCCCAAACTTCCAGCCAAGGCTATGGCCGCAGCCAGACTCTGTTTTACCCACACAGAGACGCAGCTTTGGCAGAGGGCCATGAGTGACTGGTCTGTGCGTACAGGGCAGCCAGGCATACCCTTTTATTCAGACCTACCCTCTTTAGTGCAAAGGCACCACATTCCTAGATCCATGCAAATATCTGGCAATTGCCCAGCTGCACCAGAACAACTTCTTCTGAGGCCACCCTTCCTTGGTCAAGAAGGTCACCATGGTCCTGCACTGCCCAGTCACTCTCACTGATTCACTTACTCAGATTAAAGTGAGAAAAAAATCTTTTTGGCCAGAATGTAACCAAAATACAAAACCCAACGTCTCTTTTAACTGTAACTGTAGTGGTTTGCCAGGCACAGTAGTCTGGAATAACAGGGTAGCAGGGATGGCAAGCAAAATACACCATAACCCAGGTATCTTCAGTATTAGAGAGGTCAGCTCTGGGAGGCTTGTCTTATCTTCAAATTCCCAGAAGTGCCAAGCCACCAAATAGGTGACAGACAGTGCAAGTTTGGTAACTTGCCGTCTGCACATGTTAAGCACAATTATTGAGCCAACAGTTCCAAATGGCACAACATACCTTGACAGGGAAATGGGGTAGCAAAACAGCTTTAAACAGAAAGTGATTACTGGAGGCTTGATCCTTTGTCTTACGCATACAGGGTATGATGACTTGTGTCTCAGTGGCTTTGTAGCCAGGATGCTCAAGGAACCTGAGCAAGTGTTATTGCCTGGTCACTGAGTCACATCTGGCTGCCGGCAGGACAGGAAGATGTCCAAGTTCAGTGGGGTATTTCTGTATTAAAGACAAAATTGCCTCACACACAACTGATCTTCCTCTGCCAACCAGTTATTAATGGTAATTAATGCATTTATTTTTAAAAGCAAGGTCTGTAAAGAATATGAGATTTAAGCACTCAGTGAAAAACTGTAGATTATCTCTAATGCCTATGGAATCAGTAAGATCTGATGATACATCCTGGTTGAAAATCTAGATTCTGGTACCTACAAGTAGCCCCATGAACACCACTAAATTCAGTAGTCTCCCTCTATTTCCTGTGCCTGCACAGGAACTTGAAATTTGGTACAAGTATAGCTATTGGTCTTATTCTTTATTTCATGATCTAAAATTCTAGACATTTACATGTAATTGAAATAACTGTTATAACCTCTATCATCCAGTATCATGGAAGTGTCTTTCAATATTCTCATGTTATTATTTCAAAAATTTTTAGGGATGCAGAAAGCTTCCAATTTTAATCACTTTTTAAGAAATGTGACTAACAATTTTTGTGCTCTGAAATTGCCATGAAAAGAAACAAAACCAGCAGTAGAATAAGTATTTCATTCTTTCTGGCATTTTGCTCTGAAAAACTAATATGAACCACTGAAAAAATGTTATAGCATCTGACCTCATTGAATAGTAATTTACAATGCAAATACATGTAATTTTCCTTAGGCATAGTAGACTCAAAGAAAAGAAAAAAATAAAAAAGCAGTTCTGCTCTGTAAACACACAAAGAAAACTGCCCCGAAACTGCTATTCCAATCTTTTTTTTCTTTAGCAACTCCATTTTCATGAAGATTATATTATAGTGTTGGTTTTCAATGACTATACTGCCAGTCTTATGTGGAGACTTTAAACAATGGTAAACATTAATAAATAACTCTTAATTTTAAGATCTCAAAAGGCAGAAAGTAACTGATTCTTTTTAACAAACCTTTAATTTTCAGTTCAAAATGAATAGGCTTTTACTATCTCTCATGTTTTAAGCTGTGGTGAGGAACAGATGTGTTGGTAATTGAAGGTCTCAGTGTCTGTCCCAGGAGAACGACAGCTCTAGGCTCTTTCATGTGTTTGTTGTGAAGTGATGGAAGCAAGGAAGGAGGACCAGAGCAGAGGTGGTAGGATCCATGGATCTGCTTCCCTGGGATCACATGAAAGAAACATGATCATAGGAGTTAACTGTGAAATATGTTTTCTTACCAGCCTCCTGTCGTTGCCCGTGGAGCCCAGTATTCCTCATCTCTAGCTGGCTGTATGCAAGAAACTGGAAAGCATTTTACCAAAAAAATTGGTCTGTAGAATTTTTCTTGGTGATCAAATTAGTTTTTTCATTTCACCTCTACTCATTGTTAGTGCTAGTGTGAGTCTTGACCATGGTGTCTCTCAGACATCAAAGATTTACAGTTAGGTGAAACCTAGTATGTCACACTGAGTAATAATGCAATAAAGCGTCTCTATGTTCTTTTCAAACCTAAGGCAGATACTTCCAGTGGCCTTCCTCCCTTTCAGAGCCTGTGGCTTCATCTCCATTAGGGCTTTGAGCTGGAGCAACAGTGAGCTTGAAGGGAAGCCGTGAGTGTCCTCATTTCCCATGTCTCAGAATTTGCAAAGCAGTTCTGGGTGGGTGGGGACTGGATTTCTTTTGGAGGAAATTCAATGGGAAGCTCCCCTACCAGGTGCATTACATGCACTGCAACCACAAACACGAATAGACGTAGGAACCAAAGACTGGCCCTTCAAACAGCTTCAAGCTACATGCTTTGTGGCAGTGGTTGACCTAGGAGACCAGACTATATCTAGCCAGACAATATCCCTAAGCCACAGGTTATATGGGATTAGGGGCTTCAACACCACCTTTATTGGTCTAATAATCCAATCCTTAAATCTAAAATTAGATGCTTGTGTAGACATACCCTAATTCTCACAGCTAGATTCCCCTCTTCTTAGAGGAGTCATTTTATATACATATATATATATATATATGAGTGTAAGCACAGGGACTATCAGCAAAATTGAAATTATATATTTTCCTACTTCCTGAAAATGCTGTGATGTTGTTATCCAGAATGTGATTTTCCGTGAGGCTCTGTTGTTCATTCAATTTTCCAGCAGAACTGATTGATACTGAGTGGGTGGCAATCAAGTAACCTGCCAAGGTCACACACTGAGTCGTTGCTTTCCCTAAAACTGTACCCTAACACCCTGCTGACTAGCAGTCCTGCTTAATACAGGCAGCCTCCACCTACTAGGAATTAATAGAAATGGCCATATGACTACCAACCACTGAAGCAAAGTGAAACAACATTTAATGATCCCCACGTTAATGGATGTAGTTTTCAGGTGCATACTATACAAGGGCAGAAACAATTCTGTCGGCTGGCTTACCAAATAGCGTTTTCTTCTGCGGCAATTGGTCATGTTATTTTGTTGGCCAATTTAACATGCCCAATGCACTTTTAGAGTTCATTCAAAAATATTTTATTTTAATAAGGGTGAATAAGTACTTAGAATTAAAAACATAGCCCTGTGCTGCTCTTATTCCTGACCTACTTTGATAAAGGCAAATGTGAAAGTTGCCCTGTGTAAATTATAATGTGTAGAGGAGTGACATTCTTTTGTCTGTGCTTCTTGTGACAAAATTATTTCTTACATTCTTAGTGATGCCTCATCTCCTGCTGCCCAGGTATACTGTTTTGCTCCATAGGAAGTATAATGTGAAGAAAACTACACTTTTGCCATTCAGACCAGAATAACTGAAGTGTTGTTCTTTTTAGTCAGAATTACTGGAAGTATTTCATGCCACTTGATTCTTCCTTGTGCTCAGAATCATCAACTAAATGTATGAGAAAAGGGTAGTGAATGAAGCCTGTAAGTTAAGAGAAAATAATTATGAAATGCTTGATTATGTCACTCAGTGGCACTGTAAGCATACTTTGAAGGTAAGTATCAGCTTAAGGTCCCCAAATCAGGGATGATATAGAGAAAATGAAATAATCTCTGTCAAATTTAGAAGAATTA
Organism: Falco naumanni; assembly: GCF_017639655.2. Classification (NCBI taxonomy): domain Eukaryota; kingdom Metazoa; phylum Chordata; class Aves; order Falconiformes; family Falconidae; genus Falco; species Falco naumanni. The sequence continues at coordinate 18,214,325 of NC_054055.1, forward strand.
CATGAAAATAAAAAGAACTTGGCACAAGTTATAATCACTAAATTGTTTAGATTAAAAATAAATAAACAGTATATTGCCAGATGGCTTTACAGCCACGAGAGAACAGAGACATACAAACTTAGAAAACTCACCTACCAACTTAGAAAACATTCTCTTCAGTGCACAGCAGCATCTACAGGTACAGGACCCTTCCCTATCCCCTCATTATTCCTGCACATGGAAAAGATGTAAAAGAAGCCATAAAAAAGTTTGTGATCAGAAACGGTCACAGGAAGCCCACTACTCCTTGTTCTGGGTCTTTTTATGCTGTCATGGTCACATTTTGCATTGCAAGGGGAGTAGTCCATCCTGGGGTAGTGTCCAAGAGTCCTCCAAACCTAGAAAATCTCCAGCCTTACCCAGAGACATGCCCCTCATCCAGAATGAGGTAGCACCGCTGCAGCCCATCACCTCAGGTGAGCGGGTCACTGAGCTGTATCTCTACCAGGGGATCTCTGCTCTGAGGTTACTCTGCTTTTCCTGAGAATGCTGCAGACCTGCCAATCAGACAGTAGAAATATCAGTCATTTCCATGAAACCAACCTGTCACCCAGTGAAAAACAAGTGCAGGACAGAATGTTCAAAGATAAACCACAGGTTTTTATTATGCTGTAATTCATGCAACTGTCCATTTAAAAGGCATATACAAGACCAGAAGAATAGCTTTGTGGAAAGGAAAATCCTTCTTCTTGTTGGGAAAGAAAAAAAAAAAAAAAAAAAAAGGTTTGGTTCAAGTACAGAATAAAGAAAGCAGCCACTTTAAGTCTTTAAATATCCACATTATTTTACCTATGTGATTAAAAAAAAAATTACATTCATTTTTTCCCTTGACTAATTAAATGCAATGCTTTCAAATGCAAATAGGCAAGTAAGCAATGCATATCTTAGTGAAATTAACATGATACACGGTTAAGGCACCAAATTAAGGCAATGATCTTTGGAAATGCTGACTATAAATGTCTGTTTGCCTGATACTCACATCACGTACTGTGCAATCACACTGTGGTGGGTTGACCCTGCTGGACACCAGGCGCCCACCACAGCCGCTCTGCCACCCCCTCCTCAGCCGGGCGGGGGAGGGAAAATACAGCAAAAGGCTCCTGGGCTGAGATGGGGGCAGGGAGATGGCTCAGCAGGTGCCGTCATGGGCAGAACAGGCTCGACGCGGGGAAATTAGTTGAATTTATCGCCGATCAAATCTGAGTAACGAGAAATAAACCCGAATCTTAAACCACCTTCCCCCAGCCCTCCCTCCTCCCCAGGCTGAACTTCGCCCCCGATTCCGCTCCCTCCTCCCTGCCAGCGGCGCAGGGGAGCAGGGCCGGGGGGTTACGGTCGGTGCCGCCCCCGCCGTCCCGGCCGCTCCTGCCCCTCGGGGGAGGGTCCTCGCCCCTGCCCGGCCCCGGCGCGGGGTCCCCCCCACGGGAGGCGGGTCCCCCCCACGGGAGGCGGGTCCCCCCCACGGGAGGCAGCTCCCCCCCCACGGGAGGCAGTTCCCCCCCACGGGAGGCAGCTCCCCACGGGCTGCTCCAGCGGGAGCCCTTCCCAGGGGCTGCAGGTCCTCACCCCCGGCCCCAGCGCGGGCCCCGCCGCGGGGCGCAGCCCCTCAGGCCCGGCCGGCCCCGGCGCGGCCCCCGCGGTGTCCCCGGCCCTGCCCGCAGCCCGGCCCCGGCCCGGGCTCCTCCCCGCGGGGCCACGGGCCCTGCCCGGAGCCGGCCCCGGCGCGGCCCCCGCGGGTCCCGGCCCCCTGCGGGCACCCCCTGCCCGGGCTGCGGGGGGGAGCTGCTCCCCCGCGGGCTCCGTGGGCCGGGGGCACGGCCTGCCCCGCCGGGGGCTGCCCCGCGGGCCGGGGGAGCCGCTGCTGCGGCGCCCGGAGCCCCCCGGCCCCTCCGCACCGCCCGGGGCTGCGGGGCTGCTGCGCTCACGCAGTCTGCTCCGCTCTCCTGCTGCAGTTGCGGAGGTTGTGGGGTTTTCCCCCTTCTTAAATACATTATCCTTGAGGCACGACCACCATCACTGAGGGGCCAAGCAGTGGGCCCCTCTGGGAGCCGACTGGCACTGGCTCCATGGGCGATGGGGGAAGCTTCTGGCAGCTTCTCACAGAAGCCCCCCCTGTAGCCCCCCCCTCCACTACCAAAACCTGCCATGCAAACCCAATACATGCTTAGAAAACATTCACAAACTGACAGGTTGTGCCTGACGGTTTTGAACACCTACCTGATAAGCAATTCCTTATTAATCTTCAGCATCTCTTCTCTCAGTGTTCTGTTTAAATCCAAATCACCAAGAGGTATCTCCTCAGCCCAAGCATTTTATGTATTATGTCACATAGTATGTCGTGCCTAACATTGCTCTCGCTCCAGAACAAGAACTAAATATTTCTTGTTACTCCAAAGATCTCTAGCCATTGATGTAATTTAAAAATGTATTACATTGTCTCTTTGTAACAGATTATTTATTGTTAGATCTTACATTGACAATTTGTTTTCAATCACTCTTGAAATTTGCTGTGCATATTCTTATGGAGAATTCTTATGAACAGAACAGAGTTTTCACGATTCAAGACACACTCTGTGACATTGTCACTTTAGAAATTCCTCCGTAGACCAAGCAAAATTAAGAAGAATATGGTAATCCAAGCTGTTCAGACCTACATAAGTTTCAGACTAGCCTCATCTAAGGGACCTTTCAGACACCTCAGCAGAGTGTTCCCAAACAGCTGTGAATGTATGCAGGGTTATCAGTTTCAGCTAAAACAAGTTAATCATCTGAGAGGTGATCCAGGAGGATACAAAAATAGAAACAGGCTGTTTTTTTTCCACATGCCTCCTCCTCTTGGGCTGCCTAGCAGTACAGGAACTGTGGAGAACCCTCTAGCTCCAAAATGGGAGAGAGGGATCCATAATGCTGCTTTACCAGGAGATCTCTGCACCTGCTGTGAGGGGCCATACATTCCCTTCGTCACTCACTGTGGTGCTCCAGCTGCTGAAGGTCTGGGGTGTTTTTAGCTCATTTGCTGTGTTGCTGCATTCAGAATTGTTTTGTGTGGACAAAGAGCAGAAATGGATCCCACAGAGAAAAGCAAAAGTGAGGAGGCCAGGAATTTCAGATGCTGTCTGGGAATATTTTGCAGTCCAACCAGTTAAAAAAAACCAGCCTGCCTAGTGGACTGTGTGCTTTGCCGCAATGGGGTATCTAAGTCTACAACAGGATTTTTTACAGTGTTTACTGGAGCCTTTGTTTTCTCCCTCACAAACAGATCAACTAAAAACTGATCCTATCAAGGAAGTACAAATAATTTATTCATTAACATAGTTACTAAATAGGAATAAGTCCATACAGAGAGCTATTAATGAGAATCTCATCTCCTAAAAATATTTCAGCAGAGAAAAAGAGAAGTAGCCTATCATGTGTGTGGATGTAAGAACACCCCCAAAACAAGCAGATCAAAACTTCCAACAAGAAGCAGAAAGTCTGTTTGAAGTTATTTTTTTCACTGGAGAACTATGATACAGGTCTTGTGCCACGGATAGACTAGTAGCCTTATAAATCTGGGGTCAATCAGATCATTTACCAAACAGTTATCAGTTACAGCCTAAAGGGATGCTCTAAAGAAAGAATACCTGAAAATGCTTCATTGTTAATGCAGCAGATAACATTCAAAAAGATTTTAAATGAACCAACTTGCTTGAAAAAGACATTTTCAGATTCTGAAATTTTTCCAGAGCTTTGTCCCTTCAAAGACAATAGCTGGCAGGCCGCCTAAGAATGTGAATGTGATAAAGAGAAAAGTATTACATCTGGCACTTCTTTTGCAGGAAACTGTGACTCCTATGTCTCATTTTTCTGCTCTGCTTGATAATATAATTCTCATGAAAGGAATACACGGAACTATAATGAAAAATTAAATGATTGTGCAATGAAAGATAAAGTTATGCGAAACTCCATTGTTTCAAAGTACTACACAGTGCTCTAGCAGTGTGGTTGTCCATTGAAGTCAAGATGACTCATTTGCCTCCAGATATTCACACTATCTTGAGTTGAGTTCAGTTGAGTCTTAGCCTCTGTCTACCTGGACATACCTCTAGGTGAGTAATTTCAGGCTCTGTTCATTCATGGGGCAAGTGTCACAGACCTGCATCTAAATTTTACTTCTAATCACAGGCAAAGCCCATTCAGAAAGGGGGTGTGTGATACTCCAGTGTTAAAAGTTCAACTCCTCTTTCCTGTTCCACAATAAATTTCTGCAACACCTGATTCTCCTTTAAAAATAAGAAATATGAATATATGCAAAATATTTCTAAAAAATAAAAAGTACAATCTGAAACTATATTGGGATATTATTGTTGTTATCAATCCATCAACT